>NC_141874.1:158969806-159622806 GCF_056163025.1 Triticum urartu
ATATCCTTCTTCATTCCGGTCCACCAGAAAATATCCTTCAAATCCAGATACATCTTGGTATTTCCTGGGTGAATTGAATACGTTGAGTCGTGTGCCTCTTGCAAAATCAACTTCCTGATCTCCGGGTCATTGGGCACGTAAACACGGTCTTCAAACCATAGGGTGTCGTGCTCATCCTCACGAAATCCTTTAGCTTTTCCTTTGCTCAGTTTCTCCTTTATAGCGGCAATCTCTTTGTCAACTTTCTGAGCTTCCCTGATTTTATCCATCAAGGTTGACTAAATCTCCAATGCTGCTACATAGCCTCTCGGAACTATTTCCAAACATAGTTCATGAAGATTTTCGGCTAACTCCCTTGCTATTTCTCCCGTCATTAACGTATTGACATGGCTCTTACGGCTTAATGCATCAGCTACTACATTAGCCTTTCCGGGGTGATAATGCAATTTCATATCATAATCCTTGATAAGCTCCAACCATCTCCTTTGTCTGAGGTTTAACTCCTTCTGTGTGAAAATGTACTTCAAACTCTTATGATCCGTGTACACCTCACAATGATTTCCAATGAGAAAATGTCTCGACGTTTTCAAAGCATGGACTACGGCTGCTAACTCCAAATCATGCGTGGCATAATTCAACTCATGAGGCTTCAGTTGTCTTGAGGCATATGAAACAACTCTCCCTTCCTCCATAAGCACTGCTCCAAGTCCTCGACGTGAAGTGTCGCAATACACCTCATAATCCTTGGTCTGGTCTAGCAAAATCAACACTGGTGAGGTAACCAAACGTTTCTTCAACTCTTGGAAACTAGCCTCACATTCCTCTGTCCATATGAACTTGGTATCCTTCTTTAAAACTCTGTCATAGGCTTCGCAATCTTTGAGAAATTCTCAATAAATCTCTGGTAGTATCCTGCGAGTCCAAGAGAACTCTGGATCTCTCCAACTGTTGTTGGGGCTTCCCACTTGGTCACGGTTTCAACTTTAGCGGGATCTACTGCTATTCCTTCTCTGGATATAACGTGTCCGAGGAATCCTACTTCCTTCAACCAAAACTCACATTTGCTGAACTTGGCATACAATTGATGTTCTCTGAGCTTTCCAGGTACCAAACGCAAATGCTCCTTATGCTCCTCTTCATTCTTCGAATAAACCAGGATATCATCAATGAACACTACGACGAACTTATCCAAGAACTCCATAAACACTTTTTTCATCATGTTCATAAAATAGGCAGGTGGGTTAGTCAGACCAAATGACATAACGGTATACTCATACAACCCATACCTGGTGGTAAAAGCTGTCTTAGGTATATCCTTTTCTCGAATCTTCAACTGGTGGTATCCTGATCGCAGATCGATCTTGGAAAATACCTTAGCTCCTTGCAATCGATCAAACAGATCGTTGATCATTGGTAGTGGGTACTTGTTCTTGATCATTACTTCATTCAATCCTCGATAATCAACAACCATCCTTAATGATCCATCCTTATTCTCCACTAGAAGTAATGGCGATCCCCAAGGCGAAGAACTTGGGTGAATATATCCCTTATCCAGTAACTCCTTAATC
Source organism: Triticum urartu (assembly GCF_056163025.1). Taxonomy (NCBI): domain Eukaryota; kingdom Viridiplantae; phylum Streptophyta; class Magnoliopsida; order Poales; family Poaceae; genus Triticum; species Triticum urartu. The sequence goes on from NC_141874.1 coordinate 158,971,375, forward strand.
TGCTTCTTAATTTCCACCAAATCCTTTGCTGGCATCCTATATGGTCTCTTTGATATTGGCCCTGTGCCTGGCAATAGCTCAATCAAAAACTCAATATCTCTATCCGGTGGCATGCCTGGAAACTCCTCTGGAAATACATCAGGGAAATCCCTTACCACTGGTACTTCCTCCTGCACAACTCCTGTTAAGCAATTTACTTGAGTCCTCTTTGGCACATGTCGGGATACATACTTGATCCTTCTCCCTTCTGGGGTGGTAAGCAAAATTGACTTACTAGCACATTCTATATTCCCTTCATACTTTGATAACCAATCCATGCCTAATATCACATCCAATCCTTGAGATTCCAATACTATTAGGTCTGAGGGAAAAACATAGTTACCAATCCTTAATGGTAACCGATCACACCATAGACTAGCCACATACTCTACTCCTGTAGGATCGAAAGTATGTCTAGAGGGGGGGTGATTAGACTACTTGACCAAATAAAAACTTAGCCTTTTCCCAATTTTAGTTCTTGGCAGATTTTAGCTATTGTAGGACAAGTCAAGCAATCATCATACAATTCAAGCAAGCATGCAAAGAGTATATTGGTAGCGGAAAGTAAAGCATGCAACTTGCAAGAATGTAAAGGGAAGGGTTTGGAGAATTCAAACGCAATTGGAGACACGGATGTTTTTCCCGTGGTTCGGATAGGTGGTGCTATCCTACATCCACGTTGATGGAGACTTCAACCCACAAAGGGTAACGGTTGTGCGAGTCCACGAAGGGCTCCACCCACGAAGGGTAACGGTTGCGCGAGTCCACGGAGGGCTCCACCCACAAAGGGTCCACGAAGAAGCAACCACCCACAAAGGGTCCACGAAGTAGCAACCTTGTCTATCCCACCATGGCCATCGCCCACGAAGGACTTGCCTCACTAGCGGTAGATCTTCACGAAGTAGGCGATCTCCTTTCCCTTACAAACTCCTTGGTTCAACTCCACAATCTTGTCGGAGGCTCCCAAGTAACACCTAGCCAATCTAGGAGACACCACTCTCCAAGAAGTAACAAATGGTGTGTAGGTAATGAACTCCTTGGTCTTGTGCTTCAAATGATAGTCTCCCCAACACTCAACTCTCTCTCATAGGATTTGGATCTGGTGGAAAGAAGATTTGAGTGGAAAGCAACTTGGGGAAGGCTAGAGATCAAGATTCATATGGTAGGAATGGAATATCTTGGTCTCAACACATGAGTAGGTGGTTCTCTCTCAGAACATATGAGTTGGAATTGTGTATGTGTTTTGATGGCTCTCTCCACGAATGAAGAGGGGGTGGAGGGGTATATATAGCCTCCACACAAAATCCAACCATTACAAACAGTTTTCCAATCTCGGTGGGACCGAATCAACAAACTCGGTCGGACCGAAAAGGTAAACCTAGTGACCGTTAGAGATTTTCGGTGGGACTGACATGCAACTCGGTAGGACCGATATGGTTAGGGTTTGGGCATAACGTAATCTCGGTGAGACCGATTACACAAACTCGGTGGGGCCGATTTTGGTAATAAGCTAACCATAGAGTTGGTCAGGCAAACTCGGTGGGACCGATTTGCTCTTTCGGTGAGACCGAAAAGTTACAAAAAGGAAACACTGAATTTACATTGCAATCTCGGTGGGACCGATTCGCTCTTTCGGTGAGACCGAAAAGTTATGAAAGGGAAACAGAGAGTTTGCAATCCCATCTCGGTGAGACCGAGATCCCTATCAGTAGAACCGATTTGCTAGGGTTTGGCAGTGGCTTATGACAAGTGAAACTCGGTGGCGCCGGATAGAAAGAATCGGTAGGACCGAGTTTGGCTTAGGGTTTAGGTCATATGTGGATATGGGAAAGTAGTTGAGGGTTTTGGAGCATATCACTAAGCACATGAAGCAAGAGGCTCATTAAGCAACACCTCATCCCTCCTTGATAGTATTGGCTTTTCCTAAAGACTCAATGTGATCTTGGATCACTAAAATATAAAATGAAGAGTCTTGAGCTTTTGAGCTTGAGCCAATCCTTTGTCCTTAGCATTTTGAGGGTTCCACTTTCACATCCATGCCATGCCAATCATTGAGCTTTCCTGAAATAGTCATCTTGGAATAGCATTAGCTCAATGAGCTATATGTTGTTATGAATTACCAAAACCACCTAGGGATAGTTGCACTTTCAATCTCCCCCTTTTTGGTAATTGATGACAACATATAGATCAAAGCTTCGACAAATGATAATAAACATGAAATATATCGTCGCTTTGAGAAGTATGTGACAAGTAAGAGCTCCCCCTAAATTTGTGCATATTTAAAATTTTCTTTGGACTGCAAATGCACAAAGAGTTAGAGTCATGGGTTACTCTTCCATGTCACATACATCTTGGTGGAGCGCTTAAAATGATAAGAATGAAATACATGCACTCATCACCAAGAAAAGTGAATGATGACATAAGATAGATAAGATAATAGCATTAAGCAAACATTAAGTGTAGCTTATGATCAAACACATGATCATCAATGTCTCACAGATAATGACGTAGTATCTCAAGCACTCAAAAGCAAACAAAGTTCGAAAAAAACCACCAAATAAAGCAAGAGAGAAAAAAGCAACACTCTCTCTCGAAGCCTATGATCTATACATTTTTCTCCCCCTTTGGCAACAAGTTACCAAAAAGTTCCTAGAAAATGCATAGTGCTAGATCGACGCTCAGGCTTGATCTTCAGGTGGTGGTGGAGTCCGGATCACTCCAAGGACGAAGGCTTCCGTAGACGCTGAAGTAGACGCTGGAGTTGGAGCTGAAGTAGAAGCTGGAGCTGGTGGAACTGAGGCTATAGCTGGTGCAGAAGTGGTGGCTCTGGTGTCAGCAACTGGCACTGCAGACGACCTCGGACCTCGCGGCACTCTGGCAAAGGCATCAGTTGTAGTCCTGCCTCTCCTCTCCTGCATGTCATCCTGGAGCTGCTCCACTGCAGTCTGAATCTCTGTCACCTTGACATCCAAGTCATAGAACTTTTGTTCCATGATTCTCTCTAGGCTTGCCTGGTTCTGAGTTAGGGTGGCTAGTCCTTTCTCAATCCGCAGGGTGGATGCAATTAGGTAACCAAGATGCTCTTGTTTGGTTTTCAAGAAGTACTCAGATGCCTCCTCTTGAGTTGGCATCTTGGCAGCTTTCTCCTTCCTTGCCTTCTCCTTCTTTGCTTGTGCTTGGGCAGATGATGGTTCATTCTCAGTCATCACAACTTGATTGTCCTCAAAATCTGGACAGATGGGCAGGTGTTCCTTGTCCAATAAGTATATGCCTGTGCCCATCTTGGAGTTAATGAGCTCCTGAATCTGTGGGGCATATCCACAACTCCTCTTCTGGTCTGCTGCTGTCCTCTTGATTGTCTCTACCATGAGGCTCATCACCTTGAACTTCTGAGGCACATCAAATACATGTAGCAAGTTGATCACATGGCCTCTGATCATCTTGTGATCACCTGACTTGGGCAAGAGAGTGTGCCTCAAAATCCAATTAATAGTTGGCAGCCCTAACAGAAGATAATGCACAGACCCAAACTTGAAAGTATCAAGTGCCTCGTTTGGAATTTCCTTGTACATGTTGCACATAGAGTTGTGGTCCATCTTCTTCTTGGCATAAATGTCCAAGTCATCTGCTTGCTCCTCTGTGGCATTAATGAGCTGTGCCCACTCAGCAACTGTTGACTGATATCTGGTTCCTTCTGACATCCATACAATCCTCCCATCTGGATAAAAGTGGGCTGTGGAGTAGAACTGCATGATAAGCTCCTCATTCCACTTTGTGAGCTTCTGCCCAACAAAGTCTGCAACTCCACAAGCACTAAAGCTGTCAATCACTCCAGGGTAGTACTCTTCGTTGTCCTTGATGTATTTCCAGTCGACCCATCTCATGTCATAGACTATTGGCTTCTTGTCAAGCAAAACTGTCTCATAGAAGTCCTGCTGTTCCTTGGTGTGAAATCTGTAATCCACAGCAGTTCTTCTCCTTGAAGCATACGGATCTGCTTCTCTCCACTTCCTCAGCCCTGAGTCTCTCCTGAGCTTCATCCTCAGCCACAGGATGAGCATCGTTGTGGTCTGGGATCTTGGGCTTGAGTTTTCTGAGTACTTGCTCTTCCTCATCTTCTTCAGCAGCTTCAGGCACTGGGGCCTTGTTCTTTTCAGTTGCAGGTATGCTCCTCGTATTTCTCTTTGGTGCAGACTTGGGCTTGGAGGCAGCTTTGGGTGCTTCTTTGGGCTTAGATGTGGCAGCCCCTGATCTTATAGCATCACCCATAAGCTTAGGTGCCTTAGGTGCTGGTGCAGCAACCTCTTCTTCCTCTTCCTCTTCTTCCATGATGGAAGCCTTTCCAAGCACTCTGACTACGGTCTTCTTGACCCTTTCCTTCCTTTTCTTTCCTTCAGCAGCAACTGGCTCTTTGGGTGCAGGCTTTTCAGTTGAAGCTCTGGCCTTTTACATAGGCTGCCTGCCTGCTGGCCTTTTGACTTTCATCCCTGGCTTTATGCCTTGAGCTGGCTCAACTCTCTTTGATGTGGCTTCCTCTTCTGCCACATAATCTTCATCCTCAGAATCTGAAGTTCTCTTCTTCCTCTGTCTTGTGGCAGCTTTTGGCAAATTTCTTGGGGTACTTCTACTGCCATCATCTGAAGAGCTGGAGGGACTAGTGCCCTCACTCATCTGCACTTGCTGTTCTGACACGTTCTGGCTATGACTCTGGTCTGACATGATGAACAAGCTGTCTGCTGGCCCTGTGAATAGTTTGTAGATGAGGTAGAATAGATCAACATCACAAAATGCAGAGATTTTTGCAAAAGAATGATCCAAAAACTTAGTTTTAGTTTCCCACTGAAATCATCTCGGATCTACCGATTTTTAAACTCGGTGATGCCGAAGCAGTTTTGGAACCTAAACTAGTGAACTCGGTCAGACCGAGTCACAGTTCGGTGGCACCGAGACTGCTAGGGTTTCACAAAGTTCCAAAATCGGTCACACCGATAAGTAATTCTTGGTCAGACCGAGTCTCACTTGTGCAATGGCATGAGCCAAATCGGTGGGACCGAGTTTTTCAACTCGGTGGGTCCGAGATGGTTTCGGCGGAAACCTAACCCTAAAATTTTTGAATCAAACCTAATCTACGAGCGCATTGACTGGATAGGAGTGTTTCAATCGTGGCAAGAATCATGATGATCACAATGTGCTAAGAATCGGATTGGGGAATAGCACAAAGATCGAGTCCATACCCTAGTTCAGCGGAGACTCGCTACGGCGGCAACGGCGGGGTTGAATTCCATTGACGGCGATGGAGACCAGTGACTGGAGGCGGCTGGCGGCGAGGAGACGATCCGGAGACCAAGTTGGCAGAGCAGCCTATCGCGCGGGCGAAGGGGTTCGGAGAAATTTCCAAATTTTTGCCTGTGACTATATATAGCCCGACCCTGTCGGTGTGACAGAGTGGAACAACTCGGTGGCACCGAGATTCATAACTGCAAGCAGTTACTGAAACTCGGTGTGACCGAAAGGTTCAAATCGGTTGCACCGAGATCGAAAACCTAGATCAACTTAATGATCTCGGTAGGACCGAAAGTGGGGTATCGGTCAGACCGAGAGTCATAAAGAGGTTTTGGAAGCTTAAGTCTATGACGAATCGGGGACTCCGAGCGCTCCTCACACAGAGTGGTTTGAATCTGACTTGATCAAATTTTGTGATGTAGCATGAATAGAGTTTGAGACGAGAAAAGCATAGATAGCTAGAGGAGGTTCTTAGGCATTCTTGTCCATCCACTTGGCAAAAGGAAATAAAACCGAACAATCAAAGCAACAAGTGGATGTCCTCGAATGAGTAAAATATGCAACCAGCATGCTCACACAATAAGATGGTAAATGAAATATGTGACAAGGCATGCACAACCAATTCTAGCATCTACCAAGCAATTTGCGATGACAAGGTCATCTATATATGAGTATATTGACTTAGGAGTCAAGTGAGAACACTTGATCATAGGTCATACTCATCGTTTAAGCTCAAGTGGGGTTACCACTTTTACATAAAGCATTGTTGTGTTCACATCTTTAGAGTTGCTTTAGCTCAAGTCTTAGAGTAAAGCTCCCCCTAGATGTGATATCCCCCCTAAGAGGGATGGACTAACCTCGGGTTTTGTCGATGATGACTTCATGTAGATGTTGAAGATGTGAATGCTCAATGTTGATGTAGATCACTTGGAGCTATCCCTTTGAGTGAATTGCACTTTCAATACCTACATGGGTTAGTCCCGCAAGGAACAAACAAGGATATCCATAGACATAGAGTGATGCACACACAAGATGATGTCCATGAAAACTTTTAGGTTACCTTGTCCCTTGTCTTACCAACAAGAGGGTTTGTGACTCCTTGAACTAGTGCAAGATCTGGAAGTTGATTGCACTTGTTCTTGCCAAAATGATAAGAGTGAAGTATGTTGGCGGAGTCACCCTCAAGAACTCTCTAGTTCTTCTTATTTTGGATCCACACCATCTTGATGGGAATCCTCGGAGTTGTAGTCGTACTTGATGAAGTGGAACTTGAAGTAGTCTTGGGAATCCACTTGACTAAGGTCTTAGGAGCTTCTTCAAATGCATCAATTTCCTCTTGAAGCTTGTCCTTGCCTTTTTGCTTGTAGTCTTGTGTCCCCTTGAAAGAAGTATCATACTTCTCTTGTTGAGGAACAAACTTTGTCTTGGGGTATTGATCTTCTACCCACTCAACTCCATTGGCATTGAACTTTCGTTCAAAACCAACACCTTGATTCTTCCAGTGCATTCCTTGCTTGCGCACAATTTCCTCGAATTGCTTACTCCCGGCAAGGCTTTTGTACACTCCTTTCTCTATAATTCCCTTCAATAAACTATTTTCTTGCTCAAGTGTAACTTGGCTAAGAGAATCATTAGTGGAATCAAGAGAACTACTAGAAGCAACAATATTGGATTTAGCATGATCATTGTTACTGCTAGAGGAAGAATCTTTCTTGTTCTTGTTACTAGACTTGACTTGAGGCATGTAAGTGGATAAGAGTAAACGCTTGGCAATGTAAGAAGAACTTTTCTTGCGGAGATCATCATTGATTGCTTTTAAGAACTCATGCTCTTGCTCAATATTGAGCTTTTCAAAGCGTAATTTCTCATGAGCTCTTAAAAGTTCTCGATGATCTTCGAAGATAGTTTCATGAGCTAACTTAAGAGTGTTTAGTTCTTTAGTTAGATCCTCAATCTTCTCCTTATCATTGTCATTCGTTTTATCTTGATTAGCATGATTAATTGACGTTTCATCATAGTATTCATCACTAGAGTTGTCAACAAGCAAATCATCACCTAACAAGTCATCTTCATCACTATTGAAATCAACATACTCGGGGTGTGTTACCTTAGGACCTTTGGCCATGAAGCATCTTCCAATTCCTTCATTTGGTGAGTCAAATATGTCGTAGGAGTTGGTTGAAACAAGTGCTAGACCGGCAACACCTTCATCTTGAGTATCTTCGGAGTCAGAGTGATAACTTCTCTCGGAGTGGCTGTCGGAGTCGGAGCCGGATACCCATTCACCAACATGAGCTTGATGTCTTCGTTTTGTGTAGCTCCTTGATGATTTTTCCTTCCTTTCCGAATCCTTGCTTCTCCGTGAGTATCTTCATTCATAACGATCATCTCTACTCCTTCTCTCTCTTGGTGGTGATTCTTTGCTTCTTTTTGGAGAATCTTCTCTTCTCTTGTAGGGAGCCGTACACTCATTGGAATAGTGTCCGGGTCTTCCACAACTGTAGCAGTTTCGCTCTCGACTAGAAGATCTTTTGTCATTGTAGGACCTTTACTTGAAGCTTCTATCTTTGCTTCTACTCTTGTAGAACTTGTTGAAGTTCTTCACCATTAAGCTCAATTCTTCATTGAAGTTTTGTTTCTCACTTGATGATGTAGGGGCTTCACATGAGGCTTTGTAGGCACCAATTGATTTGTTGTGAAGTTCCTCTTTATCCTTAAGTGACATCTCATGAGCAACAATTCTTCCAATCACCTCCGTTGGCTTGAGATCTTTGTAATTTGGCATCATTTGGATCAATGTGCACACGGTATCATATTTTCCATCCAAGGCTCTTAGAATCTTCTTGATGATGAATCTATCGGTCATCTCTTCACTTCCTAAGCCGGCAATCTCATTTGTGATGAGAGCAAGCCTAGAGTACATTTCAGCGACACCTTCACCATCCTTCATTTTGAACTTGTCAAGTTGACTTTGAAGCACATCCAACTTGGATTCCTTGACGGAGTTGGTACCTTCGTGCATATCAATCAAAGTGTCCCAAATTTCCTTTGCATTCTCAAGACGGCTGATTTTGTTGAATTCTTCGGGGCACAATCCATTGAAGAGAATATCACAAGCTTGAGCATTGTATTGCAACATCTTCAACTCATCCGCGGTAGCTTCACGGTTTGGTTCTTTCCCATCAAAGAAGTCACCTTGCAAACCAACACACACAATAGCCCAAACGGCGGGGTTATGTCCAAGAATATGCATTTTCATTTTATGCTTCCAACTAGCAAATTAGTACCATCAAAGTAAGGACCTCTATGGTGATAATTTCCCTCGCTAGACGCCATACTCTCCTAGGTTGTGAAACCAAGGCTATGACCACCAAAAGCTATGGAGATCAAAGCAAATGGAGACCAAGGCTCTAATACCACTTGTAGGATCGAAATTATGTCTAGAGGGGGGTGATTAGACTACTTGACCAAATAAAAACTTAGCCTTTTCCTAATTTTAGTTCTTGGCAGATTTTAGCTATTGTAGGACAAGTCAAGCAATCATCATACAATTCAAGGAAGCATGCAAAGAGTATATTGGCAGCGGAAAGTAAAGCATGCAACTTGCAAGAATGTAAAGGGAAGGGTTTGGAGAATTCAAACGCAATTGGATACACGGATGTTTTTCCCATGGTTCAGATAGGTGGTGCTATCCTACATCCACGTTGATGGAGACTTCAATCCACAAAGGGTAACGGTTGCGCGAGTCCATGGAGGGCTCCACCCACGAAGGGTAACGGTTGCGCGAGTCCACGGAGGGCTCCACCCACAAAGGGTCCACGAAGAAGCAACCACCCACAAAGGGTCCACGAAGTAGCAACCTTGTCTATCCCACCATGGCCATCGCCCACGAAGGACTTGCCTCACTAGCGGTAGATATTCACGAATTAGGCGATCTCCTTGCCCTTACAAACTCCTTGGTTCAACTCCACAATCTTGTCGGAGGCTCCCAAGTAACACCTAGCCAATCTAGGAGACACCACTCTCCAAGAAGTAACAAATGGTGTGTAGGTAATGAACTCCTTGCTCTTGTGCTTCAAATGATAGTCTCCCCAACACTCAACTCTCTCTCATAGGATTTGGATCTGGTGGAAAGAAGATTTGAGTGGAAAGCAACTTGGGGAAGGCTAGAGATCAAGATTCATATGGTAGGAATGGAATATCTTGGTCTCAACACATGAGTAGGTGGTTCTCTCTCAGAACATATGAGTTGGAATTGTGTATGTGTTTTGATGGCTCTCTCCACGAATGAAGAGGGGGTGGAGGGGTATATATAGCCTCCACACAAAATCCAACCGTTACACACAGTTTTCCAATCTCGGTGGGACCGAATCAACAAACTCGGTCGGACCGAAAAGGTAAACCTAGTGAACGTTAGAGATTTTCGGTGGGACTGACATGCAACTCGGTAGGACCGATATGGTTAGGGTTTGGGCATAACCTAATCTCGGTGAGACCGATTACACAAACTCGGTGGGACCGATTTTGGTAATAAGCTAACCAGAGAGTTGGTCAGGCAAACTCGGTGGGACCGATTTGCTCTTTCGGTGAGACCGAAAAGTTACAAAAAGGAAACATTGAATTTACATTGCAATCTCGGTGGGACCGATTCGCTCTTTCGGTGAGACCGAAAAGTTACGAAAGGGAAACAGAGAGTTTGCAATCCCATCTCGGTGAGACCGAGATCCCTATCGGTGGAACCGATTTGCTAGGGTTTGGCAGTGGCTTATGACAAGTGAAACTCGGTGGCGCCGAATAGAAAGAATCGGTAGGACTGAGTTTGGCTTAGGGTTTAGGTCATATGTGGATATGGGAAAGTAGTTGAGGGTTTTGGAGCATATCACTAAGCACATGAAGCAAGAGGCTCATTAAGCAACACCTCATCCCTCCTTGATAGTATTGGCTTTTCCGAAAGACTCAATGTGATCTTGGATCACTAAAATATAAAATGAAGAGTCTTGAGCTTTTGAGCTTGAGCCAATCCTTTGTCCTTAGCATTTTGAGGGTTCCACTTTCACATCCATGCCATGCCAATCATTGAGCTTTTCTGAAATAGTCATCTTGGAATAGCATTAGCTCAATGAGCTATATGTTGTTATGAATTACCAAAACCACCTAGGGATAGTTGCACTTTCAGCTCCGGGCGAGGTTACTAACATGGGTGACCTAAGGGCTTGGGTTGGTAGGTTATACTTATCCACAAATCCCCTTGATATGTATGAATGCGATGCACTAGTATCAAAAAGAACGAGTGCAGTAAATGAGTTAACCAAAAAACTTACCTATTACTGCATCGGGCTGAGCTTCAACCTCCTCCACGCTAACGTGGTTCACCTGTCCCCTGTTGAAAGGGTTCAGCTTCTTCCCAGAACTTCCATTGCCACTTTGGCCTTCAGGACATTCATTGGCATAATGTCCAGTCTTTTGACACTTAAAACAAGTGACTCGGCTCAGGTCCTTCTTGGCTGGGGTTGAGGGGTTGGTGCGATTCTGGCCGTTGCTTCCTCCGTTGCCATTACCATTCTTGGTTCCATTGTGATTGTGCGAGCTACCTCCTCCATGGGTATGCTGAAAATGTCCTCCCGGTCTAGGGGTAAAACGTGGCTTCTGCTGAGCTCCTGAATTGTACTTCCCTTGTCCATACTTCCTCTTGCGGTTCTCAATTTGCTGTTGCTTCCCTTCAATCATAAGAGCACGATCTACCAACTCCTGGTAGTTGTTGAAGGTTGCTACCATCAACTGCATGCTCAACTCATCATTCAGTCCTTCCAAAAACTTCTCCTGCTTAGTTGCATCCGTAGCGACGTCATTTGGGGCATAACATGCTAGCTTACTAAATTCCTCCACATACTGGCCAACTGTCCGTCCTCCTTGGCGCAAGTTGCGAAACTCACGCTTCTTCATGGCCATAGCTCCTGCTGAAACATGGGCAGTACGAAAAGCCTGCTGAAACTGGTCCCATGTGACAATGTCGACAAGGAAAGTGGCTGTGAAATTCTCCCACCATGATGCTGCGGGTCCTTCTAGCTGATGTGCGGCAAACTTCACCTTCTCCGCATTTGTGCATCCTGCTGTGGTCAACTCCCTAGCTGTCTTGCGGAGTCAATCATCTGCTACTATCGGCTCGGTGCTACTGGAAAACACCGGTGGATTCAGCCTAAGAAAACGGGCTAAGTGGTCAACAGGTGGTGGTGGTGGTGGTGGGTTGTTGTTGTTGTTCCCCTGATTCTGATTCTGGACTAGCAACTGCATCAATGTGTTCTGCTGATGGATCAACTGGGTGAGCTCGGTGGAAAGGCAAATCCGGGGTCACGTCTCGGAGGCATCTAAGGGTTTAGAAAAGATGAGATATAAGAATAGAGGGGGTCTAAAGAGAAAACACTACCCATATGCACATGAGGCAAAATCAAACAATTCACTTCAATCAATCAAACAAGGGCATACAATCGATTTATCTATCGCAAAAGTGCTCGGACTACTATATTTACATGGTGGACTACTACTACTGATGAGGTGGTCTACTAGAAATATTCTTCGGTTCCAGACTCCATAATATCTGCTCCAGCTTCATCAACATAGTCATCATCGCTGCTATCTGGTTCCGAGTCGGTGCCGTCGATGATGATGTAGTCTTCCGGGCTAATCTCCTAGGGTTCTTCGTCTTCATCTACTGGCGTAGGGCCTCCCATAAATATTCCAATCTTCTTGATTAGGTCGTCATTCTTCTCCACCAATACTTCAATTTCCTCTTCATAATCTTCACGTGTAGCCTTGAGTTCTTCCTCCAGTTCCTTGATTCTAGTCTTTGCCTTCTTCAGGTCTATCATGTCGGCGCACATCTGGTTCTCCTGTCGTCGAATGTGCTGGTTTAGTTCCTGGATAAAAGCTGTGATTGATCTATCCTTCCTGGTGCTGATCATCTCCCAGTGCTCATCTCGGCGCCCACAAATCTGGTAGATAGTATCCTTGAGATCCTTGCAGTAGACTTCTCCAATGCGTCCCATGGCGATGTGAGCTGCCATGCTCTTTCCTAGACTCCAAGTTGGTGCATCAAAAGAAAAACTCTATGGGCTCAGTGACTGGCATGAACGTCCTTCTTGGAACTTGAACTTGAATCATCCAGCGCTCTTCTTCAGGTAAAGTGGCGTTGTAGGTTCCCGTGAAGCTTGGTACTCCTATGTTCAGGTATCTAGTGACTTCCTTCAAGTGTCGTCCAAAGGGTGTATTTTCATCCGGTTGTGTGAACTTGTTCCTTGCATCCGCCATCCTAAAAAGTAGAAAAGATGAGAGGTCATAAGAGGAGAGAGTGAATAGTGATCTAGGTCTTTAGCTTAGTGGTCGTGTCCTACAGTCAGCGTGTGCTCTGATACCATCTCTGTAGCGACCAGACCTCAAACAGTCTGATCTCTGTGCTCCGGTTTCATCCCTGGATCAGTAATGCTGACACCACACAGGAGAATTTATAGCGGAGTAGCAATCACACACTTATTACATCGAGTGTATCATAAGAGAACTTATTACAATAAATATGGCTTAAGGCCATCTAATAACGATAACAGCGGAAGGCTTGGAAGATAAGTGAGTCCATCAACTCCAACGGCAACACTGAGTATAGAACCACGACCTAAAAACTCCTTAATCGTCATCTAAAAAGTCTGCAACATTAACGTTGCAGCCCGAAACGGGTCAGCACATGGAATATGCTGGCAATGTAACACATAGAGAGTAATGGAATGAAACAGCTATACTATATGCATGTTTGGCTGGTGGAAAGCTCTATGGTTACAGTTTTGCGTAAAGCCAATTTTTCCCTACTTCAAAGGAATAAATTTATTTAACTATCATGTTAGTTGTTAAACATTGAGAATGGTTGACAGCATTCTCAATCCCAATTAAGCATCATCATTAAACATAACCCAACAAAATTAATTTAGAGTAACATGTTGAGATTCACATGAAAATCCAGGTACTAGATACTCAAGATGTCCATAACCGGGGACACGGCTAACCATGATTAGTTTATTACACTCTGCAGAGGTTTGCGCACTTTTCCCCACAAGACTCGATCGCCTCCGTTTGGTTTCTCGTACTACAAGGTGTTTGAGAAGACGGATGACCGAATAGTCTTTCAGAAGCCCTAGCACCTTACGAACGGGTAGACCGTACCACCTACATCCCCTACATCTGCTAGTCTACCACTGTAAGAGTTCGCACAACTTAGTCAACTATGCTAGAGCCCATAATAGCTTGTGGCTGCACACGGAAGTTTTTAGTATGAATAGTCTCATGATCCCTTTGAGCCTAGGTGGCGGTCCAAAAGAAAACACGCAAGTCCTGGAATACCCAGGTGCCTCAATCCACCCAGATGTGTGTTTAAGTTGCTACCTTAGATAAACCATTAATTAACAATCTCATGTCTGTCATGGATATCACTCACCCAATCCACGTCTACTAGCATAGCATGGCAAAATAAGCAAACGTAGAAGTAACTCCAAAGGTTTGATAATAACAGGTAATAGGTACTACCTCATCTACTTCCCATCCCACAATTTAATTAGATCCTAATCATGCAATGTGTGAGGATTGATCTAATGCAATAAAACTGGGTAGTAGAAAAGGTATGATCAAAGTGTTACTTGCCTTGCTGATGATCCGTGAAACCTAGCGATTCGAAGTAACAAGCGGCGCACTCCGGGTATTCTATCGCAGACAAACAAACAAGAATACAATAAGTACTCATCTAATGCACAGGTAAAACTCAAATAAGAGATCTAACCAGAAGGTTCAACTTAAGAACTCCGGTTTGCAAAAAGAATCAAATCGAATGAAGCAACGAAACTCAAACGGCGAAAGAAAACAACTTTGTTCTAGTAATCTGGATCTAGGGCAAATTTTACAGTAGAAAAACCTTGTTTAAGTTGGTTAAACGAATAGAGGGTTTCGAGACGAAACTCTAGGCGCTTGAATCGCCTGATTCCGATAAACAAGCGAAAAGTTATACTAAAACGAAAATCGGATAAGGAATCGCGATCAGAAAAATCACGGATTTAATCCGAGAAAAAGAAAAACGATGAACGCTCGCTAGAACGAACGAACGAATGGACGGACGAACGCTCACTAATTAAATAAACCGGAAAATCCGAAACTAAAAAAAACCCGACGAAAACCGATTTTTTTAAACGACGGCACGGAAAACGAGGCACGACGAACCTCGGCGGCGGGATCCGGCGGCGGCGGACGACGGAGGCGGCGGCGGCGGCTTGGGGGTGGATTAGGGTTTCCCCCCGGGGCTGGGCCTCGGCTTATAAAGCCCTCCCGGGCCAGTGTCCAGGTCGGACACGGCCCGTTACGTCGGTTCACGTTTTTTTTTAATTATTCCGCTCGGAAGAAAAATAAAAAGAAATACTAAACGGACTCCAAAAATTCCGAAATAAATTTTAGCGGGCTTATAAAATCAAGTCGCACAAGGTGAATATTTATTTGGTACCTAAATGCAATTTTGAAAAACGCACATTTTTCCTAAATTCAAATAAAACACCGAAAAACTCTGAAAAAATCTTATTTTCATTTTATTATTTGATCCTCAATATTTCTTTATTTTGGGAAAGTCATTTTATTCCCTCTCTCATATTTTTGTAATAGAAATAATTGATGATAAAATAAATAAAATCAAATGATTCTATTCTCAAAATTTGAGAAAACTCAAATATGAAAATAACGAAATCCCCAACTCTCTCCGTGAGTCATTGAGTTGCGTAGAATTTCTAGGATCAACCAAAATGCAAAATAAAATATGATATGCATGATGATCTAATGTATAACATTCCAAATTGAAAATTTGGGATGTTACACGAGCTAGTCAAGTAGAGGCATACTAGTGACACTCTGTTTGTCTATGTATTCACACATGTACTAAGTTTCCGGATAATACAATTCTAGCATAAATAATAAACATTTATCATGATATAAGGAAATATAAATCACAACTTTATTATTGCCTCTAGGGAATATTTCCTTCAGTCTCCCACTTGCACTAGAGTCAATAATCTAGATTACACAGTAATGATTCTAGCACCCATGGATTCCTGGTGTTGATCATGTTTTGCTCGTGAGAGAGGCTTAGTGAACGGTTCTGCAACATTCAGATTCGTATGTATCTTGCAAATCTCTATGTCTCCCTCCTTGACTTGATCACGGATGGAATTGAAGCATCTCTTGATGCGATTGGTTCTCTTGTGAAATCTGGATTCCTTTGCCAAGGCAATTGCACCAGTATTGTCACAAAATATTTTCATTGGACCTGATGCGCTAGGTATGATACCTAGATCGCATATGAACTCCTTCATCCAGACTCCTTCATTCGCTGCTTTCGAAGAAGCTATGTACTCCGCTTCACATGTAGATCCCGCCACGACGCTCTGCTTGGAACTGCACCAACTGACAGCTCCACCATTTAATAAAAACACGTACCCGGTTTGTGACTTAGATTCATTCGGATCAGT
Source organism: Triticum urartu (assembly GCF_056163025.1). Classification (NCBI taxonomy): domain Eukaryota; kingdom Viridiplantae; phylum Streptophyta; class Magnoliopsida; order Poales; family Poaceae; genus Triticum; species Triticum urartu. The sequence goes on from NC_141874.1 coordinate 158,987,238, forward strand.
GTCAATGCTTGCATCGACGTAACCGTTTACGATGAGCTCTTGGTCACCTCCATATACGAGAAACATATCCTTAGTCCTTTTCAGGTATTTCAGGATGTTCTTGACCGTTGTCCAGTGATCGAATCCTGGATTACTTTGGTACCTCCTTGCTAAACTAATAGCAAAGCACACATCAGGTTTGGTACATAGCATTGAATACATGATAGAGCCTATGGCTGAAGCATAGGGAACACCTTTCATTTTCTCTTTATCTTCTGTAGTGGTCGGGCATTGAGTCTGACTCAACTTCACACCTTGTAACACAGGCAAGAACACTTTCTTTGCTTGATCCATTTTGAACTTCTTCTACAATTTTATCAAGGTACGTGCTTTGTGAAAGTCCAATTAGGCGTATTGATCTATCTCTATAGATCTCTATGCCCAATATATAAGCAGCTTCACTGAGGACTTTTATTGAAAAAAATCTTATTCAAGTATCCTTTTATGCTATTCAGAAATTCAGTGTCATTTCTGATCAAAAATATGCCATCTACATATAATATCAGAAATGCTATAGAGCTCCCACTCACTTTCTTGTAAATACAGGATTCTCCAAAAGTTTGTATAAAACCATATGCTATGATCACACTATCAAAGCATATATTCCAACTCCGAGAGGCTTGCACCAGTCCATAAATGGATCGCTGGAGCTTGCACACTTTGTTAGCACCTTTTGGATTAACAAAACCTTCTGGTTGCATCATATACAACTCTTCTTTAAGATATCCATTAAGGAATGCAGTTTTGACATCCATTTGCCAGATTTCATAATCATAAAATGCGGCAATTGCTAACATGATTCGGATGGACTTAAGCATCGCTACGGGTGAGAAAGTCTCATCGTAGTCAACTCCTTGAACTTGTTGAAAACCTTTTGTAACTTGTAGAGCTTTGTAGACAGTAATATTACCGTCAGCGTCAGTCTTCTTCTTGAAGATCCATTTATTCTCTATGGCCTACCGATCATCGGGCAAGTCAATAAAAGTCCACACCTTGTTCTCATACATGGATCCCATCTCAGATTTCACGGCCTCAAGCCATTTTGTGTAATATGGGCTCATCATCGCTTCCTCATAGTTCGTAGGTTCATCATGGTCAAGTAACATGACTTCCAGAATAGGATTACCGTACCACTCTGGTGCGGATCTTACTCTGGTTGACCTATGAGGTTCGGTAGTAACTTGATCAAAAGTTTCATGATCATCATCATTAGCTTCCTCACTTACTGGTGTAGGAATCACTGGAACTGATTTCAATGATGAACTACTTTCCAATAAGGGAGAAGGTACAATTACCTCGTCAAGTTCTACTTTCCTCCCACTCACTTCTTTCGAGAGAAACTCCTTCTCTAGAAAGGATCCATTCTTAGCAACGAATGTCTTGCCTTCGGATCTGTGATAGAAGGTGTACCCAACCATCTTCTTTAGGTATCCTATGAAGACACATTTCTCTGATTTGGGTTCGAGCTTATCAGGTTGAAGCTTCTTCACATAAGCATCGCAACCCCAAACTTGAAGAAATGACAACTTGGGTTTCTTACCAAACCATAGTTCATAAGGTGTCGTATCAACGGATTTAGATGGTGCCCTATTTAACGTGAATGCAACTATCTCTTAAAGCATAACCCCAAAACGATAGCTGTAAATCAGTGAGAGACATCATAGATCGCACCATATCTAATAAAGTGCGGTTATGACGTTCGGACACACCATTACGTTGTGGTGTTCCAGGTGGCGTGAGTTGCGAAAATATTCCGCATTATTTCAAATGAAGTCCAAACTCATAACTCAAATATTCACCTCCACGATCAAATCACAGAAACTTGATCTTCTTGTTACGGTGATTTTCCACTTCACTCTGAAATTCTTTGAACTTTTCAAATGTTTCAGACTTATGTTTCATTAAGTAGATATACCGATATCTGCTCAAATCATCTATGAAGGTGAGAAAATAACAATATCCGCCACGAGCTTCAATGTTCATTCGACCACATACATCATTATGTATGACTTCCAATAACTCTGTTGCTCGCTCCATTGTTCCGGAGACCGGAGTTTTAGTCATCTTTCCCATGAGGCATGGTTCGCAAGTACCAAGTGATTCCAGAAGTCCATCAGAATGGAGTTTCTTCATGCGCTTTACACCAATATGACCTAAACGGCAGTGCCACAAATAAGTTGCACTATCATTATCAACTCTGCATCTTTTGGCTTCAATACTATGAACATGTGTATCACTACTATCAAGATTGAGTAAAAATAGACCACTCATCAAGGGTGATGACCATAAAAGATATTACTCATATAAATAGAACAACCATTATTCTTTGATTTAAATGAATAACTGTCTCACATCAAACAAGATCCAGATATAATGTTCATGCTTAACGCTGGCACCAAATAACAATTATTTAGGTCTAAAAATAATCCCGAAGGTAGATGTACAGGTAGAGTGCCGACGGCGATCACATCGACTTTGGAACCATTTCCCATGCGCATCGTCACCTCGTCCTTAGCCAATCTTCGCTTAATCCGTTGCCCCTATTTCGAGTTGCAAATGTTAGCAACTGAACCAATATCAAATACCCAGGCACTACTGCGAGCATTAGTAAGGTACACATCAATAACATGTATATCAAATATACCTTTCAATTTGCCATCCTTCTTCTCCGCCAAATACTTGGGGCAGTTCCGCTTCTAGTGACCAATCCCTTTGTAGTAGAAGCACTCAGTCTCAGGATTAGGTCCAGACCTGGGTTTCTTCACTTGAGCAGCAACTGGCTTGCTGTTGTTCTTGAAGTTCCCCTTCTTCCCTTTACCCTTTTTCTTGAAATTGGTGGTCTTGTTGACCATCAACACTTGATGCTCCTTCTTGATTTCTACCTCTGCAGCCTTTAGCATTGCGAAGAGCTCAGGAATTGTCTTATCCATCCCTTGCATATTATAGTTCATCACGAAGCTCTTGTAGCTTGGTGGTAGTGATTGAAGAACTCTGTCAATGACACTATTATCAGGAAGATTAACTCCCAGCTGAGTCAAGTGGTTATGGTACCCAGACATTCTGAGTATATGTTTACTGACAGAACTATTCTCCTCCATTTTACAGCTGTAGAACTTATTGGAGACTTCATATCTCTCAATCCGGGCATTTGCTTGAAATATTAACTTCAACTCCTAGAACATCTCATATGCTCCATGACGTTCAAAACATTGTTGAAGTCCCGGTTCTAAGCCGTAAAGCATGGCACACTGAACTATCGTGTATTCATTAGCTTTGCTCTTCCAGGTGTTCATAACATCTGGCGTTGCTCCTACAGCGGGTTTGTCATCTAGCGGTGCTACCAGGACGTAATTCTTCTGCGCAGCAATGAGGATAATCCTCAAGTTACGGACCCAGCCGTGTAGTTGCTACCATCATCTTTCGACTTAGCTTTCTCTAGGAACGCATTAAAATTCAACGGAACAACCACATGGGCCATCTATCTACAACAACATAGATATGCAAAATACTATTAGGTACTAAGTTCATAATAAATTAAAGTTCAATTAATCATATTACTTAAGAACTCCCACTTAGATAGATATCTCTCTAATCAACTAAGTGATCACGTGATCCATATCAACTAAACCATGTCCGATCATCACGTGAGATGGAGTAGTTTTCAATGGTGAACATCACTATTCTACTATATGATGCATGCTCGATATTTCGGTCTCAATGTTCCGAGGCCATATCTGCATACGCTAGGCTCGTCAAGTTTAACCCGAGTATTCTGCGTGTGCAAAACTGGCTTGCACCCGTTGTATGTTAACGTAGAGCTTATCACACCCGATCATCACGTAGTGTCTCGGTATGATGAATTGTAGCAACGGTGCATACTCAAGAAGAACACTTATACCTTGACATTTAGTGAGAGATCATCTTATAATGCTACCGCCGAACTAAGAAAAATAAGATGCATAAAGGATAAACATCACATGTAATCAATATAAGTGATACGATATGGCCATCATCATCTTGTGCCTTTGATCTCCATCTCCAAAGCACCGTCATGATCACCATCGTCACCGGCTTGACACCTTGATCTCCATCGAAACATCGTTGTCTTCACGCCAACTATTGCCTCTACGACTATCGCTACCGCTTAGTGTAAAGTAAAGCAATTACATGGCGATTGTATTTCATACTATAAAGCGACAACCATATGCCTCCTGCCAGTTGCCGATAACACCGTTACAAAACATGATCATCTCATACAAAAAATTTATCATCATGTCTTGACCATTGAGGGAGTCCTGGATTAGGGGGTCTCCGGACATCTGGACTATATCCTTTGTCCGGACTGTTGGACTATGAAAATACGAGATTGAAGACTTCGTCCCATGTCCGGATGGGACTCTACTTGGCGTGGAAGGCAAGCTAGGCAATACGGGTATGTATATCTCCTCCTTTGTAACCGACCTTGTGTAACCCTAGCCCCCTCAGGTGTCTATATAAACCGGAGGGTTTTAGCCCGTAGGACAACATACAATCATACCATAGGCTAGCTTCTAGGGTTTAGCCTCTTCGATCTAGTGGTAGATAAACTCTTGTAATACCCATATCATCAAGAACAATCAAGCAGGACGTAGGGTATTACCTCCATCAAGAGTCCCCGAACCTGGGTAAACATCGTGTCCCCTACCTCCTGTTACCATCCGCCTTAGACGCACAGTTCGGGACCCCCTACCTGAGATCCGCCGGTTTTGACACCGACATTGGTGCTTTCATTGAGAGTTCCACTGTGTCGTCACCATAAGGCTTGATGGCTCCTTCGATCATCGCTAGCGATGCGGTCCAGGGTGAGGCTTTCCTCCCCGGACAGATCTTCGTATTTGGCGGCTTCGCACTGCGGGCCAATTCTCTTGGCCATCTGGAGCAGATCGAAAGCTACGCCCCTGGCCATTAGGTCAGATTTGGAAACTTGAACTACATGGCCGACATCCGCGGAGACTTGATCTTCGATGGATTCAAGCCCATGCCGGATGCGCCGCACAGTCGCGACGAGCAAGATGTAACTCTGCGTTAGACAGTGTTCAGGAGATCGCATCCGCAGCTACTCTGGCCGTTAATTCGGAGCAAATCGCGCCATCCGAGAGCGGAGGGATAGACCCCGCCATGGAGGCCGCACTCTCAGTGGTGATAGACCCAGATACTGACTTCATCCCTTTCGAGAGCCGCGTTGCCGAACCACTGGATTTATCCCCGGCTACGGACTCCGAGCCGCCTACATCCGTGCATGTCGAATCCGACGGGGCACCGATCATGGAGTTCACCTCTGCGGATATCTTTCAACACTCACCTTTCGGAGATGTGCTAAATTCATTAAGGTCTCTCTCCCTGTCAGGAGAACCTTGTCCGAACTATGTCCGGCTCGAATGGGATGCGGACGACGAAGAAATTCGCTGCCCACCCACCACCCACTTAGTAGCCACTGTCGACGACTTAACCGACACGCTCGACTTCGACTCCGAAGACATCGACGGTATGGACGACGGTGCAGGAGACGAACAGGAACCACCGCCCATAGGGGGCTGGACCGCCACTTCATCACATGACATATACATGGTGGATACACCCAGAGAGGGCAATGGCAAAGAGACAGCGGAGGATGCCCCCTCCAAGCAACCCAGGTGCCGACGTCAGCGGCGCCGCTCTAAGTCTCGCCATAGCAAAAATAGCGATAACAGCGCAAGAGGAAATAACAGTCCAGTCGACTCTAGAAGAAACGACGACTGCACCACCCCGGTGGCAGAGCACGATCAAGATGCAAACTTCAAACATAGTACGGATCCGACGTCCGAACACGACGACGCCAAGGATAAGCCTCATCAAACCACGTCTGGGGAAGAAAACAGTCCAGACGAAGATGCACACTCATCCCGGAAGCGCACTTGGAGCAAGAAAACCTTCACAGAAGGCTTATTGCCACAGCGAGGAGCCTGAAGAAATAGAAGCAAAGGCTCAAGGTCGCACAAGATACGCTCAACAGCAAATGGAACAAAGTAACAAAGTATGGTGGAAGTTACCATAAAAAAGAGCTATCCATAGCACAAGCTATTACTGGAATTCGACGATGAGGCCTTAGAGCCCATACAGCCGAAGAGTGATACGGCCAACCGGCTAGATCCACCACCTTGTGAACGCAATAGAGCGGCTAACAAAGTCGCGCATAAGTCAACACACAATCTACATGAGAACTTGCATCAAAAACCCGGCGCGACCAGATCCATCTATGGATCTAGGAAGCGCGCTACGGCACAAAACCAACACCGAATACTACAACCGTCCGAACACCATGGCGCATCCCAATATAGGGGTGCCGCAGACCCCTTATGTTTCACTAATGAGGTGATGGATCATGAATTCCCAGAGGGATTCAAACCGGTGAACATAGAGGCATATGACGGGACCACAGACCCTGGAGTCTAGATAGAGGACTTCATCCTCCATATTCACATGGCTCGTGGAGACGATCTCCATGCCATTAAATACTTGCCCCTCAATCTTAAAGGGCCAGCTCAGCACTGGCTGAAAAGCCTCCCCGAAAACTCAATTGGAAGTTGGGAGGAGCTCGAGGACGCTTTTCGGGCCAATTTTCAAGGGACTTATGTACGACCTCCGGATGGAGACAATTTAAGTCATATAATCCAACAGTCCGGAGAGTCCACCCGAAAGCTTTGGAACAGGTTCCTCACCAAGAAGAACCAAATCGTCGACTATCCGGACGCTGAAGCCTTAGCAGCTTTTAAACACAGCGTCCAAGAGGAATGGCTACCAGACACCTCGATCAAGAAAAACCAAGAACAATGGCAGCCCTAACAAGCCTCATGACCCGCTTTTGTGCGGGCGAGGACAGCTGGTTGGCCCGTAGCAGCACTAGCGACCCAAGCACATCCGAAGTCAGGGGTGGCAATGATAAACCACGATGCAACAAAACCAAGCGCCGAAATAAAGAAGGTAGCCCAGATAACACGGCGGTAAACGCCGGATTCAGGAGCTCCTGACCAGGTCAGCGGAAAAAGCCTTTCAAAGGCAGCAGAGAAGGACAATCTGGCCTAAACAAAATTCTTGACAAACTCTGTTAGATTCACGGCACCCCAAACAAACCTGCAAATCATACCCACGGAGAATGTTGGGTCTTCAAGCAGGTCGGTAAGCTAAACGCCGAACACAAAGGGGAAGAGACACCAAGCGAAGACGAGGATGAGCCTCGCCAGCAAAGCGCCGGAGGACAGAAAAAGTTCCCACCAGAGGTTAAAATAGTAAACGTGATCCATGTGACAAAGAGGAGAAGAAAGCATGCACTCCGAGGCACACGCGCCATAGAGCCCGTCACCCCTAGGTTCAACCCCTGGTTGGCCTGCCCGATCACTTTTGATCGTAGGGATCACGAGACAAATATCCGGCATGAAGGACTGACGGCCTTGGTGTTAGACCCAATAATAAATGGGTACCATTTCACGCGAGTCCTCATGGACGGCGGCAGTTATCTAAATCTGATATATCAGGACACAGTCCGCAAAATGGGGATAGACCCGACACAAGTAAGCCACAGTAATACTACCTTCAAGGGAGTAATACCAGGCCAAGAGGCCCGCTGTATGGGCTCTCTACTACTAGAGGTGGTATTCGGTTCTCCCGATAACTTCCGAAGCGAAAGGTTAACTTTTCACATCGCCCCATTCCGAAGCGGCTATCAAGCACTACTCTGAAGAACGGCTTTCGCTCGTTTTAACACAATACCGCATTATGCTTTTCTCAAGATTAAGATGCCTGGTCCATGTGGCATCATCTGAGTTAGCAGAAATACCAAACGTTTCCTACGTACGGAAGAGGATGTGGCGGCTCTAGCAGCCGCAAACTAGACGGCCTCACCAACCAGAAAAAACGGCAGGTCGTCCATGGACACGGTTAAACGAATCCGGTGTTCCATCATATATACATGAGATTGGCTGGATGATCAAACCCTCATAAACGATACCAGGGGCTTCCCGCATGTAATCAGGGCTAGCCTCGCTCAACTCGGCTTCTCTTGAATTTTGATAGTTCATTGATAATAACCAATTCTTCTTTTTGGCGCGACAACTTTCACCTAAGTTCTTTCCTTTTACAGATGACAATTGTGCTACACCCGTCCAGGACACGGCACAACGGAGACACAGGCACAGACGTGCAGCAAGGACCCGCCCAAAGGTTTCTTTTTAGATTAAGACCCTGCGTAAACCTTTTTTACTGTCTCTTATTGCTCACATCCTCCGGATACTCCACACAATCGAGAAGGATGCTGGCGTTATTGGCATGTGGCCACGTCGGGATTTTGCACGTACCTGGACACATGGGGTTTCTTATTAAGGGCATTGTTTAGCCCGGTATATGTTATAAAGACCGAACACCTTAGGGAGTGTTTCGCGTCGCGAGTTTGGCCCTATATGCATTAGCTCCGAATTATGTCTTTGGTCACATGTTGGGTTTGCCCGGCTCCCACGTTTTGGTACCTTACGTTCCGTTATATCGGCTAAGGTAGCACTGGGAGAACTACTGCGATTGTGTCCTGGTTCATCCGGATGAGCACCTCAGTAGAGAAAGCCGAAAATTGACTGTCATGATATAGCGAGAGACTGGTCAACCACTCGATGACTCATCGGAATCTTCGGGATTCCTCCGCATTAACGAAGGGATGTTTCCCGGTCATGTACGTACGCACCCCGTATTCGGACGAGCGCAGAAGTACCAGGGGCTATATAGTAGCCCCACCGTCAAACTCCTATGGCTAAGTGAAAGTGTTAAAACAATATAGTCTGATTGCCTCGTTCGCTGTGCTATCACCTCCTTAACGGACCAAGACGTTGGATCAAGTGTGGATATGCATTTTCTGCGAACACCCCCGCATTATATGCGTGGGGGCGGAAGCCGACGACTGCAAACTTTCAGGTTATATACATATATACATAAACGGCCGCACAAGAGGCATCATAGTACTTTCGGGCAAAAGTATAAATACAACCTTGATAATTCAGTAAAACATTGTTTTTACAATGGGAATACATGTCACTAGAACATAATATTCTTCGAGCACTGAGCCTCTATCGAACGAGTGCCTTCAAGAACTTCTTCAAAGTAGTGCTCGGCAGCCCCTCGGCCTACGGTCGAACCCTGTGTCGCAATAGTGGTGGCCTCCATCTCCGCCCAGTATGTCTTGACACGGGCAAGGGCCATCCGCGCACCCTCTATGCACGCCGATCTCTTTACAGCGTCGATGCGTGGCACAACACCAAGGAATTGTTGCACTAAACTAAAGTAGCTATTCGGCCTTGGCACTCCCGGCCACAGGTGATCCACAACGGACCTCATGGCAAGTCCGGACAACCTATGGAGCTTGACCCACTCGGCCAATCGCTCATTCAACAGCAGCGGACGAACTAGAGCGTGAAACTGTGACCAGAACAGCTTTTCCACTTCGGGACCTTTCTGATCCTTGAAGTACTCGGCCGCATCAGCAGCACTTGCAGCCAAATCCATGTAGGCGTCTGCAGAACTCCATAGCCGGTCCAGAGGAGCATACTTCGGATCTCTGAACTTAGTCCGCAACAAGAAGGGCTTCCCAGACACGATATTTGCAGCTTGATTCAGCTCCTCCTTCGTCGCTCTAATTTTGGAGCGGGCTTCCTTGGCAGCCACCAGGGCCTTCTCCAGGTCCGTCGCCTTCGCCCGGTTTTCTTCTTCAAGAAGCTGGTAACGGTCAGCGGCATCTTTTAACTCTACAGCCATCTCGGCTATTTTTTCCTTGCTCTCGCAATGTGCGGCCTGTTCGGCCCTTAACTCTTCGGCCGCCTTTAGAGCGGCCGCATTGCTACTCCTTGCTTGCTCATTGGCTCGGGGAAGCTCCGCCCGAAGGGTCTCCACAGTGGCAGCTCCATCTGCAGTCACAACATATTAAAGATACTGGCATCATGCTACTCTTATTATGTGATGATCACCAGAGAAATCACTCACCCTGTGCCTCGTCAAGCCGCTTTTTGACAAGCACGATGTCGGCATCTGCCGCATCAAGTTGCCGCTTTAGCTCGGCAAACCCATCAGTCCAGCTAGCCACCGAAGCTTCAGCCACCTGCACATAAAGGCGGTCTGGTTATTACCTGGGACTATGATCCTCTGTTTGCCGCCATTTTCTACGACAACCAGAGTCTCAGGGGCTACTATCTGCATAGGGCATACCTAATGTATGTGGTACTGTTAAAAACATACATTATTTCACGTACCTCAAAGCCTTTTAGTAGACTCATAAAGGCTTCATGCAAACCACTTTTAGCGGATGAAATCCTTTCAATTACCGTACCCATTAGCGTACGATGCGCTTCCGAGACGGCCGCTTGCCCCAGAAGATCCTTCAGCGCGTCTGACCGCACACTGTACGGACCCTTGTTGTCGCTCTCCTTAGGAGCCGGATACTGGGGATTCCGGGTAGCCAAAGGGTTATCCTCCGGCCTTAGTGGATCCGGAGATACCCTTCACGACGACACTTCAAGGTCGCCCGCTTCATGAGGCGGGGTGTCCGGGGGAGGCGTTTCGCTCTCCATCATCTCCGGAAGAAGTTCCCCCGAAGATGAACTCTGTCGAGAAGGGCTACCATCTGGACTAAAATTTGTAAGCATCAGTTATTGTCTTCGGAAGTAAGGTAGGATGTTTCCACTATTAAGTACTTTTCGATTACATACAGCTCGGTAGAGGGCTGATCCCTGCGCGGACATTGTGCGGCAAGAATACCCTCCGAGGCAGGACCCTCTAATGAAGATTTATTCTCCCGTTTGGAAACCTTAGTTTCCGGATCTTCAGAGGTAGTCCTCTTCCTTCCCCGGGGAGAGAGAATGTCAGATTCTTCCCTTTGATTGTCCTCCCTCGCGGAGGTTCTCATTCCCCCGGCTGGAATAAGTAGCGAGTGAGGCCCGCTTTCACCCTCTTTATTCCCCCCATCATCTTCCTTTGAGGGCACTGGATAAGGCGCCGGCTCAAGCATCTTGTCCAGTACCGGATTGTCCAAGCCCTCAGGAAGGGGGGTCGAACACCTGATCATCATCGCCTTTGTTATCCAGTCCTGGTCAAAAAGCGGCTCTTTAGAATGATGCCATGATAAATAAAAGGACGGTAGGTTCGACCTGGGATTACTTACTTGGGCAGTGGGGCGGTTGCAGCTCAGACCCACATCTTCGGTGGTGTCCGTACACTCTATTTGGGGTCCGAAGAACGATTTGTACATCTCTTCGAGCGTTATGCCGAGGAAATGTTGAATAGCTCGCGGTCCTTCCGGGTTGAATTCCCACATGCAGAGGGGCCGGCGTTTGCAAGGCTGGATTTGACGAACTAGCATAACTTGCATTACCATAACCAGACTGAAATCTCTCTCAAAGAGATCTTGGATGCGGCTCTGGAGTATTGGCACGTCCTTTGCTAGACCCCAGCTCAGCCCCCTACTAATCCATGACATCAGTTGCGGTGGGGGCCTGAGCGAAAGGTGGGGGCAGCTACCCACTTGGCACTTCGGGGAGCTGTGATGTAAAACCACTCCCACTGCCACAATCCGGACACCTCTGGGAAGGAACCCTCTGGCCATGGAGCGTCAGCGATTTTGCTTATTAAAGCACCTCCGCATGTTGCGTGCTGCCCCTCGATCATCTTCGGCTCCACATCGAAGGTCTTGAGCCACAGGCCAAAGTGAGGGGTAATGCGGAGGAAGGTCTCACATACGACAATAAATGATGAGATGTGAAGAAGGGAATCCAGGGCCAGATGGTGAAAATCCAGCCCGTAATAGAACATAAGATCCCTAACAAAGGGATCCAGAGCGAGGCCTAGTCCTCGGAGGAAGTGGGAGATGAACACAACGCTCTCGTTGGGTTCGGGAGTAGGGACGACCTGCCCTCGGGCGGGCAGCCTATGCAAAATTTCGGCGGTCAGATATCTGGCCTCTCTCAACTTCTTGATGTCCTCCTCTGTGACGGAGGAAGGCATCCACCGACCTTGAAGGTTGGATCCGGACATAGCTGAAGGTCCGAAGCACCTGACCTGAGCTTTGCGTGTTAGAACTCGAGGCGGGGGAAGGATTCGATTGAGCACAGGAGGGAAAAAAGAAATAGCCTTGTCCCCTTTATAAAGAGGGTGAATATCAGGCGTCCTCCTCATGGCCATTTGGGACTTACCTAAGATCTAGGAGTCATACCAACAGGCACGGTTGGGTTACCCACGTTTGTATTTATGAGAATCCCATGATAAGGGGGACATGATCTCTGCTTTGACAAGACGTGTCAAGAAAACCGCCTCGCGTTATGTGCGGAGCTGGTTAAGAAAAATGGTTTGAATAATGACCGGGCTGTGGCATGATGTCATGCTGTCAAAACATGTCAGCAGATTAGATTTGTGGAAATATTATTCTCTCTACGGTGGTATGTGGAACTTATTTTGCAGGGTCGGACACTATCCTTGTATTTCAAACTCTTCAATGGTGTATTCGGAGGAGGAACCCGCCTTCCAATGCCTAAGATAATACTGTGCGCAGGACTCATCATCATTGAAGCCTGGTTCGGGGGCTACTGAGGGAGTCCTGGATTAGGGGGTCTCCGGACAGCCGGGCTATATCCTTTGGCTGGACTGTTGGACTATCAAGATACGAGATTGAAGACTTCGTCCCGTGTCCGGATGGGACTCTACTTGGCGTGGAAGGCAAGCTAGGCAATACGGATATGTATAGCTCCTCCTTTGTAACCGACCTTGTGTAACCCTAGCCTCCTCCGGTGTCTATATAAACTGGAGGGTTTTAGTCCGTAGGACAACATACAATCATACCATAGGCTAGCTTCTAGGGTTTAGCCTCTTCGATCTCGTGGTAGATCAATTCTTGTAATACTCATATCATCAAGAACAATCAAGCAGGACGTAGGGTATTACCTCCATCAAGAGGGCCCGAACCTGGGTAAACATCGTGTCCCCTGCCTCCTGTTACCATCCGCCTTAGACGCACAGTTCGGGACCCCCTACCCGAGATCCGCCGGTTTTGACACCGACAACCATATCACATCACAACATGCCGTGCAAAAACAAGTTAGACGTCCTCTACTTTGTTGTTGCAAGTTTTAAGTGGCTGCTACGGGTTGAGCAAGAACCGTTCTTACCTACGCCAAAAACACAATGTGGTACAGTGATTGCTTTTTGATCTTCAGAAAGAACCCTGTTCATTGAATCTGATTCAACTAAAGTTGGAGAAACGGACACCCACTAGCCACCAGTGTGCGAAGCATGTCGGTAGAACCAGTCTCGCGTAAGCGTACGCGTAATGTCGGTTTGGGCCGCTTCATCCAACAATACCGCCGAATCAAGAATCAACTAGGGACGGCAAGCAATATGTATATACCCACACCCAAAACTCCTTTGTGTTCTACTCGTGCATATAACATCTACGCATAAACCTGGCTCGGATGTCACTATTGGGGAATGCGGTAATTACAAAAAAAATCCTATGCACACGCAAGATCATGGTGATGCATAGCAACGAGAGGGGAGAGTGTTGTCCACGTACCCTCGTAGACTGTAAGCGGAAGCATTATAACAACACGGTTCATGTAGTCATACGTCTTTATGATCGACCAATCCTAGTACCAAAAGTACGGCACCTCCGCGATCTGCAAACGTTCGGCTCGGTGACGTCCCACGAACTCACGATCTAGCAGAGTGTCGAGGGAGAGCTTCATCAGCACGACGGAGTGATGACGGTGATGATGATGCTACCGGAATAGGGCTTCGCCTAAGCACCACTGCGATATGACCGAGGTGGATTATGGTGGAGGGGGGCACCACACATGGCTGGAAGCAATCAACTTGTGTGTTCTAGGGTGCCCCTGCCCTCGTATATAAAGGAGCAAGGGGGAGGCCGGCCGGCCTTGGGGCGCTCCAAGGAGAGGGAGGGGTCCTCCTCCTAGTAGGAGTAGGACTCCCCCTTTCCTAGTCCAACTAGGAAGAAGGAGGGGGGAGGAAAGAGAGGGAGAGAGGGAGGGAAAGAGGGGGCGCCACCCCCCTCCTTGTACAATTAGGACTCCCAAGGGGGGGCATCCCTATGGCCCCTCCTCTCTCACACACAAAGCCCATGTTGGCCCATTAGTTCCCCCGGGGGTTCCGATAACCCCCCGACACTCCGATAATTATCTGGTGAACCCCAGAACTCATCCGGTGTCCGAATATAGTCATCCAATATATCAATCTTTATGTCTCGACCATTTCGAGACTCCTCGTCATATCCGTGATCACATCCAGGACTCCGAACTACCTTCGGTACATCAAAACACATAAACTCATAATATCGATCGTCACCTAACATTAAGCGTGCAAACCCTACGGGTTCGAGAACTATGTAGACATGACCGAGACACATTTCCGGTCAATAACCAATAGCGGAACCTGGATGTTCATATTGGCTCCCACATATTCTACGAAGATCTTTATTGGTCAAACTGCATAACGATATACGTTGTTCCCTTTGTCATCGGTATGTTACTTGCCCGAGATTTGATCATCGGTATCTCAATACCTAGTTCAATATCGTTACCGGCAAGTCTCTTTACTCATTCCGTAATGCATCATCCCACAACTAACTCATTAGTCACATTGCTTGCAAGGCTTGTATTGATGTGCATTACCGAGAGGGCCTAGAGATACCTCTCCGACAATCGGAGTGACAAATCCTAATCTCGATCTATGCCAACTCAACAAACACCATCAGAGACACCTATAGAGCACCTTTATAGTCACCCAGTTACGTTGTGACATTTGGTAGCACACAAAGTGTTCCTCCGGTATTCGGGAGTTGCATGATCTCATAGTCATAGGAACATGTATAAGTTATGGAGAAAGCAATAGAAACAAACTAAACAATCATCATGCTAAGCTAACGGAATGGGTCAAGTCAATCACATCATTCTATAATGATGTGATCCCGTTAATCAAATGACAACTCATGTCTATGGCTAGGAAAGTTAACCATCTTTGATTCAACGAGCTAGTCAAGTAGAGGCATACTAGTGACACTCTGTTTGTCTATGTATTCACACATGTACTAAGTTTCCGGTTAATACAATTCTAGCATGAATAATAAAATTTATCATGATATAAGGAAATATAAATAACAACTTTGTTATTGCCTCTAGGGCATATTTCCTTCACCACCTGTGTGCGAAGCACGTCGGTAGAACCAGTCTCATGAACATGGTCATGTAATGTTGGTCCGGGCCGCTTCATCCAACAATACCGCCGAATCAAGAAACAACTAGTAACGGCAAGCAATATGTATATACCCATGCCCACAACTCCTTTGTGTTCTACTCGTGCATATAACATCTACGCATAGACCTGGCTCGGATGCCACTATTGGGGAACATAGTATTTCAAAAAAAATTCCTACGATCACGCAAGATCTATCTAGGAGAAGCATAGCAACAAGCGGGGAGAGTGTGTCCATGTACCCTCGTAGACCGAAAGCGGAAGCGTTTAGTAATGCGGTTGATGTAGTCGAATGTCTTCGTGATCCAACCGATCTAGCACCGAACGCACGACACCTCCGTGATCTGCACACATACTGCTCGATGGAGTCCCACAAACTCTTGATCCAGTTGAGGTCGAGGGAGAGTTTCGTCAGCATGACGGCGTGGTGATGATGATGATGAAGTTACCGGCGCAGGGCTTCGCTTAAGCACTGCAATGATATGACCGAGGTGTGTTTCTGTGGAGGGGGGCACCGCACACGGCTAAGAGAAACTTTGGTGTGCCCCCCTCCCACATATATAAAGGGGGAGGGAGGAGGAGGCCGGCCAATGGGAGGAGGCGCGCTTAGGGGGGGCAATCCTACTTCAAGTAGGATTCGCCCCCCCCCCCTTTCCTAGTCCAACAAGGAGAAGGGGGGAAGGTGAGGGGGGAGAGAAGGAAAGGGGGGCCGGCCCCCTAGTCCAATTCGGTTTGGGCTAGGGGGGATGCGCACCCTGCCTTGGCCTGCCTCCTCTCTTCCACCAATAGGCCCATGAGGCCCAATAACCCCCCCCAGGGGGTTCCGGTAACCCCCCCGGTACTCCGGTAAATACTCCATACACCTCGGAACCATTCCGGTGTCCGAATATAGTCATCCAATATATCAATCTTTAAGTCTCGACCATTTCAAGACTCCTCGTCATGTCCGTGATCTCATCCGGGACTCCGAACTACCTTCTGTACATCAAAACACATAAACTCATAATATCGATCGTCATTGAACATTAAGCGTGCGGACCCTATGGGTTCGAGAACTATGTAGAGATGACCGAGACTCATCTACGATAAATAACCAATAGCAGAACCTAGATGCTCATATTGGTTCCTACATATTCTACGAAGATCTTTATCGGTCAAACCGCACAACAACATACATTGTTTCCTTTGTCATCGATATGTTACTTGCCCGAGATTCGATCGTCAGTATCATCATACCTAATTCAATCTCATTACCAGCAAGTCTCTTTACTCGTTCTGTAATGCAACATCCCGCAACTAACTCATTAGTCACATTGCTTGCAAGGCTTATAGTGATGTGCATTACCGAGAGGGCCCAGAGATACCTCTCCGATACTCGGAGTGACAAATCCTAATCTTGATCTATGCAAACTCAAAAAACACCATCGGAGACACATGTAGAGCATCTTTATAATCACCCAGTTACGTTGTGACGTTTGATAGCACACTAAGTGTTCCTATGGTATTCGGTAGTTGCATTATCTCATAGTCATAGGAACATGTATAAGTCATGAAGAAAGCAATAGCTATAAACTAAATGATCAAAGTGCTAAGCTAATGGATGGGTCAAGTCAATCACATCATTCTCTAATGATGTGATCCCTTTAATCAAATGACAACTCATGTCCATGGCTAGGAAACTTAACCATCTTTGATTAACGAGCTAGTCAAGTACAAGCATACTAGTGACACTCTGTTTGTCTATGTAGTCACGCATGTACTAAGTTTCCAGTTAATACAATTCTAGCATGAATAATAAACTTTTTGTGGGGAACGCAGTAATTTCAAAAAAAATCCTACGCACACGCAAGATCCATCTAGGTGATGCATAGCAACGAGAGGGGAGAGTGTTGTCCACGTACCCTCGTAGACCATAAGCGGAAGCGTTATGACAACGCGGTTGATGTAGTCATACGTCTTCACGATCCGACCGATCCTAGAACCGAAGGTACGGCACCTCCGCGATTTACACACGTTCAGCTCAGTGACGTCCCATGAACTCTAGATCCAGCTGTGGTCGAGGGAGAGTTTCGTCAGCACGACGGCGTGATGATGGTGATGATGAAGTTACCGATGCAGGGCTTCGCCTAAGCTCTACAACGATATGACCGAGGTGAAAATCTGTGGAGGGGGCACCGCACATGGCTAAACAATCAACTTGTGTGTCTATAGGGTGCCCCTCCCCCGTATATAAAGGAGTGGAGGAGGGGTAGGGTCGGCCCTCTCATGGCGCGCCCAAGGGGGGAGTCCTACTCCCGGTGGAAGTAGGATTCCCTCTTCCCTAGTTAGAGTAGGAGAGGAAGGAAGGGGGAGAGAGAGGGAAGGAAAGGGGGGGTCGACCCCCCACCCAATTCGGATTGGGCTTAGGGGGCGCGCCATCCACCTTGGCCACCTCCTCTTCTCTCCCACTAAGGCCCAATAAGGCCCATACACTCCCTGGGGGGTTCCAGTAACCCCCCGGTACTCCGGTAAATGCCCGAACTCACCTAGAACCATTCCGATGTCCAAACATAGCCTTATAATATATCGATCTTTATGTCGCGGCCATTTCGAGACTCCTCGTCATGTCTGTGGTCACATCCGAGACTCTGAACAACCTTCGATACATCAAACCACATAAACTCATAATACCGATCGTTATCGAACGTTAAGCGTGCGTACCCTACGGGTTCGAGAACTATGTAGACATGAAAGAGACTCCTCTCCGGTTAATAACCAATAGCAGGAACTGGATGCTCATATTGGTTCCTACATATTCTACGAAGATCTTTATCGGTCAAACCGCATAACAACATACGTTGATCCCTTTGTCATTGGTATGTTACTTTCCCGAGATTCGATCGTCGGTATCTCAATACCTAGTTCAATCTTGTTACTGGCAAGTCTCTTTACTCGTTCCATAATGCAACATCCCGCAACTAACTCATTAGTTACATTGCTTGCAAGGCTTATAGTGATGTGCATTACCGAGAGGGCCCAAAGATATCTCTCCGACAATCGGAGTGACAAATCCTAATCTCGATCTATGCCAACTCAACAGACACCATCGGAGACACCTGTAGAGCATCTTTATAATCATCCAGTTACGTTGTGACGTTTGATAGCACACTAAGTGTTCCTCCGGTGTTCGGGAGTTGCATAATCTCATAGTCATAGGAACATGTATAAGTTATGAAGAAAGCAATAGCAACAAACTAAACGATCATCGTGCTAAGATATCAGATGGGTCAAGTCAATCACATCATTCTCTAATGCTGTGATCCCTTTGATCAAATGACAAATCTTTGTCCATGGCTAGGAAACTTAACCATCTTTGATTAACGAGCTAGTCAAGTAGAGGCATACTAGTGACACTCTGTTTGTCTATGTATTCACACATGTACTAAGTTTCCGGTTAATACAATTCTAGCATGAGTAATAAAAATTCATCATGATATAAGGAAATATAAATAACAACTTTATTATTGCCTATAGGGCATATTTCCTTCAGTCTCCCACTTGCACTAGAGTCAATAATCAAGATTACATTGTAATAATTCTAACACCCATGGATTCTTGGTGTTGATCATGTTTTGCTCATGAGAGAGGATTAGTCAATGGGTCTGCAACATTCAGATCCGTATATATCTTGAAAATCTCTATGTCTCCCTCCTTGACTTGATCACGGATGGAATTGAAGCGTCTCTTGATGTGCTTGGTTCTCTTGTGAAATCTAGATTCCTTTGCCAAGGCAATTGCACCAGTATTGTCACACAAAAAATTCATTGGACTCAACGCACTAGGTATGACACCTAGATCGGATATGAACTCCTTCATCCAGACTCCTTCATTTGCTGCTTTCAAAGCAGCTATGTACTCCGCTTCACTCGTAGATCCCGCCACGACGCTCTTCTTGGAACTGCACCAACTGACAGCTCCACCATTCAATAAAAATATGTATCCATTTTGTGACTTAGAGTCATCTGGATCAGTGTCAAAGCTTGCATCGATGTAACCGTTTACGACGAGCTCTTTGTCACCTCCATAAATGAGAAACATATCCTTAGTACTTTTCAGGTATTTCAGGATGTTCTTGACCGCTGTCCAGTGATCCACTCTTGGATTACTTTGGTACCTCCCTGTTAAACTAATAGCAAGGCATACATCAGGTCTGGTACACAGCATTGCATACATGATAGAACCTATGGCTGAAGCATGGGGAATGACTTTCATTTTCTCTCTATCTTCTGCAGTGGTCGGGCATTGAGTCTGACTCAACTTCACACCTTGTAACATAGGCAAGAACCCTTTGTTTGCTTGATCCATTTTGAACTTCTTCAAAACTTTATCAAGGTATGTGCTTTGTGAAAGTCCAATTAAGTGTCTTGATCTATATCTATAGATCTTGATGCCTAATATATAAGCAGCTTCACCAAGGTATTCCATCGAAAAATTCTTATTCAAGTATCCTTTTATGCTATTCAGAAATTCAGTATCATTCCGATCAACAATATGTCATCTACATATAATATCAGAAATGCTACAGAGCTCCCACTCACTTTCTTGTAAATATAGGCTTCTGTAGAAGTCTGTATAAAACCATATGCTTTGATCACACTATCAAAGCGTATATTCCAACTCTGATAGGCTTGCACCAGTCCATAAATGGATCGCTGGAGCTTGTACACTTTGTTAGTACCTTTTGATCGACAAAACCTTCCGGTTGCATCAGATACAACTCTTCTTTAAGATATCCATGAAGGAATGCAGTTTTGACATCCATTTGCCAAATTTCATAATCATAAAATGCGGCAATTGCTAACATGATTCGGACGGACTTAAGAATCACTACGGGTGAGAAGGTCTCATCGTAGTCAACTCCTTGAACTTGTTGAAAACTTTTCACAACAAGTCGAGCTTTGTAGACAGTAACATTACCGTCAGCGTCAGTCTTCTTGTTGAAGATCCATTTATTCTCTATGGCTTGCCGATCAATGGGCAAGTCAACCAAAGTCCACACTTTGTTCTCATACATGGATCCCATCTCATATTTCATGGCTTCAAGCCATTTTGCGGAATCTGGGCTCATCATCACTTCCTCATAGTTCGTAGGTTCGTCATGGTCAAGTAACATGACCTCCAAAACAGGATTACCGTACCACTATGGTGCGGATCTTACTCTGGTTGACCTACGAGGTTCGGTAGTAACTTGATCAGAAGTTTCATGATCATCATTAACTTCCTCACTTACTGGTGTAGGAATCACTGGAACTAATTTCTGCGATGAACTACTTTCCAATAATGGAGTACGTACAAGTACCTCGTCAAGTGATACGTCTCCAACGTATCTATAATTTTTGATTGCTCCATGCTATATTATCTACTGTTTTGGGCAATATTGGGATTTATTATCCACTTTTATATTATTTTTGGGACTAACCTATTAACCGGAGGCCCCGCCCAGATTTGCTATTTTATGCCTATTTCAGTGTTTTGAAGAAAAGGAATATCAGACGGAGTCGAAACAGAATGAAATCAACTGGAGAAGTTATTTTTGGAAGGAAACACACCTGATGGACTTGGACCCCACGTCAAGGAAGGAACGAGGTGCTCACGAGGGTGGGGGGCGCCCCCCCCCCTAGGGCGCGCCCCCTGCCTCGTGGGGCCCCCGTGGCTCCCCTGACGTACCTCCTGCACCCATATATACTTACGTGACCTAAAACTTCCAGAACAGAAGATAGATCGGGAGTTCCGCCGCCAAAAGCCTCCGTGGCCACCGAAAACCAATCTAGACCCGTTCCAGCACCCTGCCGGAGGGGGCAATCCCTCTCCGGTGGCCATCTTCATCATCCCGGTGCTCTCCATGAAGAGGAGGGAGTAGTTCTCCCTCGGGGCTGAGGCTATGTACCAGTAGCTATGTGTTTGATCTCTCTCTCTCGTGTTCTTGAGATGATACGATCTTGATGTATCGCGAGCTTTTCTATTATATTTGGATCCATGATGTTTCTTCCCCCTTCTACTCTCTTGTAATGAATTGAGTTTCCCCTTTGGAGTTGTCTTATCGGATTGAGTCTTTAAAGATTTGAGAACACTTGATGTATGTCTTGCCGTGGATATATGTGGTGACAATGGGATACCACGTGCCACTTGATGTATGTTTTGGTGACCAACTTGCGGGTTCCGCCCATGAACCTATGCATAGGGGTTGGCACACGTTTTCATCGTGATTCTTCGGTAGAAACTTTGGGGCACTCTTTGAGGTTCTATGTGTTGGTTGAATAGATGAATTGAGATTGTGTGATGCATATCGTATAATCATGCCCACGGATACTTGAGGTGACAATGGAGTATGCAGGTGACATTAGGGTTTTGGTTGATTTGTGTCTTAAGGTGTTATTCTAGTACGAACTCTAGGGCTGTTTGTGACACTTATAGGAATAGCCCAACGGATTGATTGGAAAGAATAACTTTGAGGTGGTTTCGTACCCTACCATAATCTCTTCATTCATTCTCCGCTATTAGTGACTTTGGAGTGACTCTTTGTTGCATGTTGAGGGATAGTTTTATGATCCAATTATGTTAGTATTGTTGAGGGAACTTACACTAGCGAAATTATGAACCCTAGGCCTTATTTCCTATCATTGCAATACCGTTTACGCTCACTTTTATCATTTGCTACCTTGCTGTTTTTATAATTTCAGATTACAAATACCTTTATCTACTATCCATATACCACTTGTATCACCATCTCTTAGCCGAACTAGTGCACCTATACAATTTACCATTGTATTGGGTGTGTTGGGGACACAAGAGACTCTTTGTTATTTGGTTGTAGGGTTGCTTGAGAGAGACCATCTTCATCCTACGCCTCCTACGGATTGATAAACCTTAGGTCATCCACTTGAGGGAAATTTGCTACTATCCTACAAACATCTACACTTGGAGGCCCAACAACGTCTACAAGAAGAAGGTTGTGTAGTAGACATCAAGCTCTTTTCTGGCGCCGTTGCCGGGGAGGTTAGCGCTTGAAGGTATATCTTTAGATCTTGCAATCGAGTCTTTTAGTTTCTTGTTTTATTACTAGTTTAGTTTATAAAAGAAAATTACAAAAAAATGGAATTGAGTTTGTCTCATACGCTTCACCTTTTTAATATCTTTCGTGAGTATGATGGAAAGGATAATTGTGCTCAAGTGCTAGAAGAAGAAATATATAAAATGTTTGGCACTAAATATTTGAATGATGAGTATGATTGCAATGTTGTTAGTATGAATTCCTTGAATATCCATGATGCTAATGATATGCAAAGCCACAAGATTGGAGAAGCTATGTTTGATGAAGATGATATTTTTTGTCCCCCAATTTTTGATGAGCAAATTTATTATGATGAAAGCATGCCTCCTATTTATGATGATTGTATTGATGAAAGTAGATTTGGAGAGGTCATGACTTTATTTTGTGATGAATCCACTATTCCGGAAGAGGTTCCAATTGATTATGAGAACAAAGTTGCTATCTATGATGATTATTTTGATGACTTGTATGCTATAAAGAATAATGATATCCATGAAACTTGTCATCATGATTAGTTTTCAATTGGATTTTGCCTCACATGATAATTATTTTGTTGAGCTTGCTCCCACTACTATTCATGAGAAGAATTTTGCTTGTGTGGAGAGTAGTAAATTTTCTATGCTTGTAGATCATGAAAAGAATGCTTTAGGTGCTGGTTATATTGTTGAATTCATTCATGATGCTACTGAAAATTATTATGAGGGAGGAACATATGCCTGTAGGAATTGCAATAATATCAAGTTTCCTCTCTATGTGCTTAAAGTTTTGAAGTTATGCTTGTTTTACCTTCCTATGCAAGTTGATTTTTGTTCCCACAAGTTGTTTGCTCACAAAATCCCTATGCATAGGAAGTGGGTTAGGCTTAAATGTGCTAGTCATATTCTTCATGATGCTCTATCTATATTTCAATTCTTACCCTTTATGTGAGCATCATTGAAATCATCATGCCTAGCTAGAGGCGTTAAACGATAGCGCTTGTTGGGATGCAACCCAATTTTATTTTAGTTCCTTGCTTTTTTTCCTGTTTAGTAATAAATAATTCATCTAGTCTCTGTTTAGATGTGGTTGTATGCTTTTAAATTAGTGTTTGGGCCAAGTAGAACCTTTGGGAAGACTTGGGAGAAGTCTTGTTGATCATGCTGTAAAAAAACAGAAACTTTAGCGCTCAAGAGAATTGCTGCCATTTTTACTTTGAGAGTGATATTTAGTTAATTCTTTTTGAAGATGATTAATAGATAAATTACTCAGGTACAGAAATTTATTTGAGAATTTTATGAGTTCCAGAAGTATACGTTTGATCCAGATTACTACAGACTGTTCTGTTTTTGACAGATTCTGTTTTTCGTGTGTTGTTTGCTTATTTTGATGAATCTATGGCTAGTAAAATAGTTTATAAACCATAGAGAAGTTGGAATACAGTAGGTTTAACACCAATATAAATAAATAATGAGTTCATTACAGTACCTTGAAGTGGTGATTTATTTTCTTATACTAACGGAGCTTACGAGTTTTCTGTTAAGTTTTGTGTTGTGAAGTTTTCAAGTTTTAGGTAAGGATTCGATGGACTATGGAATAAGGAGTGGAAATATCCTAAGATTGGGGATACCTGAGGCACCCCAAGGTAATATTCAAGGACAATCAAGAGCCTAAGCTTGGGGATGCCCCGGAAGGCATCCCCTCTTTCGTCTTCGTTCATCGGTAACTTTACTTGGAGCTATATTTTTATTCGCCACATGATATGTGTTTTGCTTGGAGCGTCAATTTATTTTGTTAGGATTTGCTTTCTGTTATTTATAACAATTTTTTTCATCTTTTATTTCAATAAAAGTGGCATTGATAGCCCTTACTATGCCTATGTTACAAGTATACATGTTGCTGTTTGAAAACAGAAAGTTTACAGCTGTTGCGATAATTCCCTAGAAAAGTCAGAATGTGATAAAATGTTGAAACATTTTGCATATTAAGATCTGATAAATTTACTACAGTGGGAGTTTTCTTTCATAATTTTTGTAGCTAGGGAAGTATGGATGTTGCAGCATTCTTTACAGACTGTCCTGTTTAGGCAGATTGCTGTTATGTTTGCATATGTTTGCTTCTTTAATGATTCTATTTGAGGATAGGACTATTAAATATGCAGAGACATTTAGTATTCAATGTTGAATAATAATTTTAGTGATTTGCTACAGTAGAGTATGATAAGGTTTTGCAATGGTTCATACTAACTTATCTCACGAGTCCTTGTTGAGTTTTGTGTGGATGAAGCTTTTGAGATTTAGGGAGACCGTGATATGAGAGGAATTAAGGAGACACAAAAGCTCAAGCCTGGGGATGCCCAAGGCACCCCAAGATAATATTTCAAGAAGTCTCAAGCGTCTAAGCTTGGGGATGCCCCGGGTGGCATCCCACCTTTCTTCTTCAACAACTATCGGTTAGTATCGGTTGATCCTAAGTTTTTGCTTCTTCACATGATGTTTGCCATTATTAGAATGTCATTTTATTTTGCTTTGCTTGCTGTTTGAATATAATACCAAGATCTGAAATTATTAAATGTTAGAGAGTCTTCACATAGTTGCATAATTATTCGACTACTCATTGATCTTCACTTATATCTTTCGGAGTAGTTTGTCATTTGCTCTAGTGCTTCACTTATATCTTTTAGAGCATGGTGGTAGTTTTATTTTGAAGAAATAGATGAACTCTCATGCTTCACTTGTATCATTTTGAGAGTCCTAAATAGCATGGTAATTTGCTTAAAATCTTAATATGCTAGGTATTCAAGAATAATAAAATTCTCTTATGAGTGTGTTGAATACTATGAGAAGTTTGATACTTGATGATTGTTTTGAGATATGGAGATGGTGATATTAGAGTCATGCTAGTTCCCCTTTGGAGTTAGCTTCGTGTTATTTTACTACGGACTCTTGAATAGATCGATCAGAAAGAATAACTTTGAGGTGGTTTCGTACCCTACCATAATCTCTTCGTTTGTTCTCCGCTATTAGTGACTTTGGAGTGACTCTTTTTTGCATGTTGAGGGATAGTTATATGATCCAATTATGTTATTATTTTTTAGAGAACTTGCACTAGTGAAAGTATGAACCCTAGGCCTTGTTTCCTAGCATTGCAATACCGTTTGTGCTCACTTTTATCATTAGTTACCTTGTTGTTTTTATATTTTCAGATTACAAAAACTATTATCTACTATCCATATTGCACTTGTATCACCATCTCTTCGCCGAACTAGTGCACCTATACAATTTACCATTGTATTGGGTGTGTTGGGGACACAAGAGACTCTTTTTTATTTGGTTGCAGGGTTGCTTGAGAGAGACCATCTTCATCCTACGCCTCCCACAGATTGATAAACCTTAGGTCATCCACTTGAGGGAAATTTGCTACTGCCTACAAACCTCTGCACTTGGAGGCCCAACAACGTCTACAAGAAGAAGGTTGTGTAGTAGACATCAAGATCTTTTCTGGCGCCGTTGCCGGGGAGGCGAGGAAAGCGGCACTAACACCCTGTCAACTAAGCTCTTTTCTGGCGCCGTTGCCAGGGAGGTTAGTGCTTGAAGGTATATCTTTAGATCTTGCAATCGAATCTTTTTGTTTCTTGTTTTATCACTAGTTTAGTCTATAAAAGAAAATTATAAAAATATGGAACTAAGGGTACCTCATATGCTTCATCTTTTTAATATCTATCATGAAAATAAGGATTTCGATAATTGTGTTCAAGTGCTAGAAGAAAAATGCATTAGAATGTTTGGCACTAAATATTTGAATGATGAGCATGATTGCAATGTTGTTAGTATGAATTCCTTGAATATCCATGATGCTAATGATATGCAAAGCCACAAGTTTGGGGATGCTATGTCTAATGAAGATGATATTTTTAGTCTCACAAGTTTTGATATGCAAATTTATAATGATGATAGCATGCCTCCTACTTATGATGATTATATTGATGAAAGTGGGTTTGGAAGAGTGTCAACTTTAGGAAGTAATGATCCCACTATTTTGGAGGATGTTGAATTTTATTATGATAATTATGGAAGTGGATTGGGAGAGGTCATGACTTTATTTTGTGATGAATCCACTATTTCAGAAGAGGTTCCAATTGATTATGAGAACAAAGTTGCTATCTATGATGATTATTGTGATGACTTGTATGCTATAAAGAATAATGATAACCATGAAACTTGTCATCATGATTTTAGATTTCAATCGGATTATGCCTCACATGATAATTACTTTGTTGAGTTTGCTCCCACTATTATTCATGAGAAGAAGTTTGCTTATGTGGAGAGTAATAAAAATTCTATGCTTGTGCATCATGAAAATAGTGCTTTATGTGATAGTTATATTGTTGAATTCATTCATGATGCTACTGAAAATTATTATGAGGGAGGAACATATGCTTGTAGGAATTGCAATAATATCAAGTTTCCTCTCTATGTGCTTAAAGTTTTGAAGTTATGCTTGTTTTGCCCTCCTATGCTAGTTGATTATGATCTCCACAAGTTTTTTTCTCACAAAATCCCTATGCATAGGAAGTGGGTTAGACATAAATGTGCTAGTCATATTCTTCATGATGCCCTCTTTATGTTACAATCTTATCTTTTATATGAACACCATTGAAATCATCATGCCTAGCTAGGGGCATTAAACGATAGCGCTTGTTGGGAGGCAACCCAATTTTATTTTTGTTCCTTACTTTTTGTTCCTGTTTAGTAATAAATTATTCATCTAGCCTCTGTTTAGATGTGGTTTTATGCTTTTAATTAGTGTTTGTGCCAAGTAGAACCGTTGGGAAGACTTGGGGAAAGTCTTTTTGATCTTGCTGTAAAAAACAGAAACTTTAGCGCTCACGAGAATTGCTGCCATTTTTATTTGGAAAGTGATATTTAGTTAATTATTTTTTAATATGATTAATATATAAATTCCTCGCGTCCAGAAATTTATTTTATAATTTTATGAGTTACATAAGTATATGTTTGATTCAGATTACTACAGACTGTTCTGTTTTTGACAGATTCTGTTTTCATCGTGCTGTTTGCTTATTTTGATGAATCTATGAGTAGTATCGGAGGGTATGAACCATAGAGAAGTTGGAATACAGTATATATTACACCAATATGAATTTAAAATGAGTTCATTACAGTACCTTATGATGGTGATTTGCTTTATTATACTAACGGAGCTTACGAGTTTTCTATTCAGTTTTGTGTTGTGAAGTTTTCAAGTTTTGGGTAAAGATTCGATGGACTATAGAATAAGGAGTGGTAAGAGCCTAATCTTGGGGATTCACAAGGCACCCCAAGGTAATATTCAAGGACAACCAAGAGCCTAAGCTTGGGGATGCCCCGGAAGGCATCCCCTCTTACGTCTTCGTTCATCGGTAACTTTACTTGGAGCTATATTTTATTCACCACATGATATGTATTTTGCTTGGAGCGTCAATTTATTTTGTTAGGATTTGCTTGCTTTTATTTAGAACAATGTTTTGCATCTTTTATTTCAATAAAAGTGGCATTGGTAGCCTTTACTATGCCTATTTTACAAGTCTTCATGTTGCTGTTTGAAAACAGAAAGTTTACCGTTGTTGCAATAATTCCCTAGAAAACTCAGAATGTGATAAAATGTTGAAACCTTTTGCATATTAAGCTCTGATAAACTTACTACAGTGGGAATTTACTTTATTAATTTTTGGATCTAGGGAAGTATGGATCTTGCTGCACTCTTTACAGACTGTCCTGTTTAGGCAGATTGCTGTTATGTTTGCATTGTTTGCATATGTTTGCTTCTTTAATGATTCTATTTGAGGATAGGACTATTAAATATACAGAGGAATTTAGTATGCAATGTTTAATAATAATTTTAGTGATTTGCTACAGTAGAGTATGATAAGGTTTTTGCAATGGTTTTTACTAACTTATCTCACGAGTCCTTGTTGAGTTTTGTGTGGATGAAGCTTTTGAGATTTAGGGAGACCGTGATATGAAAGGAATTAAGGAGACACAAAAGCTCAAGCTTGGGGATGCCCAAGGCATCCCAAGATAATATTTCAAGAAGTCTCAAGCGTCTAAACTTGGGGATGCCCCGGTTGGCATCCCACCTTTCTTCTTCAACAACTATCGGTTAGTTTTGGTTGATCCTAAGTTTTTGCTTCTTCACATGATGTTTGCTTCTTCAACTTTCTTCTTAGAATGCCATTTTATTTTGCTTTGCTTGCTGTTTGAATAAAATATCAAGATCTGAAATTATTAAATGAGAGAGAGTCTTCACATAGCTTCATAATTATTTAACTACTCATTGATCTTCACTTATATCTTTTTGGAGTAATTTGTCATTTACTCGTGTGCTTCACTTATATCCTATGAGTAAATAGTTGAATGAGCGAATATCATAAATCTGAAATTATATATGTTTCATATGCTTATCCCATGGGGAGTGATGACTTCACATATAAGAAGTAGAGGTGGTAAATTTATTGAAGGTTAGCAAACATTGTATTGGTCACTTGAATAATTCATGAAAGAATATTGAAGAAGAGAGATTTCACATATAAATATACTATCTTGGACATCTTTTGTTGTTGTGAGCACTCATTAAAATATGACATGCTAAAAGGTTGATGTTGGACAAGGAAGACAACGTAATGGGTTATGTTTTCTTATATCTGAAATAAAGTATATTGTCATGGATCATCCAACATGTTGAGCTTGCCTTTCCCCCTCATGCTAGCCAAATTCTTCGCGCCAAGTAGAGATACTACTTGTGCTTCCAAACATCCCTTAAACCAGTATTGCCATGAGAGTCCACCATACCTACCTATGGATTGAGTAAGATCCTTCATGTAAGTTGTCATCGGTGCATGCAATAAAAATTGCTCTCTAAATATGTATGATCTTTTAGTGTGGAGAAAATAAGCTTTATACGATCTTGTGATATGGAAGCAACAAAAGCGACGGACTGCATAATAAAGGTCCCTATCACAGGGGACAATAAAGTGACCGTTCTTTTGCATTAAGATTTTATGCATCCAACTATAAAAGCGCATGACAACCTCTGCTTCCCTCTGCGAAGGGCCTATCTTTACTTTTATCTTCTACCCTTATGCAAGAGTTGTGGTGATCTTCACCTTTCTTTTTTACATTTTATCCTTTGGCAAGCACATTGTGTTGGAAAGATTCTGATATATATATATATATATACATCTGGGCTATTCTGTTACGCTAACAGAATATTATTCTGTTACCCTTCTTGAACTGATGAATCCGAGCGGTTGTACTGATTCCGTCATTTCGTTGAACTGATCATTTTTTATTAAAAGAGCAAATAAGAGCCCCCTCCTCTCTCTCCCCGTTGAGCCAGCTACTTGTGGCGGATCCCTCCACCCGCCCGCCTCCCTCCTGGCAACCCAAGCCATACCCCAGTCGCGGTGATGGGCGCCGGGGAGCGGGCGACGGCGGCGGCGCTGCCACTGGAGCTCGTATGGTGGAGAGAAGTGTGGCGTGGGTGCGTACATGCGCTAAGCTGGAGCAGAGGCGCCCTGCAGCGGGCGGTGCCGGGGCGAGGAGGGTCCGCGGCGAGCTCCGGCCGTAGAGGGCGCAGTGCGCCCCAAGAGCACGCGCAGAGCTGGACGGAGGAGAAGGCGGCCACGCGCGGCGCCGGCGTCCGCCTCAGCGCCAGCAGCATGGACGAAGAAGCTACCACCTACAAGTAGCACCAAGCGAGAAATTAGCAGAGAGAACTCAAGTGAAGGCACAAGGAATACCCGCGTGGTGGGGGAGAGCGCGAGGGCGGAGGGGGAGGCCGCCATTTCCAGCCGGGGGTGGGTCGAGCTGCTGGTGGAGTCGCCGTGTTCCGCTCCCCTCCTCCTCCTCCTTCCCCTTTGTACTAGTGGCAAGGCGCCGATCTGTGATGTGGTTGAAAGGATTGAGTGACCACTCAACTGATTTCGTTTACCTTGCCATCTTAGGAAGGGAAGGGCAGAGCAGGTCCCGCCGGAGTGGGAGGGGGCGGTGGCCACCACCACCACCGTCCGTCCAGATTCACCTCAGTCGGCGGCAATTGTAGCCATGTTGCCCATGTGCCCATCCTTGACGTCTCTCAAAGATCAGTCTCTATGCTCTGTCTTTTCTGCACAATACAGGAAAGGTCATCTAGTTCTGCATGAACTAGAGCCTGCACCATAATCTTGGCCATCTCACGGCATGTCTGAATTTGTTCATTTATCTTATGTAAGATGCCAAGACGAGGTTCTAGGCTAGTGTTGCTAGCAGGAACCATAGAGTTGGCAACATATGGCAAAATCTAAAGAGCGGTTGAAGCTGAATCTTCTGTGCTTAAAGTGCAATTTATAGGAAGGACTGTTCCAAAATTCATGAACCTAAAATGGAACATGAAATGGGAGCTGAGCAGATTCCGTTGCTAATTAATTATCCCGCACTATGTTGTTGCTGGTGGAGCTACTATAGTAGTAGTATTTGATCAGGGGCTAACGGTAGTTACTACTGTATTTGACATGAGACTGAGCACCATACGAGCTATAAAATGGCAGCTCATATTCAGGGAAACTTTCGTGGTAGGTGTGCAACAAAATTTCACAAAGAATTGTCAAATGCGAAATTTTCATAGAGGTCAAAGATTTCAGTTCAACGTCTACACAGAGCTATCGAAATATGAAACTTAGTCATGTTGAACGTTTCCTCAAATTCGCAACTGGTGAAGACTAATTTGAAATATGGTGAGACCCTTCGTGTTGCTTTCCCGTCAGAAAAAAACAGAGTACTGGAACTGATGTCCATATGTGTTTGTGCTGAGTGTGTTTCGTAGACTAAAATTTACACTTTTTTGGGTACGCCTTTTTCTCGTAACTTTTCGATGGTTTACGGTATCATAGTCCTTGAACTTGCATGGTTTATATCATTGAGCTGAATGATATTTGTTTTAAAACAATATGTTTTGTGTGTTTCTTTTTTTGAACTAATTTTTTTTGCAATGATGTTTTGAACTTCTCGCGTTTTGCAACTTGGACTTTTACCATTTGAATTTCCGTGGGTTTTTCTTTTGTTTGAGCTTTTTTCCAAACTTATCTGAGACGTCATGTTTGAACATACAACTTTTGTAGTTGTGAACTTATCATTTTTTCCATTTATTAAGTTGCTTTTTTCCTCCGAACATTTACTGGTACAATTTTTTTTTTGCAAATTTATTGTCCCTTGAGTAAGAACAGATGCAATTTTTAATTTTAATTTTATGGTACTTATGGTACTAGAGAGTTTGTACTTCTTAAAAAATAATCACTCGATGTTCTTTTAGTTTTATTTTTTAATTTTCTTTCTCATCCTTATCTTTACTGACGGTGTAATCACCATCGTACCTTTATGGTTTATATAGTTGAATGGACTTACATTTTTACCATTCCCTTCTTTTTAAAACTTATATGTTTTCTTCTCCAAACTTCCTACCTGTCGAGAATTAGAACTTATTTATTTTTACATTTGTACTTCCAAGTGTCTTTAATGCCATTTTCACTATTTTACTTTGTTTTACCTCATCAAATAGGCGCACAACACATTTGAAGAAACAAAATACGAATCTTTGAAACACTAGGGGTATAACCATTGCACATGACTTCATGTGTGCCTTCATCATAGAAAAATATACTGAATATCGCTAAGTTCTAAGGTTGAACAAATGAATCATACAGAATATTGTGAACACGCGCATTTTCTCACTAAAAGAAACTTCTGTACTTGCATACAACCCTCTTTGAACTTGGACGACACCTAGTTCTCAACTTGGACGATGAACAGTGCTCAACTCGAACGGAGGAGGTAGTCATTGCTTTTTAACCATGAATGCTTCTAAAGACACTGGGAATTGCTTCAAAACTGCTTTTATACTTTTTAACACGAGGGTTCTCTCAGCTGGGCCAAGAAGCAATGCATACATAATATTTTTATTCTGCAAGAACGAAGCACTCCAATAATTAACAACTAATCTGTTAGTACATGCAGAACAATTTCAGTTTTGAGAACAAACTTCCATTGATATGTTAATCTCTCAATCTGTATAGAGGACAGGATGGTTCAGGGATTAGCATTGGCATTATTGGAAACCATGGCCTTGAATGAAATGGTTCAGGGATCACTCTCAGTCAGCCCCATTGCTACTTGTGCTACAGAGAACATGAATATAAAGCGGATGGTGACTCATCGATTTTTCTTTATGATATATAGAAACTTACAGAATTTTGAAACTTGCACTGACGATATTTAGGTGATATATCTAAACTTTACAGGATTTTGAAGAAATTCACTGCAAATCATTACTTATTTAGGTGATATATCTGAAGTTACAGAGTAATATCGAACTACAGTGGACAGACCAACAACATAAATCCTCAAGCAAAGCTCACAATCTCCATGGAAGATGCCTATGAATTCACCATGGAAGGGCATCCCACTCCCCCGCTCTATCTGCTCCCACTCCCTGCACACACACACAGAGCAGAGAGAGGATGAGAGGGAGATGAATGAGGCAGATCGAGGACAGAGCACAAGGGGCCTGCACGTAGCTCTTCTCGTGACCGGCTGGGTAGCATGCTGTTGTCCTGACGAGGCAAAGGTCCAAATATATCGCCTAAATAAGTTCAAAGAATTTTACAAAAACAAGTAGGCAACAAAGAGAAAAGTCATGTATGGCTATCAGGCACAACTTATATATATATATATAGGACTAGTAAGGGTCTCAGGAATCGACTACATTATTTCAGTCAACTCGATCTTCATCAGTACTAGAATGACTAGACAAGAAGTTTAGATTTGTAGCAGCACACACACCAAACTTATAGAATTTTTCTTCAACATTTTTAGGTAATTGCATCGGTACTAGTATAATTGGAAAAGTATTTCAGATTTGTAGAAGCGCACACACGAAACTTACAGAATTTGATGGAAATGCATGAGTTCTGATTTATCAGTACATAGTTTTATGGAAATGCATGAGTTAACTTCTTCTAGGCACTACCTGAACATGGTGAAGACTAGCAAATGTAAGGATAGGAAGAGAACACTTAGTATTGAGCTTTTTTCCAAGTATGTGTTGAACTGATATATTTTTTGTCAATGAACTGTTGTAGTATAGGTACTAGAGCTACCAGCATCTTCCTATATATCATGATAAAAAGCAAACAAACATGCATACTAGAGAAAATTTAACTGACAATAGAAGAAATTTATACTTTTTTGGGACTGATATCATGTAATACCTCATCCAGAAAGCATGCCAAGCGAAACATTTATTTTTTTAGTTGAAGAACTAGAAGTCTTGCAGCACAAGAGGCACGGCATGGTGCTATTAACTAACTTACAGAGATCCTTTCTGCTTTGTAGTAGTACCTAAGGTTACAAGGGTCAGAAATTTACCATTTGACGGCCTTCACGCCACCAGCAGCGCTGGAGGTGACCTCCTGTCTCCTGCTATCGGCGGGGAACAGGAGCTGGATCAACGGGGAAGAAGGTGGCAGGAGCACCTTGTCCATCCGATCTCTCATGCGAGGGCAGTGCTCGACGTTGAGGTGCAGGGCGCCGAAGGAGACGGTCACGCGATGAGGAGGAGTAGGATGGGGCAGAAGTGGTTGTTGCTGACGCTCCGCCCTCCACCGGCGACCCCCCCTGCAGCGCGTCGTGGGAGGTGGGAGGAGGAGCCATGGCGCGTCGCCATAGGTGGAGGCTCTATGTTTATGTTGATAGTACCATAATATCATTGCACGGTAGTGGTTGTCAACTGAATCTTGCAAGTCCAAACAAAACCATAGTTGAACTTAGACCTGACAAAAAAGAATAAACTCGCACTGACAAATGGATGAATTTCATGTAGAACACCTTTCTCCTTTAGACAGTTGATTAATGCCACACATGGACAAGACAGTGTGCCAAGAAATCAAATTGCACAAGTCAGAAGACACAAATTAACACCACGATAGCCGCCCTAGACCACGGAATGGATGGAAGCACAAGACGATAAAATAAAATAAGAATTGGCTTGAACTTAAACCAAAATGATAATTGAACTGAACTAAAATTAGATACTGGACTGAATTAAAATAAGAAACAGATAGCAAAATTAAATTGTATAAACACAAGAATTTTCAGCAATCAAATTTTCCTCTTGAATATGTAGAGGGACACACCTTGTTTTGTCTATCAGATTCCTACATCCAGGCAAAGAAGTGGGTATAGGACAAGGTACATCAGCCCAAATTTTTTTACTTCTCGTTGCATTGCTTCAGTTTGGTTCCAAGAACACTATGCTGTAGTTCCGGTTACAAACCTGGTCGTCACGGCGTGCAGGGACCATGGAGGAAGAGGATCTGGAGCAGAAGCTCTCACACGATGAAGTTGTGGATGGCGCCGAGCATGTCGGTGGACGCATGTTCGGAGAAGTTGTAAAATATCTGCAGAACTGAAGGATATGCTTTTTGTATTATCTCTAATCACAATGAACAAACTATTTAGAACTGACGCATATATGATACTCGATCAATACTAAAATGGACAATATTTGTTAAGTTTCTATGTATCAACCTACCAACTTTCTAAACATGAACTTCTCCCTAGGGTTATTCTTCGGTATTGAAAAATGTGCAGGCAGAGCACATATATTAGTAATAGTTATATCGAGAGGGTTTACTTCAACCCCTACATTTTTCATTCATTAATAACTATCAGTAACTTGTTATTCATCAGTACTAGTACGACTGGACAAGAAGTGCAAATTTGTAGCAGCACACAGATTGAACTTGCATAATTTTTCTTTGAACTTTTTTTAGGTGATATATCTAAACTTACATAATTTTGAAACATGTACTGATGATATTTTTGCGCACGCACCCAACTATCCTATGTTTTTTCATGAATTTAAAAAATAATACAAACCAAACTAATAATGAGTTTAGTACAGAAAACAAGTCTCTTCTCTAGGCATTAAGACAAATACCTGTCGAACAACAAGCACAAGACAACAGTGCCGCTTGAGGAGCAGGGGAAGAGGGATAGTACAAACAAGTGCAGCTCAATGATACCATATGCTGCAGAACAAATTTGCCACTTGGGACTGAAGAAAGAAATCACACAAGATGAGCTGAAAATCATAATAGAATGACCATAGCTACAATATGAACTGAATATATACCAGAGGAGCATGAACATCCAGGGGGGTGTGGAAAGGTTGAGATGGGCACCTCCCGAGCTGCGGCATCGAACGGCTTGGCACTGTGTTGTTGAACGATCCGGGGTGGCAGCGGTGAACGGAGGGCAAGTCGGGTTGGTGGTTGTCGCGGTGGAGATGGACATCAGGGACGCTGCGGTAGAAGAAGTGGGTCACACCGGCGACCTGCGGCTGTGCGTGTAGGTTGTTTACTGGTAGACTGGAGCCGGGGGAGATGGGAAACAGGGTGGCGGCTGGAGCCAGTGACTGCAGAGAGTGGTTGGGGATTGATGACGAGATCAAGAGGAGATGGGGGCGATGGAGGATTGTGAAGCAGCAGCGGCGGCGCCAATGCGGCCGGCAACCAGGAGGTTGTGTGCGGAGCGGCAGCACGGTGGAAGCAGCGGGGAGGTTGGCCAGGTGGCGCGGTGGAAGCACGGGGGCGGCGCTCCGGTGGGAGCAGCGGGGAGGCGGCCTAGTGGCACGGTGGAAGCAGAGGGGCGACGCCAGCGATGGGTAGAAGCAGGGGCGAAGTCGGCGGCGCGTGAAAGCAGGGAGGCTGGGCCCGACGGCCGGCGGCGGGTGGGAGCATTGGGTGGAGCCAGCGGTGGGTGGAAGCAGCGGGGAGGCGGTGGGGAGTGGGTGGGCTTTTTCTCTGTTTCGTGCCACATCATAGAAGCACCAGATTGTGCAAAATGGATCGGGCCTCTATAAGGGCCTGATGGTAACAGAATAATATTCTGTTACTAGTAACAGAATAGCCCTGTCCTATATATACATACATACATACATACATACATACATATATATATATATCCAATTGGATGTAAGGCATCATGAACTATTATTGTTGACATTACCCTTGAGGTAAAAGGTTGGGAGGCGAATCTATAAGCCCCTATCTTTCTCTGTGTCTGATTAAAACTTTGAACCCATAAATATCGCATGAGTGTTAGCAATTGTGAAAGACTACATGATAGTTGAGTATGTGGGGTTTGCTAAATCAAAGCTCTGACATAGACTCTTCCTGAAAATAAGATGAATTGTAATTGTTTGATGACTGATAACACGGTTTGTTAGTTTTCAAGAAAGTTCATGATCTATAATTTAACATGTGAATAGCTTGTTACTTGATCATGAGAAGCTTTATGAGATGAGCTATTGTTATGATATATAATGATGCTACAAAAGGTGATTGAAATTATCATTGATCAAACTTGTGCACCTGCTAGCATTCACACTTCATAAATTATTTCTTTTATCATTTACCTACTCGAGGACGAGCAGGAATTAAGCTTGGGGATGCTGATACGTCTCCAACGTATCTATAATTTATGAAGTATTCATGCTATTATATTATCTGTTTTGGATGTTTATGGGCTTTATTAGACACTTTTATATTATTTTTGGGACTAACCTATTAACCCAGAGCCCAGTGCCAGTTTCTATTTTTTTTCTTGTTTTAGAGTATCGCAGAAAAGGAAAATCAAATGGAGTCCAATTTACCTGAAACTTCACGGAACTTATTTTTGGACCAGAAGAAGCCCACGGAGTATCGGAGATGGACCAGGAGCGTCCCGGGCTGCCCATGAGGCTGGGGGCGCGCCCACCCCCCTGGGCATGCCCCCTGCCTCGTGGACAGCCCGGAGGTCCACCGACATACTTTTTCCTCCCATATATACCCATATACCCTAAAAACTTCGGGGAGCACAATAGATAGGGAGTTCCGCCGCCAGAAGCCTCCGTAGCCACCGAAAACCAATCTAGACCCATTCCGGCACCCTGCCGAAGGGGGAATCCCTCTCCGGTGGCCATCTTCATCATCCCGGTGCTCTCCATGACAAGGAGGGAGTAGTTCTCCCTCGGGGCTGAGGGGATGTACCAGTAGCTATGTGTTTGATCTCTCTCTCTCTCTCTCTCGTGTTCTTGAGGTGGTACGATCTTGATGTATCGCGAGCTTTGCTATTATAGTTGGATCTTATGATGTTTCTCCCCCTCTACTCTCTTGTAATGGATTGAGTTTTCCCTTTGAAGTTATCTTATCGGATTGAGTCTTTAAGGATTTGAGAACACTTGATGTATGTCTTGCGTGGGATACCCGTGGTGACAATGGGGTATTCTATTGATCCACTTGATGTATGTTTTGGTGATCAACTTGCGGGTTCCGTGACCTTGGGAATCTATGCATAGGGGTTGGCACACGTTTTCGTCTTGACTCTCTGGTAGAAACTTTGGGGCACTCTTTGAAGTACTTTGTGTTGGTTGAATAGATGAATCTGAGATTGTGTGATGCATATCATATAATCATACCCACGGATACTTGAGGTGACATTGGAGTATCTAGGTGACATTTGGGTTTTGGTTGATTTGTGTCTTAAGGTGTTATTCTAGTATGAACTCTAGGATAGATTGAACGGAAAGAATAGCTTCGTGTTATTTTACTACGGACTCTTGAATAGATCGATCAGAAAGAAAAACTTTGAGGTGGTTTCGTACCCTACCATAATCTCTTCGTTTGTTCTCCGCTATTAGTGAATTTGGAGTGACTCTTTGTTGCATGTTGGGGGATAGTTATATGATCCAATTATGTTATTATTGTTGAGAGAACTTGCACTAGTGAAAGTATGAACCCTAGGCCTTGTTTCCTAGCATTGCAATACCATTTGTGCTCACTTTTATCATTAGTTACCTTGTTGTTTTATATTTTCAGATTACAAAAACTATTATCTACTATCCATATTGCATTTGTATCACCATCTCTTCGCCGAACTAGTGCACCTATACAATTTACCATTGTATTGGGTGTGTTGGGGACACAAGAGACTCTTTGTTATTTGGTTGCAGGGTTGCTTGAGAGAGACCATCTTCATCCTACGCCTCCCACAGATTGATAAACCTTAGGTCATCCACTTGAGGAAAATTTGCTACTGTCCTACAAACCTCTGCACTTGGAGGCCCAACAATGTCTACACGAAGAAGGTTGTGTAGTAGACATCAGTTCTATGTCACTGTATGTTATAACTGTTGCATGAGGAATCACATCCGACAGAATTATCCATCACTGATCCATTGCCTACGAGCTTTTCACATATTGATCTTTGCTTAGTTACCTTTCCGTTGCCACTATTACAATCACTACAAAACTGCTACCGTTATCGTTACTTCCATATTACTTTGCTACTAAATACTTTGCTGCAGATATTAAGTTTTCCAAGTGTGGTTGAATTGACAACTCAGCTGCTAATACTTGAGAATATTCTTTGGCTCCCCTTGTGTCAAATCAATAAATTTGGGTTGAATACTCTATCCTCGAAAACTGTTGCGATCCCCTATACTTGTGGGTTATCAAGACTATTTTCTGGCGCCGTTGCCGGGGAGCATAGATCTATTCTTTGAGCCACTTGAGATTTATATATGTTGATCACTATGAAGAACTTGAAAGATAAAAGAACCAAGATTTTTCCCTCAACTACGAGGGGAGGTAAGGAATTTCCATCTAGCTCTGCACTTGATTCACCTTCTGTTTTGAGTAAGCTTGCGACACCTACACATGCTATTGATTCTGATAGGTCGCATGTTATTGATGATGCCACTTCTGCTTTGCAAGATACTTATGATGAAACTACTTCTATGCTTGATAATACTATGCCACTAGGTAAATTTCTTGATGAACAACTTGCTAGGGTTAGAGAGAATGAAATTATTGAAACTGATAATATTGATGAAAGTGATGATAAAGATTCCCCCCTAGATATGTGCCTGTTGTGCCTGAGGGTTATGTTATGGATGAAGAAACTGCTAGAGACTTTTTAGCTTGCAATGATAGATATGATCTTAAGAAATTATTAGCTAAGCTTAAAGAAAAATCTTTGAATGCTAGAATGAAATATGACCCTGCTTTTGCTACTTCACCTATCTGTATTTTCGATAAGGATTATTATTTCTCTGTCGGTCCTGAGTTGATTACCTTGGTTGAATCTGATCCTTTCTATGGCTATGAATCTGAAACTGTTGTGGCACATCTTACTAAATTAAATGATATAGCCACCCTGTTCACTAATGATGAGAAAACTCGCTATTACTTTATCCTTAAGTTAGTTCCGTTCTCATTAAAGGGTGATGCTAAAACATGGTTTAATTCTCTTGATCCTGGTTGTGTGCGTAGTCCCCAGGATATTATTTATTACTTCTCTGCTAAATATTTCCCCGCTCATAAGAAACAAGCTTCTTTAAGGGAAATATATAATTTTGTGCAAATTGAAGAAGAGATTCTCCCACAAGCTTGGGGGAGGCTTCTCCGATTACTTAATGCTTTGCCTGATCATCCTCTCAAGAAAAATGAAATACTTGATATCTTTTATAATGGACTAACTCATGCTTCCAGAGACCACCTGGATAATTGTGCTGGTTGTGTTTTCAGGGAAAGAACTGTTGATCAAGCTGAATTGCTATTGAATAATATGTTGAGTAATGAAAATGATTGGACACTTCCTGAACCAACTCCTAAGCCAAGTCTGAAAAAGGGGTATTCTATTTCTCAGTCCTGAAGATATGCAAGAGGCAAAGAAATCTATGAAAGAAAAAGGTATTAAAGCTGAAGATGTTAAGAATTTACCACCTATTAAAGAAATACAAGGTCTTGATAACCCGACATAGGTAGTAAAGGTAAATTCTCTCTATAGATTTGATGAAGGTGATATTCCTCGTAATAAGTCTGCTAGCCAATGCTTAGATGAGTTTGATAATTTTATTGTTAAGAAAGAAAACTTCAATGCTTATGTTGGTAGAAAATTGAAACGCAATGCTTTTATGATTGAACACTTGAGTGATAATATGGCTGGAGTTAAAGGTGAACTTAAACTTATTAGTAAACATACTTCTATGGTTACCACTCAAGTAGAACAAGTACTTAAAGCTCAGAATGATTTTCTCAATGAATTAAATAATAAGAAAAATGGTAATGATGTTAGAGTTGTGACTAGAGGTGGTAAAATGACTCAGGAACCTTTGTATCCTGAGGGCCACCCTAAGAGAATTGAGCAAGATTCTCAGAGAACTAATGTTGATGCACCTAGTTCTTCTAATAAGAAGAAAAAGAAAAATGATAGGACTTTGCATGCTTCTAGTGAACCTGTTGTTGACACACCTGAGAATCCTAATGATATTTCTATTTATGATGCTGAAACACAATCTGGTAATGAACATGGACCTAGTGATAATGTTAATCATGATGTTCATGTTGATGCTCAACCTAGCAATGACAATGATGTAGAGATTGAACCTGTTGTTGATCTTGATAACCCGCAATCAAAGAATCAACGTTATGATAAGAGAGACTCTGTTGCTAGGAAGCACGGTAAATAAAGAGAACCATGGGTTCAGAAACCCATGCCTTTTCCTCCTAAACCATCCAAGAAAAAGGATGATGAGGATTTTGAGCGCTTTGCTGAAATGATTAGACCTATCTTCTTGCGTATGCGTTTGACTGATATGCTTAAAATGAATCCTTATGCTAAGTACATGAAGGATATTCTTACTAATAAAAGAAAGATACCGGAAGCTGAAATTTCCACCATGCTTGCTAGTTACACTTCTAAAGGTGGAATACCAAAGAAACTAGGAGATCCGGGAGTACCAACTATACCATGCTCCATTAAAAGAAACTATGTTAAAACTGCTTTATGTGATCTCGGAGCCGGTGTTAGTGTTATGCCTCTCTCTTTATATCGTAGACTTGATTTGAATAAGTTGACACCTACTGAAATATCTTTGCAAATGGACGATAAATCAACTGCTATACGTGTCAGTATCTGTGAGGGTGTGCCTGTTGTGGTTGCAAACGTTACTATTTTAACAGACTTTGTTATTCTTGATATTCCCGAGGACGATAGTATGTCTATTATTCTTGGTAGACCGTTTTTGAATACTGCAGGGGCTGTTATTGATTGCAACAAATGCAATGTCACTTTTCATGTTAATGGTAATGAGCATACGGTACACTTTCCGAGGAAACAACCTCAAGTCCATAGTACCAATTTTATTGGAAAAATTCCAACGATTACTATTGGAGGTTTTGAATTTCCTCTTCCTACTGTCAAGAAGAAATATGATATTCTTATTGTTGGGGATGTGCATATCCCAGTTGAGGTAACCTAGTGTTATTCGAATTTTCTCCGGTTTCATGCGATTCGGAATGAGTTTGTTAACAAGACTTGATCAACCTTGTTAGTGGATTCCTTTTGATGGGCATGAGATGGATGAAGTTAGAAAGCACAACTTTCTGTACCCTCTTTTTACTTTATGTTATTTAGTTTAAATAAAGCAAAAATAATATTTTCTATCTGTTTTCTGAATTATCCTTGCAATAAAAAATACCCCGAAAATAAAAGTTCTCCAAATGTCCCGAAAATGAAATATGATTTTTTCTAGAATATTTTAGAATTATTGGCACTGAGAACACACCAAGGGGACCCACCATGTTCCCACGAGGGTGGAGGGCGCGCCCTTGCCTCGTGGACCCCTCGTGGCCCCCCTCCACTTATTCTTGCACCCACACACTTCATCTTCCTCCGGAAAAAAATCACCCACCAGCTCAAACCCGAGTTCTAGCTCATCTTGCTGCCATTTTCGATCTCCTAGCTCAAAGCTCCATTCACAAAACTGCTTTGGGGGATTGTTCTTCGGTATGTGACTCCTCCAATGGTCCAATTAGTTTTTGTTCTAGTGCTTTATTTACTGCAAATTTTTGCTACTTAGGTGACCCTGTTCTTGAGCTTGCATGACAGATTTATTTGGTCTCAAGTAGTTCTATTGCATGATATGGCCTCTAGGCACTTGTGGTAGTAGTTGCTATCATTCTTGTTGTGTTTGGTTCATTTTTACTTTAAGTTACTAAAATTTTCAGAAATTTTCAGAAAATGATGAAGAGATTTTTGAGGGGCTCTTCGAGCCGAAGCTCGAAGGATAAGCAAAGTGAAGAGAATAAGAAGCCCAAATATAATCTCCCTCGCACTGCGGAGGTTCGGCCATGCGAATGGCCTTGTGATGAGTTCTTGAGAGCAGCTGGGATTTATGAAGACTTTTATTATTTGACTGAGAATGCAGGCCTCACCGACTTCCTCCACGGCCAGCTCGAACAGTATCTCCTACTCACTAATATTTTTTTTGCAAAGTTTCATTTCCATGCTAGGAGGTCGCCACCTTCTGTGGATTTTTATTTGTATGATGAGTATAAGGAGATGTCATTTTATGAATTTTGTGCGGTTTGCAAGTTTCCCTTTGAGGGCATCAGAGAGGAACCACATCGTAATGATGTGGAAGGGTTTATTGATATGATTGCTGTAGGGGAAACGAGGAAAGTTTCCGATGCAAGAATTACTAGCATATATTTTCCTATTCTATGTTACTTTGCAATATTTGCTAGTAGATGCTTGATTGGTCGTGGGAATAGTGGAAACCTTAGTGCCCCTGATATTGTTATTTTGCGCCATGCCTTGTTTCGTGATGCTACTTTCAGTTTGGGCGCTATTGTTGCTAAACGGTTAAATCTGAACCGTATGAAGGGTCCCATATTTGGAGGCATCTTTGCTTCGCGCCTTGCTGCACACTTTAACATACCTATTAGGCATTGTGAGAAAGAAGAAAAGTTGTTGCCTCCTATTTTTCTAGTTTATAAGAGTATGGTAGCACATGATTTTATTGTTAAGGATAAGAATAAGATGCTTAAATATAGATTGATGTTTAATAAAAATTACTTTGAGATTATTACCTTGCCTGCTCCCTCTTTGTTTAACATATTTTCAGGCACGTACCTCATTTTACCGAAGGCTGTTTATGCATACTGGAGCATGACACCAGCTCCAGAGCCTGAGCAGGAACCACCACTTGACCCTTATCGGCAGACTGTTTATTAGTGGAATCCGGAAGAGATCGCCAACCAGTGGCACCCAGATGACACTCCTCCGCACACCGAAGAGGGTCACTTTGATCCATGGGCATAGACCAACTTAGGCCAAAATACTAAGCTTGGGGAGTACGTATTTCTCACCGACATTACATTCATGTTCACACACTCATGCTAATTGTCGGTGCAAATACTTTTTCATTGTATCATCCATGCTAGTTTATTTTCTATTTTAAGCTTTCTTCTTGTGTGTTTGAAAAACCTTAAGAAAAAATTAGTTGTGATTTTAGCTAAGTTTACTTTCCAGGCCTGTAGTAGTAATAATTAAAAGAAAACCCAAAACAATTTCTCGCTCTTCTTTTGCTTGTTGGGAGCTTTCCCGTGTAAATAGTTTTGTTTCTTTTCGTTTCTTTGGGGGTCGAGAGG
Source organism: Triticum urartu (assembly GCF_056163025.1). NCBI lineage: Eukaryota > Viridiplantae > Streptophyta > Magnoliopsida > Poales > Poaceae > Triticum > Triticum urartu. The sequence continues at coordinate 159,031,214 of NC_141874.1, forward strand.
AGAAGACCATGATGAAAATGTTGAGTGGCTCTCATTTGAATTATTGTTGATCTAACAAAGAGCCCATATTACCTTGTCCTCTTCCTTGTATTAAAAGCTTGCAGATTCTAGCTTAGTCCAATGCACGTGCACTAGTATTATTATCCACACTGCTTGGTTGTGCAAGTGAAAGGCAATAATGACGATATATGATTAACTGATTGAGATGAGAAAAGCTGGTATGAACTCGACCTATCTTGTTTTGTAAATATGATTAGTTCATCATTCCTGATTCAGCCTATTATGAATGAAACATGTTTGCAATGACAATTAGTGATTATAGTTGTTCATGTCATGCTTAATTTGCTAGGAGTTTATAATGGTTTACCTTGCGTGCCAACATGCTATTAAAATGGTTGTGATGTGGTATGATAGGGTGGTATCCTCCTTTGAATGATTCGAGTGGCTTGACTTGGCACATGTTCACGCATGTAGTTGAAACAAAATCAACATAGCCTCCACAATATTTATGTTCATGGTGAATTATATCCTACTCATGCTTGCATTCAGTGCTGATTAATTTTAATGCATGTTCATGACTGTTGTCGCTCTCTAGCTGGTCGCTTCCCAGCCTCTTTCTATCCTTCACTTGTACTAAGCGAGAATACTACTTGTGCATCCAATTCCATAAACCCCAAAAGTTATTCCATATGAGTCCACCATACCTTCCTATGCGGTATCTACCTGTCGTTCCAAGTAAATTTGTATGTGCCAATCTCTAAACCTTCAAATGAAATTATGTTTTGTATGCTCGAATAGCTCATGTATCAACTAGGGTTGTCTATATCTTCCATGCTAGGCGGGTTATTCTCAAGAGGAGTGGACTCCGCTCCTCACTCACGAGAAAATGGCTGGTAACCGGGATGCCCAGTCCCATGCTCAAATCAAATCAAAATAATTGCAAACAAAACTCCCCCGGGATTGTTGTTAGTTGGAGGCACCCGTTGTTTCGGACAAGCCATGGATTGATGTTTGTTGGTAGTAGGGGGAGTATAAACTTTACCATTATGCTTGGGAACCGCCTATAATGTGTGTAGCATGGAAGATATCGAGATCTCTCGGTTGTTATGTTGACAATGAAAGTATACCGCTCAAAATATTATTTATCTCTATTTCAAAACTGAGCTCTGGCATCTCTACAAATCCCTGCTTCCCTCTGCGAAGGGCTTATCTATTTACTTTTATGTTGAGTGACCATCCTCTTATTAAAAAGCACCAGTTGGAGAGCATCGCTGTCATTTGCATGCATTACTATTAGTTTACATTGAGTATGACTATGACTGGATCTCTTTTACCATGAATTATAATTTCCAGTCAGCCCTTGATCTTCATAGGTGCTCTGCATTTATGTATTGCGGTCTCAGAAAGGGCTAGCGAGATATCATCTTGTTATATCATATTATGATTGTTTTGAGAAAGTGTTGTCATCCGAGATTTACTATTATTGCTCACTAGTTGATTATGTCATTGATATGAGTAAACATGAGACCTAAATGTTATTGTGAATATGGTTAGTTCATAATCTTTGCTTAAACCTTGAATGCTGGCTTTACATATTTACAACAACAAGAGCAAACAGAGTTTGTAATTTTTTTCTTTATCACTTTCAGTTTATCAACTGAATTGCTTGAGGACAAGCAAAGGTTTAAGCTTGGGGGAGTTGATACGTCTCCATCGTATCTACTTTTCCAAACACTTTTGCCCTTGTCTTGGACTCTAACTTGCATGATTTGAATGGAACTAACCCGGACTGACGTTGTTTTCAGCAAAATTTCCATGGTGTTATTTTTGTGCAAATAAAAGCTCTCGGAATGACCTGAAACTTTACGCAGAATATTTTTGGAATATATAAAAAATACTGGTGAAAGAATCAAGGCTAGGGGACCCACACCCTGTCCACGAGGGTGGGGCGCGCCCCCCGCCTCGTGGGCCCCCTGATGCTCCACCGACCTCAACTCCAACTCTATATATTCACGTTCGCGGAGAAAAAAAATCAGAGAGAAGGATTCATTGTGTTTTATGATACGGAGCCGCCGCCAAGCCCTAATCTCTCTCGGGAGGGCTGATCTGGAGTCCGTTCGGGGCTCCAGAGAGGGGAATCCATCGCGATCGTCATCATTAACCTTCCTCCATCACCAATTTCATGATGCTCACCGTCGTGCGTGAGTAATTCCATCGTAGGCTTGCTGGACGGTGATGGGTTGGATGAGATTTATCATGTAATCGAGTTAGTTTTGTTAGGGTTTGATCCCTAGTATCCATTATGTTATGAGATTAATGTTGCTATGAATTTGCTATGCTTAATGCTTGTCACTAGGGCCCGAGTGCCATGATTTCAGATCTGAACCTATTATGTTTTCATGAATATATGTGAGTTCTTGATCCTATCTTCCAAGTCTATAGTCACCTATTATGTGTTATGATCCGTTAACCCCGAAGTGACAATAATCGGGATACTTACCGGTGATGACCGTAGTTTGAGGAGTTCATGTATTCACTAAGCGTTAATGCTTTGGTCTGGTACTCTATTAAAAGGAGGCCTTAATATCCCTTAGTTTCCGATAGGACCCCGCTGCCACGGAAGGGTAGGACAAAAGATGCCATGCAAGTTCTTTTCCATAAGCACGTATGACTATATTCAGAATACATGCCTACATTACATTGATGAACTGGAGCTAGTTCTGTGTCACCGTATGTTATAACTGTTGCATGAGGAATCACATCCGACATAATTATCCATCACTGATCCATTGCCTACGAGCTTTTCACTTATTGATCTTTGCTGTTACTTTTCCGTTGCCACTGTTACAATCACTACAAAACTGCTACCGTTACTTTTGCTACCATTACCGTCCCTTCCATATTACTTTGGTACTAAATACTTTGCTGCAAATATTAAGTTTTCCAGGTGTAGTTGAATTGACAACTCATCTGCTAATACTTGAGAATATTCTTTGACTCCCCTTGTGTCGAATCAATAAATTGGGGTTGAATACCCTACCCTCGAAAACTGTTGCAATCCCCTATACTTGTGGGTTATCACCTTCGGATCTGTGATAGAAGGTGTACCTAACAGTCTCCTTTGGGTATCCTATGAAGACACATTTCTCCGATCTGGGTTCGAGCTTATCAGGTTGAAGCTTTTTCACATAAGCATCGCAGCCCCAAACTTTAAGAAACGACCACTTGTTTTTTTTGCCAAACCACAGTTCATAAGGTGTCGTCTCAATGGATTTAGATGGTGCCCTATTTCACGTGAATGCAGCCGTCTCTAAAGCATAACCCCGATAACGGTAAATCGGTAAGAGACATCATAGATTGCACCATATTTAATAAATTACGATTACGACGTTCGGACACATCATTACGTTGTGGTGTTCCGGGTGGCGTGAGTAGCGAAACTATTCCGCATTGTTTCAAATGAAGACCAAACTCGTAACTCAAATATTCTCCTCCACGATCATATCGTAGAAACTTTATTTTCTTGTTACGATGATTTTCCACTTCACTCTAAAATTCTTTGAACTTTTCAAATGTTTCAGACTTATGTTTCATCAAGTAGATATACCCATATCTTCTCAAATCATCTGTGAAGGTAAGAAAATAACGATACCCGCCGCGAGTATCAACACTCATCGGACCGCATACATCAGTATGTATTATTTCCAACAAGTCTGTTGCTCGCTCTATTGTTCCGGAGAATGGAGTCTTAGTCATTTTGCCCATGAGGCATGGTTCACAAGCATCAAGTGATTCATAATCAAGTGATTCCAAAAGCCCATCAGCATGGAGTTTCTTCATGTGCTTTACACCAATATGACCTAAACAGCAGTGCCACAAATAAGTTGCACTATCATTATTAAACTTATATCTTTTGGCTTCAATACTATGAACATGTGTATCACTACTATCAAGATTGTGTAAAAATAGACCACTCATCAAGGGTGCATGACCATAAAAGATATTACCTATATAAATAGAACAACCATTATTCTCTGATTTAAATGAATAATCGTCTCGCATCAAACAAGATCCAGATATAATGTTCATGATCAACGCTGGCACCAAATAACAATTATTCAGGTCTAAAACTAATCCCGAAGGTAGATGTAGAGGTAGAGTGCCGACGGCGATCACATCGACTTTGGAACCATTTCCTACGTGCATCGTCACCTCATCCTTAGCCAATCTTCGCTTAATCCGTAGCCTCTGTTTCAAGTTGCAAATATTAGTAACAGAACTAGTATCAAATACCCAGGCGCTACCGCGAGCATTAGTAAGGTACACATCAATAACATGTATATCAAATATACCTTTCACTTTGTCATCCTTCTTCTCCGCCAAATACTTGGGGCAATTCCGCTTCTAGTGACCAGTCTCTTGCAGCAGAAGCACTCAGTCTCAGGCTTAGGTCCAGACTTGGGCTTCTTCACTTGAGTAGCAACTTGCTTGCCGATCTTCTTGAAGTTCTCCTTCTTCCCTTTACCCTTCTTCTTGAAACTAGTGGTCTTGTTGACCATCAACACTTGATGCTCCTTCTTGATTTCTACCTCCGCAGCCTTTAGCATTGCGAAGAGCTCGGGAATTGTCTTATCCATCCCTTGCATATTATAGTTCATCATGAAGCTCTTGTAGCTTGGTGGCGGTGATTGAAGAACTCTGTCAATGACACTATCATCAGGAAGATTAACTCCCAGCTGAGTCAAGTGGTTGTGGTACCCAGACATTCTGAGTATATGTTCACTCACAAAACTATTCTCCTCCATTTTGCAGCTATAGAACTTATTGGAGACTTCATATCTCTCAATCCGAGCATTTGGTTGAAATATTAACTTCAACTCCTGGAACATCTCATATGCTCCATGATGTTCAAAACATCTTTGAAGTACCGATTCTAAGCTGTAAAGCATGGCATACTGAACTATCGAGTAGTCATCAGCTTTGCTCTTCCAGACGTTCATAACATCTGGCGTTTCTTCTGCAGCGGGTTTGTCACATAGCGGTGCTTCCAGGACGTAATTATTCTGTGCAGCAATGAGGATAATCCTCAAGTTACGAACCCAGTCTGTGTAGTTGCTACCATCATCTTTCAACTTAGCTTTCTCTAGGAACGTATTAAAATTCAATGGAACAACAACATGGGCCATCTATCTATAACAACATAGACATGCAAAATACTATCAGGTACTAAGTTCATGATAAATTAAAGTTCAATTAATCATATTACTTAAGAACTCCCACTTAGATAGACATCCCTCTAATCATCTAAGTGATCACGTGATCCGTACCAACTAAACCATGTCCGATCATCACGTGAGATGGAGTAGTTTTCAATGGTGAACATCACTATGTTGATCATATCTACTATATGATTAACGCTCGACCTTTCGGTCTCAGTGTTCCGAGGCCATATCTGCATATGCTAGGCTCGTCAAGTTTAACCCGAGTATTCTACATGTGCAAAACTGGCTTGCACCCGTTGTATGTGAACGTAGAGCTTATCACACCCGATCATCACGTGGTGTCTCGGCACGACGAACTGTAGCAACGGTGCATACTCAGGGAGAACACTTATACCTTGAAATTTAGTGAGAGATCATCTTAGAATGCTACCGTCGTTCTAAGCAAAATAAGATGCATAAAGGATAAACATCACATGCAATCAATATAAGTGATATGATATGGCCATCATCATCTTGTGCCTTTGATCTCCATCTCCAAAGCACCGTCATGATCACCACCGTCGCTGCCTTGACACCTTGATCTCCATCGAAGCATCGTTGTCGTCTCGCCAACTATTGCTTCTATGACTATCACTACCGCTTAGTGATAAAGTAGATCAATTACATGGCGATTGCATTTCATATAATAAAGCGACAACCATATGGCTCCTGCCAGTTGCCGATAACTTTGTTACAAAATATGATCATCTCATACAACAATTTATATAATCACGTCTTGACCATATCACATCACAGCATGCCCTGCAAAACAAGTTAGACGTCCTCTACTTTGTTGTTGCAAGTTTTATGTGGCTGCTACGAGCTTCTAGCAAGAACCATTCTTACCCACGCATCAAAACCACAACGTAGAATAGTGATTGCTTTTTTATCTTTAGAAAGAACCCTGTTCATTGAAACCGATTCAACTAAAGTTGGAGAAACAGACACCCACCAGCCACCTGTGTGCGAAGCACGTCGGTAGAACCAGTCTCGCGTAAGCGTACGCGTAATGTCGGTCTGAGCCGCTTCATCCATCAGTACCGCTGAATCAAGAATCAACTAGTGACGACAAGCAATATTTATATACTCACGCCCACAACTCCTTTGTGTTCTACTCATGCATATAACATCTACGCATAAACCTGGCTCGGATGCCACTATTGGGGAACGCAGTAATTTCAAAAAAATTCCTACGCACACGCAAGATCCGTCTAGGTGATGCATAGCAATGATAGGGGAGAGTGTTGTCCACGTACCCTCGTAGACCGTAAGCGGAAGCGTTATGACAACGCGGTTGATGTAGTCGTACGTCTTCACGATTCGACCGATTCTAGCACCGAAGGTACGGCACCTCTGCGATCTGCACACGTTCAGCTTGATGACGTCCCATGAACTCTATATCCAACTGAGGTCGAGGGAGAGTTTCGTCAGCACGACGGCGTGATGACGGTGATGATGAAGTTACCGACGCAGGGCTTCGCCTAAGCTCTACAACGATATGATCGAGGTGGAAATCTATGGAGGGGGCACCGCACACGGCTAAACAATGAACTTGTGTGTCTATGGGGTGCCCCCCTCCCCCGTATATAAAGGAGTGGAGGAGGGGAAGGGCCGGCCCTCTCATGGCGCACCTAGTTGGAGTAGGAGATGAAGGAAGGGAGAGAGAGAGGGAAGGAAAGGGGGGGGGCGGCCCCCACCCAATTCGGATTGGGCTTGGGGGGCGCGCCCTCCACCTTGGCCGCCTCCTCTTCTCTCCCACTAAAGCCCAATAACGCCCATACACTCCCCGAGGGGTTCCGGTAACCCCCCGGTACTCTAGTAAATGCCTGAACTCACCCGGAACCATTCCGATGTCCAAACATAGCCTTCCAATATATCGATCTTTATGTCTCGACCATTTCGAGTCTCCTCGTCATGTCCGTGATCACATCCGGGACTCTGAACAACCTTCGGTACATCAAAACACATAAACTCATAATACCGATCGTCATCGAACGTTAAGCGTGCGGACCCTACGGGTTTGAGAACTATGTAGACATGACCGAGACTCATCTCCGGTCAATAACCAATAGCGGAACTTGGATGCTCATATTGGTTCCTACATATTCTACGAAGATCTTTATCGGTCAAAACGCATAACAACATACATTGTTCCCTTTGTCATCGGTATGCTACTTGCCCGAGATTCTATCGGTATCTCAATACCTAGTTCAATCTCGTTACTGGCAAGTCTCTTTACTCGTTCCGTAATGCAACATCCCGCAACTAACTCATTAGTTACATTGCTTGCAAGGCTTATAGTGATGTGCATTGCCAAGAGGGCCCAGAGATACCTCTCCGACAATCGGAGTGACAAATCCTAATCTCAATCTATGCCAACTCAACAAACACCATCGGAGACACCTGTAGAGAATCTTTATAATCACCCAGTTATGTTGTGACATTTGATAGCACACTAAGTGTTCCTCCGGTATTCGAGAGTTGCGTAATCTCATAGTCATAGGAACATGTATAAGTTATGAAGAAAGCAATAGCAACAAACTAAATGATCATCGTGCTAAGCTAACGGATGGGTCAAGTCAATCACATCATTCTCTAATGATGTGATCCCTTTCATCAAATGACAACTCTTTGTCCATGGCTAGGAAACCTAACCATCTTTGATCAACGAGCTAGTCAAGTAGAGGCATACTAGTGACACTCTATTTGTCTATGTATTCACACATGTACTAAGTTTCCGGTTAATACAATTCTACCATGAATAATAAACATTTATCATGATATAAGGAAATATAAATAACAACTTTATTATTGCCTCTAGGGCATATTTCCTTCAGTCGGCAGCAATGGCGGCCATGGCCTTCTTCTGCTCTGACTTAAGCCCGTCCCAGAGAGCTTTGGCAGCGGAGGGATCCCTTGGCAGGGAGTAGTGTGGAGAAGGATGACTATGGCTATGGACGGGGAACCAGAGCAGCGGTTTATATAACACCAGTGGGCGGCAGACAGACGGACAGACGGGTGGCGCCGGAGGAAACGCCTCGGCAACTGCGTGCCATCAATGCGGGCGGCAGACGAGCGTATGGGCAGCCGTCGTGTCATTTGAACGCGCGACAGTCGCCTGCATTAGGAAGCAGTGCTCTCTCGGCTGGCGCTCCGCTTTAATGCCGGCGCCAGTGAGCAGTTGTCTCCGCTCTGGGCGGGCAGGAATGCGGGCGTTGATGCTCTGGAGCTGGGCTGACCAAAAACGCGCGGGAGAGGGGAGGTTTTTTTGGTGGACCAGAGCGGTCAGCAGCGGGCTTGGGAGTGGTCCGTTCTCTGGCAAACCTCCCCCACACTTGTCTCCGGTTTGCGGGAGAAATTGTGTCCAGACCACTCCGCGGATCGATACAGGTTGGCGTTGGATGGCTTCCGTCGTCCGGACGACCCGATCCGAATGGTTGTGGGAGGTTTATGAGTCCGCCTTGGAGATGCCCTTATGACCATGCTGCCGAATACTTTGGAGAACTCTAAAATTAAGCCAGATGATTACACACCTGCGTAAACCGTATCCTCTGCGTGCCACGCGTCCCGGTGGGGCCAGGCACCGCCCAAACTTTATCTCCTCATTTCATGTTGATCAGGAGAGCCACTCCTTTCTTCATCTCTCCCCGCGTCCTTTTCTCCCCGAGCTCGATCCCCTTTTCTTCCTCCAGCCCTGGCCTCTGTTCTCTGTCGAACACCGCGAGCATGGACGCAATCCAAACATTGCTGCAAGCTCTACACACCGCTGCAAGCTATTGCTGCCACCACTAGTGTGGATTGATGCCGCGACGCGGCGGTGTGCTTAACACCGCGGTTGTTGATGTGGTCCGTGTTGCCGAGCGTTGTCGGCCGAGCTTTTTTGTCGGTGCAGTGCTGCCGGTGCTGAAAGAGGGGGGCAGGGGACGCCACCAGGGTGCTGCAAAGGCAACACCAACCACGACGCATCGCTGCTGCAAGGGCGTGTGAGCCGGCAACACCGCTGCGAGTCGTCGGCGCTACGATGGAGCTCCGCCAGGCCATGTCGCTGCAGTGGGGCATCGCCGGGACCGCTGGAGATGCAATGAAGCACCGCTGGATCGTTGAAGCTCTGTCGGGGTTGCAATGAAGCGTTGCCGTCGATGGAGCTTCGCCGGGGGTCGCCGGTGTTGCAATGAAGCTCCATCGAGAGTCGTCTAGTGCTGCAATGGAGCTTCACCGGAGGCCACAAGTGCTGCAACGGAGCTTCGTCGGTGGCCGCCGGGGTTGCACTCAAGCATCATCGGAACGACATGTGTTTCAATAGAGCATGGCCGGCGGCGGCGGGTGCTGCGATGGAGCACCGCCACGCCGATGTTGTCGCTGCGATGAAGCGTCACCGGCAGCTACCTGGGCTCCGATGCAGTGCTCGTCGGCGGTTGCGGTGCTGCAAGATCGTGCGAGGAAAGGGGACTGTTATGCAATGTGAGGAAGGAGATTGTGTGTGGGCGTTGGCCGTTCAAACCGGTTGAGAAGAGGGATCTGATGGTGTGGTGGGGCTGATCAAACAGCCAGCGAGGCGGCTTAAATCTTTCTGGCATCAACCAGTTGATTTGTAGCACTGGCCATTTTATCCTAACAGTTTTGTGTTCAAAGGTGAAAGGCGTGTAAGAACTTGTTTCCCCGTAGCATATGTGATAGTAGTATCCTAGAATCAACGGGCGTGGTGCAAATCAATCTGTGGTTGGATGGTTAGAGGAACTGTGGTATCCCAGCCCACCAGGGTTCAAATCCTGGTGCTCGCATTTATTTCTGGATTTATTTCAGAATTTCCGGCGATGCGCATTCAGTGGGAGGAGACGTTCCCGTCGACAACGAGGTGCCTACAATGACTTCGTAAATTTCAAGATGATATGCCGGTTCAGTCTTTCGAAAATGCTAATACGGATAGGATGTGTGTGTATATGAACGCTTGTGTGTGTAATGATGTTAAAAAAAATCAACGGGCGTGGCACGAGTGCGTGACCCGGGCGTGTCTGCCCTCCCACCGAACTGAAGCGCGGGGCCGGGCGGGTACAAATTCCGTAGCCGATCTCGATGCGTCACGGGGCCACGAAAAAGGCTCCAGAAAACTGCAACCGAGCGCTCGGGGAGGAGAAGCATGGCGACTTGGGTTCCCGATGCCCCTACCTCAAATTCCACAGCGGAAGCGGAATACTCCCCCGACTCCGTGCACTTAAATTCCCCAGCCCCCAAGTGCAGCGGCCGATGCACGTCAACGATTTGATTATTACCGACATTCTCCCTTATCAATGGCGATCACGAGCGGCGGGCAGCGGCACAATGCGCTGACCGGTCCACGCATGCCGATCGCCCCAGCCAGCTTCCAGCACGACGAACGCCATTTGACACCGGAGAAGAAGACGCGGCCGGCAGCCAGGCATGTCCATGAATTGAAAAGAAAAACGCCGTGATTGATCTGCTTCCACGGCGGCGAGGCAACCAGGCCCCTCGCATCATCAGATCTCTTAAAGAAGCAATTTCACAGTTCCGTAGTCTAAACCAGAGTTTTGTGGCGTGCGCTCATGGTGAATGACGGAACACCCGTTGAATCGGGCGACAGGGACTCCATTCCCGGCCGTATGATATTCAGAGCCTCCTCCTCTCGTAGAGGCGCTCGTCAATGTGCACGCTCGCCTTTATTCAAAAGCAGTATGGAAGCGCATCCGTCCAGCTTATGCCGTCGCTAAAAATTTTGGTCTTAAAATTTCGGTCCTCTGGCGTCCGTGAGCAGAAAGGATAGTCTGATCGCACAAGATGCCGAGTCTCGAGGGAGGCAGTTTTAAAATGAGGCTGCGTCTGCGTGCTCCCTCCGACTCCAAGCAACCCCTGGCTGGCAAAGTCACCGTGCTCCGCCAAATGCCGAGAGCCCGTTGAAGCCCCGACTTCTCGGCCATCGTACGATCCGTCCATGGCGCCAGCAGCCCGTTTTTTCCACCAGTTGGTTCAACACTCCAACAAACGCCAATTAGTTGCATCAAGGATTCATACCAGGTGTTTCCATCTGTATCACGCGTGCGTGCGTGCGTGCAGTTCTGGTGGTGACTGGACGACGCGGTGATTGATTGGGGCTTAAACTAGTGTTGACCCTCTCTTGGATCCTCACACGGCTGCCCCCGTGCGGGCGAGCAAATCTACCGAGAAAACGCTCCGGAGGAGAGGAGAGAGAGGATTAAGAAAGGTTGCACGAGGGCGATCCGATTTCCCAGCCTTAAAACTGGGGTTCAACCCCCATTCGTGCGCCCTCAGCCATTGTACCCTTTTGCACGCCTCCCTATGTTACTCCCCTCCCTCCGCACTCAACATCCTTATATGCGCTCCGATCCTTGACATCACACGAAGTACTAGCACGCTGCCTAACCTGCGAAGGATAGATAGCTGATAGCTACTCGATGGAGAAGATGATTGGGAGGGGGGTGGAGATGGGGACGGAGGTGGAGATGTCGCCGGCTGCCAAGGAAGCGGCGGCCGCTGCCATGTTTAGCCCCTACTCGAGCCCCAGCACGGCCTTCCTGCTGCAGAGGAGAGTTCTTTCCTGGTACGTGAAGCTCATGGCATGTTGCTTGTTTCTCTTGTCCGGCGATCGAATTCTGATTGCTTTCTACTGTAGGGCGAAGGAGACCGGGTCGCCGGCGACGGTGCGCGTTCGCGTCGCCGACAGGAGCTTCATTCTGCACAGGGTCAGTCAGAGCTTGCGACCAACTCAATTATGGTGTGGCGGTGGCGCTGGTTTGGTCATGATCATGCTAACCTTTGTCGTCGTCGTCGTCGTTGCAGGATCCTCTGGCGTCAAGAAGCAGGTACTTCAGCCAGGCGATGGAGGAGGTGTCCGGAGACGTCGAGCTGCCGGACAGCTTCCCCGGCGGCTCCGACGCCTTCGAGGTGATCGGGCTCTTCTGCTACGGCGACTCCGTGGCGCTCGACCCGTTCAACGTGGCGGCGGTGCGCTGCGCGGCCGAGTTCCTGGACGTGGGCGGCCTGGGCGCGCGCTGCGACCTCTACATCAACCAGGTGGTGCTGCAGAGCTGGGACGACGCGCTCATCGTCCTGCAGCGCTGCCAGCCCCTCCTCCCCGCCGCCGAGGAGCTCCTCATCGTCAGCCGCTGCGTCGAGTCGCTGGCCTTCATGGCGTGCATGGAGATCCTCGACCCGGAGCAGCGGCGGGACCAGCCCGGCGTCGACGACGCCGGCGCGCGCGGCCTGGTCGGCCGCCGCTGGGACGCCGAGGTCGTCAAGGAGCTCGCCGCGCGCGACCTCTGGATCAAGGACCTCATCGCCCTCCCCTTCGAGTTCTTCAAGCGGATCGTGCAGGCGCTGCGGCGGCAAGGGATGAAGGAGAAGTACGTGAGCCCCGTGGTGCTCTTCTACGCCAACAAGTGGGTGCTCTCCAAGAAGACCCACAAGTTCTGGGCGAGCACGGACGAGGCCGGCGACGGCGAGACCGACGCCAACAGGAGGGCCACGGAGATACTGCAGGGCGTGGTCGACCTGCTCCCGGTGGAGGCGAGCGGCGCCGTCCCGGTGGCCTTCTACTTCGCGCTGCTGTCGCGGTCGCTCGCCCTCGAGCTGAAAGAGGAGAGCCGGACGAGGCTGCGGGACCAGGTAGCGTCCCAGCTGCAGTTCGCCAGCGCGGATGACCTGCCGCTGCCGGAGCAAGACGCCGACCGGTCCGTCTCCGTCGCCGATAGCCTGGAGGTGGTGACAATGGAGAGCATCGTCTCAAACCACGTCGCCATGCAAAGACAAGGGGCCGAGGCCGTGGCGGAGTTGTGGGATCGGTACCTCGTGCAGATCGTCGCTGATCCGAAGCTCCGGCCGGAGAGGCTGGCTGAACTGATCGGCGTCGTTCCGGCCGGCGACCGGAAGACCCACGACCATCTATACGAGGCAATCAACACTTACTTACTGGTAAGACAAGTATCCTTCCGGTCACACGCTGGCATGGTTATTAGTCCGAGTGGTTTGCTGGTTTGAATTTTCAACTGTCCCTGACGAGAGGAAGCTGACGATTCTGTGTCATGGCAGGAGCATCCCGGGCTGTCCGGCGAGGAGAAGGCGGCGCTGTGTGGGCACCTCGAGTGCCGGAAGCTGTCGCACGAGGCGTGCATCCAGGCGGTGCAGAACGAGCGGATGCCGCTCCGGTTCATCGTGCAGGCGCTGTTCGTGCAGCAGATGCACACGCACCGCGCCTTCGCGGAGCGCTCCGACTCGTTCCGGTACATGCTCTCCGGCGAGCTGATCCCGGGCGTCGCCGGCGCGTACACGCCGAGCCCGGGGTGCCCCGTCCCCACGAGCCAGCCGCTGAGCACCACGAGCCCGTACACGGACGCCCACACCAACGCCGCGCTCGACGGGAAGCTGCGCGCCCGCGGCGACGACGACGCGGCGTCGGACTACGAGACGGCGAGCTTCAGGATCCAGGCGCTGGAGCAGGAGATCGTCTCGCTGAAGAAGACCCTGCAGCGGCACAACACCCTGAAAGGAGGCTCGGTTCGCAAGGACAGCAAGGAGCCGAGCTTCAGGGCGGACGCGGCGGCGCCGGTGGCGATCAGGCGGCGAGCGCCCGCGTCCGGCAGCTGCATCGGGTCCATGCGCTGGGGCTCACAGCGACGGTGCGCCAGCAGGATCCTGCGCGTGTTTACGAGACTGGCCGTGTTCGGGCGGAGCAGGTCCCGAGGGAAGCAGAGCAAGTGCAGGGCTGCAGCAGAGCAGCTCAGCTGCTTGTAGACCTGCAGTGCTCTTCCATTCAGGGCTCAGGAGTCGGGACAGCTTGCCAAAGAAAAATTAGTCTGGAAGTTTTGAACTTTTTACTTGTGGAATTGGAAACTGCAGATGCCACGGTGAAACCTGGCAGCCATGGATGTAGTGACTGCTCATTTGTACATACTGCTAGCAATGTTGAAAGGCTTGAATTGGTAGTTACTGTCAGGTTCAGGTGTTCATTCAGTGGAACCAGCGCGAGGTGAAGTGGGTACTTCGTCAGCAACTGCCAAGATATGCATAGTTTATCTATTCATTTGTTAGGTGATGTTTACATCTTTAGGCTTGGCTTGCTGTTGTTGCACCGTGTTGTGTTTAGTTTTACACTTTAGCTACATGTCAATTGCCTGAGTTTTAAATTTTGGTCAGTCGATTTTGTGGCCGTTGGATCATGATTTGTGATTCGTGTGTTTTATTTTTTCTCTGTGTATGATTGTGGCTGTGTTGGGCTTGGTGTGATCGACTGACCCCAATTTTGGGTCAGTCCTTGGGCTCGTTGTGGTGCCCGTTATGCTCGACGACCCGTTAATCTTCTGAGCCCAGCCCGCATCGTGGAGGTGGATCGTCTCGTCCCTGCCTTATCCAGTCGCTCGGGTGCCCTCAATCACTTTGCCTCCTCTGTTCGCCACTCTCCCTCGCTCTATGTCTCCTCATCTCCCCATCCGAGCTAGGGTTCGTCGATTTCTTCGGTGTTCTTGTGATTTCCCCCTTCTTTTCTTCAAATATGATTGAGTTCTGCGGTTATTTGTCAGATCTTGAGTTGTTCTTTGTTGTTCTTTTGCAGGCTTTCGCTCTCGACGGTGCTTTGGGTTAGGGTTCTTGTGCTCCATTAGCGAGCAAAACTGCTGTTCAGGTATGTGTATGCTCGTTCTCTTCTCCATGATTTGGTTTTTGTGGTGTTGTGTCATGTATGGTTAGGTGTTTTGCTATGTAAAAATGAGTATGATTTGGCTAGGGTTTGGTCAGTCTTCCTCTTTTGATCTAATCTTCCCGTTCTTGAGTAGATTCTTCTATTAGGCCCTATTGGGTCATAGATTGGTTCCCATCCCTCATGTTTTATTGGTGGATTAGATCTGTGCCAGTTCAAGTTCATTTTGTTGCTGACTCGTTGTTTTTTAGTTGATTTACAAGTATGAGCATGCATATGCTAGGTTTGGATTAGATTCTTTGGTAGTTTCTAGGATATTTGATTTGATTGATGTTTACTAAGTCCGTTTTTAGGTCTTATACTATTTTATTAGGTATATTATTGAGTATTCTATAAAAGGCCTTTCTTTTTTTCTACCTTAATGCCCTTTTAGTTAGTGTAAGTCCATGGTAATAGACTTTCTTTAATCCGTGTTCTTTGTGTAAATCCTAAATGGCCATTCCTTCTTAATATTTTTAAACCCTGAGAGCTTTATCCTTTTCTGATCTGATATCCTAGTTTGAGCGTGTCCTTTTGCATTAAGGTTAGCATTGTGTATTGATTATTTCTAGTGTCGGTTTCAAGTTGATGTTGGTGGTGGCTTTTTGTTAGTTTAGTTGATTTAGTGGAGCCGTGGATCTGTACCATTTTTAGTGATTATGCTTAAGCAGGTTTGGGTTATGGATTGATTAATTTTGTCGGTAGTTTAGGTGTTTGGTGTGATTGATGTTCGGATTGTGAGTTCTTGGGTCTTTTGATGCCAAATTTATTGTCTATTTTCTTGAGTATACTATAAAAAGTGCCTTCTTTTTTTATCTTAATCCTTTTTAATGTGTGGCTAGTTCCCCACATTTTAGTTGCAGGTAGTGTGCCTAGTATCTTTTTTATGGTGCTTTGTTTATAGTCTAGTTAATTGCTAGGTGTATAGTTAGTCCGGTTATGATTAGTTGATAGTATTTGACATTTTAGCTAGTGTTTTTTTGTGCGGCACTATGAAACTAGTGGTGTATATGAGGCAAGCTAGTACAACTTGTCTGTTTCAGTCTGATTGTCAATGGAAGTAGCTTCTCATGAATTGCTTTTATGAGGTGCTTCTTCTGAATTGCAACTTGTTTTCCAGTTAGTTTCTTTTTATATGTGTATTTTTTTTCTTAAATTGCTTTAGAGAGTTTATTAATTGATACTTTGTCTATTTCTGAAAGGTATAGTTTGCCCTACATGCCGCAACCCTAACGGGCCCTGCCCCTTGGTGGTGTGCTTGGGGCGAATGGATTTCTTCAATAGTTTGATGTTGTGCTCCATGAAAGTTGTTGGAGGCGCATGGTGAGTTCAATGTACTGATGACCCACAAGTGTAGGGGATCTATCGTAGTCCTTTTCGATAAGTAAGAGTGTCGAACCCAACGAGGAGCAGAAGGAAATGATAAGCAGTTTTCAGTAAGGTATTCTCTGCAAGCACTGAAATTATCGGTAACAGATAGTTTTGTGATAAGGTAATTTGTAACGAGTAGCAAGTAATGGAAGTAAATAAGGTGCAGCAAGATTGCCAAATCCTTTTTGTAGCAAAGGACAAGCCTAGACAAACTCTTATATAAAGGAAAACGCTCCCGAGGACACGTGGGAATTATCGTCAAGCTAGTTTTCATCACGTTCATATGATTCGCGTTCGGTACTTTGATAATTTGATATGTGGGTGGACCGGTGCTTGGGTACTGCCCTTACTTGGACAAGCATCCCACTTATGATTAACCCCTATTGTAAGCATCCGCAACTAAAACAGAAGCATTAAGGTAAACCTAACCATAGCATGAAACATATGGATCCAAATCAGCCCCTTACGAAGCAACGCATAAACTAGGGTTTAAGCTTCTGTCACTCTAGCAACCCATCATCTACTTATTACTTCCCAATGCCTCCCTCTAGGCCCAAACAATGGTGAAGTGTCATGTAGTCGACGTTCACATGAC
The DNA here is from genome assembly GCF_056163025.1 of Triticum urartu. Taxonomy (NCBI): domain Eukaryota; kingdom Viridiplantae; phylum Streptophyta; class Magnoliopsida; order Poales; family Poaceae; genus Triticum; species Triticum urartu. The sequence goes on from NC_141874.1 coordinate 159,048,144, forward strand.
ACCACTAGAGGGATGACAACATACATCTCATCAAAATATCGAACGAATACCAAATTCACATGGCTACTTATAGCAAGACTTCTCCCATGTCCTCAGGAACAAACGTAACTACTCACAAAGCATATTCATGTTCATAATCATAGGGGTATTAATATGCATAATGGATCTGAACATATGATCTTCCACAAAGTAAACCAACTAGCATCAACAACAAGGAGTAATCAACACTACTGGCAACCCACACGTACCAATATGAGGTTTGGATACAAAGATTGGATACAAGAGATGAACTAGGGTTTGAGATGAGATGGTGTTGATGAAGATGTTGATGGATATTGACCCCCTCCCGATGAGAGGATCGTTGGTGATGACGATGGCGATGATTTCCCCCTCCCGGAGGGAGGTTTCCCTGGCAGAACAGCTCCGCCGGAGCCCTAGACTGGTTCCGCCTCGTGGCGCCGGAGTTTCGTCCCGTGAGCTAGCTTATGATTTTTTCCTCGACGAAAGACTCCATATAGCCAAAGATGGGCATCGGAGGGCCACCAGGGGCCCCACGAGGCAGGGGGGCGCTCCTAGGGGGTAGGGCGCGCCCCCACCCTCGTGGATGGTGGGTGGCCCCCCTCTGGTACTTCTTTCGCCCGATATTTTTTATATATTCTGAAACATGCTCCCATGAAGTTTCAGGACTTTTGGAGATGTGCAGAATAGGTGTCAAATATTTGCTCCTTTTCCAGCCCAGAATTCCAGCTGCTGGCATTCCCCCTCTTCATGTAAACCTTGTAAAATAAGAAAGAATAGGCATAAGTATTGTGACATAATGTGTAATAACCAATAAATATCGATATAAAAGCATGATGCAAAATGGACGTATCAACTCCCCAAGCTTAGACCTCGCTTGTCCTCAAGCGAAAGCCGAAATCGAAAAATATGTTCACATGTTTAGAGATAGAGGTGTCGATAAAATAAAATACGGACATGAGGGCATCATGATCATTCTTAGAACAACATATATATATTGTCATATGATCTCCCATGCTAAAGTAACAATTCATTCACATACTCAAGTATGAATCAGAAACTTCATTGAAAACAAACAAACTATAATCTCAGTCATTGAAGCAATTGCAATTTATCATAAGATAGGAAAGAGTTAATATAAGAGCTTCTCAGCAAGTCCACATACCCAACCATCTTTTAATCTTTCACAATTGCTAACACTCACACGATATTTATGGTTATGAAGTTTTAATCGGACACAGAGAAAGACAGGGGCTTATAGTTTTGCCTCCCAATGTTTTACCTCAAGGGGAATGTCAACAATAATAGTTCATGAAAACCCACATCCAATTAGCTATATATATCATGATCTTTCCAACACATTATGCTTGCCAAAGGATAAAATGTAAAAAAGGGAAAGGTGAAGATCACCATGACTCTTTGCATGAAGTATAAGACAAGAATAAAAGATAGGCCCTTCGCAGAGGGAAGGAGAGGTTGTCATGCGCTTTTATGGTTGGATGCACAAAATCTTAATGCAAAAGAATGTCACTTTATATTGCCACTTGTGATATGGACATTTATTATGCAGTCTGTCGCTTTTATTTCTTCCACATCACAAGATCTTATAAAGCTTATTTTCTCCACACTAATAAGTCATACATATTTAGAGAGCAATTCTTATTGCTTGCAATGATGCCAACTTACTTGATGGATCTTACTCAATCCATAGGTAGATATGGTGGACTCTCATGGCAAAACTGGGTTTAGGGATATTAGGAAGCACAAGTAGTATCTCTACTTGGTGCAAAGAAATTGGCTAGCAAGAGAGGGAAAGGCAAGCTCAACATGTTGGATGATCCATGACAATATAATTTATCTCAGATGTAAGAAAACATAACCCATTATGTTGTCTTCCTTGTCCAACATCAACTCTTTAGCATATCATACTGTAATGAGTGCTCACAATTATAAAAGATGTCCAAGATAGTATATTTATATGTGAAAACCTGTCTTTCTTTATTACTTCCTATTAATTGCAACGATGACCAAGACTATGTTACTCTCAACAAGTTTTATTCATCATACTTTTTATATGTGAAGTCACTACTCTCCATAAGATCCATATGATCTCTTTATTTCTTTTTATTTATTTTTCTTTTATTCCCTCGAGATCATAGCAAAATAATCAAGCCCTTGACTCAACACTAATCTTTATTATATATAACTCACAGACTCGATTACATCGAAGGATCATAAAGCAAAACTCACAACTAGATCATACTAAAACTTTATTCTACTAGACCAAGATATTACCAAAAGGATCGAACTAAGAAAAACGGCAAAGATAAAAGTGATGGTGATACAATACCGGGGCACTCCCCCAAGCTTGGCAGTTGCCAAGGGGAGTGCCCATACCCATGTGTTTATGTTTCCTTCCTCGGAGGTGGTGATGAAGGAGTTGCTGATGATGTGTGCTTCTTCCTTAATTTGTGCTTGAGGACAGAATTTTGCTCCTTGAGGTCCTCGATCTCCCGCTCAAGGCTTAGTACCTTTTTGCATAGTTCTTGTTTGTTCTCCTGCAAGAGATGAAAAGGGATAAACTCAATCTTAGGTTTCTTTGCTCTATTGGGGAGGCTTGACTTTTTGAACTCCACATGCATGTCCCCAGGTTGAGGTAATGGGACTTCATCTTCATCTGAGCTCGTCTCCTCCGTTCCCCTAGGCTCATAGTCTTCTTCTTCCTCCATGGTCCAACCACAATGCTCCAAGTCCCTGTAGACTTTATGATCTGCAAGGTATTCAGCCACATAGCTTTCTCCCTCCAAATCTTGGGATGACATATTGCTCTAATCTGTAGCAGAAACAACTCGAAACAAAGACAGAGGATTTTTGCGTGATACGGTGGTCAAAACCTTCGGGAGATTATATAGTGAATTTTTACCGACCAAAAGAAGTATCATGCAAGAAAATGGAGTGCGGAGAGCACACGAGGTGCCCACGAGGCAGGGGGCGCACCCAGGGGGTAGGGCGCGCCCTCCACCCTCGTGGAAGCCTCATGTCCTTTCCGGTTTGCTTCTTGTTTTCCCATTTTCTTAAATATTCCAAAACGGAGAAAAATTGCCATTAGAACTGTTTTGGAGTCGGTTTACTTACCGTACCACATACCTATTCCTTTTCGGAGTCTGAAACATTTTGGAAAGTGTCCCTTATGTATTCCTCCGGGGTTACAGTTTCAATAACATTAGTTTCAACATTTATAGGATTACCCAAGATATAATGTTTGATTCTTTGACCGTTCACCACCTTCAGATTTGTGCCTTCGAAGTTGTTGATTTTTATGGCACTGGAACGGTAGACCTCCTCGATGATGTAAGGACCTTCCCATTTAGAGAGGAGTTTGCCTACAAAAAATCTTAAATGAGAGTTGTATAGCAATACATAATGTCGGGTGGTAGGTGCGACATATGCCAACGGGTGGCTTATCATTGTGGGAGCCAATAAGACGTCGCCGGTGCCTGGAAGCGGGATGAGGCGAAGACATGCACGCCGGCGAATCTTACCCAGCTTCGGGGCTCTCCATGGAGATAACACCTCTACTGCTGCTCTGCGGGGTCTCCGCATGATCACTAGATGAACAAGTAGCTACACGATGCTCCGTGAGCTGTTTGGCGAGAGGAGGAAGAAGGGCACTACTCGCTCTCTTCTCCTCCCTATGTGGTGTCTAAAACTAGCAGGGATCAACCCTTTGCATGGGTGTCCCGGGGGGTTTATATAGGCCTACCCCCGGGGATACAATGGTAATCTGGCTAGGCATGGGGCCCAGCCATCTGTGTCTACACTCGCCGGCTTCTGCGCCGGCGGGTGGGGCCCGCCGGCTGGTGGGTCCCGTCGGCTGCTGGCTCCTTGGTCGACAGGCAGGCCCCACTGTCCAGGGCCTTGTCGGCGGCTGGTTACTGTTGCTCAATCCTGGTGACGAGGGCTTCGCCGAGGTGGGCGTGGCTACAGTGCCGCCGTCCGACGGGTGACCGCTGTAGCCTCACCGCGTCTTGTCTCCTTAATGGGGCGTCTCCTTCGAGGGAGGTGGCAAGCCGGCTGTGGGGAGCCGACTCTGTCTTGGGCCGACTGGGGGAGGCCTGGCCGCCTTCGGGTGTCTCTCTGCCCGAAGGGGCCCACCGCCCGTGGGCCGCGCTAGCGGCCCGTCGTGGATGACATCAGGGTCAACGTGGCAACAGTGCCGCGCCGGACGGGTCATGGCCACCCGTACGACGCACTGTGGCAGGCGTGCTCCGGGATTCGGGGGTGGCAGGCTTTACTGTAGCCACGCCCCGTCACATCGCCGTTATGTGGGTGCAGACTTTGAGGGTACGATCTTGACCGCTTTGTGGGAGCCGGCTTCTTGGAGTCGGCCTTCTCGCGGCCGGCTTCTCGAAGCCGGCCCTCCCGCGGCTTTCCTCATGAGGGCTAAAGTCGGGTTGCCTTCCGATAGCTGGCCTGGGAGACAGCCGGCAAGGGGAAGGCGGCCCCATGTCTTGGATTTTTGAAGGCCGGATCGGCTCGTAATTTTTTCAGAAGGGCCAGGGGGAGCCGGCTAGGCTACCCATGGTTATTTACTCCGACAGTAGTCCCCGAAGCTGATCGAGCTTCGAGGCTGACAAAAGGACGAAAAGCTCGGTCAGCTTCCTATCCTGAGGGGCCGGCTATGCTTGTGCGCGTCGTCTTCGGGAAGCCCCGTTTCTCGTTGGCGGGAATGCGGGTTGGCCTGCGAGTTGACCGCACGCCATCCCGCGGGCCACGTGGCAAGGAGATCCTGCCAATGCACGCGCGCGATGGGACGCCGCCGCAGGCCCGGGCCTGCCACTCCTAGGCCTCGGCCCGAGGGCGGATGTTCTGCGGCCCACGCGGACCGCTTGCCTTCCCGCGGTGGTTTTATTACGCTATCAGGGCGCAATAATCGCGGGACGTGGGGGAGTGGGCGCAGTTGATCCCCACGTCCCCCCACGCCATGCCTCCTTGGCTCCGCCGCGCAGGTCTACAAGTAGGGGGAGGAGGGGGAGCGGCAGAGGCTCGCACGCTCTCCCTCGCTCCGCCCCTTCTCGCCTTCCTTCTTCTTCTTTCCGCCGCCGCAGCAACCCTTTGCCGCGCCGTTCCGCCGCCGGACCTCTCAGTTCCTTTGGTCCCGCCGTAGCGGGGTCGTGCGCGTCTCCGTTGTCGCATCATCTTGCTCCTCGCCGTGTCGCTCCCATGGCGTTGTCGAGCTCGTGGGATGGCTCCAACGTCCACGAGGACCACGTCGAATTCCTCCGCCGGACGCAGCGCCTGCCGGGCGAGAACTTCGTGCGGGTTCGTCAAGCGCCGGCGAGGGAGATTTCGCCGGCACCGGAGGAGGGCGAGCGGGTGATCTTCCGCTCGCACTGCCTGCGCGGCTTCGGCCTCCCGGTGAGCGGATTCCTTCGAGCCTTCCTTGAATTCTACCACCTCCAGCCGCATCACCTCACGCCCAACGCGGTGATGCTGCTGTCGGCTTTCGTCACGCTGTGCGAGGGCTTTCTTGGGGTTCTCCCCACGCTCGAGCTCTGGGGAGAATTGTTCCAGAGCAAGCTCGGCACCGTCGTCGCGGGCGTGCCCGCCCCCTGCGGAGCCTTCATTGCCATGAGGCAGGCGAGCGAGAACAATCCGTTCCCGCCCATCCCGCTGATCCAGTCGGTGAAGCTTTGGCAGAAGTCCTACTTTTACGTGAGGAACGTCGCCCCGCAGGGCGACTATGTCAACCTGCCGGCTGGGAGGCAACCTTCGTGGAGCTATCGGGCCAGGTCGCTGTCCCAGGCTGGGAACGCAGCCGTCTCCCGGCTCCGGGTGATGGTCCAGTCGGAGGGCATGACTGGAGCCGACCTGGTGGCCGCCTTCGTGGAGCGCCGGGTACTTCCGCTCCAAGGCCGGCCTCACATGATTTGCCAGATGAGCGGCCGCTTCGACCCATGCCGGCTGAGCACCAGGGAGATGCCTCATGCAGAGGTGTCTTACATGGTGAACTACATCTCCAACTACAAGCTCGCCGAGGACTGGCGATACGGCAAGGAGCCGTATTCTCGCGCCAACCCTCTGCCTGCCGTAAGTTTTTCTTCTTTTCTTCCTTTTTGTAGTCGGCCTCATGATAGCCGACCCTTGATCAGTTGGTTTGCCTTTAGCAGAACCCTCTTCTTCCACCGATAGTCGGGGCCGCAGGGGTAGAGCGCCAACTCCTCCCCGACCGCACGGTGGATGACGCCGACGATCCGGACCTGGGAGCGGCCGCCATGGAAGACGCCATCGTGGGGGAAGGCGACGAGGCCGGAGGCGCGGGGCTCGGGGCCGGCTTTGAGGACTGGCCGGACGACGACGAGGTCGAAGCCGCCCCGCACCGCCAGCCGGCGCTTGATCATCAAGGCACGGGCCCGTCTGCCGTGCCGGCTGCCCGTGGCGGCGCGCAGAAGCTCCGGGCCGCGTCGACCTGGGTGTATCGCTGCAGCGAGGCGGCCTGAGCTTGAAGCCGGTTCCGGACCTCCTGGGCCGCCGCGTTCAGCTCGCCCGTCCCCCCGCTGGGAGTCCACTTGGACGTGCGGGCGCTGGCCAGACGGCGGAGGCCCTGGAGGCGGCCAGCGCCAACACGTCCGAGTGGACTCCCAGCGGGGGGACGGGCGAGCTGAACGCGACGGCCCAGGAGGTCCGGAGACGGCTTTAAGCTCAGGCCGCCTCGCTGCAGCGATACACCCAAGAGTTCCTCGCGACACGGGCCGTCATCTGGGTGAGTCTTCTGGCCTTGGTTATTTTGCTCTTTTGATTTCTTCCGTGGGGGCGCGTCAGCGCACCCACTGGGTGTAGTCCCCGAGTTCCGAGTCGGCTGCTGCGCAGGCGGCTTGGAACTTACTAGGTCCTGACAACTTAACTTATCCTCGCCTCCTGTATAATCTTCCAGGAGTATCATAACCTTCGTGCAGCCGCCTTCAACTCCCAGGCTCAGGAGCTGGGCTGGAGAACCGAGGACCTGACCAGCAGCCGGAGTGCGTGCTTTGTCTCGTTCATCTCCTGTGGGGGCGCGTCAGCGCACCCACTGGGTGTAGTCCCCGAGATTCGGGCCGACTGCTGAGCAGCCGGGTCGGATCTTCCTTGACGACTTCTTCCTTATTAATTTTTCCTTTGTCTTCATGCTCGCAGGAGCCAATGTCGACTTGAGGGGGCAGCTCAGCGGGGCCCAGGCCGCCCTTCACGCCAAGGAAGCCGAGTACAACACCTTGGTCCTGGAGCGTGACCGCCTGGCCAAGAAGTTGGCCAACCAGGAGGAGAGCCACAAGGCGGCCCTGAAGAAGGCGCAGGACAGCGAGGACGCCCTGAGGACCGAGTTCGAGACCGAAGCGGCGGGCTGGGCTGAGGCGAAGCAGGCACTGAGCGAGGGCTTTAGTTGTATCGAGGATCTGATCGATGGTAAGCCGCCTTCTTCACTCCTTGTCTGCCTCTTGATCCCTGATTTGTGTTCTGACTTGTGCTACTTCTTGTTCTCTGTGCAAACTACTTTCCCGGCTACTCCGTCTTTGCCACCCAAACCATCGAGGCCCATCACGAGGCGCGCCGGCAGGCGGGGGCTGAAATCGCGCCGGACGCGAGCCGGATGCCTGAGGAGCAACTCTTGGCGGTCCAAGCCCGGCTGCAGCCGGCTCACCGTATGCTCTGCCGCCTCCAGCGCGCCGGGGCGCAGGTGTTGGCCGCCCTCTGGCCAAGCGAGACGATTCCCCGCACCCCGAGTCGGACTGCCGACTGGCTGGAGGTTGCGGTTGGCCGCTTCGAGGCCTGGAAGGCATCGGCAGCCCGACTTGGAGCTGGGCGGGCGCTAGAGTTCGTCCGAGCCTGGTATCCGGGGCTGAACCTGGACCAGCTGCGCACCTGGCGGCTGGAGGCCGACGAAGAGATGGAGGAGGGGCGGCCGGCTATCGCTCAGCGCGCTTCGACGATCGCCGAGTGTACTGACATCAGCGTCTTCGCTCCTGAAATTAATGACGACGGCGTTGCCCAGCCGAAGGAGTGGTTCGGGCTGGACCCGGCAGCGGGTGAAGACTCGGCAGAGGAGATCGCCTCCAGCGATGAAGGCGAAGACGACGAAGGAGAGGAAGGTGAAGACGTTGAGCCGACTGGTGAAGCGGCCAGCCAGCCTCAGCCTGATCGTGCCTCTAGAAACGAGGCGCGTGCTAGCGCGCCCTCTGCGGGAGGTGGTGATCATGCCGAGGTTCGCCAGCCGGCCACTCCTCCAGCCGGCACTGCCGTCTCCACCGACCTGCCCGACTCGCCAGTCGCTCCCTTGGCTTAATCTACCGTCCTTGTTTTTTCCTGCTTGTTGCCTTTTGAACAATTTTATTAAACTTGCGCAGGTCCACCCACCGGGGGTGTATTCGAACTATGTTGAATGCTGGCCTTTTGAAGGTCTTTTATGTAAATATTATTGTGTGCGCGTTTGGTTTCCATTCGTGTATGCTTTTTATCCTTAGGTTGTTTCCTTTGCCGCCTTCCCCTTTTGGGAAGGCAAGTACTCGAGCTTTCTTAGATTGAAGCGAGGTGAATGGAAACCGGCCGGCCGGCTACTCTGGTAGTCGGTCGGTGGTGGGAGAAAAACCGGCTTTTGTTATATTAGTCCGTTAGTCCCTAGCCGTTTTTCGTGTGGGCGTCCTTTCCTGCCTTTAACTCTTGCCAGCTGGACAGCCGGTTCTTCGATCTGCGACTTTTGGCAAGAGAAGGCTTGGGAGCCGGCACACTACTTGTCTGACTGCGGGTAGGACTTCTAATATAACTCCAGGCGGCCAGTCCCCGGGCCGACTAGTCGAACCCGGTGCCGGACGGAAAAAGTGAATGTAATGACAAGGTCATAAGCATGATACTCTTCATCCATAGATAAAAGATGGCAGTCCCCGAGCTCTCCTCGGGGGGCCTATTGTCTCGTACTTAGTACAAAAGTTAGCGTGATACATACTGCATTTCAACTGTAAAATCTTCGGAGGAGGTTGGCGTTCCATGGTCGTTCCGACTCCTTGCCAGAGTCGTCTCTCTTTTGTGCCTTCAGCTTCTGCGCGTCGATCAGGTAGTAGGAGTCGTTGCCTAAAGCTCTGCTGATGACGAAGGGGCCCTCCCAAGGGGCCGAGAGCTTGTGCTGGCCGGCTGTTCGCTGGATCAGCCGGAGCACAAGATCGCCCTCTTGGAAGGATCTTGGCTTGACCTTCCGGCTGTGGTAGCGGTGCAGGCCCTGCTGATAGATGGCGGACCGGCTGAGGGCTAACAGCCGGCCTTCTTCCAGCAGGTCAACGCCGTCTTCCCGTGCTTCCTTGGCCTCCGCTTCCGTGTACATGGTTACCCGAGGCGAGTCGAACTCGATGTCAGTTGGGATGACCACCTCGGCACCATACACGAGGAAGAAAGGAGTGAAGCCGGTTGACTTGTTTGGGGTAGTGCGCAGACTCCAGAGGACGGCCGGCAGCTCATCGAGCCAACAGCCGGCTGAACGCTCCAGTGGTACGACCAGTCGGGGCTTGATGCCAGAAAGGATGAGGCCGTTGGCTCGCTCGACCTGGCTGTTTGACTACGGGTGGGCAACGGACGCTAAGTCCAACCGGATGCCTTGCGTCGCGCAGAAACGTGCCAAGGCTCCCTTGGCGAAATTCGTGCCATTGTCGGTGATGATGCTGTGTGGCATGCCGTACCGAGTTGTTATATCTGCGATAAATGTCACGGCAGTCGGCCCATTCAGCTTCTTGATCGGCTTTGCCTCATTCCATTTGGTGAATTTGTCCACGGCGACAAGCAGATGTGTCATGCCGCCGCACGCCGTCTTGAATGGGCCCACCATGTCCAGTCCCCAAACGGCGAAGGGCCAAGTGAGGGGAATGGTCTTGAGTGCTGAAGCCGGCATGTGTTGCTTGGAGCTGAAGAGTTGGCATCCTTTGCAATGTTTAACTAACCCCTTGGCGTCATCCAAAGCAGTCGGCCAAAAGAAACCATGGCGAAAGGCTTTGGCGACGAGTGATCTTGAGGCCGCATGGTGGCCGCATTCTCCTTGGTGGATGTCTCTGAGGATTGCAATGCCCTTCTCTTGCTCGACGCATCGCTGGAGGACTCCAGTGACACTGCGCTTGACGAGCTCTCTGTTGACGATTGTGTATGCTCCGGCTCGGCGTTGGAGTTGTCTTGCCTCCGTTTCGTCAGCCGGCAGATCTTGGTTTATTAGGAAGTTGAGGATGGACTGAGCCCATGATGGAGCTGCGACTTCTTCTATTGCTAATGCGGCTACTGCGACCAGGGCGGGCGGGCTGGGTGGTGAAATGTTGGAGTTGGCCGCCGCCTGTTGTGTTGGTGTAGTCTCCGGGCCGACTACCGCAGTCCCCGAGCCGGGTGTGGCAGTCCCCAGGTCGGGCGTAACTACGGAAGTCCCCGAGCCACCTGCTGATGTCCCCTGGCCGACTATCGAAGTCCCCAGGTCACCTTCTTGGTTCTTCGAGCCGGGCCCGGCTGTATCGGGGTCAGGCGGTACAAAGATGGAATCGGACTCTGGAGACAGCTTGATAGACGGCTTGAGGAGGCGTTGTAGAGAGACACCGGTTGGTATTGCTTGCGAGTGGAGCCTATTCGAGCCAGGGCATCAGCTGGCTCGTTGTCGGCTCATGCTACGTGGAGGAACTCACATCCTTCAAAATACCCACTGATCTGCTGAACGAGAAAGCGGTAGCCTGCCATATTTGCGTCCTTGGCATCCCAGTCGCCGGATGATTGCTGGACCACCAAGTCCGAGTCGCCATAACATAGGATCCGGTGAATGCCGAGCTCTTTGGCAAGCCGGAGCCCGTGTATGAGCGCCTCGTACTCGGCCACGTTGTTGGAGGCGGCAAAGTGAATTTGCAGCGTGTATCTGATCTTGTCGCCTTTGGGAAAGGTGAGGATGACGCCGGCTCCCAAGCCGGTGCGCATCTTAGACCCATCAAAGTGCATGGGCCAATGAGTGGAGTCGGGAGCTGGCGGCAGGTACTGGGTCTCGGCCCAGTCGACGAGGAAGTCGGCCAATGCCTGGGACTTGATGGCGGTGCGAGGCTGGTAGAAGATCGTGTAAGGGGCCAGCTCGATGGCCCATTTTGCCACCCAGCCAGATGCATCCCGGCTGCCTATGATCTCGGCCAGCGGGGCGGTGCATACGACCGTGATGGGATGCTCTTGGAAGTAGGGCTTCAGCTTCTTGGCGGCGAAGTACACGCCATAGCACATCTTCTGGTAGTGCGGGTAGTTCTGCTTCGAGGTAGACAACACCTCGCTCAAATAGTACACCGGCCTCTGGACCGGCTGGGCTCGGTCCTCTTCTGGGCGTTGGACTACGATGACGGTGCTGACCACCCGGCTGGTTGCGGCAATGTAGAGGAGCATGGGCTCTTTCTCAGTCGGCGCCGCCAGGACAGGCGGCGTGGCCAGCATCTTCTTCAGCTCGTGAAAAGCTTGGTCGTCTTGGTCATTCCACTCGAAGTGAGTGGTCTTCTTCATGAGGCGGTAGAGGGGGAGAGCTTTCTCTCCGAGCCGGCTGATGAAGCGGTTCAGGGAGGCCAAGCATCCGGTGAACTTCTGGACGTCTCGAAGTTTGGTGGGAATCGCCATTCTCTCAATGGCCTTGATCTTTACTGGGTTGCATTCGATGCCGCGTTCGGAGACCAGGAAGCCTAGGAGCTGGCCGGCTGGCACTCCGAACACGCATTTCTCCGGGTTGAGCTTGATTTGGAACCGGCGTAGGTTCTCAAATGTTTCCTTGAGGTCTTCCAGCAAGGTGCCGCGCTTCTCCGTCTTCACCACAATGTCGTCTACGTAGACGTGGGCATTTCTGCCGAGTTGCTTGAGGAGGCACTTCTGCATGCAACGCTGAAAAGTGGCACCGGCATTTCTCAAGCCGAATGTCATAGTCAGGTAGCAAAAGGCTCCGAATGGCGTGATGAAGGCGGTCTTCAGGCGGTCTGCCGGATCTAACTTTATCTGGTGGTATCCTGAGTAAGCATCCAAGAAACTCAACAGCTCGCATCCGGCTGTGGAGTCTATCACTTGATCAATCCTTGGCAGGGCAAAGGGATCTTTGGGGCAGGCCTTGTTGAGGATCGTGTAGTCTATGCACATGCGCCACTTGTTATTCTTCTTTAACACGAGGACCGGGTTAGCGAGCCATTTTGGAAAGAAAACTTCCATAATGAAGCCGGCCGCCAGAAGCCGGGCTATCTCTTCTCCTACAATCGTTCTCTTCTCCTCCGACAGTCGGCAGAGGGGTTGTTTGACTGGTTTTGCGTCTTCTCGGACGTGTAGTTTGTGCTTGGCGAATTCCTTCGGAACACCCGGCATGTCCTTGGGGGACCATGCAAAGATGTCCCGATTCTCACGGAGGAAATTGGCGAGCTCGCCTTCCTATTTGCTGTTTAGGTTCGCCCCGATGACGGCAAACCTCTCTGGGTGCTCGGGGTCAAGAGGTATCTTCTTCGTCTCCTTGGCCGGCTGGAAAGATCCTTGAGCATCATACTCCTTGGGATCGGGGGACAAGGCCGACTGTTTGCCGACCATGGCCACGACTCGGTCCAACATCTTTCTTTCTTCGGCAATCACAAGGGAGTCGGCCAACCGGCTGCTGGCTGCTGCGCACTCGGAAGATTTCTTGTAATCGCCGGCTATGGTGATGACGCCCTTGGTGCCCGGCATCTTCATCTTGAGGTAAGCATAGTGGGGAACTGCCATGAACCTGGCCAAGGCAGGTCGGCCAAGCAATGCATGGTAGGGGCTCTCCAGGTCCACCACTTCAAACCAAATCGCTTCTCGGCGGAAATGCTCCTTGTCCCCAAAGAGTACATCAATCTTGATCTTGCCAATGGGGGCGCATGATAGGCCGGGTACAATGCCATGGAACACAGTCCGAGTAGGCATGAGTTGCTTTGCCTTGACGTTCAGCTTCTCTAGGGTGTCACGGTACAGGATGTTGATGCTGCTCCTGCCGTCTATCAGTACGCGGGAGAAACGGACGGCACGTCTGTCCGTTGCAAGGGTGGCATCCAGAACCAACGCATAAGAGCCGGGAGATGGCATCATCTCTGGGTGGTCGGCCTGGCTCCAGCTGATAGGTTTTTCTGACCAGTGCATGTGCTCGGCGGGGTTGGCAGCGACCATGCTGACTTCCTGGTGCTCTCGGCGTCTGCTGCGCTGGTCTTCGGACTGGCTTGTAAAATGACATAGGCGGCATGCTCATCGGGGAACTCATCGTGCACGGCTCCGACTGCGGGCCGAGCGGTCGGCGGCTGCGGAGCCGGAGGCGGCGGACCGACAGGTGGAGGCGGCGCAAGCCCTTCGCCTTTGGAGATTCGAGTGAGCTAGTGGCACTTCCGGGTCGTGTGGCTGGACGGCTTCGCGCTGCTGTGGAACTTGCACGGGGCGTCGAGAGTTTGCTCGTAGGAGAAGGCCGGCTGCCAAGCCGGCCTGCCGCCCTTGGGTTTCTTGGGCGCGGGCCGCCCTTCGGGCCGCTCGTCTTCGACTGTGGGCACCTGCCGACTGGCGGAAGGCGGCACGGGGCCCTTGCGCTTGTGGTCGTTCTGGTGTGGGCGTCGGCCGGAGTCCCCAGTCGGCGTCTTGGGCGCCGGGTTGAGTACCTTCCCGGACGCGTTTACCCGGAGTTCGGTCTTCATTGAGGAGTCGGCGGTGGCGTACTTGTCCGCTATGACCAGAAGCTCGTCGAGGGTAGTCGGCTCGTCGCAGAGGAGCTTGTGCTTGAGGAGGGTGCCTTCTCGGCACCCGGCAGTGAAGTATTCTATGGCTTGCACCTCGTGCACCCCTTCGCAAGAGTTGCGGAGCTCGGACCAACGCGTGAGGTAGTCGCGAGTAGACTCGGCGGGGCCTTGTACGCACAAGGAGAGCTGTCTGGGCTTGGGAGCCCGCTTGTAGGTGCTGGTGAAGTTGCGGACGAAGGCTTCTGTGAAATCGAGCCAGCTGTTGATGCTGTATGGCTTGAGGCTGTTGAGCCAGGTCCGCGCCATGCCTTGCAGCATGAGGGGCACGTACTTCACGGCAACGCGCCTGTTGCCGTTTGCTATGCTAACCGCCGTGGAGTAGTCGATTAACCAATCTTCCGGCTTCATAGAGCCGTTGTACTTGGGCGTGTCTCTTGGGAGTGAGAACCCTTTGGGGAAAGGCTCATCGCGGATGCGGGGGCCGAAGCAAGGCGGGACGACATCGTCTTCTTCTTCCAGCGCCAGGGATCGCGCCAGGCGGTCGATCCGATGGCGGGCGTCGTTCTCGCCGACTCCTTCGCGGCGACCTAGCCGGCCGCTGAGAGTCGGATGCGCAACAGGCGATGGGGTGGGATATCTCTCTCCACGGGGCCGAGGCGGAGGCGGGTTGCCCCGCCACTCCACGGCCCGGGGGTGGCCTTCTGCTCCTCGCTCGATGGAGATTCGGGTTCGGCTTCGGCTGGCAGCCGGTTCTTTCTCGCGCCGCGCGCGGGTTTTACCCGTAGTCGGCGTCCGGGACGTCGCGCCGTGATCTCGGCGTGGGGGAGGGCTTTCCGCGCGGGCGTCGGCTTCGTGTCGCTGCGCGGCTGCATTGATTAGCTGCTGGATGCGTCGGGTCATGTGCGGGAGTTCTTCGGCCCCCAGTCCGTCTAGCTTGTCTACGGCCGCCTGGGCGGCGCGCAGGTTCTCGAGTGGAGTGGCGTAGACTGGGCGGTCGACTCCTAACGTGTCAGCGACGACAGCGCCGCGCTGTCTGACAACGCCGGCCCGGCTGGGCCCACCTGGGGGCGGCGTGCCAAAGGCGGCGCGGTCGGCTTCGCGTCAGTGGGCCTCAGCGAGGCGTCTCATGGAAACCAACTTCCGGCCCTCCGCGAGGAGGGCGAGGCGGCGAGCCTCCAGTGCTTCAGCGTCGACATCGGCCGGGAGGGGGATGGACAAGTCGTGGACCGCCGCATGTGGGGCGTCGTGGGCGCTCTCGTCAGAAGCGCCGCCGTGGCCGATGACCATCACCTCGGTGGTGACAGCGTCGTAGCCATCGGCCCGGGGAAGCGGGTCGTTGTAGATCGCGACGTCGGTGGGGAAAGTGTCGAGTGAGGCCGTGTCGGAGTCGACAGGCATCGGATTGGTGGAGCCAACCGACTCCAAGTCCACAACAGGCTCGCCGGAGACGTGGAGCTGACTGAGGAGGTTGACGAGGTGGTCGGTGCCCGCGTCGGAGGCGAGCTCATCGGAGATGAGGGTCTTGTCAAGGAGATCGGCGAGGCCGCTCGCTGCGCAGACGTTGGTGACGCCTTACAGCGCATCGTGGCAAGCGCCATCGGGCGAGCCGGGCTGGCTACGCTCGCGGGGAGGAAGAGGGTTCCCGTCCAGAACAGGTCTCCGGACGATGGTGCACCTGGCCCCACGGTGGGCGCCAAATGTCGGGTGGTACGTGCGACATATGCCAACGGGTGGCTTATCATTGTGGGAGCCAATAAGACGTCGCCGGTGCCTGGAAGCGGGATGAGGTGAAGACATGCACGACGGCGAATCCTACCCAGCTTCGGGGCTCTCCGTGGAGATAACACCCCTACTGCTGCTCTGCGGGGTCTCTGCATGATCACTAGATGAACAAGTAGCTACACGATGCTCCGTGAGCTGTTTGGCGAGAGGAGGAAGAAGGGCACTACTCGCTCTCTTCTCCTCCCTATGTGGTGTCTAAAACTAGCAGGGATCAACCCTTTGCATGGGTGTCCCGGGGGGTTTATATAGGCCTACCCCCCGGGGATACAATGGTAATCCGGCTGGGCATGGGGCCCAGCCGTCTGTGTCTACACTCGTCGGCTTCTGCGCCGACGGGTGGGGCCCGCCGGCTGGTGGGTCCCGCCGGCTGCCGGCTCCTTGGTCGACAGGCAGGCCCCACTGTCCAGGGCCTTGTCGGCGGCTGGTTACTGTTGCTCAATCCTGGTGACGAGGGCTTCGCCGAAGTGGGCCTGGCTACAGTGCCGCCGTCCGGCGGGTGATCGCTGTAGCCTCACCGCGTCTTGTCTCCTTAATGGGGCGTCTCCTTCGAGGGAGGTGGCAAGCCGGCTGTGGGGATCCGGCTCGGTCTTGGGCCGACTGGGGGAGGCCTGGCCGCCTTCGGGTGTCTCTCTACCCGAAGGGGCCCACCGCTCGTGGGCCGCGCTGGCGGCCCGTCGTGGATGACATCAGGGTCAACGTGGCAACAGTGCCGCGCCGGACGGGTCATGGCCACCCGTACGGCGCACTGTGCCAGGCGTGCTCCGGGATTCGGGGGTGGCAGGCTTTACTGTAGCCACGCCCCGTCACATCGCCGTTATGTGGATGCAGACTTTGAGGGTACGATCTTGACCGCTTTGTGGGAGCCGGCTTCTTGGAGTCGGCCTTCTCGCGGCCGGCTTCTCGAAGCCGGCCCTCCCGCGGCTTTCTTCATGAGGGCTAAAGTCGGGTTGCCTTTCGATAGCTGGCCTGGGAGACAGCCGGCAAGGGGAAGGCGGCCCCATGTCTTGGATTCTTGAAGGCCGGATCGGCTCGTAATTTTTTCAAAAGGGCCAGGGGAGCCGGCTAGGCTACCCATGGTTATTTACTCCAACACATAATCACCTACATTAAACTCACGCTTTTGTATCCTTTTGTCATGCCATCTTTTAACTTTTTCTTTAAACAGTTTGGCATTCTCATAAGCCTGGGTTCTCCATTCATCCAATGAGCTAATGTCAAAAAGCCTCTTCTCACCGGCCAGTTTGGAGTCATAGTTGAGCTCTTTAATAGCCCAATATGCCTTATGTTCTAGTTCAAGAGGTAAGTGTCATGCCTTTCCATAAACCATTTTATACGGAGACATACCCATAGGATTTTTGTATGCAGTTCTATAAGCCCATAATGCATCATCAAGTTTCTTGGACCAATTCTTTCTAGATCTATTAACAGTCTTTTGCAAAATTAATTTAAGCTCTCTATTGCTAAGTTCTACTTGACCACTAGACTGTGGATGATATGGAGATGCAATTCTATGATTAACATCATACTTAGCAAGCATTTTACGGAAAGCACCATGAATAAAATGTGAACCACCATCAGTCATTAAGTATCTAGGGACTCCAAACCTTGGAAAAATTAACTTCTTTAAGCATCTTAATAGAGATGTTATGATCAGCACTACTAGTTGGAATAGCTTCTACCCACTTAGTAACGTAATCAACAGCAACTAAAATATGCGTATACCCATTAGAGGAAGGAAACAGTCTCATATAATCAAAGCCCCAAACATCAAATGGCTCAATAACAAGTGAATAATTCATAGGCATTTCTTGACGTCTACTAATATTACTAATTCCCTGGCATTCATCACAAGACAAAACGAACTTACGGGCATCCTTGAGGAGAGTAGGCCAATAAAAACTGGATTGCAATACCTTATGTGCAGTTCTGTCTCGAGCATGGTGTCCTCCATAAGCTTCGGAGTGACACTTGCGTAGGATCTATTCCTGTTCATGCTCAGGTACACAACGTCTAATAACACCATCTACTCCTTCTTTATAAAGATGTGGGTCATCCCAAAAGTAATGTCTTAAATCATAGAAGAGCTTTTTCTTTTGCTGGTATGTTAAACTAGGTGGTATAAATTTAGCAATGATATAATTAGCAAAATCAGCATACCATGGAGCAGTACGAGAAGCATTTATGATAGCTAGTTGCTCATCAGGAAAGCTATCATCAATAGGTAGTGGGTCATCACGAACATTCTCTAACCTAGACAAGTTGTCTGCAACGGGGTTCTCAGCTCCCTTTCTATCAATAATATGCAAATCAAATTCTTGTAACAAGAGGACCCATCTAATAAGTCTAGGTTTAGCATCTTTCTTTTCCATAAGATATTTAATAGCAGCATGATCAGTGTGAACAGTTACTTTAGAATCAACAATATAAGGTCTGAACTTATCACAAGCAAATACAACTGCTAAAAATTCTTTTTCAGTAGTAGCATAATTTCTTTGGGCACTGTCTAGAGTTTTACTAGCATATTGAATAATATTTAATTTCTTATCAACTCTTTGTCCTAGAACAGCCCGTACAGCATAATCACTAGCATCACACATAGTTTCAAATGGTAAATTCCAATCAGGAGGTTGAACAATAGGTGCAGAAACCAAAGCTTTCTTAAGTATTTCAAATGCTTCTACACAATCATCATCAAAGACAAAAGGAACATCTTTTTGTAAGAGATTAGTCAGAGGCCGAGAAATTTTAGCAAAGTCCTTAATGAACCTCCTATAAAAACCGGCATGACCAAGGAAATTTCTTATACCTTTAATGTCCTTGGGACACGACATCTTTTCAATAGCATCAACCTTAGCTTTATCAACTTCAATACCTCTTTCAGAAATTTTATGCCCCAAGACAATACCTTCATTAACCATAAAGTGGCACTTCTCCCAATTCAAGACAAAATTAGTTTCTTCACATCTCTGCAAAACTCGATCAAGGTTGCTTAAGCAATCATCCAAAGAAGTCCCATAAATAGAGAAATCATCCATGAATACCTCAACAATATTTTGACAAAAGTCAGAGAATATAGCAGTCATACATCTTTGAAAGGTAGCAGGTGCATTACATAAACCAAAAGGCATACGTCTATAAGAAAAGGTACCGAAAGGGCAAGTAAAAGTTGTCTTTTCTTGATCCTCTTTTGACACCGGTATTTGAGAGAAACCAGAAGAACCATCTAGAAAGCAAAAATGTGTATGCTTGGATAATCTTTCTAGCATTTGATCAATATAAGGTAAAGGGTAATGATCCTTTTTAGTAGCTTTATTTAATTTATGGAAATCTATTACCATTCTATAACCTGTAACAATTCTTTGTGGGATCAACTCATCTTTATCATTAGGAACAACAGTAATACCTCCCTTCTTAGGGTCACAATGGACAGGACTTACCCACTGACTATCAGCAACGGGATAAATTATACATGCCTCCAGAAGCTTTAGTATTTATTTTCTTACCACTTCTTTCATCTTAGGATTTAATCGTCGTTGGTGATCAACAACTGGTTTGGCATCTTTCTCCAACTTTATTTTGTGCTGGCATAGAGTGGGACTAATGCCCTTAAGATCATCAAGAGTATATCCAATAGGAGCACGGTGCTTCTTCAGAGTTTTCAATAATTTCTTTTCTTCATGCTCTGAAATGTTAGCACTAATAATAACAAGATATATCTCTTTCTCATCAAGATAAGCATATTTAAGAGTATCAGGTAAAGGTTTAAGCTCAAACACGGGATCACCCTTAGGTGGAGGGGGATCCCCTAGGATTTCAACAGGCAAGTTGTGTTTCAAATAGGTCCCTGTTTAAAGAATACTTCATCTATTTCCCTTCTTTCATTCATAAACATATCGTTTTCATGGTCTAGCAAATATTGTTCTAAAGGATCAGTAGGAGGCACAACAATAGAAGCAAGACCAATAATTTCATCTTTACTAGGCAATTCTTTATCATGGGGTTGTCTATGAAATTTAGCAAAATTAAACTCATGAGACATATCCCCTAAACCAACAGAAACAATATCCTTATTGCAGTCTATCTTAGCATTAACAATATTCAAAATGGGTCTACCAAATATAATGGGACAAAAGTCATCTTGTGGGGAACCGAGAACAAGAAAATCAGCAGGGTATTTAACTTTCCCACACAAGACTTCAACATCTCTAACAATCCCAACTGGTGAAATAGTATCTCTATTGGCATGCTTAATTGTAACATCAATCTCTTCTATCCAAGCAGGTGCATTATCATGCATAATTTCTTGGTATAAGGAATGTGGTATTGCACTTGCACTAGAACCCATATCACATAAGCCATGATATAAATGTTCTCCTATTTTAACAGAAATAACAGGCATGCCTACAAAAGGTCTATGTTTATTTTTAGTATCTGGTCTAGCAATTCTAGCAGATTCATTGCAGAAGTAAATAACATGCCCATCAATATTATCGGCCAAGAGATCGTTAACCATAGCAACACTAGGTTCAACTTTAATTTTCTCAGGGGGTTTGGGTGTCTTAATATTACTTTTGTTAACCACTGTTGAAGCTTTAGCATGATCCTTTATTATAACAGGGAAAGGTGGTTTCTCAATATAAGCAATAGGAACAACATGATCATTATAAGTGATAGTCTTTTCTTCAACTTTAATAGGTGCAATTACTTTTACTTCAACGGGAGGATTATATTTAAACCACTTCTCTTTAGGGAGATCAACATGAGTAGCAAAGGATTCACATGAAGAAGCTACTATCTCAGACTCAAGTCCATATTTAGTGCTAAATTCACGGAAAGCATCGGTATCCATAAAAGATTTAACACAATCAAACTTAGGTGTTATACCTGACTCCTTACCTTTGTCAAGGTCCAAGTCTTCAGAGTTGCGTTTAATTCTTTCCAATAAATCCCATTTGAATTCAATAGTCTTCATCATAAAAGATCTAGTACAAGAAGTATCGAGCATGGCGCGATTACCGAGAGAAAGCCGAGCATAAATTTTTTGAATAATCATTTCATTTGAGAGCTCATGATTGGGGCATGAATATAACATTGACTTAAGCCTCCCCCAAGCTTGAGCGATGCTTTCTCCTTCGCGAGGCCAAAAATTATATATATAATTACGATCACGATGAACAAGATGCATAGGATAAAACTTCTGATGAAATTCCAATTTCAATCATTGGTAGTTCCATGATCCAATATCATCACATAGCCTCAACCATGTCAATGCATCTCCCTTCAAAGATAAAGGGAAGACCTTCTTCTTGATAACATCCTCGGGCATAACTGCAAGCTTAAATAATCCACAAACTTCATCCATGTAGATTAGGTGCAAATCGGGATGCAATGTTCCATCACCTGTGAAGGGATTAGCTAGAAGTTTCTCTATCATACCCGAAGTAATTTCAAAGTAAACATTTTCAGTAGGTTCAGTAGGTTGAGGAGCAACTCTTTGCTCTACTGGTCGGGGTGAAGATACCTGAGGGAGTCCTGGATTAGGGGGTGTCCGGATGGCCGGACTATACCTTCAGCCGGACTCCTGTACTATGAAGATACAAGATTGAAGACTTCGTCCCGTGTCCGGAAGGGACTTTCCTTGGCGTGGAAGGCAAGCTTGGCGATACGGATATGTAGATCTCCTACCATTGTAACCGACTTTGTGTAACCCTAACCCTCTCCGGTGTCTATATAAACCGGAGGGTTTTAGTCCGTAGGACAACATACAGAACAACAATCATACCATAGGCTAGCTTCTAGGGTTTAGCCTCTCCGATCTCGTGGTAGATCTACTCTTGCACTACCCATATCATCAATATTAATGAAGCAGGACGTAGGGTTTTGCCTCCATCAAGAGGGCCCGAACCTGGGCAAAACTTCGTGTCCCTTGCCTCCTGTTACCATCCGGCCTAGACGCACAGTTCGGGACCCCCTACCCGAGATCCGCCGGTTTTGACACCGACATTGGTGCTTTCATTGAGAGTTCCTCTATGTCGTCGCCGTTAGGCTTGATGGCTCCTACGATCATCAATAGCGATGCAGTCCAGGGTGAGACCTTCCTCCCCGGACAGATCTTCGTCTTCGGCGGCTTCGCACTGCGGGCCAATTCACTTGGCCATCTGGAGCAGATCGAAAGCTAGGCCCCTGGCCGTCAGGTCAGATTTGGAAGTTTAAACTACACGGCTGACATCCGCGGGGACTTGATCCTCGACGGATTCGAGCCACTGTCGAGCATGATCTAGCTCTGCCGCCGAACAGTGCCCTGGAGGCCGCACCCGCATCGGCTTCGACCCTTAATTCGGAGACAACTGCGCCGATCGAGGATGGGTGGTTGGACGCCGCCTCGGGGGCTGCGATCCCGACGGCGATCGAGCCGAACACCAGCCCCGCACTCCGCGAGACTCGTGACTCCAAGGAGCCGGACTCCTCTCCGGACTCCGAACCCTCCGCGCCCCTGCCGATCGAATCCGATTTGGCGCCGATCATGGAGTTTACTGCCGCGGACATCTTTCAGCACTCGCCTTTTGGCGATATTCTAAAGACACTAAAATCTCTCTCTTTATCAGGAGAGCCCTGGCCGGACTACGGTCAGCAAGGTTGGGATACGGACGATGAAGAAATTCAAAGCCCACCCACCACCCACTTTGTAGCCACTATTGACAATTTAATCGACATGCTCGACTTCGACTCTGAAGACATCGACGGTATGGACGCCGATGAAGGAGACGATGAAGAACCAGCGCCTACTGGGCCCTGGAAAGCCACCTCGTCATATGACGTATACATGGTGGACGCACCAAAAGATGACGACGAGGAGCGGAAGGACGCACCGAAGGCTTGTTCCCTCGAGAAGCAGTCAAAGCGGCGATGCAAGTGCCGCCCCAAATCCCGCCTCGACAGAAATAATGATCACACAGACCCAGCGCTGGAGCAAGGCGAACCGCTGCCGGACAGCGGCAATCCGGATAATCAAACCAAACAAACAAATTCTATCAAGGATAATGGTCCGGACGATATAATGCCGGACAGGCACCCGGAGCAGCAGAATGCCCGTAAAAGGCTTGTTGCCACCGCGAGGAGTCTTAAAAAGTAGAAGCAAAGGCTCAAGGCTGTGCAAGACACACTCCAAATCATATGGAGTAAAATACTCAACACAGCAGCGAGGTACGGCGACAATCGCCCCTCCAAGAGCTACCCAAAGCGGAAGCTGCTACCTGAATTCGATGAGGAGGCCTCAGACCCCCTACAACCAAATATCAAAGCAACCACCTGGCCGGATAAACGACCCCTCTACCAACACAGAGCGGCATGCAACGCCACTCACAATACAACACGCCACCCATGCGAGGGCTCGCATGCAAAGGACAGCGCATCAAGATCCATCTATGGACCACGCAAGCGCGCCCCAGCATACAATGCAACACAACAAACATCCGAACAACGCGGTACACCCAGCTACAGGGGTGCCGCACACCCCTTATGTTTCACCGATGAGGTGCTGGACCATGAATTTCCAGAGGGATTCAAACCCGTAAACATAGAGACATACGACGGAACAATAGACCCTGGGGTCTGGATTGAGGACTACATCCTTCATATCCATATGGCTCGAGGAGATGATCTCCACACCATCAAGTACTTACCCCTCAAGCTCAAAGGGCCAGCTCGTCACTGGCTTAAAGGCCTCCCCGAAAGCTCCATTAGAAGTTGGGAAGAGCTTGAAGACGCCTTTCGGGAAAATTTTCAAGGGACTTATGTCCGACCTCCGGATGTGGACGATTTGAGTCATATAACTCAATAGCCCGGAGAGTCAGCCCGAAAGCTTTGGAACAGGTTCCTTACTAAAAAGAACCAGATTGTCGACTGTCCGGACGCCGAAGCCTTGGCATCTTTTAAGCATAGCGTCCGTGACGAAGGGCTTGCCAGACATCTCGGCCAAAATAAGCCGAGAATGATGGCCGCATTAACAAGCCTCATGACCCGCTTTTGCGTGGGTGAGGACAGCTGGCTAGACAGATGCAGCACCAGCGACCCCAGTACATCTGAAGTTAGAGATGGAAATGGGAAATCACGGCCCAACAGCAATAACAAACGCCGGAATAAAGAAGACAACACGAAGGGCACGACAGTAAACGCCGGATTCAAAAGCTCTCGGCCAGGTCAAAAGCCGCCCTCTAAAGGCACCAGGGATGAACTGTCCAACCTCAACAAAATTCTGGACCAAGTATGTCAGATCCATAGTACCCCTGGTAAACCTGCTAATCATACCCATAGAGAATGTTGGGTCTTCAAGCAGTCCGGTAAACTCAACGCTGTACACAAGGGGGAGGATACACCAAGTGAAGATGAGGACGAGACTCCCAAGCAAGACACTGGGGAACAAAAGAAATTTCCACCAAAAGTCAAAATAGTAAACGTGTTACACGTGATCAAGGGAAAAAACAATGCGGCACTCCCAGGAAAATATACCCAAGTGCCTGTCACCGCGAAGTTCTGCCACTGGTCGTCTCAACTGATCACTTTCGACCATCGCGATTACTCAGCAAGTATCCGACATGCAGGATGGGCTGCCCTGGTATTAGACCCAGTAATTGGCGGATATCACTTCACACGAGTCTTGATGGACGGTGGCAGCAGTCTAAACCTAATATATCAGGATACAATCCGCGGGATGGGGTTAGACCCAACAAAAATTTGCCATAGCAATACTACCTTTAAAGGAGTAACGCCAGGCCCAGGGGCTCGTTGTACGGGCTCCCTCCTACTACAAGTTATATTCGGCTCCCCCGATAACTTCCGTCGCGAGCATTTAACCTTTCACATCGCTCCGTTCCAAAGTGGCTATCAAGCACTGCTCGGACGCGAAGCTTTCGCTTGCTTTAATGCAATACCACACTACGCCTCCCTCACACTCAAGATGCCCGGTCCACGTGGCATCATTTCAGTGAACGGAAATATCAAGCAATCTGTGTGCGCCGAAGAGAGTGCGGCTGCTTTGGTAGCCGCACACTAAGGGCGCCCGGACCAGCGAAAGCATCCAATAGGTCGTCAAGACCTCAGCCACAACTAATCAAGTCCGGCGCCGCTATTTATACCGAATAAATGGTCACACCCCTATTTGTCAACACAAGGGGCTCAATGCGTGCAGACAAGTGGCAATTTTTTCTCATCTTGAATTATACATGGTTTCTTTAAAAACTATCTTTTTGTACGACAACTTTTTCACCTAAAATTCCTCTATTTTACAGATGATCATCGTGCTACACCTGTCCAGGATACGGCACAACGGAGACACAGGCGCAGACATGCAGCAGGGACCCGCTCCAAGGATTCTCTTTAGATTAAGACCCTGCGTAAACCTTTTTTACTGTCTCTTGTTGATACATATCCACCGTTGAGAAGGATGCTGACGTCTTGGCATGTGGCCATGCCAGAACAATGCACGTACCTGGACACAAGGGGCTTCTTACAAAGGCCACTATTTAGGCCCGGTTTATACCACAAAGACCAAATACCTTAGGGAGTGTTCGGCGTCGCGAGTTTGGCCCTATATGCATCAGCTCCGAATCATTGTCTTTGGTCAAATGTTGGGTTTTCCCGGCTCCTGTGTTTTGGTGCCTTACGTTCTGCTTTACCGGCTAAGGTAGCACCAGGAGAACTACTGCGATTGTGCCCTGGTTCATTCGGACGAGCACCTCAGTAGAGAAAGCCAAAAACTGACTGTCATGATATAGCGTGAGACTGGTCAACCACTCGATGACCTGTTGGAATGTTAGAATTCCTCCGCCTTAACAAAGGGCCATTTTCCGGCCATGCATGTACGCACCCCGGGATCGGGAGAGTGCGGAGCCACCAGGGGCTATCTAGTAGCCCCACTGTCAAACTCCTATGGCTAAGTGAAAGTGCTAAAGCATTATAGTCCGGTTGCCTCGCTCACTCCGCTATCACCTCCATAATAGGACCAAGACGTTGGGTTAAGTGTGAACGCGTGTTTTTTGCGAGCACCTCCGCATTATATGCGTGGGGGTTGAAGCCGACGACTGCAATCTTTCAGGTTATACACATGTATACATAAACGGCCGCCCAGGAGGCATCATATTACTTTCAGGCAAAAGTATAAAAATAGCCTTATAAAAATTTATAAAAGCATTTCGCTTACAATGAGATTACATGTCACTCAAACATAATATTTTTTGAGCACTGGGTCTCTATCAAACGAGCACCCTCAAGAACTTCTTCAAAGTAGTGCTCAGCAGCCATTCGGCCTATGGCCGAATCCCGCGCTGCAATAGTGGTAGCATCCATCTCCGCCCAGTATGCTTTAACACGAGCAAAGGCCATCCGTGAGCCCTCTATGCACGCCGACCTCTTCATTGCATTAATGCGCAGCACCACGTCAAGGAACTGCTGGACCAAGCTAAAATAGCTGTTCGGCTTTGGCCTTTCCGGCCATAGCTGATCCACAACAGACCTCATGGCGAGTCCGGACAAGCTATTCAGTTCGGCCCATTCAGCTAATTGGTCAGTCAATGAAAGCGGACGCTCGGGAGAATGGAATTGTCTCCAAAACAGCTGGTCTACTTCACGGTCCAACTGACCCTGGAAGTACTTGGCCGCATCGGCAGCGCTCGCCGCCAAATCCATATACACATTCTCCGAACTCCATAGCCGATCCAGAGTGGCATACCGTGGATCTCCGAACTTCCTCCGGAACATAAAGGATTTCCTAGCTACAATATCCCCGGCTTCCCGCAGCTCCTCCTTCTTCGCCCTCATAGCAGAGCGGATGTCTTTCCTCATCGCAGCAGCCTTCTCAAGGTCCGATGCCTTCACTAGGTTTTCCTTTTCAAGAACCCGGCAACGGTCGGCGGCGGCTTTTAATTCTATGGCCATCTTGGCCATCTTATCCCGGCTCTCGCCATGCGCGACCTTCTCGGCTTTCAACTCTTCGGCCGCCTTCAAAGCAGCCGCATTACCAAACCTCGCGTGTTCCTTGGCTCGGGCTAGTTCCGCCCGCAAGGCTTCAACAGTGGCAGCTCCATCTGCAGTCACAATGTATTAAAGATACTGGCATCATGCTGCTCTTACCATGTGGCGTTTACCAGATAATGACACTTACCCTGTGCCTCTTCAAGCCTTTTGTTAACAAGCTCGATGTCGGCGTCGGCCGCATCCAACTGCCGTTTTAAATTGGCAAACTCGTTAGTCCGGCTAGCCACCGGAGCTTCCATCACCTGCACATAGAGGCAGTATGGTTATTACCTGGGAATATGATCCTCTGTTCATCGTCGTTTCCGACGACAACCAGAGTCTCAGGGGCTACTATCTACACAGGGCACACCTAGCATGTGCAGGACTATCATACATTATTTTACGTACCTCAAAGCCTGTCAGTAGACTCATAAAAGCTTCATGCAATCCGCTTTCGGCGGACAAGATTCTCTCCATCACCGTATTCATCAGCACACGGTGTTCATCCGAGATGGCCGCTCGCCCCACCAACTCCCTCAGAACATCCGATTGCACACCAGACGGTGTCGGACTCTTTTGTCTGCTCTCTTCGGGAGCCGGACACTGGGAGCTTCGGGGGTCAATGGGATTATCTTCTGGCCTCACCGGACTCGGAGAGGCCCTCCGCGACGACACTTCGGGGTCGCCCGCTTCCGGAGCGGCAGAGTCCGGAGGAGGCGTTTCCCTCTCCATCATCTCTGGAAGAAGATCCCTCGAAGACGAGCTCATTTGAGAGGGGATAAGGCCCGAACTGCAAACATATATGCGATGGTTATTTTCTCAGAGGAAAAAGATGGCATACCTGTACTATTAAAGTATTTCGGGTCACTTACGACTCACTGGACAATTGATCCCCCCGCGGACTTTGTGCGGCAAAAGCACCCCCCAAGGTAGGACCCTCTGTGGGAGACTTCTTCTCCCGTTTGGAAGCTTCGGCTTCCGAATCCTCGGGCGTAGTCCTTTTCCTCCTCCGGTCTTCTTCCTTCATGGAGACGCTCGCTCCCTCGGTTAGAATGGGCAGCGTTGGGGGCCCGCGTCCGCCCGTATTATCCTCCCCAGTATCTTCCTTCAAGGGCTCCGGGCAAGGTGCGACCTAGAGCATCTTTTCCAATATCGGATTCTCCAAACCCTCAGGGAGGGGGGCCGAACACCGAATCAACTTTGCCTTTGTTAGCCAGTCCTGGTCAAAAAGCGAACTCTCATAAATAACTTTGTAACAAGTGAGAGATAATATGTTCGTCTGGAAGATTCCTTACCTGTTCGGCGGCGCAGTTACTGCTCAGGCCCATGTCCTCGGTAATTTCCGGACACTCTACCCGAGGTCTGAAGAATGACTTGTACATCTCCTCGTGCGTCAGGCCGAGGAAATTTTGAATGACACGCGGTCCCTCGGGATTGAACTCCCACAAGCGAAGGGGCCGGCGTTTGCAAGGCTGGACTTGACGAACCAGCATAACTTGTATTACCACAACCAAACTAAAATCTCCATTGAAGAGATCTCGAATGTGGCTTTACAGTATAGGCACGTCCTTGGCTGGACCCCAGCTCAGACCTCTGCTGATCCATGACATCAGTTGTGGTGGAGGGCCCGAGCGGAAAACTGGGGCGGCCGCCCACTTGGCACTTCTAGGAGCCGTGATGTAGAACCACTCCTGTTGCCATAATTCAGACACCTCTGGAATGGAACCTTTGGCCCATGGAGCTCCCGTCATCTTGCATATTGAGGCACCTCCACACGCTGCATGTTGCCCCTCGATCATCTTCGGCTTTACTTCAAAGGTCTTGAGCCACAGGCCAAAGTGAGGGGTAATCCGGAGGAAGGCCTCACACACGACAATAAATGTCGTGATATGAAGAAAGGAGTCCGGAGCTAGACCATGGAAATCTAGCCCGTAATAAAACATCAAACCCCTGACGAAAGGATCCAGAGCAAGGCCTAGACCTCGGAGGAAGTGGGAGACGAACACGACGTTCTCGTTGGGTTTGGCGGAGGGGACGGCCTGCCCTCGGGCAGGCAGCCGATGCAAGACCTCGGCAGTCAGATATCTGGCCTCCCTCAACTTTTTGATGTCTTCTTCCGTGACGGAGGAAGGCACCCATCGGCCTTGAAGGCTAGATCCGGACATGATTGAAGGTTCAGAGCACCTGACCTGAACTTTGGGTGTTTGAGCTTGAGGTGGGGGAAGGATTCGATTGAGCGCGGGAGGGAAAAGAGTAAAAGCCTTGTCCCTTTATAAAGAGGGTGAATATCAAGCGTCCTCTCCGTGGCAGTTTGGACTTGCCTATAGTCTAGGAGTCCTAGAAGCACTTGGGTTACCCACGCCCGTATTGATGAGAATCTCGGAATAAGGGGACACGATCTTTGCTTTAACAAGACGTGCCAAGGAAACCGCCTCGCGTGACACGCTGAGGTGGGGCAATAAAACGATTCGAATAAAGGCTTGGCCGTGGTGCGATGTCACACTACGGAATACGTCAGCAGATTAGATTTGTGTAAATATTATTCTCTCTATGGCAATATGTGGAAACTTATTTTGCAGAGCTGGACACTATCTTTGTGTTCAAAATCTTCTATGAAGTATTTGGAGGAGGAACCCGCCTTGCAATGCCGAAGACAATCTGCGCGCCGGACTCATCGTCATTGAAGCCTGGTTCAGGGGCTACTGAGGGAGTCCTGGATTAGGGGGTGTCCGGATGGCCGGACTATACCATCAGCCGGACTCCTGGACTATGAAGATACAAGATTGAAGACTTCGTCCCGTGTCCGGAAGGGACTTTCCTTGGCATGGAAGACAAGCTTGGCGATACGGATATGTAGATCTCCTACCATTGTAACCGACTTTGTGTAACCCTAACCCTCTCCGGTGTCTATATAAACCGGAGGGTTTTAGTCCGTAGGACAACATACAGAACAACAATCATACCATAGGCTAGCTTCTAGGGTTTAGCCTCTCCGATCTCGTGGTAGATCTACTCTTGTACTACCCATATCATCAATATTAATCAAGCAGGACGTAGGGTTTTACCTCCATCAAGAGGGCCCGAACCTGGGTAAAACTTCGTGTCCCTTGCCTCCTGTTACCATCCGGCCTAGACGCACAGTTCGGGACCCCCTACCCGAGATCCGCCGGTTTTGACATCGACATTCCCGAACAAGCCCCTCAGAGGATTATGTTCCATAGTAACTAGTGACCGTAAATTTTCAGCACACTATATAAATTTTTTCTTACCAAATTCCACCTACCAAAGGCACTTCACTCCCCGGCAATGGCGCCAGAAAAGAGTCTTGATGACCCACAAGTGTAGGGGATCTATCATAGTCCTTTTCGATAAGTAAGAGTGTTGAACCCAACGAGGACTAGAAGGAAATGATAAGCAGTTTTCAGTAAGGTATTCTCTGCAAGCACTGAAATTATCGGTAACAGATAGTTTTGTGATAAGGTACTTTGTAATGAGTAGCAAGTAATAAAAGTAAATAAGGTGCAGCAAGATGGCCCAATCCTTTTGTAGAAAAGGACAAGCCTGGACAAACTCTTATATAAAGGAAAACGCTCCGGAGGACACATGGTAATTATCGTCAAGCTAGTTTTCATCACGTTCATATGATTCGCGTTCGGTACTTTGATAATTCGATATGTGGGTGGACCGGTGCTTGGGTACTGCCCTTACTTGGACAAGCATCCCACTTACGATTAACCCCTATTGCAAGCATCCGCAAATACAACATAAGTATTAAGGTAAACCTAACCATAGCATGAAACATATGGATCCAAATCAGCCCCTTACGAAGCAACACATAAACTAGGGTTTAAGCTTCTGTCACTCTAGCAACCCATCATCTACTTATTACTTCCCAATGCCTCCCTCTAGGCCCAAACAATGGTGAAGTGTCATGTAGTCGACATTCACATGACACCACTAGAGGGATGACAACATACATCTCATCAAAATATCAAACGAATACTGTCGGGGATATACCCCGCGGTATGACCCGACCGGAGTTATAACCCGGCTGGGACTTGGTAAACCGATAGAGAGTTAAGATAGGCAGTTAAGACAGATGGCCATAACAGATGGTAATCCGGCGGATGATAACCCGACAGGTGTTAAATCAGATGATAACCCGGCAGGTGTTAAGTCAGATGATAACCCGGCAGGTGTTAAGTCAGATGATAACCCGGCAGGTGTTAAGTCAGATCATAACCCGACAGACAATCATAACCCGGCAGACAGTCATAACCCGACAGACAGTCATAATCCGACAGACAATCATAACCCGGCAGACAGAGTCGCCTTGGGTTAACAAGCCTGAGAGGTTAAGAAGCCCAAGATGTTAAGAAGTGATACGTCTCCAATGAATCTATAACTTTTGATTGTTCCATGCTATTATATTATCAACCTTGGATGTTTTATATGCATTTATATGCTATTTTATATGATTTTTGGGACTAACCTATTAACCTAGAGCCCAGTGCCAGTGCCAGTGCCAGTTTCTGTTTTTTCCTTGTTTTAGGGTTTCGAAGAAAAGGAATATCAAACAGAGTCCAAACGGAATGAAACCTTCGCAAAAGTTATTTTTGGAAAGAAAGCAATACAAGAGACTTGGAGTGCACGTCAAGGGATCAACGAGGAAGCCACGAGGCAGGGGCGCGCCCACCCCCTGGGCACGCCCTCCACCCTCGTGGGCCCCTCGTGGCTCCCCTGATGTATTTCTTCCGCCTATATATATCCATATACCCTAAAACTATCGGGGAGCACAATGGATCGTAGTTCCGCCACCAGAAGCCTCCGTAGCCACCGAAAACCAATCTAGACCCGTTCCGGCACCCTGCCGGAGGGGGCAATCCCTCTCCGGTGGCCATCTTCATCATCCCGGTGCTCTCCATGACGAGGAGGGAGTAGTTCTCCCTCGGGGCTAAGGGTATGTACCAGTAGCTATGTGTTTGATCTCTCTCTCTCTCTCTCTCGTGTTATTGATTTGGCACGATCTTGATGTATCGCGAGTTTTGCTATTATAGTTGGATCTTATGTTTCTTCTCCCCCTCTCTCTCTTGTAATGGATTGAGTTTCCCCTTTGAAGTTATCTTATCGGATTGAGTCTTTAAAGATTTGAGAACAATTCATGTATGTCTTGCCGTGCGTATTTGTGGTGACAATGGGATATCACGTGATTCACTTAATGTATGCTTTGGTGATCAACTTGCGGGTTCCGCCCATGAACCTATGCATAGGGGTTGTCACACGTTTTCGTCATGATTCTCTGGTAGAAACTTTGGGGCACTCTTTGAGGTTCTATGTGTTGGTTGAATAGATGAATTTGAGATTGTGTGATGCATATCATATAATCATACCCATGGATACTTGAGGTGACATTGGAGTATCTAGGTGACATTAGGGTTTTGGTTGATTTGTGTCTTAATGTGTTATTCTAGTACGAACTCTAGGGCTGTTTGTGACACTTATAGGAATAGCCCAAAGGATTGATTGGAAAGAATAACTTTGAGGTGGTTTCGTACCCTACCATAATCTCTTCGTTCGTTCTCCGCTATTAGTGACTTTGGAGTGACTCTTTGTTGCATGTTGAGGGATAGTTATATGATCCAATTACGTTATTATTGTTGAGAGAACTTGCACTAGTGAAAGTATGAACCCTAGGCCTTGTTTCAACGCATTGCAATACCGTTTGTGCTCACTTTTATCATTAGTTACCTTGCTGTTTTTATATTTTCAGATTACAAAAACCTTTATCTACCATCCATATACCACTTGTATCACCATCTCTTCGCCGAACTAGTGCACCTATACAATTTACCATTGTATTGGGTGTGTTGGGGACACAAGAGACTCTTTGTTATTTGGTTGCAGGGTTGCTTGAGAGAGACCATCTTCATCCTACGCCTCCTACAGATTGATAAACCTTAGGTCATCCACTTGAGGGAAATTTTCTACCGTCCTACAAACCTCTGCACTTGGAGGCCCAATAATGTCTA
Source organism: Triticum urartu (assembly GCF_056163025.1). Classification (NCBI taxonomy): domain Eukaryota; kingdom Viridiplantae; phylum Streptophyta; class Magnoliopsida; order Poales; family Poaceae; genus Triticum; species Triticum urartu. The sequence continues at coordinate 159,080,707 of NC_141874.1, forward strand.
CAAGAAGAAGGTTGTGTAGTAGACATCAAGCTCTTTTCTAGCGCCGTTGCCGGGGAGGTGAGTGCTTGAAGGTATATCTTTAGATCTTGCAATCGAGTCTTTTAGTTTCTTGTTTTATCACTAGTTTAGTTTATAAAAGAAAATTACAAAAAATGGAATTGAGTCTACCTCATACGCTAAATCTTTTTAATATCTTTCGTGAGTATGATGGAAAGGAAAATTGTGCTAAAGTGTTAGAAGAAGAATGCATTAAAATGTTTGGCACTAAATCTTTGAATGACGAGCATGATTGCAATGTTGTTAGTATGAACTCCTTGAATATCCATGGTACTAATGATGATTACACTAGTTATGATGAAAATGTCTCCTACAAACATGTCAATTTTTGTGGAGTTCATTGGGTTTGCAAGTACACACCAAATAGGGAAGATAGATATTGCAAGAGGCATAAGCATTTAGAAATGAAATTGTTGCAAGAAAGGCTAGAAGCTTGTGCTGAAAATTTAAATTTTCTTAGCCGTACTTGTGAACTTTGCAATGAACATGATCATTTCAGTACCCAATGCAAATTGTTTCATGATCGTATCGTGTCCAAAAATTGTGATGAATTGATTTACCTTGCACATCATAATGAACTTAGTTTGCTCTTGGGTTATGAAGAAATGAAACGTATAACTAAGGATATTCCAAAATTTGCCCTTGATAGAGTTCTTCATTTTGATCTAGAGGAAATTTATATGTATTGCGCGGTGAATTGCATAGAAAATCCTTATATTGCCAATTACATAAAGAAAAGAAAACAAATAGAAGATGAAGAGAATATTAATGAAAGGGAAGAGACTTCCCAATATCCTCCTATTATTTCTTATGATGAATCAGGTAACGAGGAGGAGCCTTCTATTCAACCAATTTCATTAATAAGGAGCTCTAAAAAGAGGATTGAACCCACACATGATGTGGTGAAGAAGAAGAAAAGAAAAAGGAAGAGAGGTAAAAAGGTATCTCTCCTAAATAATGTTGCTCCTATTATTGTTGTGCCTCATGAAAATGAAGATGATGCACTTGATGATGATCTTGTTATGCCTATTGCTTGTTGTGATGATTATGATTGGGAAGATAATGACACTCCTTATGATATTGAAAATATTTTTGGCACTTGCTTGGAAGAATATGATAATTTCTATACTATTGGTGCTATCCGTACTATTAATGATGAGAGTGATTATACTTATGATATGAAAAGGCCCAAGCTTGGGGATGCTATGTTTGAAGAAGATGATGTTTTTGAGAATATATTTGGTGCAATTAATATTTGTCCCAAGCTTGGGGAAGCTATAGATGATATTTTTAGTCTCCCAAGTTTTGATATGCAAATTTATAATGATGATAGCATGCCTCCTACTTATGCTGATTATATTGATGAAAGTGGGTTTGGAAGAGTGTCGACTTTAGGAAGTAATGATCCCACTATTTTGGAAGATGTTGAATCTTATTATGATAATTATGAAAGTGGATTTGGAGAAGTCATGACTTTATTTAGTGATGATTCCACTATCTTGGAAGAGGTTTCAATCGATTATGATGAGAACAAAGTTGCTACTTATGATAATTATTGTGATGATACATCTGCTATAAAAAGTAGTGATGATTATATTTATAAAACTTGTCATGATTATGATTACCCTTTTTCTGTACATTACTCTTTTAATGTGGAAACAATTTATAGTATTCGAGTTTCTTATGATACTTCCACTATTCCGAATGAGAAGAATCTTGCTTATGTGGAGAGTAGTAAATTTTCTATGCTTGTAGATCATGAAAATAATGATTTAGGTGCTGGTTATATTGTTGAATTCATTCATGATGCTACTGAAAATTATTATGAGGGAGGAACTTATGCTTGTAGGAATTGCAATAATATCAAGTTTCCTCTCTATGTGCTTAAAGTTTTGAAGTTATGCTTGTTTTACCTTCCTATGCAAGTTGATTCTTGTTCCCACAAGTTGTTTTGTCACAATATACCTATGCATAGGAAGTGGGTTAGACTTAAATGTGCTAGTCATATTATTCATGATGCTTTCTTTCTGTTTCAATTCTTATCTTTTGTGTGAGCATCATTGAAATCATCATGCCTAGCTAGAGGCGTTAAACAATAGCGCTTGTTGGGAGGCAACCCAACTTTATTGTTGTTTCTTGATTTTTGCTCCTGTTTAGTAATAAAAAATTATATAGCCTCTGTTATGATTGAGTTTTTTATGTTTTAGTTAGTGTTTGTGTCAAGTAGAACCGTTGGGAAGACTTGGGGAAAGTCTTGTTGATCTTGCTGTAAAAAACAGAAACTTTAGCGCTCACGAAAATTGCTGCCATTTTTTATTGGAGAGTGATATTTAGTTAATTATTTTTTCAGATTATTAATAGATAAATTACTCAGGTACAAAAATTTATTTGAGAATTTTATGAGTTCCAGAAGTATACGTTTGATCCAGATTACTACAGACTGTTCTGTTTTTGACAGATTCTGTTTTTGATGTGTTGTTTGCTTATTTTGATGAATCTATGAGTAGTATCGGAGGTTATGAACCATAGATAAGTTGGAATACAGTAGATATTACACCAATATGAATTTATAATGAGTTCACAACATTACCTATGTGGTGATTTATTTTCTTATACTAACAGAGCTTACGAGTTTTCTATTAAGTTTTGTGTTGTGAAGTTTTCAAGTTTTGGGTAAAGATTCGATGGACTATGGAATAAGGAGTGGAAAGAGCCTAAGATTGGGGATTACCAAGGCACCCCAAGGTAATATTCAAGGACAATAAAGAGCCTAAGCTTGGGGATGCCCCGGAAGGCATCCCCTCTTTCGTCTTCGTTCATCGGTAACTTTACTTGGAGCTATATTTTTATTCGCCACATGATATGTGTTTTGCTTGGAGTGTCATTTTATTTCATTTTGTTTTGCTTGCTGTTTGAATAAAATACCAAGATATGAAATTCTTAAATGTTATAGAGTCTTCACATAGTTGCATAATTATTCAACTACTCATTGATCTTCACTTATATCTTTCGGAGTAGTTTGTTGTTTGCTCTAGTACTTCACTTATATCTTTTAGAGAATGGTGGTAGTTTTATTTTGAAGAAATAGATGAACTCTCGTGCTTCACTTATATTATTTTGAGAGTCTTTAGAACAGCATGGTAGTTTGCTTTGGTTATGAATCTAGTCCTAATATGACAGGTATCCAAGATGGGTATAATAAAAACTTTCATATAGAGTGCATTGAATACTAAGAGAAGATTGATACTTGATGATTGTTTTGAGATATGGAGATAGTGATATCAAAGTTGTGCTAGTTGAGTAGTTGTGAATTTGAGAAATGCTTGTGTTGAAGTTTGCAAGTCCCGTAGCATGCACGTATGGTAAACGTTATGTAACAAATTTGAAACATGAGGTGTTCTTTGATTGTCCTCCTTATGAGTGGCGGTCGGGGACGAGCGATGGTCTTTTCCTACCAATCTATCCCCCTAGGAGCATGCGCGTAGTGTTTGGTTTTTGATGACTTGTAGATTTGTGCAATAAGTATGTGAGTTCTTTATGACTAATGTTGAGTCCATGGATTATACGCACTCTCACCCTTCCATCATTGCTAGCCTCTTCGGTACCGTGCATTGCCCTTTCTCACATTGAGAGTTGGTGCAAACTTCGCCGGTGCATCCAAACCCCGTGATATGATACGCTCTTTCACACATAAACCTCCTTATATCTTCCTCAAAACAGCCACCATACATACCTATTATGGCATTTCCATAGCCATTTCGAGATATATTGCCATGCAACTTTCCACCATTCCATTTATCATGGCACGTTCATCATTGTCATATTGCTTAGCATGATCATGTAGTTGACATAGTATTTGTGGCAAAGCCACCGTTCATAATTATTTCATACATGTCACTCTTGGTTCATTGCATATCCTGGTACACCGCCAGAGGCATTCATATAGAGTCATACTTTGTTCTAGTATCGAGTTGTAATCATTGAGTTGTAAATAAATAGAAGTGTGATGATCATCATTTTCTAGAGCATTGTCCTAAGTGAGGAAAAAAAGAGAAAGGCCATAAAAAAAGAGAAGGCCCCCAAAAAAGAGAAAGGCCAGAAAAAAAGAGAAGGCCCAAAAAAAGAGAAAGAGAGAGAAGGGACAATGCTACTATCCTTTGCCACACTTGTGCTTCAAAGTAGCATCATAATCCTCATGATAGAGAGTCTCTTGTTTTGTCACTTTCATATACTAGTGGAAAATTTTCATTATAGAACTTGGCTTGTATATTCCAACAATGGGCCTCCTCAAGTGCCCTAGGTCTTCGTGAGCAAGCAAGTTGGATGCACACCCACTTAGTTTCTTTTGTTGAGCTTTCATACATTTATAGCTCTAGTGCATCCGTTGCATGGCAATCCCTACTCCTTGCATTGACATCAATTGATGGGCATCTCCCTAGCCCATTGAATAGCCGCGTCGATGTAAGACTTTCTCCTTTTTGTCTTCTCCACATAACCCCCTCATTATATTCTATTCCACCCATAGTGCTATATCCATGGCTCACGCTCATGTATTGCGTGAAAGTTGAAAAACTTTTGAGATTACTAAAGTATGAAACAATTGCTTGGCTTGTCATCGGGGTTGTGCATGATGAGAGCATTCTTGTGTGCCGAAAATGGAGCATGACCAAACTATATGATTTTGTAGGGATGAACTTTCTTTGGCAATGTTATTTTGAGAAGACATAATTGCTTAGTTAGTATGCTTGAAGTATTATTATTTTTATGTCAATATTAAACTTTTGTCTTGAATCTTATGGATCCGAATATTCTTGCTACAATAAAGAGAGATACATGATAAACATGTTAGGTAGCATTCCACATCAAAAATTCTGTTTTTATCATTTACCTACTCGAGGATGAGCAGGAATTAAGCTTGGGGATGCTTGATACGTCTCCAATGTATCTATAATTTTTGATTGTTCCATGCTATTATATTATCAACCTTGGATGTTTTATATGCATTTATATGCTATTTTATATGATTTTTGGGACTAACCTATTAACCTAGAGCCCAGTGCCAGTTTCTGTTTTTTCCTTGTTTTAGGGTTTCGAAGAAAAGGAATATCAAACGGAGTCCAAATGGAATGAAACCTTCGGAAAAGTTATTTTTGGAAAGAAAGCAATACATGAGACTTGGAGTGCATGTTAGGGGATCAACGAGGAAGCCATGCGGCAGGGGGCGCCCACCCCCTGGGCGCGCCCTCCACCCTCGTGGGCCCCTCGTGGCTCCCCTGATGTATTTCTTCCGCCTATATATATCCATATACCCTAAAACTATTGGGGAGCACAATAGATCGGGAGTTCCGCCGCCAGAAGCCTCCGTAGCCACGGAAAACCAATCTAGACCCGTTCCGACATCATGCCGGAGGGGGCAATCCCTCTCCGGTGGCCATCTTCATCATCCCGGTGCTCTCCATGACGAGGAGGGAGTAGTTCTCCCTCGGGGCTAAGGGTATGTACCAATAGCTATGTGTTTGGTCTCTCTCTCTCTCTCGTGTTCTTGATTTGGCACGATCTTGATGTATCGCGAGCTTTGCTATTATAGTTGGATCTTATGTTTCTTCTCCCCCCTCTCTCTTGTAATGGATCGAGTTTCCCCTTTGAAGTTATCTTATCGGATTGAGTCTTTAAAGATTTGAGAACACTTGATGTATGTCTTGCCGTGCATATCTGTGGTGACAATGGGATATCACATGATTCACTTGATGTATGTTCTGGTGATCAACTTGCGGGTTCCGCCCATGAACCTATGCTAGGGGTTGGCACACGTTTTCGTCGTGATTCTCCGGTAGAAACTTTGGGGCACTCTTTGAGGTTCTATGTGTTGGTTGAATAGATGAATCTGAGATTGTGTGATGCATATCATATAATCATAACCACGGATACTTGAGGTGACATTGGAGTATCTAGGTGACATTAGGGTTTTGGTTGATTTGTGTCTTAAGGTGTTATTCTAGTACGAACTCTAGGGCTGTTTGTGACACTTATAGGAATAGCCCAAAGGATTGATTGGAAAGAATAACTTTGAGGTGGTTTCGTACCCTACCATAATCTCTTCGTTCGTTCTCCGCTATTAGTGACTTTGGAGTGACTCTTTGTTGCATGTTGACGGATAGTTATATGATCCAATTATGTTATTATTGTTGAGAGAACTTGCACTAGTGAAAGTATGAACCCTAGGCCTTGTTTCAACGCATTGCAATACCGTTTGTGCTCACTTTTATCATTAGTTACCTTGCTGTTTTTATATTTTCATATTACAAAAACCTTTATCTACCATCCATATACCACTTGTATCACCATCTCTTCGCCGAACTAGTGCACCTATACAATTTACCATTGTATTGGGTGTGTTGGGGACACAAGAGACTCTTTGTTATTTGGTTGCAGGGTTGCTTGAGAGAGACCATCTTCATCCTACGCCTCCTATGGATTGATAAACCTTAGGTCATCCACTTGAGGGAAATTTGCTACTGTCCTATAAACCTCTGCACTTGGAGGCCCAACAACGTCTACAAGAAGAAGGTTGTGTAGTAGACATCAAGAAGCCCATGAAGAGAAGTCAAAATAGTTTAAGTCTTAATCCGAGTTGGACTCTACATGTAACCCACCCCTTCAACATATATAAGGAGGGGCAGGGCACCCCAAAGGGAGGGAAATAATCTTAAGGGTTAGATACAACTAAGAGAGCCGGTTTACGGTGACTCCCTCGTGATGATAATGAGATCTAGGCACAAACAACATGTAGGGTTATTACCGGATGATGTTTCCCGGGGCCCGAAGCTGTCTAAACCCTTGTCTTGTGTTGCTTCTCTCGATTCCGCTCAACCCCTCTCAAGCTACCACATAGATGCGTTGGCCTCGCGACTAAGTCCTGACACTAAGGACATCTGCCATGACAATTCCATGACAGTTGGCGCCCACCGTGGGGCGAGCGCAGGGTGGTGATGAGTTCTTGAAGGGATCTTGTCGGTGTCAAAAACGGCGGATCTCGGGTAGGGGGTCCCAAACTGTGCGTCTAGGCCGGATGGTAATAGGAGGCAAGGGACACGAAGTTTTACCTAGGTTCGGGCCCTCTTGATGGAGGTAAAACCCTACGTCCTGCTTGATTAATATTGATGATATGGGTAGTACAAGAGTAGATCTACCACGAGATCGGAGAGGCTAAACCCTAGAAGCTAGCCTATGGTATGATTGTTGTTCTGTATGTTGTTCTACGGACTAAAACCCTCCGGTTTATATAGACACCGGAGAGGGTTAGGGTTACACAAAGTCGGTTACAATGGTAGGAGATCTACATATCCGTATCGCCAAGCTTGCCTTCCACGCCAAGGAAAGTCCCTTCCGGACACGGGAAAGAAGTCTTCAATCTTGTATCTTCATAGTCCAGGAGTCCGGCTGAAGGTATAGTCTGGCCATCCGGACACCCCCTAATCCAGGACTCCCTCAGTAGCCCCCGAACCAGGCTTCAATGATGATGAGTCCGGCACGCAGATTGTCTTCGACATTGCAAGGCGGGTTCTCCTCCAAATTCCGTGTACCTGTTGAATAAAGTCCGGTTTCTTGTAAATGTTGCGCTCCTTGGCTTCTATGCCCAATAATGGCCGTCTCCCACATGTCAAACGAATATGAAAAGTCTGAGTGTTTTTACATCCACACCCCTATCCATGTAAATGAGCTGCCCATTTAAGGGGACGAGGATTTAGATCCAAACCACACCTTCTCCCCTTCGCGAGTGTTCATCAGAGCGCATCCGACAAAGGTCCATTCCACCATGGCCAGCCGTCGCAACTCCTCCTTTCGCCCTTCCAGCCCTTAGCCTGGATATTGGGAGAGATGCTCCATCCCGCATAGCGAGCTAGTGACGCTCCAGACCAAGGGATTTCTCCCCCGGCCTATATGGTCCCCGTTTGAGCCGGTCTTACCATCTATAATGGCGGAGAGCAAGTGGAGAGTGCCCCTAATCCCTCCAAAGGAGAGCGGGTATGCCTTGTCCCTTATTTAATAAGAGGGCTCAGATTTCCAATCCATCCATTTCTCCGGGGGCTCCTGGAGTTCTATGGCCTCCAGCTACACAATCTTACGCCTGCCTCCGTATTGCATATCGCGGGCTTCGTAGCCCTCTGCGAGTTGTTTTTGGGTGTTGAGGCTCATTTCGGGCTGCGGAAAGAGCTATTCTGCCTTGTGCCCCGTTCTCAGAAGGGGCCAATATATCAAGTGGGTGGAGCCGAAGTGTGGCGCATCGCCGGGACCGGATATCTATCCAGAACCCCAAAGAAGGCGTCCGAGGACTGGCCTTCGGAATGGTTTTACATAGAGGACGTCCCGCTGCCGGATCCTGTCCAGATCGGCCTCCCTGAGTTTGACAGTGCTCCACTAAAGAAGCGCCTAAGTTGGCATCCACGGAGCCCTCAGAGGAAAAGTGACAAGGACGTTCTTTACCTGATGGGCCAGACAAGATTGTTATCTCATTCCGGACTGACCATGATCGGGGTCATGGCCGCATGCATCATGCGAGGGGTGCAGCCTCTACAGTATAGAGGCCACCCCATGTGGGACTTCAACGGGGAGGACGACGCCACCCGCTACGGCCTTAAGGGGCCGGATTCGGCTGCAGCTCTAACAAAGACCTTGTCCGCTTTGTACAAGGGAGAAGAGGAGGAATTTCTCCGCGTCGACCCACAGGGTGGATTTTCTATGTACAATCCCCCAAGCTAGGTAAGTGGTCACATTTACTTGCCCATCCGTTCTATATTCCCATTGTTAAATATTCAGTCTAACGACTTCAACGCAGGAACTGTGCCAGGCTGTTAAAGAAATAAACAGCCCTCCTCCACAACCTGAGGACCCAGGACGGTCCCTCGACCCGGCCTCTCAAGAGGATCCGGACTTATCTATGGAGCTGATTGATGGGTGTTCCATCAATTGAGCAAGGACAACGCCTTGGTGGCCATTACGGCCGATTACCCAGGGCTAATCCCGGCCTCCCAGGTAACTGAGATCGAAGTCCCAGTACCCTGAATAGGGGTCCGCCCGCTCGTGTTTTCAGTTTCTGATTACAACCGAGCTTTGCAGGGGAGGTTTTTGAGACGGGAGGCCGAACCTGCGGCGACAAGCCAACGAGGGGCCGCAGGGCCCCGTGGGCAGAAAAGAGGTGCAGTCCGGACCGAGGCGTCAGCGCAAAGGTATGGCGTGCCCCCTTATCCCAGGTGTTATACCTTCAAGGCATATTAACACTCGTCCTCTCTTCAGGACAAAGAGACCTCGCCGGACTATATCCGGAGAGGCTGCCAATCGCGCCTCCACCAACCAGGCTCCAAAGCTTGGTCCGGAGGCGGAGGCGAACACAAGCCGCGCACCGGACGCTCCTCCGACGGAGGATGTGGACAGGTTGTCTGCCACCAACTCTGAGGTGGAGAGTGCCATGAACCACAGGCGTCGCCGGACAATTCTTTGCAACGCTTGTTTCTCCCAAGAGGCGTTAGATGCCTTCAATTCGGGAGATGCGTACCTCCGTGCCGCTCAAAATGGTCTAGCCAGAGCCACGGAGCAATATGTAAAAGACATACGGGTAAGAAAATTTTGGTAATTATATATATATATACCAGTAGCCCCCGAGACTTGAAACAGTTAGAATAACTGATTTAAGGATCATTTGTTATGCAGGTTCTTATAGAAAAGAATTCCCTACTGTCCAAGGAGCTAGAAGAGTGCAAAGCCCAACTTGAGGCCGCACTGGCCGCGGCAGGGGAGCCCAAGGAGACCCCCTCTGGTAATATACACTTCGAAAGATAAGTATTTTGCGAAGCACGGCATGGGTGCGAATCTGACAAATGAAATTGCAGATGGCGCCAGATTGAATCCGGAAAGGCAACACCTCCTACGCCAGCTGAAGGCTGGTGAGAAGGTGCTGACAAAGGTGAGGCGGGAGAAGAACGATCTCCAAGATGCCAACACCAAGCTGGGCGTCGACCTGAAAGATGTTCGTGCCCAGCTGTCAGACTCCGTTAAGGAGAATCAGCGGCTTTGGCACGGCATATTTAGTAAGTGCCTGAATGAACCTTTGAAAAAAAGTTCGGCGGGGAAGTCGACTAACAGAGTAATGTCTGTAGGTGTGCTAACAGGTCGTCCTATAGAGGAGATGCCTGGTTCTACGGGTGACCTTCTTCCCGAGCTCTCGCAACTGCTCGAGCGAGTTCGGCAGGCGATGCAAGGCGTCGCCCAGGCCTTGTGGCCATCCATCTCCATGCCCGAAGGTCTTGGAGAGCTTGCGGAGAAGCTAAAGGGAGCTCGGCGGCACTTCCGATTGTGGAAGATATCGGCCTGCCGTCAAGGCGCTAGGGAGGCCTGGGCCATGGTGAAGACGCGGTACACAAAGGCTGACCCCAACCACATGGCCGAGGTCGGTCCTGTGGGGCCCGATGGGAAGGAGATCCCTATAAGCTTAGTATACGGCCAAGTAGAATTGGCCGCAAAGTATTCCCAGCAGGACTGTAAATTAGACAACCTGTTAGATGGTATTGAAGAGGAATACAATCAGTCAGAATGACTATGTAATTTAATTGACATTTATAATGCCTTCTAGCCGGATTGTAGATCTTTGTCATGGCCGACCTTTTCGCTTCAGCCTCGGGACCTGACGGTCCAGAGTGTGTCCGAATTCCCATGCGGTTATATAAGAACCGGGGAGTGCATGGGGACCAGGCGTAGGGGTCATTAGTGCGTGAACAGACAAGTGCTCGACTAGTTATGTTATATTACATGGTTAGTAAGAAACATCTTCCAGGGAGAATAGTTCCGTTAGGGGTTCCTTTCCCTGGGAGGCATGCCCTAAAGTGCATGCCCATTCTGTGAAAAAGACGTGGGAAAAAGCATCTGGGGGCGCATAAATAAATAAGTGAAAAGATCATCTTTTAGGTACACATCCGGCTGATCCGGCAGTAACAATCGCAGAGGTGCTCCCTTTACCGCCTAGCCGAATAATCGGGAACGTAGGGGTAAGCACAGGGGCCAGGCAACCCAGCTTGGCCAAAACTTAAGTCATATCGATGCATATAATGGTGAAATGAAAGGTACATCCGGAAATGTAACACATGTGTTGGGCATGAAGCCCGTATAAATAAGCTTCTGTTAAAAGAAGCCCCCAGGTTTAATGAGTGCGAATAGCACGTCATTTGATGAGCCTTTAAAGGCTATAAGAGAAAGGAAGGGGAGAAGGAGAGAAATGTAAGACAAACAGTATATAAAAAATGGACAGAGGAAGGAGACGAACACAGAGTCCAGCGCTAGGCATAGAATCTTCGGAGACGGGCTGCGTTCCATGGGTTCGGCTCGAGTCGGTTATCCGATGCATCTCGCAGGCGGTACGCTCCACCAGTCAGTACTTGGTCAATTATGAAGGGACCTTCCCACTTGGGCTTGAGTTTGTCCTTTTTCTTGTCCAGCAGGCGTAGAACTAATTCGCCAACGTTGTAATTTTTGGCCCGTACTTCTCTGCTTTGGTATCTTCGAGCCTGCTGTTGATAGAATGCGGAACGGGCTTTTGCCACGTCACGCTCCTCCTCCAATGCGTCCAAACTGTCCTGCTGATCGAGCTCGACTTCTCTTTCTTCGTACATGCGCACTCGAGGTGAGTCATTAATTATGTCGCAAGGCAAAACTACCTCTGCGCCTTACACCATAAAGAATGGTGTGTATCTGGTGGTGCGATTCGGCATGGTCCGTAGCCCCCAGAGTACGGAGTCGAGCTCCTCTATCCAGTGCGTGTTAGATTCTTTGAGGGACCGCACTAATCTGGGTTTGATGCCGCTCATGATAAGACCATTTGCATGTTCGACCTGGCCGTTAGTTTGTGGGTGATAGACGGAAGCATAATCGAGCTTGATGCCCATGTTTCTGCACCAGAGTTTTACCTCGTCGGCCGTAAAGTTCGTGCCGTTATTAGTGATGATGCTATGCGGGACGCCGTAACGGTGTACAACCCCGGATATAAAGTCTATCACCGGTCGGATTCGGCCGTCTTAACAGGCTTGGCTTCTATCCATTTGGTGAACTTATCCACCATGACCAGTAAGTATTTTTGCCTATGGGTTCCGCCTTTAAGGGGTCCAACCATGTCAAGCCCCCAGACCGCGAAGGGCCAAGTGATGGGGATAGTTTAGAGGGCGGTGGGTGGCATATGGCTTTGGTTTGCAAAGAGCTGGCAACCGACGCATCGTTGGACTAAGTCCTGGGCGTCTGCCCGGGCCGTCGGCCAATAAAAGCCTGTACGGAAGGCCTTGCTTACAAGGGACCGAGCTGCAGCGTGATGACCGCCGAGTCCGGCATGAATTTCAGCCAGGAGGTTCCGCCCTTCCTCTTCGGAGATGCACCTTTGAAGGACTCTGGTAGTGCTTTTCTTATAAAGCTCTCCCTCGTGGACTTTGTAGGCTTTGGATCGCCGCACTATGCAGCGTGCCTCATTTTGGTCCTGGGGAGTTCCTGCCTAGTAAGGTAGGCGAGGAATGGTTTTGTCCACGGGGCGATGACGGCCATTATTACGTGGGCTGAAGGTGTTATTTCATTGGCAGAGCCTCTGATTGTGTCAGAATGTTCGGTGTCGGGCAGTGCGGTTGGGTCCGGGCTGTTATTGCTCGGCTCCCCTTCCCATACTACGGATGGCTTGAACAGCCTTTCCAAGAAGATGTTGGGGGGGACTACATCGCGTTTTGCGCCGATGCGTGCCAGGACATCTGCCGCCTGATTATTTTCCCGGGCTATATGGTGAAATTCAATCCCTTCGAACCGAGCTGACATTTTTAGGACGGCGTTGCGGTAAGCTGCCATTTTTGGATCCTTGGCATCAAAGTCTCCATTTATTTGGGATATTGCGAGGTTCGAGTCCCCGCGCACCTCTAGGCGTTGAATGCCCATGGATACTGCCATCCGGAGACCATGTAAAAGGGCCTCATATTCGGCTGCATTGTTGGAGTCTGTCTACATAATCTGGAGTATGTATTGAACTGTGTCTCCTGTGGGGGACGTCAAAACGATGCCAGCCCCTAGTCCGGCCAACATCTTGGGGCCGTCGAAATGCATGATCCAATTTGAATATGTGCCGTACTCTTTAGGGAGTTCAGCCTCCGTCCATTCTGCGACGAAGTCGGCCAAAACTTGTGACTTGATGGCTCGCCGTGGCTTATAAGTTATGTCGAGCGGGAGGAGCTCAATGGCCCATTTTGCAATCCGGCCCGTTGTGTCACGGTTGTTTATAATATCGTTAAGTGGTACTTCCGAGGCTACTGTTATTGAACACTCTTGAAAGTAGTGTCGTAGCTTCCGAGATGCCATGAATACCACGTACGCAATCTTTTGATAATGCGGGTACCGTGATTTGCACGGAGTGAGGACAGTGGACACATAATAGACCGGCTTTTGAAGGGGGAATTTGTGTCCGTCCGTTTCTCGTTCGACGACGAGCACTGCGCTTACAACCTAATGTGTTGCTGCAATGTACAATAGCATTGGTTCGCCAATGTTTGGCGCGGCCAGGACTGGGTTTGTTGCCAATATGGCTTTTATTTCGTCGAGTTCGGCCGTGGCTGCATCCGTCCATTCGAAGTGTTCGGTGCACCGAAGGAGGCGGTAAAGGGGTAGGGCCTTTTCTCCCAAGCGGGAGATAAAGTGGCTTAGAGCCGCCACGCATCCGGTTAACTTTTGTATTTGTTTGAGGTCCTTTGGGATATAAAATTGTGACAGAGCTCGGATCTTGGCTGGATTTGCTTCAATTCCTCTACCGGATACAATGAAGCCCAAGAGCTTTCCGGCTGGAACGCCGAAAACGCATTTTTCCGGGTTGAGCTTGATGTCGTATGTTCGGAGGTTATCAAATGTGAGCCTCAAGTCGTCTACTAGAGATTCAACATGTCTTGTTTTGACGACCACATCATCTACATATGCCTCCAATGTTTTGCCGATCTGGTTTGCCAGACATGTCTGAATCATGCGCTGATATGTTGCGCCGGCGTTTTTGAGCCCGAAGGGCATTGTGTTGAAGCAGAATGGGCCGTATGGTGTGATAAATGCCGTTGCGGCTTGGTACGATTCTGCCATCTTGATTTGATGGTAGCCGGAATATGCGTGGAGGAAACACAACGAATCGTGTCCTGCGGTAGCGTCGATAATTTGATCGATGCGTGGGAGGGGGAAGGGATCCTTTGGGCAAGCCTTGTTAAGGTCTTTAAAATCAACGCACAGGCGCCAGGATTTGTCCTTCTTTGGTACCATCACCAGGTTTGCTAGCCAGTCCGGATGTTTTATATCTCTGATGAATCCGGCCTCCAATAGCTTTGCTATCTCCTCTCCCATGGCCTGTCTCTTGGGTTCGGAAAAACGCCGAAGAGCTTGTTTGACAGGTTTGAATCGTTTTAGGGTATTTAAGCTGTGCTGGGCTAGCCTGCGTGGGATTCCTGGCATGTCTGAAGGGTGCCAGGCGAAAATGTCCCAGTTCTCTCGTAGGAACTCTCGCAGTGCGGCGTCTACATCAGGGTTTAACTGTGCCCCGATGGAAGCTGTTTTATTGGGGTCCGTTGGATGGACCTGGAATTTGACTATTTCGTCTGCCGGTTTAAAGGAGGTGGACTTGGATCTTTTGTCGAGTACCACATCGTCTCTATTCACCATGGAGCGCAGCGCAGTCAGTTCCTCAGCCGCTAGGGCTTCGGATAGTGCCTCGAGGGCCAGTGCGTCTAATGTCGGTGTCAAAATAAGCCGAGAACGATGGCCGCATTAACAAACCTCATGACCCGCTTTTGCGCAGGTGAGGACAGCTGGCTAGCTAGATGCAGCACCAGCGACCCCAGTACATCTGAAGTTAGAGATGGAAACGGGAAATCACGGCGCAACAGCAATAACAAACGCCGGAATAAAGAAGTCAGCACGAAGGGCACGGCAGTAAACGCCGGATTCAAAAGCTCTCGGCCAGGTCAGCAAAAGCCGCCCTCTAAAGGCACCAGGGATGAACTGTCCAGCCTCAACAAAATTCTGGACCAAGTATGTCAGATCCATAGTACCCCTGGTAAACCTGCTAATCATACCCACAGAGAATGTTGGGTCTTCAAGCAGTCCGGCAAGCTCAACGCCGTACACAAGGGGGAGGATACACCAAGTGAAGACGAGGACAAGCCTCCCAAGCGAGACACTGGGGAACAAAAGAAATTTCCACCAGAAGTCAAAACAGTAAACGTGTTACATGTGATCAAGGGGAAAAAATAACGCGGCACTCCCAGGAAAATATACCCAAGTGCCTGTCACCGCGAAGTCCTGCCACTGGTCGTATCAACCGATCACTTTCAACCATCGCGATTACTCAGCAAGTATCCGACGCGCAGGATGGGCTGCCCTGGTATTAGACCCAGTAATTGGTGGATATCACATCAAACGAGTCTTGATGGACGGTGGCAGCAATCTAAACCTAATATATCAGTTTACAATCCGCTGGATGGGGTTAGACCCAACAAAAATTCGCCATAGCAATACTACCTTTAAAGGAGTAACGCCAGGCCCAGGGGCTCATTGTACGGGCTCCCTCCTACTACAAGTTATATTCGGCTCCCCCGATAACTTCCGTCGCGAGCATTTAACCTTCCACATCGCTCCGTTCCAAAGTGGCTATCAAGCACTGCTCGGACGCGAAGCTTTCGCTCGCTTTAATGCAATACCACACTACGCCTCCCTCACACTCAAGATGCCCGGTCCACGTGGCATCATTTTAGTGAACGGAAATATCAAGCGATCTCTGCGCGCCGAAGAGAGTGCGGCTGCCTTGGCAGCCGCACACTAAAGGCGCCCGGACCAGCGAAAGCATCCAATAGGTCGTCAAGACCTCAGACACAACTAATCAAGTCCGGCGCCGCTATTTATACTGAACAAATGGTCACACCCCTATTTGTCAATACAAGGGGCTCAACGCGCGCAGACAAGTGGCAACTTCTTCTCATCTTGAATTATACATGGTTTCTTTAAAAACTATCTTTTTGCACGACAACTTTTTCACCTAAATTCCTCTCTTTTACAGACGATCATCGTGCTACACCCGTCCAGGATACGGCACAACGGAGACACAGGCGCAGACGTGCAGCAGGGACCCGCTCCAAGGATTCTTTTTAGATTAAGACCCTGCGTAAACCTTTTTTACTGTCTCTTGTTGATACATATCCACCGTTGAGAAGGATGCTGACGTCTTGGCATGTGGCCATGCCAGAACAATGCACGTACCTGGACACAAGGGGCTTCTTACAAAGGCCATTATTTAGGCCCGGTTTATACCACAAAGACCGAATACCTTAGGGAGTGTTCGGCGTCGCGAGTTTGGCCCTATATGCATCAACTCCGAATCATTGTCTTTGGTCAAATGTTGGGTTTGCCCGGCTCCTGTGTTTTGGTGCCTTACGTTCCGCTTTATCGGCTAAGGTAGCACCAGGAGAACTACTGCGATTGTGCCCTGGTTCATCCAGACGAGCACCTCAGTAGAGAAAGCCGAAAACTGACTGTCATGATATAGTGTGAGACTGATCAACCACTCGATGACCTGTTGGAATGCTAGAATTCCTCCGCCTTAACGAAGGGCCGTTTTTCGGCCAGGCATGTACGCCCCCCGGGATCGGGAGAGTGCGGAGCCACCAGGGGCTATCTAGTAGCCCCACTGTCAAACTCCTATGGCTAAGTGAAAGTGCTAAAGCATTATAGTCCGGTTGCCTCGCTCGCTCCGCTATCACCTCCTTAATAGGACCAAGACGCGGGTTAAGTGTGAAGGTGTGTTTTTTGCGAGCACCTCCGCATTATATGCGTGGGGGTTGAAGCCGACGGCTGCAATCTTTCAGGTTATACACATGTATACATAAACGGCCGCCCAGGAGGCATCATATTACTTTCAGGCAAAAGTATAAAAATAGCCTTATAAAAATTTATAAAAGCATTTCGCTTACAATGAGATTACATATCACTCAAACATAATATTTTTTGAGCACTGGGTCTCTATCAAACGAGCACCCTCAAGAACTTCTTCAAAGTAGTGCTCAGCAGCCATTCGGCCTATGGCCGAATCCCGCGCTGCAACAGTGGTAGCATCCTTCTCCGCCTAGTATGATTTAACACGGGCAAAGGCCATCTGTGAGCCCTTTATGCACGCCGACCTCTTCATCGCATTAATGCGTGGCACCATGTCAAGGAACTGCTGCACCAAGCTGAAATAGCTATTCGGTTTTGGCCTTTCTGGCCATAGCTGATCCACAACAGACCTCATGGCGATTCCGGACAACCTATTCAGTTCGGCCCATTCGGCTAATTGGCTAGTCAATGAAAGCGGACGCTCGGGAGAATGGAATTGTGTCCAAAACAGCTGGTCCACTTCATGGTCCGTCTGACCTTGGAAGTACTTGGCCGCATCGGCAGCGCTCGCCGCCAAATCCATATACATATCCTCCAAACTCCACAGCCGATCCAGAGGGGCATACCGTGGATCTCCGAACTTCCTCCGCAACATAAAGGATTTCCCAGCTACAATATCCCCGGCATCCCGCAGCTCCTCCTTGTTCGCCCTCATAGCAGAGCGGATGTCTTTTCTCGTCGCAGCAGCCTTCTCAAGGTCCGATGCCTTCGCTAGGTTTTCCTTTTCAAGAACCCGGCAACGGTCGGCGGCGGCTTTTAATTCTATGGCCATCTTGGCCATCTTATCTCGGCTCTCGCCATGCGCGGACTTCTCGGCTTTCAACTCTTCGGCCGCCTTCAAAGCAGCCGCATTACCAAACCTCGCTTGTTCCTTGGCTCGGGCAAGTTCTGCCCGCAAGGCTTCAACAGTGGCAGCTCCATCTGCAGTCACAACATATTAAAGATACTGGCATCATGCTGCTCTTACTATGTGGCGTTTACCAGATAATGACACTTACCCTGTGCCTCATCAAGCCTTTTGTTAACAGGCTCGATGTCGGCGTCTGCCGCATCCAACTGCCGTTTTAAATGGGCAAACTCGCTAGTCTGGCTAGCCACTGGAGCTTCCATCACCTGCACATAGAGGAAGTATGGTTATTACCTGGGAATATGATCCTCTATTCGTCGTTGTTTCCGACGACAACCAGAGTCTCAGGGGCTACTATCTACACATGGCACACCTAGCATGTGCTGGACTATCATACATTATTTTACGTACCTCAAAGCCTGTCAGTAGACTCATAAAAGCTTCATGCAATCCGCTTTCGGCGGACGAGATTCTCTCCATCACCGTATTCATCAACATACGGTGTTCATCTGAGATGGCCGCTCGCCCCACCAACTCCCTCAGAACATCCGATCGCACACCAGACGGTGCCGGACTCTTTTGTCTGCTCTCTTCGGGAGCCGGACACTAGGAGCTTCGGGGGTCAATGGGATTATCTTCTATCCTCACCGGACTAGGAGAGGCCCTCCGCGACGACACTTCGGGGTCGCCCGCTTGCCGAGCGGAGGAGTCCGGAGGAGGCGTTTCGCTCTCCATCATCTCTGGAAGAAGATCCCCCGAAGACGAGCTCATTCGAGAGGGGCTAAGGCCCGAACTGCAAAGCTACATGCGGTGGTTATTTTCTCAGAAGAAAAAGATGGCATACCTGTACTATTAAAGTATTTTGGGTCACTTACGACTCGCTGGAGAATTGATCCCCCCCGCGGACTTTGTGCGGCAAAAGCACCCCCCAAGGTAGGACCCTCTGTGGGAGACTTCTTCTCCCGTTTGGAAGCTTCGGCTTTTGAATCCCCGGGCGCAGTCCTTTTCCTCCTCCGGTCGTCTTCCTTCATGGAGATGCTCGCTCCCTCGGTTAGAATGGGCAGCGTTGGGGGCCTGCGTCCGCCCGTATTATCCTCCCCAGTATCTTCCTTCAAGGGCTTCGGGCAAGGTGCGACCTGGAGCATCTTTTCCAATACCGGATTATCCAAACCCTTAGGGAGGGGGGCCGAACACCGAATCAACTTCGCCTTTGTTATCCAGTCCTGGTCAAAAAGCAAACTCTCATAAATAACTTCATAACAAATGAGAGATAGTATGTTCGGCCGGAAGATTCCTTACCTGTTCGGCGGCGCGGTTACTGCTCAGGCCCACGTCCTCGGTGATTTTCGGACACTCTACCTGAGGTCCGAAGAATGACTTGTACATCTCCTCATGCGTCAGGCTGAGGAAATTTTGAATGACACGCGGTCCCTCGGGATTGAACTCCCACAAGCGAAGGGGCCAGCGTTTGCAAGGCTGGACTTGATGAACCAGCATAACTTGTATTACCGCAACCAAACTAAAATCTCCATTGAAGAGATCTCGAATGCGGCTTTGCAGTATAGGCATGTCCTTGGCTGGACCCTAGATTAGACCTCTGCTGATCCATGACATCAGTTGTGGTGGAGGGCCCGAGCGGAAAACAGGGGCGGCCGCCCACTTGGCACTTCTAGGAGCCGTGATGTAGAACCACTCCTGTTGCCACAATTCAGACACCTCTGGAATGGAACCTTTGGGCCATGGAGCTCCCGTCATCTTGCATATTGAGGCACCTCCACACGCTGCAAGTTGCCCCTCAATCATCTTCGGCTTTACTTCAAAGGTCTTGAGCCACAGGCCAAAGTGAGGGGTAACCCGGAGGAAGGCCTCACACAGGACAATAAATGTCGAGATATGAAGAAAGGAGTCCGGAGCTAGATCATGGAAATCTAGCCCGTAATAAAACATCAAACCCCTGACGAAAGGATCCAGAGCAAGGCCTAGACCTCGGAGGAAGTGGGAGACAAACACGACGTTCTCGTTGGGTTCAGGGGAGGGGACGGCCTGCCCTCGGGCAGGCAGCCGATGCGAAACCTCGGCGGTCAGATATCTGGCCTCCCTCAACTTTTTGATGTCTTCTTCCATGACGGAGGAAGGCATCCATTGGCCTTGAAGGCTAGATCCGGACATGATTGAAGGTTCGGAGCACCTGACCTGAACTTTGGGTGTTTGAGCTTGAGGTGGGGGAAGGATTCGATTGAGCACGGAGGGAAAAAAATAAAAGCCTTGTCCCTTTATAAAGAGAGTGAATATCAAGCGTCCTTTCCGTGGCCGTTTGGACTTGCCTATAGTCTAGGAGCCCTAGAAGCGATTGGGTTACCCACGCCCTATTGATGAGAATCCCGGAATAAGGGGACACGATCTCTGCTTTAACAAGACGTGCCAAGGAAACCACCTCGCATGAGACGCTGAGGTGGGATAATCAAACGATTTGAATAAAGGCTTGGTCGTGGTGTTGTCATGCTACGGAATACGTCAGCAGATTAGATTGGTGTGAACATTATTCTCTCTATGGCAATATGTGGAAATTTATTTTGCCGAGCCGGACACTATTCTTTGTGTTCAAAATCTTCTATGAAGTACTTGGAGGAGGAACCCGCCTTGCAATGCCGAAGACAAACTACGTGCCAGACTCGTCGTCATTGAAGCCTAGTTCAGGGGCTACTGAGGGAGTCCTGGATTAGGGGGTGTCCAGATGGCCGGACTATACCTTCAGCCGGACTCCTGGACTATGAAGATACAAGATTGAAGACTTCGTCCCGTGTCCGGGAGGGACTTTCCTTGGCGTGGAAGGCAAGCCTGGCGATACGGATATGTGGATCTCCTACCATTGTAACCGACTTTGTGTAACCCTAACCCTCTCTGGTTTCTATATAAACCGGAGGGTTTTAGTCTGTAGGACAACATATAGAACAACAATCATACGATAGGCTAGCTTCTAGGGTTTAGCCTCTCCGATCTGGTTTGTTTTGAGAGTTTTCATTGAGAGTTCTGGTTGTTTTGCCGATCCACCAAAATCCTTCCTAATGACGACACAATGGAAACCTCTAAAGGTTGTTTTGCCGATCTGGTTTGCGAGACATGTCTGAATCATGCGCTGATATGTTGCACCGGCGTTTTTGAGCCCGAAGGGCATTGTGTTGAAGCAGAATGGGCCGTATGGTGTGATAAATGCCGTTGCGGCTTGGTCTGATTCTGCCATCTTGATTTGATGGTAGCCGGAATATGCGTCGAGGAAACACAACGAATCGTGTGCTGCGGTAGCGTCGATAATTTGATCGATGCGGGGGAGGGGGAAGGGATCCTTTGGGCAAGCCTTGTTAAGGTCTTAAGAATCAACGCACAGGCGCCAAGATTTGTCCTTCTTTGGTACCATCACCAGGTTTGCTAGCCAGTCCGGATGTTTTATATCTCTGATGAATCCGGCCTCCAATAGCTTTGCTAGCTCCTCTCCCATGGCCTGTCTCTTGGGTTCGGATAAACGCCGAAGAGCTTGTTTGACAGGTTTGAATCCTTTTAGGATATTTAAGCTCTGCTCGACCAGCCTGCGTGGGATTCCTGGCATGTCTGAAGGGTGCCAGGCGAAAGTGTCCCAGTTCTCTCATAGGAACTCTCGCAGTGCGGCGTCTACATCAGGGTTTAACTGTGCCCCGATGGAAGTTTTTTTATTGGGGTCCGTTGGATGGACCTGGAACTTGACTATTTCGTCCGCCGGTTTAAAGGAGGTGGACTTGGATCTTTTGTCGAGTACCACATCGTCCCTATTCACGATGGAGCGCAGCGCAGTCAGTTCCTCTGCCGCTAGGGCTTCAGATAGTGCCTTGAGGGCCAGTGCGTCTAATGTCGGTGTCAAAACCAATGAAAGCCAGAAGAAGTCACTGTGGAGCACAGCGCAGTCAGTTAGACACAGAGGAACTCTCAATGAAAGCACCAATGTTGGTGTCAAAACCGGCGGATCTCGGGTAGGGGGTCCCGAACTGTGCGTCTAGGCCGGATGGTAATAGGAGGCAAGGGACACGAAGTTTTACCCAGGTTCGGGCCCTCTTGATGGAGGTAAAACCCTACGTCCTGCTTGATTAATATTGATGATATGGGTAGTACAAGAGTAGATCTACCACGAGATCGGAGAGGCTAAACCCTAGAAGCTAGCCTATGGTATGATTGTTGTTCCGTATGTTGTTCTACGGACTAAAACCCTCCGGTTTATATAGACACCGGAGAGGGTTAGGGTTACACAAAGTCGGTTACAATGGTAGGATATCTACATATCCGTATCGCCAAGCTTGCCTTCCACGCCAAGGAAGGTCCCTTCCGGACACGGGACGAAGTCTTCAATCTTGTATCTTCATAGTCCAGGAGTCCGGCTGAAGGTATAGTCCGGCCATCCGGACACCCCCTAATCCAGGACTCCCTCAGATCTCTTCCAGGGATTGAGAAGTTTGCAATTGTTCGGATGAAAAATAACCGGTTTGGAAGGATTCACATCAACTACAAGTTCATCAGTCAAAGATCAAATAAGTTTTTAAGCGATGGATTAGACAAAATTGAGATCAAGAGGAGTTAGGGTTGCAGTTTTAGCCTGCCGCTGTCCTACGATTTTCTTTGTTGTCGTCAAGTCGCCAAGATCGAAGAACGTACTGCAGTTATATGTTTCAAAGAGACCTTATGTTGCTATATCTTTTGACCAGGTCAAAAAGAAATAAAAAAGAAGAAGAAAAGGAAAGGAGAGTATGAGTAAGGACTCGGACAGGACTCCACTGGCCATGACCCGGATTCGCCTTCACCGAGCCGACCCGGATTCGCTAACGCCGGGTCCGCCTTCGCCGGTTCACCATCGTGACTCGCCCAGTCGGGCCTTCTCACCAGCAGTTGCATTGACCGTCGAGCCACCTCTGCGTCAAGCTGTCCTGATAAATTGCCAAAAACCAACGAGCCTCCGTTTCCCGTTCTACGGCGAGTCGCGCTCTGCCGCACTGAGCTGGTTTTTCGCCGCCGCCGCAATAGGGCGCCTCATGCGCCGCGGCCCTGTTGCCTCCGGGACAGTCCTCAAGCCGCTGGGGCCTCCTCTGTTGCACCCAAAAGGTGTTCCACCGGGCCGCCGACATCTCATCTGGCCATTACCACCAGCTCCTTCTCAACCCGCCTCCTCGTGTCGGATCCCCGTCTCGCTGACGAACCGCCAGCTGCCTCCATTGGACTCAATGAAGACGCCACTACGGTCTCGAGCCGCCCTAGCCACTCCGAGCCACGGTCTCCCATTGCCTTGCCGTGTTTTTTCCTTGAGCCGCCGCACTCTGCCAGCCAAGCCATCATTACCGCTTCGCCTCTGCGCCAAGGCTCCTGCAGTGATGCCACAGACTCGGACGCAATTGATGACCCGAAAGCAAATACAACATCAACTCGGATTCACAGTTGTGGACCTCCTCCGCCACGGCCCCGTCCTCGCCATGATGAGCTCTCCTCCGACCGCCCACGCGCCGCGCCAACTCGCTCCGAGTCGCTGCTGGCCGGCGGGTCGCCTGACTCTCACTCCGCCTACAAGCCACTGCTGCACTCAACCCGTTTCATGCCGTGGTCACGCCTTCACCCGCATGACTCTGCCTCGGCCACTACGGTCTCGCCTCACGGGCGCCTCTCTGCCGCACTAAATCGGCCAGAGTTCCACCTGTGTTTCCTCTCGCCCCCCTCAGAAGGCCGCCCCGTGCATCCGGTTTGTGTCCGTCGGGCCACCGCCCGTGAGCCGCTGCTTTCGTCCACCTTGGAACTGCTGGCCCCGAGCCGCCGCTTCCACCGGATTCTGCTAAACCCGCCGCACTACGAGTCGCCGCCATAGTCATGGCCGGTGTGCATAACTCCGCCCGGAGCCGGGTTACCTCCGCTATTGCAAATCGCCGAACGCCTCGAGCCTCCTCTGCTACTTCTCGCGAGCGAGCTACAGCACGCCGAGCCACCCGAGTCCAAGCGCGCCGAGCTTGCCGCCGTGTCTCAACCTCGCGTTGTCCCTAGGCCGCGGTGGTGATGAAGGTAAGTCGCCGCCGCAGCCCTGCCTTGTTGTTCCGCTTCGCCAGAGCAGCCTCGTCTCAGGCCTCAAACCGCCGAGCCGTCATGCCTTGCCGGGTTGTCGCTGAGCCTGACTAGTCGCCTGCCACTACCATGCCTCCCGCCAGTTCATTTCATAGCCGGCTGCTGCTGTACCTCTACCGGGTTGAACCACTGCGCGTTCTGACCACGCAAGTCCCTTGTGCTGCGTTCACCTTTACCGAGTCGAGCCGCCGAATCCGCTGCTTGCCTCTGTAAGTGCATCTAGTGCCACCCCTAGTTGGTTTTGGAGTATTAACGACAAACCTGGTTGAGGGACTAATGTGTTTGTGAGAATTGCAGGGTAACACAGGTAGTAGTCCCTCATTGATTCGGGTTTCCTACCGGAGATGACCCCTAAAAATGTATGAAGACATTGAAGACAAAGGTGGTATGTGAAGATATTCACATTGAAGACTATGCCAAGAGAAGACATCGCGTGAAGACTATGGAGCGCGAAGACTTAGTTGTTTCGTTGTTTCCTTTTCTTCTTTGTTGAGTCGTAGGAACCACCGTACTATTAAGTGGGGTCCCAGTGAACAAAGTCAGAGTGACTAAAGTGATGCTTAACCAAAATCCTATGTCTTCGAGCAAAGACAATGAGAGCAAATCTTATCCAGAGCTGGATGAGTCAGCTTTACTTGTAGCCCAAGTAAAGTTGCCGCGTGTGTTTGAAATCTGACCGTTGAAACACGTGTCAGTTCCTTAGTGACCCAGGGTCATTTCGGACAAATCAGGTCAGGTTGCCTAGTGGCTATAAATAGCCCACCCCTACACCATAAATTGGTTGGCTGCTCAGAGTTAGTGCACGGATTTTGTCGTTTGAGAGCAACCCACCTTGAAGCCTTTGAGAGAGAAATCCTTGCGAGGACAAAGCCCTAAACACCCAGAGCCAAAGAGTGTTAGGCATCACTGAAGTCTTCCTGTCTGTGTGATCTAAAGACTTGTTACACTTGAGGACTGTGAATCCTCCAGCCGGTTAGGCGTCGTGTTCTGAGCATCCAGGAGTCATTGTGGATCGCCGGTGAACAAAGTCTGTGAAGGTTTGGAAGTCTACCTTGAAGACTTACCAGAGTGATTGGGCGAGGACTGGGTGTCCTTAGCTCAAGGGGAATAAGGTGAAGACACGGTCTTCTGAGTTAAATCTCAGCCTCCCTAACCAGACGTATAGTTGTCACAACAACTGGAACTGGTCCAACAAATCATTGTCTTCAACGAGCAACTGGTTCTATCCTTCCGATCTCTTTATTTACAGTTGGTCCTTGTGAAGTCATTGCCTGTTTGCATTATCTATTTGTCTTCAGTGTGTGACTACTTGTTCTGATTGGCTTCATATTGTCTTCCATCCTGATCCATACTGCCTAGCTGCTATTAGTCTTTGTGCTTTCACTTCATTGAATACTTGACTATGGCTTGCCCAGTGTAGTCTACCTTCCGCTGCATGTTAATAGGTTCATTTCTATCGATTGTCTTCGAAACTTCCATGTTTTGAAGACTTTCAAAAAAATCGCCTATTCACCCCCCCTCTAGTCAATAACTAGCACTTTCAATTGGTATCAGAGCAAGGTACTCCCTTGTTTTGTGTGATTCAGTTTAACCACCTGGAGTTTTAGCTATGTCGATTGCAGGGATAATCAAAGTCTCCGCTGCGTGCCCCGTCTTCGATGGAACTGAATATCCCTACTGGAAGAATAAGATGCGCATGCATATTCAAGCCATTGATGTCGACCTCTGGTATGTCGTCAAGAATGGCGTTCCCAAGGCTGGTGAAGGTGTCACCGCTGTTGATGTCAAGAAGTTTGTTCAACTGGATTCCACCGCCAAGAACATCATCTGTGGTCATCTGACCAAAGGGCAGTATGGCCGTGTGAGTGCTTTGGAAACATCTAAGCTAGTTTGGGACTGGCTCTCCAAGGTCAACGAAGGCGTCTCAACCCAGAGAGATCAAAGGATTAGTGTTCTTCACAACCTCTTCAACCACTTCAAGAGAAATGACAATGAGAATGTTCAGCTCACGTTTGATCGCCTCACTGACATCATAAATGATCTTCAAGCTCTCGGCGCTACTGAGATCACCAAGCATGAAATCGTCAAGACACTCCTGAGATCACTTGATAGCTCGTCTGACACCCTAGCCCTGATGATTCAAGAACGGCCTGACTTCAAGAGACTCGATCCGTCTGACATACTTGAAAGGCTCAACACACATGAGTTTCAGCTTTCTGAGAAAAGAGATATCTACGGTCCCAACTATGGCCGAACTCATGCCTTGAAGGCAAAAGCTGTTTCCTCATCTGAAGAAGAATCTGACTACAGTTCTGATGATCCTGAAGACATTGGAAAGGAGCTTTCTATGCTTGTGAAGAAGTTCCAAAAATTCACCAAGAAGAAAGGCTTTAGAAAGTCTCACGATCCAGCTCAAGGAATGATGAAGCTTCTGCTCATGACTACAAGAAGAGAACATGCCACAAGTGCAAGAAACCTGTTCACTACATCTCTGAGTGTCCGCAGTGGGACAATGAGAACAAGAATAAGAAGGAAGAGCAAGGAATATGATTCTGACAACAAGAAGAAGAAGAAATACTCAAAGTCTTCTTCCAAGTCTTCCTCAAAGTCTTCATCACATAATAAGAGCTCATCTGGCAAGGCTCGTGCATTTGTTGGCAAGGAAATGGATTCAGAGGAGGAGTCTGCTTCTGAGGAGGCGGAGGTGGAGTCTGAGGAGGTGTCCAATTCTGGCGTTGCAAGTCTGGCTACAT
Source organism: Triticum urartu (assembly GCF_056163025.1). NCBI lineage: Eukaryota > Viridiplantae > Streptophyta > Magnoliopsida > Poales > Poaceae > Triticum > Triticum urartu. The sequence continues at coordinate 159,107,455 of NC_141874.1, forward strand.
CCTACGTTGCCAAGTCCATCTTCAACACTGAAGATAATGACTTCGTCACCGATGCCGATGCTAATGACAAGGACAACTCCGCTCCCACCTATTGCTTCATGGCATGCGGTGCCAAGGTAAATGTCGGCGTTCTGGGAACGGGGTCCCCAGACTTGCCTGCCTGCGGCTTGCGGCGTGGCTCAAAAGGGGGCCCAGTGCGGCCCATCTTCACCAACACAAACCCAAGACCCTCGTGAGGGGCCAAGCCTTGCGGGGCGGGCAACGCGAAGCTTCCTCAGGCACGGCCTCGTCAGGCTGGCTCACGAGGAGGCGGAGAGATCAAGGCAGGGTACCTCACGAGGTGCCCGTGACGCAAGCCATGACGACTCAGGGCGCCAGGCGGGTGCCAGCCCGTGCAGCGTCCTCCTTTCCTCTTTGGTGCAAAGGGGGCAAGCGCAGCCGCAGATTACCGAGGCATCAGGCAAAGGTTGCCATTTCGGTGCAACGAGACCAAGACCAGGAGGACTACGAGATGGAGGTCATCGTGGAGCCCAAGACGGCGTCATCACCAGAGCTTTGCACAGGCGAAGACTACTTTTGTCAGGATAGCTGATACTTGCTGTCCCCCTTCAAATTAGCCCGCCATTGTTGGCTCCCTTCCCGCTCGATATTTGGGAAGAGGACCAGGGCCTCTATAAATAGGACCAGCCACTCATATAGCAAGGGGACGGTTGGTAGGAAGCAGAGAGAGAGGGAGAGAAAGGTGACTGAAGTCTTCTCAGTAGTTCATCCCCCCAGCCAAGAACAGACCCTCGCGAGGCTGTTCTTCCTTGTAGTGTTCACCATCATCCGCCCAAGAGGCAATCCACCACACCACACACTGGAGTAGGGTATTACACCACAACGGTGGCCCAAACCAGTATAAACCTTGTGTCTCTTGCGTTGTTCTTTCCGTAGTTTAGATCCTAGCATGGCGGGGGGTGCGGGTAGGTAGGAGGCGAAATCTCCGCTCGCACCCCAGTGTTCGAACCTCAAGGGTCTGCCGGAACCCGAAATCCGACATTTGGCGCGCCAGGTAGGGGTGGGCTAGGACTCGTCTTCCACCACCCCATTCTCCTCCGACCATCACGCCCATGTCTGACGCTCGTCGGGCCCGCGCCGAGCGCCGGGCCGCACTCGCTTCCCACGATGCCAGACGACCCTTGTCGGCGGGCGTCCATGCCGTTCCCCGTCACCTGCCGTCAATGCCGCCATCGGCCCGGCGGGGGACGAACAGCGAGCATCGTCTCAGCATCCATCCGTGCGGCAAGACGGCCGCACCGCAACTCCCTCGCTCGCCCCAGCTGGTTCTTCGCCCCGCGCACCCATGGAGCCCCGCAACCTCTCCCCCGTCTATCGTGCTGCATCAACACCCCCGGTCATTGCGGCCCTCTTGGGCGGCTCGCAGGCGCCGCCCACAAGTCACCACGTCAAGCTGTTCATCCGCCGGATCAGCGCCGCTTCCACGCGGCAGGGGGCTCCCCTGGATCAGGCGGCGCCCGAGACCGGCCTGACCTTCAGCTCGGAGGACCACCCCTCCAACTCGGCCTGCTCGGGTGCGCTCCCCATGCTGTGCACCCCCACCATCTGCCAGGTGGCCATCACCAGAACCCTCATTGATGGCGGCGCGGGCCTCAGCATGCTCTCGGTCGAGGCCTTCAATCTCCTCTGCATACCCCAGGAACGGCTGCGATCCAGCCGGCCCTTCTCAGGCGTTGGGGGCGGATCATCCAGCTCCTTGGGACAGATCCGGCTCCCAGTAACCTTCAGCACCTACGACAACTTCCGCACGGAGCTGGTCGACTTCGACATCGCCCCCATCGGCCTCCCCTACAACGCCATCCTCGGCTACCCAGTGCTGGCCCAGTTCATGGCAGCGACGCACCCGGCGTACAACCTCATGAAGATGCCCGGGAGCAGCGGTGTCCTCACCGTGCACGGGGACACCGGGGACGCTCTGTGGGTGCTCAAGCTCGTCTTCAAGACAGCGGCGTCGGCACAACCCGCCGACTTGGAGGCCCCCGAGCCCAAGGGAGCTACGCCCGCCAAGAAGAAGCAGTTGTTCACCCAAGACAAGGCAGAAACCAAGCAGATACCCGTCGATGAGGACGGGTCCACCAACGCCACTTTCACCATAGGCGCCCACCTCAAACCCGAGCAGGAAGAGGCCCTGGTCGGGTTCCTGCATGCAAACAAGAAGGTATTCGCTTGGGAGCCAGACCAGTTGGCAGGGATCCCCAGGAGTGTAATTGAGCATCACCTCAACGTGTGCCCCAACGTGCGCCCTGTGAAGCAGAAGGCCAGGTGGCAGTCCACAGAAAAGCAGGCCTTCATCGTCCAAGAGACCCGCAAATTAGAGGCCACTGGGGTCATTCGCGAGGTCCAATACCCAGATTGGTTGGCCAACCCTGTCGTTGTGCCCAAGAAGGGAGGGAAGGAGCGCATGTGTGTCGACTTCACCAACCTCAACAAAGCTTGCCCGCAAGATCCGTTCCCGCTCCCCCGCATCGACCAGATCGTCGATTCCACTGCAGAATGCGACCTGTTATGCTTCCTGGATGCCTTATCTGGGTATCACCAGATCAAGATGGCGGTAGAAGACGTCGAGAAGACAGCCTTCCTAACCCCGTGTGGGGTGTACTGCCACACATGCATGCCATTCGGGCTGCGTAATGCAGGGGCGACCTTTCAGCGGCTGATGCACATCACCCTGGGCCCGCAGCTCGGGAAGAATGTCGAAGCTTACGTCGATGACATCGTGGTAAAATCTCAGGAGGCCAGGACCTTGATACAAGACCTGGAGGAAACCTTCGCGAGCGTCAACGCAGTGAACCTATGGCTCAACCCAGAGAAGTGTGTGTTCGGAGTCCCCTCGGGCAAGCTCTTGGGTTTCCTCGTGTCCCACCGAGGCATCGAGGCTAACCCGGAGAAGGTCAAGGCAGTGGAAGACATGAGCCTGCCAAAGACCCTCAGAGAAATGCAGAAGCTCACGGGGCGAGTGACCGCGCTAGGGCGCTTCATCTCCAAGTTGGGGGAGCGAGCGCTACCTTTCTTCCAGCTAATGAAGAAAAAGGGGCCCTTCGAGTGGACTGAAGAGGCCGATAAGGCGTTCCAGGATCTCAAGAGATACCTGACCAGTCCACCGGTCATGGTGGCTCCGCGCCCTCAAGAGCCCCTGGTGCTTTACCTCGCCGCCACTCCCTAATCCGCTAGCACAGCCTTGGTGGCAGTCAGAGAGGAGCGTCGATTCAAAACCGCAGCAGCGGCCCGGGATGAGGCGGAACAGGAACGGGGAAGGCCCACAGAAACCGCTACAGCGGCTGAGGAGGATCAACCGCCGCAGAGGGGCGCACCGGAAGCGGAAGAGGCCCCACTCCCAGATGGCCAGTCTCAGGAGTCCTCATTGCCTCAAGAGGTGCCAAGGTCTCCGAAGGGAGCCACCAGCACTGACGCACTCCACCTCATTGAGCACCCTGTGTACTTCGTCAGCACGGTGTTGCGGGATGCAAGGGCACGGTACCCCATGCCTCAGAAACTCCTCCTCGCGCTACTGGTGGCCTCGCGCAAGCTGCGGCACTATTTTTAGGGTCACCCCATCAAGGTCGTCTCGTCATACCCCCTGGAGAGAGTGCTCAGGAGCCCCAATTCAGCTGGAAGGGTCGCCGAGTGGAACATAGAGCTGCAAGCGTTTCAGCTCGAATTCAGCACGACCAGAGTCATCAAGGGAGCAGCGTTGGCAGATTTTGTGGCAGAATGGACGGAGGCGCCAGGCCTCAGGGCCGACGAGGATCGGTCCCTGTCCCCGGGAAGCAAGGCGCCAGAAGGCTGGGTCATGTACTTCGATGGGGCGTTCTCCAGGCACGATGCTGGGGCTGGGGCGGTGCTTATATCGCCCACTCAGGACAAGCTCTATTACGTCGTGCAGCTCTGTTTCCAGCAAGGCGAAAAGGTCTCCAACAACATAGTGGAGTATGAAGGTTTAATAGCGGGCTTGAAGGCCGCAGCTGCCCTGGGGGTGAAACGCCTCACCATCAAGGGCGATTCGCAGCTCCTTGTCAACTTCTCCAACAAGGTGTACGAGCCGAAGGATGAGCACATGGAAGCCTACCTTGCGGAGGTCCGCAGGATGGAGAAGCAGTTCTGGGGGTTGGAGTTGCAGCATGTGCCCCGTGGCACCAATCAGGAAGCCGATGACATCGCCAAACGCGCGTCCAGGCGGTTACCTCAGGAGCCTGGCGTTTTTGAGGAGCGGCTCTTCAAGCCTTCAGCCCTGCCGTCATTATCAAATACGGCTCAGCCCCGGGAGGAGCTCCCCCAGCCACCTGCCTCAGGAGCTCCGGCCTGTGGCCTGGCCTCGGGAGCATGCCTGCTCCTAATGATGGAACCTCAGGAGGGATGTTGGATCGCGGAGCTCCAGAGGTACTTAACGCAAGGGACCCTGCCGGAGAAGGAGGAGGAAGCAGAGCGAGTGGCACGCCAGGCCACGGCATACTGCATCAAAGATGGAGAGCTCTACCGGAAGCGACCAAACGATGTATCCCTGCGCTGCATCTCCAGGGAGCAAGGGAAGGAACTACTGGAAGATATACACGGCGGAGACTGCGGACATCATTCATCATCACGGACCCTCGTCGGCAAGGCGTTCCGCAGTGGGTTTTATTGGCCCACCGCGCTCAATGACGCCGTGGAACTAGTGAAAGCTTGTGAAGCCTGCCAGTTCCACGCCAAGCAGATTCATCAGCCAGCAGGAGGCTTGGAGACTATCCCCCTTTCGTGGCCATTCGCAGTCTGGGGGCTGGACATCTTGGGCCCGTTTCCTCGGGCGCTAGGGGGCTACCGCTACCTTTACGTTGATGTGGACAAGTTCACCAAGTGGGCTGAAGTAGAGGCTGTCCGCACCATTCCCGCGGGTTCCGCGGTCAAGTTCATCAAGGGCATCGTGAGCCGGTTCGGGGTGCCGAATCGCATCATCACGGACAACGGTTCGCAGTTCACCAGTAACCTGTTCAAAACATACTGTGCTAACCTTGGAACGCAGATATGCTACGCTTCAGTGGCGCACCCCCGAAGCAACGGCCAGGCCGAGCGGGTAAACGCGGAGGTCCTGAGGGGCCTCAAGACCAGGATGTTCAAGAAGAAGCTGGAGGCCTGCGGCAGAGGTTGGTACGACGAGCTTCAGTCCGTGCTGTGGTCCATCCGCACCACTGCGACCAAGCCGACTTGAGAGACCCCGTTCTTCCTAGTCTACGGAGCGGAAGCGGTCCTCCCTCACGAGGTGAGACGTCGCTCCACGCGGGTCCTGGCGTTCGACGAGGCACAACAGGACGCCATGCGGGGGATGGACCCCGTGCTGGGGGAGGAACGTCGCCGAGAAGCCGCGCTGCGAGCGGCGAGGTACCAACAAGCACTGCGGCGATATCACTGCCGCAACATCCGCCCCAGGACTCTTGAGGTAGGAGACCTCGTGCTCAGGCAGGTTCTCTCCAGGGAGGGATTGCACAAGCTCTCTCCCATGTGGGAGGGCCCGTTCAAGGTTGTTCATGTTTCCAGTCCCGACTCCGCGCGCTTGGAGACTCAGGAGGGAGTCCGGTCCAGAATGCATGGAACATCCAGCACCTCCGGAGGTTCTACCCCTAAAAAGGCCCAGAGCCTATGAAGCAAGGTGAGTGCCTGTGAAGCTATCGCGTTTTGGAAAAGGCCCAGAGCCTGTGAAGCAAGGCGAGTGCCTGTGAAGCTATCGCGTTTTGGAAAAGGCCCAGAGCCTGTGAAGCAAGGCGAGTGCCTGTGAAGCTATCGCGTTTTGGAAAAGGCCCGGAGCCTGTGAAGAAGGCGAATGCCTGTGAAGTTGTCGCGTTTTGGAAAAGGCCCGGAGCCTGTGAAGAAGGCCAACGCCTGTGAAGCTCGCCGCCCGTGACACTCTCACGTAATAATGAGTTGGGGCTGTACACGCACCAGAGTCTCAGGAGTGCCGGCCTCAGGCCCTGGGGCTCCCTCCCACGCCAAGTGGCAGCACTTAGCTCCGCGCTGGTGAGAAGACGTCAAAGACTAGATTAGGTGCCGGACGCGGCTTTTCATTTGCTTTCAGCAGTTGGCTTGTTCCTTCTCATTCGAAGTTTTATTGAAGTTGTTGCCGTCTTTGGCTTGCGGTTCTTCGACATTTCGTTCTCCTACCTCAATTTCTCTGGTGCAAAGCCTCGCGAGGGGGGCAGCCGAGCGCCCTCGCGAGAGTCCCTATCCTAGTCATTCAAAGGGTTCGCGACCTGGGCCCCTTGCAGGAGCACCCCTCCAGTCCGTGCCCTCGGGCACCGCGACACAGACACAGGGCCTGGGTCGGTCGCCCCCACGGCTAGGGCCGGGAACCATCCACGCGTGGGCACGTAGCCGGAAGGTACGATAAAGAAAGCAAAACGATGATTAACAGCAATAACCCATACACGCCCCCGCGGGGCTCCACACTACTGTCCTTTTTACGCAGGAAAAAGGAAAAGGAAGAACAAATCTGGTGCAGCTCGCCTCACACCGGTCCGCAGTGAAGCCCGAGCTGCCTCCGGAGCTCAGGCGGACTCCCTCTCGCGCTTCACCAGGGCGCGACGGTGGGCGGACACGCTACCACCTCCCAAGCAGATACGACGGCGTGGAGGCTGACCACGGCCACCTCTAGAATAGTCGTCGCCTGAAGAAGAACCAGAGAAGCTTGAGGAACCCTGAGCGCCTCCGGCCGCACGAGCGCTGCCCTCTCCATCATCGCCGGAGCCCGGTTCCCAGCCGCGGACATCACCCTCGGGGTAGCACCCTACGCGGCGTGTTGGAAATATGCCCTAGAGGCAATAATAAAAGTATTATTATTATATTTCTTTGTTCATGATAATTGTCTTTATTCATGCTATAACTGTATTATCCGGAAATCGTAATACACGTGTGAATACATAGACCATAATATGTCCCTGGTAAGCCTCTAGCTGACTAGCTCGTTGATCAACAGATAGTCATGGTTTCCTGGCTATGGACATTGGATGTCATTGATAACGGGATCACATCATTAGGAGAATGATGTGATGGACAAGACCCAATCCTAAGCATAGCACAAAGATCGTGTAGTTCGTTTGCTAGAGCTTTTCCAATGTCAAGTATCTTTTCCTTTGACCATGAGATCGTGTAACTCCCGGATACCGTAGGAGTGCTTTGGGTGTATCAAACGTCACAACGTAACTGGGTGACTATAAAGGTAGACTACGGGTATCTCCGAAAGTGTCTGTTGGGTTGACATGGATCAAGACTGGGATTTGTCACTCCGTATGACGGAGAGGTATCGCTGGGCCCACTCGGTAATGCATCATCATAATGAGCTCAAAGTGACCAAGTGTCTGGTCACGGGATCATGCATTACGGTACGAGTAAAGTGACTTGCCGGTAACGAGATTGAACGAGGTATTGGGATACCGACGATCGAATCTCGGGCAAGTAACATATCGATTGACAAAGGGAATTGCATACGGGGTTGATTGAATCCTCGACATCGTGGTTCATCCGATGAAATCATCGTGGAGCATGTGGGAGCCAACATGGGTATCCAGATCCCGCTGTTGGTTATTGACCGGAGAGTCGTCTCGGTCATGTCTGCTTGTCTCCCGAACCCGTAGGGTCTACACACTTAAGGTTCGGTGACGCTAGGGTTGTGAAGATATGTATATGCAGAAACCCGAATGTTGTTCGGAGTCCCGGATGAGATCCCGGACGTCACGAGGAGTTCCGGAATGGTCCGGAGGTAAAGAATTATATATAGGAAGTGCTGTTTCGGGCATCGGGACAAGTTTCGGGGTTATCGGTATTGTACCGGGACCACCGGAAGGGTCCCGGGGGTCCACCGGGTGGGGCCACCTATCCCAGAGGGCCCCATGGGCTGAAATAGGATGGAACCCAGCCCATAGTGGGCTGGGGCGCCAGCCCCTATAGGCCCATGCGCCTAGGGTTCCACCATGGAAGAGTCCATGTGGTGGAAGGCACCCCTAGGTGCCTTGGGGGGGAGGGAATCCTCCCCTTGGCCGCCGCCCCCCTAGTAGATCTCATCTACTAGGGCCGGCGCCCCCCCCATGGCACCCCTATATATAGTGGGGGGGAGAGGAGGGATTTTACACCAGCCCCTGGCGCCTCCCTCTCTCCCCGTTACGTCTCTCCCTCGTAGTCTTGGCGAAGCCCTGCTTCTGTGACGCCCTGCATCCACCACCACGCCGTCGTGCTGTTGGATCTTCATCAACCTCTCCTCCCCCCTTGCTGGATCAAGAAGGAGGAGATGTCTCCCGTCCCGTACGTGTGTTGAACGCGGAGGTGCCGTCCGTTCGGCGCTGGTCATCGGTGATTTGGATCACGTCGAGTACGACTACATCATCACCGTTCTTTTGAACGCTTCCGTGCGCCATCTACAAAGGTATGTAGATGCATTAGATGACTCGTTGCTAGATGAACTCCTAGATGATCTTGGTGAAACGAGTAGGAAATTTTTTGTTTTCTGCAACGTTCCCCAACAGTGGCATCATGAGCTAGGTCTATGCGTAGTTCTTCTTGCGCGAGTAGAACACAATTTGTTGTGGGCGTGGATTTGTCCACTTTCTTGCCGTTACTAGTCTTTTCTTGCTTCAGCGGTATTGTGGGATGAAGCGGCCCGGACCAACCTTACACGTACGCTTACGTGAGACCGGTTCCACCGACAAACATGCACTAGTTGCATAAGGTGGCTGGCGGGTGTCTGTCTCTCCCACTTTAGTTGGAGCGGATTCGATGAACAGGGTCCTTATGAAGGGTAAATAGAAGTTGACAAATCACGTTGTGGCTTTAACGTAGGTAAGAAGACGTTCTTGCTAGAACCCTAAATCAGCCACGTAAAACTTGCAACAACAATTAGAGGACGTCTAACTTGTTTTTGCAGCAAGTGGTTTGTGATATGATATGGCCAAAGTTGTGATGAATGATGAATGATCTATATGTGATGTATGAGATGTTCATGCTATTGTAATAGGAATCACGACTTGCATGTCGATGAGTATGACAACCGGCAGGAGCCATAGGAGTTGTCTTTATTCTTTTATATGACCTGCGTGTCATCGAGAAACGCCATGTAAATTACTTTACTTTGTTGCTAAACGCGTTAGCCATAGTAGTAGAAGTAATAGTTGGCGAGCAACTTCATGGAGACACGATGATGGAGATCATGATGATGGAGATCATGGTGTCGAGCTGGTGACAAGATGATCATGGAGCCCCAAGATGGAGATCAAAGGAGCTATGTGATATTGGCCATATCATGTCACGTTCATTATTTGATTGCATGTGATGTTTATCATGTTTTGCATCTTGTTTACTTAGAACGACGGTAGTAAATAAGATGATCCCTCATAACAATATCAAGAAGTGTTCTCCCCTAACTGTGCACCATTGCTACAGTTCGTCGTTTCTAAGCACGCCGTGATGATCGGGTGTGATGGATCCTTACGTTCACATACAACGGGTGTAAGACAGTTTTACACATGCAAAACACTTAGGGTTAACTTGACGAGCCTAGCATGTGTATAGACATGGCCTCGGAACACAGAAGACCGAAAGGTCGAGCATGAGTCGTATAGAAGATACGATCAATATGAAGATGTTCACCGACGTTGACTAGTCCGTCTCACGTGATGATCGGACACGGCCTAGTTAACTCGGATCATGTAATACTTAGATGACTAGAGGGATGTCTAATCTAAGTGGGAGTTCATTAATAATTTGATTAGATGAACTTGATTATCATGAACTTAGTCTAAAATCTTTGCAATATGTCTTGTAGATCAAATGGCCAACGTAGTCCTCAACTTCAACGCGTTCCTAGAGAAAACCAAGCTGAAAGACAATGGCAGCAATTATACGGACTGGGTCCGGAACCTGAGGATCATCCTCATAGCTGCCAAGAAAGATTATGTCCTACAAGCACCGCTAGGTGATCCACCCGTCCCACAGAACCAAGACGTTATGAACGCTTGGCAGACACGTGCTGATGACTACTCCCTCGTTCAGTGCAGCATGCTTTACAGCTTAGAACTGGGGCTCCAAAAACGTTTTGAGAGACATGGAGCATACGAGATGTTCGAAGAGCTGAAAATGGTTTTTCAAGCTCATGCCCGGATCGAGAGATGTGAAGTCTCCGATAAGTTCTTCAGCTGCAAGATGGAGGAAAATAGTTCTGTCAGTGAGCACATACTCACTATGTCTGGGTTACATAACCGCTTGTCTCAGCTGGGAGTTAATCTCCCGGACGATGCGGTCATTGACAGAATCCTCCAGTCGCTTCCACCAAGCTACAAGAGCTTTGTGATGAACTTCAACATGCAGGGGATGCAAAAGACCATTCCTGAGTTGTTTGCAATGCTGAAATCAGCAGAGGTAGAAGTCAGGAAGGAACATCAAGTGTTGATGGTCAATAAAACCACTAAGTTCAAGAAAGGCAAGGGTAAAAAGAACTTCAAGAAGGATGGCAAGGAGGTTGCCGCACCCGGCAAGCAAGCTGCCGGGAAGAAGCCAAAGAATGGACCCAAGCCTGAGACGGAGTGCTTTTATTGCAAAGGGAAGGGTCACTGGAAACGGAACTGTCCCAAATACTTAGCGGACAAGAAGGCCGGCAACACCAAAGGTATATTTGATATACATGTAATTGATGTGTACCTGACCAGTACTCGTAGTGACTCCTGGGTATTTGATACCGGTGCCGTTGCTCATATTTGTAACTCACAGCAGGAGCTGCGGAATAAACGGAGACTGGCAAAGGACGAGGTGACGATGCGCGTCGGGAATGGTTCCAAGGTCGATGTGATCGCCGTCGGCACGCTGCCTCTACATTTACCTACGGGATTAGTTTTAAACCTCAATAATTGTTATTTAGTGCCAAGTTTGAGCATGAACATTGTATCAGGATCTCATTTAATACGAGATGGCTACTCATTTAAATCTGAGAATAATGGTTGTTCCATTTATATGAGAGATATGTTTTATGGTCATGCTCCGATGGTGAATGGTTTATTCTTTATGAATCTCGAGCGTAATGCTACACATATTCATAGTGTAAGTACCAAAAGATGTAAGATTGATAATGATAGTCCCACATATTTGTGGCACTGCCGCCTTGGTCACATAGGTGTCAAACGCATAAAGAAGCTCCATGCAGATGGAATTTTAGAGTCTCTTGATTATGAATCATTTGACACGTGCAAATCATGCCTTATGGGTAAAATGACCAAGACTCCGTTCTCAGGAACAATGGAGCGAGCAACCGACTTATTGGAAATCATACATACTGATGTGTGCGGTCCAATGAGTGTTGAGGCTCGCGGTGGCTATCGTTATGTTCTCACGCTTACTGATGATTTAAGTAGATATGGGTATATCTACTTAATGAAACACAAGTCTGAAACCTTTGAAAAGTTCAAGGAATTTCAGAGTGAGGTTGAGAATCAACGTGACAGGAAAATCAAGTTTCTACGATCAGATCGTGGAGGAGAATACTTGAGTCACGAATTTGGCACACACTTAAGAAAATGTGGAATAGTTTCACAACTCATGCCGCCTGGAACACCTCAGCGTAACGGTGTGTCCGAACGTCGTAATCGCACTCTATTGGATATGGTGCGGTCTATGATGTCTCTTACTGATTTACCGCTATCTTTTTGGGGCTATGCTTTAGAGACTGCCGCATTCACTTTAAATAGGGCTCCGTCGAAATCCGTTGAGACGACACCGTTTGAATTATGGTTTGGTAAGAAACCTAAGTTGTCGTTTCTGAAAGTTTGGGGATGCGATGCTTATGTCAAGAAACTTCAACCTGAAAAGCTCGAACCCAAATCGGAAAAATGCGTCTTCATAGGATACCCAAAAGAAACTGTTGGGTACACCTTCTACCTCAGATCCGAAGGCAAGATCTTTGTTGCCAAGAATGGGTCTTTTCTGGAGAAAGAGTTTCTCTCGAAAGAAGTGAGTGGGAGGAAAGTAGAGCTTGATGAAGTATTACCTCTTGAACCGGAAAATGGCGCAACTCAAGAAAATGTTCCTGAGGTGCCTGCACCGACTAGAGAGGAAGTTAATGATAATGATCAAGATACTTCTGATCAAGCTCCTGCTGAAATTCGAAGGTCCACTAGGATACGTTCCGCACCAGAGTGGTACGGCAACCCTGTCTTGGAAATCATGTTGTTAGACAACAATGAACCTTCGAACTATGAAGAAGCGATGGCGGGCCCGGATTCCGACAAATGGCTAGAAGCCATGAAATCCGAGATAGGATCCATGTATGAAAACGAAGTATGGACTTTGACTGACTTGCCCGTTGAACGGCGAGCCATAGAAAATAAATGGATCTTTAAGAAGAAGACAGACGCGGATGGTAATGTGACCATCTATAAAGCTAGGCTTGTCGCTAAGGGTTATCGACAAGTTCAAGGGGTTGACTACGATGAGACTTTCTCACCGGTAGCCAAGCTGAAGTCCGTCCGAATCATGTTAGCGATTGCCGCATTCTATGATTATGAGATATGGCAAATGGACGTCAAAACGGCATTCCTTAATGGTTTCCTTAAGGAAGAATTGTATATGATGCAGCCGGAAGGTTTTGTCGATCCTAAGAATGCTAACAAGGTGTGCAAGCTCCAACGCTCGATTTATGGGCTGGTGCAAGCATCTCGGAGTTGGAACATTCGCTTTGATGAGATGATCAAAGCGTTTGGGTTTACGCAGACTTATGGAGAAGCCTGCGTTTACAAGAAAGTGAGTGGGAGCTCTGTAGCATTTCTCATACTATATGTAGATGACATACTTCTGATGGGAAATGATATAGAACTCTTGGACAGCATCAAGGCCTACTTGAATAAAAGTTTTTCAATGAAGGACCTTGGAGAAGCTGCTTATATATTAGGCATCAAAATCTATAGAGATAGATCGAGACGCCTCATAGGTCTTTCACAAAGCACATACCTTGATAAGATATTGAAGAAGTTCAATATGGATCAGTCTAAGAAGGGTTCTTGCCTGTGTTGCAAGGTATGAAATTGAGCTCAGCTCAATGTCCGACCACGGCAGAAGAGATAGAAGAGATGAGTATCATCCCCTATGCCTCAGCCATAGGTTCTATTATGTATGCCATGCTGTGTACCAGACCTGATGTAAACCTTGCCGTAAGTTTGGTAGGAAGGTACCAAAGTAATCCCGGCAAGGAACACTGGACAGCGGTCAAGAATATCCTGAAGTACCTGAAAAGGACTAAGGAAATGTTTCTCGTTTATGGAGGTGACGAAGAGCTCGTCGTAAAGGGTTACGTCGACGCTAGCTTCGACACAGATCTGGATGACTCTAAGTCACAAACCGGATACGTGTATATGTTGAATGGTGGAGCAGTGAGCTGGTGCAGCTGCAAACAGAGCGTCGTGGCGGGATCTACATGTGAAGCGGAGTACATGGCAGCCTCGGAGGCAGCACATGAAGCAATATGGATGAAGGAGTTCATCACCGACCTAGGAGTCATACCCAATGCGTCGGGGCCAATCAAACTCTTTTGTGACAACACTGGAGCTATTGCACTTGCCAAGGAGCCCAGGTTTCACAAGAAGACAAGGCACATCAAGCGTCGCTTCAACTCCATTCGTGAAAATGTTCAAAATGGAGACATAGAGATTTGTAAAGTACATACGGACCTGAATGTAGCGGATCCGTTGACTAAACCTCTCCCTAGGGCAAAACATGATCAACACCAGAATTCCATGGGTGTTCGATTCATCACAATGTAACTAGATTATTGACTCTAGTGCAAGTGGGAGACTGTTGGAAATATGCCCTAGAGGCAATAATAAAAGTATTATTATTATATTTCTTTGTTCATGATAATTGTCTTTATTCATGCTATAATTGTATTATCCGGAAATCGTAATACACGTGTGAATACATAGACCATAATATGTCCCTGGTAATCCTCTAGTTGACTAGCTCGTTGATCAACAGATAGTCATGGTTTCCTGGCTATGGACATTGGATGTCATTGATAACGGGATCACATCATTAGGAGAATGATGTGATGGACAAGACCCAATCCTAAGCATAGCACAAAGATCGTGTAGTTCGTTTGCTAGAGCTTTTCCAATGTCAAGTATCTTTTCCTTTGACCATGAGATCGTGTAACTCCCGGATACCGTAGGAGTGCTTTGGGTGTATCAAACGTCACAACGTAACTGGGTGACTATAAAGGTAGACTACGGGTATCTCCGAAAGTGTCTGTTGGGTTGACATGGATCAAGACTGGGATTTGTCACTCCGTATGACGGAGAGGTATCGCTGGGCCCACTCGGTAATGCATCATCATAATGAGCTCAAAGTGACCAAGTGTCTGGTCACGGGATCATGCATTATGGTACGAGTAAAGTGACTTGCCGGTAACGAGATTGAACGAGGTATTGGGATACCGACGATCGAATCTCGGGCAAGTAACATATCGATTGACAAAGGGAATTGCATACGGGGTTGATTGAATCCTCGACATCGTGGTTCATCCGATGAAATCATCGTGGAGCATGTGGGAGCCAACATGGGTATCCAGATCCCGCTGTTGGTTATTGACCGGAGAGTCGTCTTGGTCATGTCTGCTTGTCTCCCGAACCCGTAGGGTCTACACACTTAAGGTTCGGTGACGCTAGGGTTGTGAAGATATGTATATGCAGAAACCCGAATGTTGTTCGGAGTCCCGGATGAGATCCCGGACGTCACGAGGAGTTCCGGAATGGTCCGGAGGTAAAGAATTATATATAGGAAGTGCTGTTTCGGGCATCGGGACAAGTTTCGGGGTTATCGGTATTGTACCTGGACCACCGGAAGGGTCCCGGGGGTCCACCGGGTGGGGCCACTATCCCGGAGGGCCCCATGGGCTGAATTAGGATGGAACCCAGCCCATAGTGGGCTGGGGCGCCAGCCCCTCTAGGCCCATGCGCCTAGGGTTCCACCATGGAAGAGTCCATGTGGTGGAAGGCACCCCTAGGTGCCTTGGGGGGGAGGGAATCCTCCCCTTGGCCGCCGCCCCCCTAGTAGATCTCATCTACTAGGGCCGGCGCCCCCCCATGGCACCCCTATATATAGTGGGGTGGAGAGGAGGGATTTTACACCAGCCCCTGGCGCCTCCCTCTCTCCCCGTTACGTCTCTCCCTCGTAGTCTTGGCGAAGCCCTGCTTCTGTGACGCCCTGCATCCACCACCACGCCGTCGTGCTGCTGGATCTTCATCAACCTCTCCTCCCCCCTTGCTGGATCAAGAAGGAGGAGACGTCTCCTGTCCCGTACGTGTGTTGAACGCGGAGGTGCCGTCCGTTCGGCGCTGGTCATCGGTGATTTGGATCACGTCGAGTACGACTACATCATCACCGTTCTTTTGAACGCTTCCGTGCGCCATCTACAAAGGTATGTAGATGCATTAGATGACTCGTTGCTAGATGAACTCCTAGATGATCTTGGTGAAACGAGTAGGAAATTTTTTGTTTTCTGCAACGTTCCCCAACACGGCGACCATCTTCTCCAAACACCCTCACGTAGAGGGTGGCATCACCGTCGAACTTGAAGTGTAGGGTGCACCGACGACCCAGGCCGCGCGCGCGGGCAAACGACTGCCAACCGCGGGCTAGGGCCAGGCTCCCGGCTACGGAGACCTCCAGTGAAACCCATGAGGCCCGGCTGCAGCAGCCGTCGGCCTGAAGCCAGAGGCCGTCCGGGGCGCCGGCCGGGAGCTCGTCGAGGAGGAAGCGAGGAAGAGGAAGCCGGGTGCTAGTCGGCTCCACCAACCACACGAGGAACTCCGGCAGCACCTCGGCAGCGCGGAAGCGCGGCATGGGGGGGGGCGTGCAGCCGGAGCGCACCCCCTGGTCGCAGTAATCTGCCCGCCATCGTGCTGGAAAGCGTCTCCGCGGCCGCGGGGAGCTGCCATGGTGGCCACAGGATGTTTGCGGGGGCGCCCTCGACTGCGCTTGGGCGGAGGAGAGGCATGCACAACCTGGCAGGCCTTCCCCTTCTCCGCGGCCGAGAACCTCCTCGACGGGGCCATGGAGAAGAAGGAGAAGCAAGGGGAGATGAACTGGAAGGGCGCGCGTCGATCAGTACTTATAGTTGGCGAGGGCCAACCGACGGCCCCCACGATCGCAGATAATCATGACCCGCTTCGCATGTAGGGACTTGTCTAATCCGTGCAGTTGCCAAGGCACCATGGGGAAGTGGAGACGCCCACGTCCAATCAACCGCCACGCGGCGCCCAAGGCCGCATGCTGTTAGGGCCTGCGGCGCTTCGCTCTTGCCCTTTCGCCTCCCAGCATGGCCAAGTCCGGGCGCGCCTTGGGCCTGGGGGCTACTGTCGGCGTTCTGGGAACGGGGGTCCCCAGACTTGCTTGCCTGCGGCCTGCGGCGTGGCTCAAAAGGGGGCCCACTGCAGCCCATCTTCACCAACACAAACAAAAGACCCTCGCGAGGGGCCAAGCCTTGCGGGGCGGGCGACGTGAAGCTTCCTCAGGCACGGCCTCATCAGGCTGGCTCACGAGGAGGCGGAGAGATCAAGGTGGGGTACCTCACGAGGTGCCCGTGACGCAAGCCATGACGACTCAGGGCGCCAGGCGGGTGCCAGCCCGCGCAGCGTCCTCCTTTCCTCTTTGGTGCAAAGGGGGTAAGCGCAGCCGCAGAGTACCGAGGCATCAGGCAAAGGTTGCCATTTCAGTGCAACAAGACGAAGACCAGGAGGACTACGAGACGGAAATCATCATGGATCCCAAGACGGCGTCATCACCAGAGCTTTGCGCAGGCGAAGACTACTTTTGTCAGGATAGCTGATACTTGCTGCCCCCCTTCAAATTAGCCCGCCATTGTTGGCTCCCTTCCCGCTCGATATTTGGGAAGAGGACCAGGGCCTCTATAAATAGGACCAGCCACCGACATAGCAAGGGGACGGTTGGTAGGAAGCAGAGAGAGGGAGAGAAATGTGACTGAACTCTTCTCAGTAGTTCATCCCCCCAGCCAAGAACAGACCCTCGCGAGGCTGTTCTTCCTTGTAGTGTTCACTATCATCATCCCAAGAGGCAATCCACCACACCACACACTGGAGTAGGGTATTACACCACAACGGTGGCCCGAACCAGTATAAACCTTGTGTCTCTTGCGTTGTTCTTTCCGTAGTTTAGATCCTAGCATGGCGGGGGGGGGGGGGTGCGGGTAGGTAGGAGGCGAAATCTCCACACGCACCCCAGTGTTCGAACCTCAAGGGTCTGCCGGAACCCGAAATCCGACAGTAAACTCACGCAATACTCACTATCAAACATCCAGTGAAGATGACTCTGATTGTGATTCCAAACCCAGCTACAAAACACTTGCTAAAATTGCAACTGAACAACAGAAAGCTATGGAACATATTCAAAAACTGTTAGACAAAAGCGATAACCTGTTGGACACTGAAATGACTCGATCTCAGTCCTTAATTGAAGACATAAAAAATCTTCATGTTAAGTATGAGGAACTTGAAAGTCGTCATGAAACGCTCTCAACAACTCATGAAAAGCTTTCCTACGATTATCTTCAAAGGAAGCAAGAACTTGAGAAATTGAGAGCGGCTCATGAAGATCTTCAAAAGGAAAACAAGTCACTTCGCGTTGAACAGATCAGTCCCGCTCAGGAAGGATTTGAACCACCATGTCTTAAATGCCTTGAGCATGATAACACTACTTCTGTTGCTGAATGTTCTACTGCTGCTACTGTTGCAATATCTTCAACTGTTGATGTGGAAACTAACCCCTCTACTGAGGATGCCACTGCTATTGCTGATGAAAATGCTAGGTTGAAGACATTGCTTGAAACAGGGATGTACAAAAGTCTCAAAGAGCATCAGACACTATGTGATGTCCTCAAAAGGCAGATTCTGAACCGAAACCCTAGGAAAGAGGGTGTTGGGTTCGAAAGGAAAATGAATGTTGATGGCTCTTACTGAAAACCTGAGCAGTACCCCAAAACCACATGGGTTGCTGCAAAGGAACCTTCAGTGGATCCATCCACCCTATCTGGCTTCACTTGTGCTAATCCCATCATCATTGATGAATCCTTTGATGCAAACTATAAACTGTATAAGAATCAGAATGGTGAAGTGTTTGCCAGGTATATTGGTACTAACTGCAGGGACGGGCCACCTATGAAGAAAGTCTGGGTGCCGAAAAGGTGTCTGGAGAATCTTCTTGTGAATGTCGTCATGACACCACAAGGGAAGAAGACAAACCCCAGACCACAGGCTTCATATGGTCCAAAGGCTTCATACAGACAGAGGACTCACCTGAGTCGCACTAACACAAATGTTTTGCAGGGAAACCATACTCAGGCATATGAATATGAGCGTGTTTCATCAAACCGCCATGTTCATAAGACCCATAACTACTCCGCTTATTCTTATGAGTACTATTCTCCACCTGCAAGACTATTTGCTAGGGCTCCAAAGCCAAAGTTCTTAGATGTTGCACTTAGACTCATTGCTTCGAAGCCACCCTTGAAGATGTGGGTGGCTAAGAAAGCTTAACTCTCTTTTGCAGGGAAAGGTCTCCAGCCGAAAATCAAATGCGTCTGAAGCTATTGCTGGAGACCTAAAACATCTTGTAGGGCGCAAGATCAAATGCCCAAATGGTCTTATTATGTATTTTGTTCCTGATTCGCTTGCTACTTGTCCTATTAGTCCTAACCTCGATCTAAGCTTCAATAATCCTCTTGCTCGTCAAATGTTTATGCTTCACAATGCTCTTCATGAAGCCTATCCCCCTAACTGCACTGTAGGGTATGACACCAGCTGCTTTAGAATGGATTATTGATAGTGGATGTACTAATCACATGACTGGCAAACGAAGTCTTCTCATGGACTCAACCCTACGTCCATCTGACAAAAGTCACATCACATTTGCTGATACTAGTAAAAGCAAGGTATTGGGTCTAGGTAGAGTTGCAATCTCAAAGGATCAGCACATGGATAAAGTGATGCTTGTTTAATCCCTTGGTTTCAACTTAATGTCTGTCTCAGCGCTTTGCGATTTGAACATGATTGTGATATATGGAAAATATCATTGCCTTGTTCTAATGGAATCTGACAAGTCTCTAGTCTTTGAAGGGTATCGGAAAGATGATTTGTAGATGGTAGATTTCCCATCAGGACCATAGGTTGCCGTATGTCTTCTTGCAAAAGCTTCAGAATGCTGGCTCTGGCAATGGAGGCTAGGGCATGCTGGCATGAGGAGCTTGCATACTCTTGCAAAGAAGAAGCACATCATAGGCATCGAGCACGTCAAGTTCAAGAAGGATCACTTATGCGGTGCCTGCGAAGCTGGAAAGATGACGAGGGCCAAGCATCCCTCGAAGACAATCATGACAACGACTCAACCCTTCCAACTGCTACACATGGACCTCTTCGGCCCTACTCACTACTCTACCCTTACTACTACTGTTTGTCTCTTTGGCTTCATCATTGTTGATGATTATTCAAGATATACATGGGTGCATATAATCCTCTACAAGACTGAAGTGCAGGATGTCTTCAGACGCTTCGCTAATCGAGCCATGAACAACTATGGCGTCAGGATCAAGCACATCAGAAGTGACAATGGCACTGAATTCAATAACACCGGCCTCGACACTTATCTCGATACATTGGGCATCACTCACGAGTTCTCAGCTCCGTACACACTGTAGTAGAATGGCATCGTGGAACGCAAGAACAGAACACTCATTGAGATGGCTCGGATGATGCTCGATGAATATGATGTCTACTACACAACCTTCTTCTTGTAGACGTTGTTGGGCCTCTAAGTGCAGAGGTTTGTAGGATAGTAGCAAATTTCCCTCAAGTGGATGACCTAAGGTTTATCAATCCGTAGGAGGCGTAGGATGAAGATGGTATCTCTGAAGCAACCCTGCAACCAAATAACAAAGAGTCTCTTGTGTCCCCAACACACCCAATACAATGGTAAATTGTATAGGTGCACTAGTTCGGCGAAGAGATGGTGATACAAGTGGTATATGGATAGTAGATAAAGGTATTTGTAATCTGAAAAAAATATAAAAAAACAGCAAGGTAACTGATGATAAAAGTGAGCACAAACGGTATTGCAATGCTAGGAAACAAGGCCTAGGGTTCATACTTTCGCTAGTGCAAGTTCCCTCAACAATAATAACATAATTGGATCATATAACTATCCATCAACGTGCAACAAAGAGTCACTCCAAAGTCACTAATAGCGGAGAACAAACGAAGAGATTATGGTAGGGTACGAAACCACCTCAAAGTTATTCTTTCCAATCAATCCGTTGGGCTATTCCTATAAGTGTCACAAACAGCCCTAGAGTTCATACTAGAATAACACCTTAAGACACAAATCAATCAAAACCCTAATGTCACCTAGATACTCCAATGTCACCTCAAGTATCCGTGCGTATGATTATACGATATGCATCGCACAATCTCAGATTCATCTATTCAACCAATACAAAGGACCTCAAAGAGTGCCCCAAAGTTCTACCAAAGAATCACGACGAAAACGTGTGCCAACCCCTATGCATAGGTTCATGGGCGGAACCCGCAAGTTGATCACCAAAACATACATCAAGTGAATCACATGGTATCCCATTGTCACCACAAATACGCACGATAAGACATACATCAAGTGTTCTCAAATCTTTAAAGACTCAATCCGATAAGATAACTTCAAAGGGGAAACTCAATTCATTACAAGAGAGTAGAGGGGGAGGAGAAACATAAGATCCAACTATAATAGCAAAGCTCGCGATCCATCAAGATCGTGCCAAATCAAGAACACGAGAGAGAGAGATCAAACACATAGCTACTGGTACATACCCTCAGCCCCGAGGGAGAACTACTCCCTCCTCGTCATGGAGAGCACCAGGATGATGAAGATGGCCACCGGAGAGGGATTGCACCCTCCGGCAGTGTGCCGAAACGGGTCTAGATTGTCTTTTGGTGGCCACGGAGGCTTCTGGCGGCGGAACTCCCGATCTATTGTGCTCTCAGATGTTTTTAGGGTATATGGAGATATATAGGCGGAAGAAGTACGCCAGGGGGCCCACGAGGGGCCCACAAGGGTGGAGGGCGCACCCAGGGGGGTGGGCGCGCCCCTACCTCATGGCCTCCTCGAAGCTTCCCTTACGTGCAATTCAAATCTTCTGGGCTTCTTTCCTTCCAAAAATGGGTTCCGTGAATTTTCAGGTCAATTGGACTCCATTTGGTTTTCCTTTTCTTTGAAACCCTAAAACAAGGTAAAAACAAAAACTGGCACTGGGCTCTGGGTTAATAGGTTAGTCCCAAAAATGATATAAAAGTGTATAATAAAGCCCATAAACATCCAAAACAGTAGATAATATAGCTTGGAGCAATAAAAAATTATAGATACGTTGGAGACGTATCAGCATCCCCAAGCTTAATTCCTGCTCGTCCTCGAGTAGGTAAATGATAAAAATAGAATTTTTGATGTGGAGTGCTACTTGGCATAATTTCAATGTAATTCTTCTTAATTGTGGCATGAATATTCAGATCCAAAAGATTCAAGACAAAAGTTCATATTGACATAAAAATAATAATGCTTCAAGCATACTAACTAAGCAATTATGTCTTCTCAAAATAACATGGCCAAAGAAAGTTCATACCTACAAAATCATATAGTTTAGTCATGCTCCATTTTCGTCACACAAGAATGCTCTCATCATGCACAACCCCGATGACAAGCCAAGCAATTGTTTCATACTTTAGTAATCTCAAACCTATAAACTTTCATGCAATGCATGAGCACGAGCCATGGATATAACACTATGGGTGGAATAGAATAATGAGGGGGTTATGTGGAGAAGACAAAAATGAGAAAGTCTCACATCAACGAGGCTAATCAATGGGCTATGGAGATGCCCATCGATTGATGTTAATGCAAGGAGTAGGGATTGCCATGCAACGGATGCACTAGAGCTATAAATGTATGAAAGCTCAACAAAAGAAACTAAGTGGGTGTGCATCCAACTTGCTTGCTCACGAAGACCTAGGGCACTTGAGGAGGCCCATTGTTGGAATATACAAGCCAAGTTCTATAATGAAAATTTCCCACTAGTATATGAAAGTGACAAAACAAGAGACTCTGTACCATGAAGATCATGGTGCTACTTTGAAGCACAAGTGTGGCAAAGGATAGTAGCATTGTCCCTTCTCTCTTTTTCTTATTTTCATTTTTTTGGGCCTTCTCTTTTTTTGGGCCTTCTCTTTTTTTATGGCCTTTCTCTTTTTTTATTTTTTTATTCCTCACTTGGGACCATGCTCTAGAAAATGATGATCATCACACTTCTATTTATTTACAACTCAATGATTACAACTCGATACTAGAACAAAAGATGACTCTATATGAATGCCTCCGACGGTGTACCGGGATATGCAATGACTCATGAGTGACATGTATGAAAATTATGAACGGTGGCTTTGCCACAAATACTATGTCAACTACATGATCATGCTAAGCAATGTGACGATGATGAATGTGTCATGATAAATTGAATGGTGGAAGGTTGCATGGCAATATATCTCGGAATGGCTATGGAAATGCCATAATAGGTAGGTATGGTGGCTGTTTTGAGGAAGATATAAGGAGGTTTATGTGTGAAAGAGCGTATCATATCACGGGATTTGGATGCACCGGCGAAGTTTGCACCAACTCTCAATTTGAGAAAGGGCAATGCACGGTACCGAAGAGGCTAGCAAGGATGGAAGGGTGAGAGTGCGTATAATCCATGGACTCAACATTAGTCATAAAGAACTCACATACTTATTGCAAAAATCTACAAGTCATCAAAAACCTCTGTACTACGCGCATGCTCCTAGGGGGATAGATTGGTAGGAAAAGACCATCGCTCGTCCCCGACCGCCACTCATAAGGAGGACAATCAAATAACACCTCATGTTTCAAATTTGTTACCTAACGTTTACCATACGTGCATGCTACGGGACTTGCAAACTTCAACACAAGAATTTCTCAATTTCACAACTACTCAACTAGCATGACTTTGATATTATTACCTCCATATCGCAAAACAATCATCAAGCATCAAACTTCTCTTAGTATTCAAAACACTCATAAGAATCTTTTTTAACTATTCTTCGAATACCAAGCATATTAGGATTATTTAAGAAAAATACCATGATGTTTAGGACTCTCAAAATAATATAAGTGAAGCATGAGAGTTCATCTATTTCTATAAAATAAAACCACCACCGTGATCTAAAAGGATATAAGTGAAGTACTAGAGCAAATGACAAACTACTCCGAAAGATATAAGCGAAGATCAATGAGTAGTCGAATAATTATGCAACTATGTGAAGACTCTCTAACATTTAATAGTTTCAGATCTTGGTATTTTATTCAAACATAAATCAAAACAAAATAAAATAAAATGACGCTCCAAGCAAAACACATATCATGTGGCGAATAAAAGTATAGCTCCAAGCAAAGTTACAGATGAACGAAGATGAAAGAGGGGATGCCTTCCGGGGCATCCCCAAGCTTAAGATCTTGGATATCCTTGAATATTACCTTGGGGTGCCTTGGGCATCCCCAAGCTTAGGCTCTCGCCACTCCTTATTCCATAGTCCATCAAATCCTTACCCAAAACTTGAAAACTTCACAACACAAAACTTAACAGAAAACTCGTAAGCTCCGTTAGTATAAGAAAATAAATCACCACTTCAAGGTACTGTAATGAACTCATTCTTTATTTATATTGGTGTTAAACCTACTGTATTCCAACTTCTCTATTGCTTATAAACTCTTTTACTAGCCATAGATTCATCAAAATAAGTAAACAACACAATGAAAACAGAATCTGTCAAAAACAGAACAGTCTGTAGTAATCTGGATCAAACGTATACTTATGGAACTCATAAAATTCTCAAATAAATTACTGGACCTGAGGAATTTATCTATTAATTATCTCCAAAAATAATTAACTAAATAGAACTTTCCAAATAAAAATGGCAGCAATTCTCGCGAGCGCTAAAGTTTCTGTTTTTTACAGCATGATCAACAAGACTTTCCCAAAGTCTTCCCAAAGGTTCTGCTTGGCACAAACACTAATTAAAAGAATAAAACCACATATAAACAGAGGCTAGATGAATTATTTATTACTAAACAGGAGCAAAAATCAAGGAACAAAAATAAAATTGGGTTGCCTCCCAACAAGCGCTATCGTTTAACACCCCTAGCTAGACATGATGATTTCAATGATGCTCACATAAAGGATAAGAATTGAAACATAAATAGAGCATCATGAAGAATATGACTAGCACATTTAAGTCTAACCCACTTCCTATGCATAGGGATTTTGTGAGCAAACAACTTGTTGGAACAAGAATCAACTTGCATAGGAAGGTAAAACAAGCATAACTTCAAAACTTTAAGCACATAGAGAGGAAACTTGATATTATTGCAATTCCTACAAGCATATATTCCTCCCTCATAATAATTTTCAGTAGCATCATGAATGAATTCAACAATATAACCAGCACATAAAGCATTCTTTTCATGATCTACAAGCATAGAAAATTTACTACTCTCCACATAAGCAAAATTCTTCTCATTAGGAATAGTGGGAGCATCATAAGAGACTCGAATAGTATAAATTATTTCCACATTAAAAGAGTAATGTTCAGAAAAGGGGTATTCATAATCATAACAAGTTTTATAAATATAATCACTACTTTTATGGCATAAGTATCATCACAATAATCGTCATAAGTAGGAGGCATGCTATCATCATTGTAAATTTGCATATCAAAACTTGGGAGACAAAAACTACATCTTCATTAAACGTAGCATCCCCAAGCTTGGGACAAACACTAATTGAAGCAACTATATTCTCAAAAACATCATCTTCATCAAACATAGCATCCCCAAGCTTGGGCCTTTTCATATCATAAGCATAATCACTCTCATCCTTAATAGTATGGATAGCACCAATAGTATATCAATTATCATATTCTTCCAAGCAAGTGCCAAAAAGATTTTCAAGATCATAAGAAGTATCATTATCTTCCACAATTATATTTTCATGAGGCACAATAGTAATAGGAGCAGCATTATTTGGGGGATATATCTTTTTACCTCTCTTCCTTTTTCTTTTCTTCTTCTTCACCACATCATGTGTGGGTTCAATCCTCTTTTTGGAGCTCCTTATTAATGAGATTGGTTGAATAGGAGGCTCCTCATCGTTACCTGATTCATCATAAGAAATAATAGGAGGATATTGGGAAGCCTCTTCCCTTTCATTAGTATTCTCTTCATCTTCTATTTGTTTTCTTTTCTTCATGTAATTTGCAATATAAGGATTTTCTATACAATTCACCGCACAATACATATAAATTTCCTCTAGATCAAATCCAAGAAGTTTATAACAGGCAAATTCTGGAAGATAATTAGTTATACGTTTCGTTTCTTCGTAACCCATAAGCAAACTAAGTTCATTATGATGTGCAAGGGAAATCAAGTCATCACAATTTTTGGACACGATACGACCATGAAACAATTTGCATTGGGTATTGAAATGATCATGTTCATTGCAAAGCTCACAAGTATGGCCAAGATAATTTAAATTTTCAGCACATTCATCTAGCTCTTCTTGCAACAATTTAGTTTCTAAGTACTTATGCCTCTTGCAATATATATCTTCCCTATTTGGTGTGTACTTACAAACCCAATGCACTCCACAAAAATTGACATGTTTATAGGAGACAATTTCATCATAACTAGTGCAATCATCATTAGTATCATGGATATTCAAAGAATTCGTACTAAAAACATTGCAATCATGCTCATCATTCAAATATTTAGTGCCAAACATTTTATAGATTTCTTCTTCTAGCACTTGAGCACAATTATCCTTTCCATCATACTTACGAAAGATATTAAAAAGGTGAAGCGTATGAGACAAACTCAATTCCATTTTTTATAATTTTCTTTTATAAACTAAACTAGTGATAAAACAAGAAACTAGAAGACTCGATTGCAAGATCTAAAGATATACCTTCAAGCACTCACCTCCCCGGCAACGGCGCCAAAAAAGAGCTTGATGTCTACTACACAACCTTCTTCTTGTAGATGTTGTTGGGCCTCCAAGTGCAGAGGTTTGTAGGACAGTAGCAAATTTCCCTCAAGTGGATGACCTAAGGTTTATCAATCCGTAGGAGGCATAGGATGAAGATGGTCTCTCTCAAGCAACCGTGCAACCAAATAACAAAGAGTCTCTTGTGTCCCCAACACACCCAATACAATGGTAAATTGTATAGGTGCACTAGTTCGGCAAAGAGATGGTGATACAAGTGGTATATGGATAATAGATAATGGTATTTGTAATCTGAAAATATAAAAACAGCAAGGTAACTAATGATAAAAGTGAGCACAAACGGTATTGCAATGCTAGGATACAAGGCCTAGGGTTCATACTTTTGCTAGTGCAAGTTCACTCAACAATAATAACATAATTGGATCACATAACTATCCCTCAACATGCAACAAAGAGTCACTCCAAAGTCACTAATAGCGGAGAACGAACGAAGAGATTATGGTAGGGTATGAAACCACCTCAAAGTTATTCTTTCCAATCAATCCGTTGGGCTATTCCTATAAGTTTCACAAACAACCCTAGAGTTCGTTCTAGAATAACACCTTAAGACACAAATCAACCAAAACCCTAATGTCACCTAGATACTCCAATGTCACATCAAGTATCCGTGGGTATGATTATACGATATGCATCACACCATCTCAGATCCATCTATTCAACCAACACAAAGGACCTCAAAGAGTGCCCCAAAGTTCTACTGGAGAATCACGACGAAAACGTGTGCCAACCACTATGCATAGGTTCATGGGCGGAACCCGCAAGTTGATCACCAAAACATACATCAAGTGAATCACGTGGTATCCCATTGTCACCACAGATACGCACGGCAAGACATACATCAAGTGTTCTCAAATCTTTAAAGACTCAATCCGATAAGATAACTTCAAAGGGGAAAATCAATTCATTACAAGAGAGTAGAGGGGGAGGAGAAACATAAGATCCAACTATAATAGCAAAGCTCGCGATCCATCAAGATCGTGCCAAATCAAGAACACGAGAGAGAGAGAGAGATCAAACACATAGCTACTGGTACATACCCTCAGCCCCGAGGGAGAACTACTCCCTCCTCGTCATGGAGAGCACCGGGATGATGAAGATGGCCACCGGAGAGGGATTGCCCCCTCCGGCAGGGTGCCGGAACGGGTCTAGATTGGCTTTTGGTGGCTACGGAGGCTTCTGGCGGTGGAACTCCCGATCTATTGTGCTCTCGGATGTTTTTAGGGTATATGGAGATATATAGGCGGAAGAAGTACGTCAGGGGGGCCACGAGGGTGGAGGGCGCACCCAGGGGGGTGGGCGCGCCCCCTACCTTGTGGCCTCCTCGAAGCTTCCCTTACGTGCACTTCAAGTCTTCTGGGCTTCTTTCCTTCCAAAAATGGGTTCCGTGAAGTTTCAGGTCAATTGGACTCCGTTTGGTTTTCCTTTTCTTCGAAACCCTAAAACAAGGTAAAAATAGAAACTGGCACTGGGCTCTGGGTTAATAGGTTAGTCCCAAAAATGATATAAAAGTGTATAATAAAGCCCATAAACATCCAAAACAGTAGATAATATAGCATGGAGCAATCAAAAATTATAGATACGTTGGAGATGTATCAGAATACAAGACACCAAGAAAGTTCTGGCCTGAAGCTATTGATACTTCATGCCATGTCATCAACTGTGCTTATCTTCGCAAGCTTCTGAAGAAAACATCCTATGAACTTCTCACTGGTAAGTTTCCAAATGTCAGTTACTTCAGAGTATTTGGTGCTAGGTGCTGGATCAAGGATCCACATCACACTTCAAAATTTGCACCGAAATCACATGAAGGTTTTGTGCTTGGTTACGGAAAGGATTCGCACTCCTACAGAGTCTTCAACCTCTTTCACTATAAAGTGGTTGAAACTGTGGATGTGCGGTTTGATGAAACTAACGGCTCGCAAAGAGAGCACCTGCCAAATGTGCTAGATGAAATTCCACCCAATGAATCCATCAAGCTTATGGGAACTGGAGAAATCATACCGTCTGAAGTATAGCCTGAAGAGGAACTTATCATCTCTGCACCTAATCAACCTAAAGACAATGCTCAGTCTGAAGACAATCCTTCAAACGATGACAATGATCAGCAAGAGCAAAATCTTCGTCCAGTTCATCCTCGTGTTGCAAATGAAGTACAGATTGAGAAGATAATTGATAGCATCAATGCACCCGGTCCACTCACTCGTTCAAGGGCAACACAACTAGCAAATTTCTGTGGGCACTTTGCATTCATCTCAATATCTGAACCCAAGAAAGTTGATGAAGCCTTCATGGAACCTGAATGGATTCAAGCTATGCAAGAAGAGCTTCAACAGTTTGAGCTGAATAATTGTAACGCCCTCAATGCGGCTATATCTCCTACGTGTCGAAGCACGACTTAGAGGCATAACCGCATCGAAAGCAATGTCGCAAGTGAGGTAATCTTCACACAACCCATGTAATACATAAGGGAAAAAGATACATAGTTGGCTTACAATCGCCACTTCACACAATTACATGAATATAGCATTACAACATCCAAATACAATCAAGGTCCAACTATGGAACCAAAATAAAAGAAGAACCCCAAATGCGACAAGGTCCCCGATCGACCCCAACTGGGCTCCACTACTGATCAACTAGAACGAAACAACACAAAGGACAAGATCTTCATCGAGCTCCTCCTGAGCTTGGTTGCGTCATCTGCACGGTCTCATCGGCACCTGCAAGGTGGTTTTTGAAGTATCTGTGAGCCACGGGGACTCAGCAATCTCGCACCCTCGCGATCAAGACTATTTAAGATTATGGGTAAGGTAAAGGTATGAGGTGGAGCTGCAGCAAGCGACTAGCATATATGGGTGCTAACATATGCAAAAGAGAGCGAGAAGAGAAAGCAAAAGCACGGTCGAACAACTATGATCAAGAAGTGATCCTAGAACAACCTACGTCAAGCATTACTCCAACACCGTGTTCACTTCCCGGACTCCGCCGGAAAGAGACCATCACGGTTACACACACGGTTGATGTATTTTAATTAAGGTCAACTTCAGGTTTTCTACAACCGGACATTAACAAATTCCCATCTGCCCATAACCGCGGGCACGGCTTTCGAAAGTTCAAATCCCTGCAGGGGTGTCCCAACTTAGCCCATGACAAGCTCTCACGGTCAACGAAGGATATTCCTTCTAGCGGGAAGACCTGATCAGACTCGGAATCCCGGTTACAAGACATTTCGACAAGGTAAAACTAAACCAGCAACACCGCCCGAATGTGCTGACAAATCCCGATAGGAGCTGCACATATCTCTTTCTCAGGGCACACTCAGATTGTCCAAGGTACGGGTAGGCCAGCCCAGAGTTTCCCCTGGTGGCCACCGGCAGCTGACAGGTTGGACCAACACTCAGAGGAGCACTGGCCCGGGGGGGGGGGGGGGGGGGGGGTTAAAATAAGATGACCCTTGAGTCTGCAAAACCCAAGGGAAAGAAAAGGCTAGGTGGCGAATGGTAAAACCAATGTTGGGCATTGCTGGAAGAGTTTTATTCAAGGCGAACTGTCATGGGGTTCCCATTATTACCCAACCGCGTAAGGAACGCAAAATCCGGGAACATAACACTGATATGACGGAAACTAGGGCGGAAAGAGCGGAACAAAACACCAGGCATAAGGCCGAGCCTTCCACCCTTTACCAAGTATATAGATGCATTAATTAAATAAGATGTACTCCCTCCGTTCCTTGATATAAGGTGTATAGATTTTTGAGAAAAAAACCAAAATATAAGGTGTATTGCATTGCACCACTCGTTTGGATAATTTTTTTAGGGATGTGACTACATTTCCTTATATTAGGCAACCTCCTCTATTTTCTCATGCCAATTAGTCAGGTGTAATCTCGCTCAAAACTTGTATAATTTTACCTCCACGTGTGTTCTTTAATTTCCGTGCCAAAAACTATACACCCTATATTTAGGAACGGAGGGAGTATTGTGATATCCCAACAAGTAAACATGTTCCAACAAGGAACAACATCTTCATGTTCCAACAAGGAACAAACTTCAATCTTCACCTGCAACTAACAACGCTATAAGAGGGGTTGAGCAAAGAGGTAACATAGCCAAACAACAGTTTGCTAGGACAAGGTGGGTTAGAGGCTTGGTTCAACAATATGGGAGGCATGATATAGCATGTGGTAGGTACCACGGCATAGGCATAGCAAAAGAGCGAGCAACTAGCAAGCAAAGATAGAAGTGATTTCGAGGGTATGGTCATCTTGCCTAAAATCCCGCAAGGAAGAAGAACGCGTCCATGAAGAAGACAAACGGACGTATTCGGACAAATCCTCACAAACGCGGCGTTATCGGAACCAACCCAAAGAAGCAACACTGGAAAGGAAGAAAACAACATAGAAAACAACCACCACATAAGCATGGCACGATGCGCAAACAAGTATGATGCATGTCCGGTTTAACGAAGCATGGCATGGCAAAGTCCACAAGCAATTCTACAAATTAAGTGGAGATCAATATGCAACGAGTTGCATATTGACGAAACACCACAACAAGTTATTTAGTTCGATCTCGTTTATGTACCCAACAATATTAAATGTTGTTAAACATGGCAAGATGGTGAAGTAAATGAAAACTACCTATCTAGGGAAGTTTAAATGAGGCCGGAACAACAAAACAACAAGTCCGGAAACTCCTCATATGCATATATTAGGTTTGGTACTGTTCTGCCCTAAACATAATTTTAGAGTTGTTAAACATGCTAGATGAGTGCAACATGTTAAACTAGGCATTTTTCTACCCCATTTACATATAAAGTTTGTTTAAAACCGAGCTACGGTTAATTTGTTATGAATTAAATCATTTTAACAAGTTATTTAAGAAAATTTAAACAAACAACATCTTAAACATTTCAAACATAGATGAAAGTTGCATATTATTAAACTAGATGAAAATCTAAGCAAGTTTCATATTAAGTTTGTTTTAATCCGATGCACGGTTCAAGAGTTATTATATGCATGAAGAACAGGGGCTTTTCTGTGAAACTGTCTTTCTCTGGAAATTAGACAAAATCGCAGCTGGGAAAAAACACTACATGGGCCGAAACTGAGCAGAGGTCCAACAGAACAGAAAAAAAGGAGGCGCTGGTGGTGGCCTTACCATGGGCCTCGGCCCGGTTCAGTGGAGGAGGAGGTAGGCCGCGAAGGGGCAAGCTGGGCCTGGAGCGCTCGCAGGCCTTGGCGCTGGGCTGGAGGCGTGCTGGGACTAGGCGGCTTAGCGGATGGATGGTCAACACGCAGCGGGGTGCTCGTTCCTAAGCTGCCGCTCGATGCAGAGGAAAACACACAAAGGAAGCGAGACACTGGCGGCTTCAGGCGATGCAGGGAAGCGACGGCACGCACAGGAGGTCAGGGAAGGACGGGTTCATGGCGGAGGCGGCGAGATCCAGTGGTCCTCGGCCGGATCTGGCGCGGAACGACGGCGAGGACCTGCGTGGGAGCTCCATGAGGGAAGTGGAAATTGCTATTACCTGAAGAAAAAAGGGAGAGAGAGATTCAGGGAGGGAACATGGAAGGAGAAGGACAAGAAGGAAGCAGAGGGACGCGACGGTCCTGCTGGTTCTGGTCACCGGTTGCGGAGCTGATGAGGCCGCGATCGGCATGAGGCGCTGCTACTGCTTGAAGGAGGCGAAGGTGCGGCGAGGGACATGCCGCGGCGGGCGCGACGAAGGCCAGGACGGAGGTCCGGCAGGGTGCGAGGGCACGAAGGAAACCGGCGGGGGTGGACGCCAGTGACGCAGACGAGGTGAAGGCCTTCGGCGGGGAAGCTCCAGCCAGTGGCCTCCCTGGCGTCGGGTCCCTGCTAGAGAATGGAGAGGCGAGAGAGATTAGAGAGGTTGAGAGGGAGAGAAGCAGGGGGAGTAAAATAAGAGAAGGCAGGGCGTGGCGATCTGGTGGTTGCCGGCTGCTGCTACTCCGGCGAGGAGGCTCGGGGCACGAGAGGCGAGCGAGGCAAGGGGAGCTCGGGTGGATCGAGCAAGGAGGAGGGGGTTGCGCTGGTTGGTGGGTTGGAAAAATCGAGGGGGGATTTTTGGACTTGGAGAGATCCCGAGGTGGGAGATAGTGCGGAGGCGGTGGCAGGGACAAATCCCCTAGATTTTAGGGTTTGCTTGATTGGGTAGGTGGTGGACTATATATATAGGGACAATCGGATTAGGTTTAGACCCTCCGATCAAAATTAGACAATCTTGGATAAATAGGTTAGGGAGCCCAATTAAGAAAACGGAGACGTTTTGTAGATCTTCGGGGATGATCCGGACACAACGGTGGCGACAGTCCGGGTCGGGTTCGGGACAACTCTCGGGCGCGCGCGAGGGGGGCTGCGGGCTGACGAGAGAGGTTAGGTTGGACCTGGTGGTAGGTAGTGAGCTGTGTAGACGGTCTCGAGCTGAGAGAAGAGAAGAGAGGGAGGCCCGGCGACTGTTTCCAGAGACCAAAAACGTCTGACGATAGACCGGCTATACTGCCGCTATAGTTAAACGTTGGGGCGTCAAACGAACTCCGATTGCGATGAAACTTGGCAGGCGGTCTACCTACACTATAACAAGAGCGCACGCCAACTCTCATCCCATTCAGAGAACATTTTCCGGACACTTATAAAATAATATTTCGGACATGCCGCGGGCGCGTGCAAGTGTGTCTGGGCTCAGAACGGACAACGGACGAAACTGGGGAAACCCAGACAAATGCAAGTTTTGAAAACATGATGATGCAATGCATATGATGACATGACAAGATGCAACACGCAAGCAAAGATAAGGCAACAACAGTGAATAACTGGAGGACACCTGGCACATCGGTCTCGGGGCGTCACAATAATGTATGGGAACTGGTCAAGCATCCTGATCCTCGTAAACACAATATCATAGGCACTAAATGGATATATCGCAACAAGCAAGATGAGCATAGTCAAGTTGTCAGAAACAAGGCTCGTCTCATTGCTCAAGGATACACTCAAGTTGAAGGAATTTACTTTGATGAAACATCTGCTCCTGTGGCTAGGCTTGAAGCTATACGCATACTGCTAGCCTATGCAAATCATCATAACATCCTTCTATATCAAATGGATGTGAAGAGCGCCTTTCTCAACGGCAAGATTGAAGAAGAAGTGTATGTTGCACAACCGCCTGGTTTTGAAGATCCAAAATATCCTGACATGGTTTACAAGCTCAACAAGGCACTGTATGGCCTCAAACAAGCCCCTCGTGCTTGGTATGACACACTCAAAGACTTCCTGAAGAGCAAAGGCTTCAAACCTGGTTCCCTGGATCCACACTCTTCACGAAGACATATGATGGTGAACTGTTTGTGTGCCAAATATATGTGGATGACATTATCTTCGGCTGCACTAATCAGAAATACAGTGATGAGTTTGGATACATGATGCAAGAGCAATATCATATGTTGATGATGGGTGAGATGAAGTTCTTCCTTGGTCTTCAAATACGGCAGCAACGCAACGGCATCTTCATATCTCAAGAGAAATACCTCAAAGATTGCCTGAAGAAGTTTGGAATGCAAGACTACAAAGGTTATACCACGCCAATGCCTACCAAGAGTCATCTGGATCCTGACGCCAATGGTAAAGAGTTCGATCAAAAGGTATACCGCTCCATGATTGGTTCTTTGCTTTATCTATGTGCATCTAGGCCAGATATCATGCTTAGTGTTTGCATGTGTTCCCGATTCCAAGTGGCACCAAAGGAATCCCATCACTTAGCTGTGAAGCGAATTCTTCGATATTTGGCTTACACCCCAACACTAGGATTATGGTATCCAAAGGGCTCAGAGTTTGATCTAGTTGGATTCTCGGATGCTGATTATGCTGGTGACAAGGTGGATCGCAAGTCTACATCAGGCACATGCCACTTTCTGGGATGATCACCTGTGTGTTGGTCTTCAAAGAAGCAGAACTGTGTATCTCTCTCCACTGCTGAATCTGAATACATTGCTGCTGGATCTTGCTGCGCTCAGCTTCTCTGGATGAAGCAAACACTCAAAGACTATGGCATTCATCTGAAGCAAGTGCCACTCTACTGCGACAATGAAAGCGCCATCAAGATTGCCAACAACCCAGTTCAGCACTCGAAGACAAAGCACATTCAGATCCGTCATCACTTTCTCAGAGATCATGTCATGAAGGAAGATATTGATGTCATTCACGTCAACACTCAAGAGCAACTGGGAGATATCTTCACAAAGCCCTTGGATGAGAAAAGGTTTTGCAAGTTGCGGTGTGAGCTAAATATCTTGGAATCCTCAAATGTCCTGTGATCATGCACACATCCTAACACTTATGCATGTTGATGTCTTAGATGTGCAACACACGAAGTAACGTATATCTTCAACTAATGAAGACTTACATTCTAAGTGTGAATACATCAATGCGGGATTTGACTTCAGAGCGCCACGATAATTGTGCGCCGTGTCTGGGTCTAATACTTCCTATACGGTGGGCAACGCCACCACCAAACTTTTGTTTGGATTATTTTCTATTGGCGTTATATTTGCAAAGTCTTCGCATTTGGTTTGTCTTCAATATTAACATGGCTTCATGTTTATCTTCACTATATTGATTTGGTCTCATTCGGATATATTCATGTATTTGCGTTCTGTCCTCTACAGCATTCACTTATAGCTATGTCTTCTCGTTGGATCTTTTGAACTAAGTGAATGTGATTGGACCCTAACCTTTCTATGATCCCATCTCAAATCTATCTATCCAAATCATATGCATTCTATTGAAACTGTCGAATGTCTTTGCTGCGTCCTTGTTAGCAGAAGATACAGAGACAAACATTAAATCTATTTTAAATGCTCAATCATTTTTGCCTGAAACCCGGAGAAGCGGGAACGACCACCCGACAATCCAGGTGTACGTGGGAACGTGGAACAACCTCGAATGAGTTGCATGATCGCCACGTGTCCTTCAGATGTGAACTGCCAGGGGCACCTGCGTAATAACGCTGTGCCGTCCCTGTCCTTATAAATACACGCCACACCCCAGTCATTATCTCTTCTTCCACTTCTCTTCCTCACACAAACCCTAGCGCCACCGCTAGCCCTCGACGACGCCGGCGACGAAGAGCTTAGCTGCCGCGACCTCACCGGCGCCGTCATCACGCCGGCCGCGGACATCGTATTCTCTGCCGTTGCTGTAGGTGTCCTCCATCGCCAAGTTAGGGCATGGAATATCGAACTGCTCGGCCTCATCTCCTACTCCATCTAGCAGTTCCTTGAGTGGTAAATAAAAACTCTTTTACAGTCCTTTTTGATCCGATAGATTCATCCTTTTCAACCACAAGTGGTTTCTGTTCCTACAAAGTTGGATCTATCCTATTCTGCATCTCATAATATGCCTAGTATGTTCACTTATGCTTCACAAAGTATTTAGATTCCTCACTTGTACTTATTCGTGGATTCGTACAAATATGGAACCAACTCTCTACATATGAGTGAATATCTTCGCACTATGAGTTCAATGTCTTCTAAACTGATTTATCGTCAAAATCTTTTAAGAATGCATATGACCTCTTCCCCTTCCCTCGCATCTCTAATGCTGTCACAGGTACATGTCCGTGGGAGAATCCCTTGGTTCTCATAGTCTGCATTCATTTGCATAGTTCTTATAGCATCACATAAATTCTCCCGAAGCCAGTTCCTGTCTGACCAGTAGAAGGAAGACTTTGAAAGTGTCGAAGCCTTTCAGTCTAAACTTCATGGCAATAGAGAAATCAGCAAGGAAGGGTGGCAGACAGTGCCGTGGGGGTACATCAATGGATCTGCCTGAAGATCTCTATGAACTATACAAAACTAACCCCGAAGAAAGCTATGGTTAGCGCAAGACACGAATCCAATGGATTCGAAGATATTGGGCTGAGCAATGGTTCAAGTACAGATTCGTCACCAAGGAGTATGCTGAGAAGAATGCTATCACGCGTCCTTGGGGAGATATTCTCTATAAAAATCTTCAACCCAAGACCAGAACTGAAGCCATTGCTCAAGGATTCTACCCTTGCATGGTCCGAGGGCCACAACCTACTGATGCCGACCCATCGTCATTGCTATCGTGTCGAGATGACAATCTTTTCAAGTGCAACTTAGTTTGCCAAGAACTCGGCCAGGGAAAACAAGAAGTCTTGGGGATTAGACTTCAACCCAGGCCCCTCTATGCCACGTGCCGATGGCACACGCGAAGCTGAACCCAATCTCCACTGC
Organism: Triticum urartu; assembly: GCF_056163025.1. Taxonomy (NCBI): domain Eukaryota; kingdom Viridiplantae; phylum Streptophyta; class Magnoliopsida; order Poales; family Poaceae; genus Triticum; species Triticum urartu. The sequence goes on from NC_141874.1 coordinate 159,143,964, forward strand.
TCCTCCTGCACCAAGTGTGCAGTCTGAAGATCTCTCTCGCATCTCCAAGACTGAGAAGAAAAAGAAGAAGCCCGTGCACTCCTCTAGTTCTGTTCTGACTCCTGTTGTTGTTTTAAGAAATGAGAATGACGCCATTGATCTGTCTAGCGATGACGATCTTGGTGATGACGCTCTTGAGTAATTGATAAAGAGCAAGCAAGAGGCGGAAATCTTCAATGATCTTCCCCTCTTTGATGTGGAGATCCTGTACAAGTTTATTGATGAGTGGTTTGACAGCCCAGACCTCAGTTTTGATGATCTTCAGCTCCCAATTGGCCTCAGCGTCTCTTTCCATGGAGCCATTGCTCCTGAGCTGGCTCTTGCGCAGAAGATTGTTGAGCTTAAGCACAAGATTGATTATGAAAAGGCTCAGTTCAAGAAGCACATGGCCAAGCTCAATGTTGAAGACATTCAAAACTTCAAGGTCATGCTGCATGAGCTCAAGGAGGCATTTCACAAGAAACGTGAAGAAGCAAGAGGTTCTCGTGAGCGCATGAAGAATCTCGCTGCCAAATGTGTTCAAGGCTACAATGAAGCTGAAAAGCGCAAGGCTTTGGGGCGACCAGGCATCGACCCAAGAATGGCTGCCAAGAAGAAGAAGAAGCCTGCTTTGGGCCAACCAGAAGCATCAAGGCAGGAAGAACCTCGCATTGTCTTCCCGGCCAGTATGACAGGCTCGAAGCCTAAGGTTCCCACAATGGCTTCGGAGCTCAATAAAACTAGGGCAGCTGAAGCCGAACCCGAAAGCGCAAGACCAAAGCCACCACTGATGATGCTCCACCGACTAAGAAGAGAAAGACAAAGAAGAGAGACCGGGCTACTCCCACAGAGCCCCTTGTTGTCGAGCCAATCTCAGTGGCTCGTCCTGCGTCTGAACATCATGAGCGCCAGTTGATAGTTCATGAGCCTGCTTCCACAGAGGCTCCTGAAGCTGTAGACATTCCAGCTGTTGACCCCACCGCAGCTGAAGACATTGGTCATCAAGACAATGTTCAAGATGATGAAGTCCTTCCTCAGATCGAGCACAATTTGGTATCATCGCCTGTTCTCACGAACAGCGAACTCACCAGCATTGGTCGTCCATTGACTCCAATTGCTCAGGATGACTCATGGGCTGATCACCCTCAAGAATCCCCTCGTGATGAAGAAACACCAGTTACTGCCCCAACCTAGGTCACCACTCCGGTGATTGACGATGAAGACCTTGAGGCCCAACCAACTCCATCTCCACAGGCGTCGCCAGCGTTTCGCAGGCTTCCCAAAGGACCAAGGCCACATGTCGCTTTGTCAAGTGTTCCAGAAGGATAAGAGCGCCAATCCATTTCACGCGAAGTCTTTCCTAAAGCCTCTCCTACTGCGAACATCCCTGAATCTGAAGCCAAAGCGGCTGATGATATTCCGGCTGCCTCAGCCGATGACCAAGAAGAAGAACCAAGAGAAGAAGAACGTGTTGCTACACCCCCGTCCAACCCTGAAGTTGTTCTCGAGGAGAACGTGTCCGACCCTACAACTCCTGAAGTGGAGGTTACCAATACCGAGGCGGCCACCAACACCAACACTGATGCCAATGACGTTGTCATGGCCGAAGCTAATGTGGCACCTGAAGCTAATGTGGTGCCAGACATGAATGCACCTGAAGCTAATGCTGCACCCGAAGCAAATCCGCAGCTCGAAGACAATGCCTCTGCTCCTGTACCACCTCCTAGGCCACACACCATTGAGCAAGCATTCTATCAAGGGCAACTTACCACCGTCCGCTGGCCCATTCTGGTTCCTCCACCTGCTGCCGGTCCGCAATTTGAATATCATGTGGAGAACAGGCCTCGGGTCCAGAAGCCAAAGCCAAGGCTACCACGGTTTCCAGGTACTGCAACATCGCCAGGATCGTTTAATCTGAATGGCTTCAAGGCACACAACACAATCTCCGCAGATCGATTCTGGAGTTATCAGCAGCGCAACTACTATTCTTGCATCTTATACAATCAGGGGTGCATTTTCCCTCATATGCGTCTAGACTGCGAAGCCATTGCTGGATTGCATTGCCTTGAAGAAGCCCTTGACTGCTTCCGTGATGCGGGTTTGCTCAACTTTGTGACTGACAAGGAGCATTGGAATGAAGGACTTCTGCTTCAATTCTATGCTACCCTCCACATTCGTGGATACAACAGGGATCCGAAGACTTGGATCCTTGAGTGGATGACGGGCGATGTACATCATGAAGCTAAAGCCCAAGACATCATTGAGCTCACAGCCCTGCCCACTCCTGGCGAATATTATGAACCAGGTTGTTAGCAACACCAGAATGCTTTGGAGAGCATTTTTCAGAAGCCAGAGCCTAACATGAGCCAAATGCTGAGCATCATGAAGCCTCTGCCACGCGACGCTGAATACCCAATGAAATTCTTTGTTGAAGACCTAGAGTATCTGCCCCGAAGCATCTATCATATCATCAGGAGAACTCTATGGCCTGTCAAAGGACATTCATCTGCAGCAAAGCTTCAAGGAGCAATGAAGACTTTGGTTTTCTATATCTTCAATGGCATCAGCTTCAATGCTCAAGACTTTTTCATCAGGCAGTTGGCTGCATCTGGCTCCGACATATTTGGTCTGAAGTTCTATGCTCCATGGGTAATGCGCCTCATCAAGCTTCACTCTGCTATCAACTATCAGCCGTCTACGTGCAATCATCTTATATTCTTACTAGAGGTTGATCTGTCTGTTGAAGCCATTTACCCAGAGCCTGCAAAGGAGCCAATTTATCTTCACAATGTCGATCGTCAAAGCTTCACCCAGCCCATTGAAGGAGTTCAGGCCGTTTCTCGTGTTTACCCCTTGGCTGGCAATACACGTGCCCCTCGCACCCAAACTGAAGCCACTGCAAGTACCATTGCCCAAAGGCCTCGGAAGTGATCTCATGTTCTCAATGACCGAGAGCTTCTCATCGCTCTATGTCAGATGCAAAGCCTCTTGGTGGACGCCAATTGCATTTGAAATCTTGCCACCAAGAATGCCTTTGTTACACATGAAACCTGTCAGAGGTCTTGGAAGAGTTTGACATTGCTCAGTGCTGAAGCTGATCTTCAAGACGATGGCTTCACAGAGAGATTCAAGTTTGACTCAACTCCTCCAAGGAATGCTCACTTGCGTCGGACTCCCTCACTCGAAGACTCTGACTATTCCTCCTCACCTGCAACGGTGAATGCCAAAGTCATAGATGATCAAGATGACGCTACTTCACCACCTCCAACTTCCGCGCATGTCGACACTGCACCAAGTTCGTCTGCACCACCAAAACTCAACGACGACCCTGCTTCATCGAGTACTCCACATGGGAACGAGTAGCAAGATCTATGTCTTCAAACCTTTTTGGTCATTACTGACAAAAGGGGGAGAAGGATATGAGTTGATAGTCTTCAAGCGGGTCCATATGGGTGGTTGCTATACTTTTTCTACATTTGCCAAGTGCTTACAACTCTCGCTTTTGATACATTTGGTTCGTTTTGAGTTGTAACACTTGAACTTGATGGTCGTCTACTACCTTTTCGACACTATGTGATGCGATGATAAATTCCGCATGTGCGACGATAAATTCCGCACGAAGTCATTTTGCAGACGTCCATTTTTCATTATGCATGTCATTATCTTCGTTATATCCTTTCATGCATGATGAACTGTCTTCATAAGTAGAAGAGGAGCTCCGCAAGTACAACCTGCCATGTGCATTTGCATTCAAAAGCAAAATATTCAGGGGGAGCCTTTCTGCTACATACAAAGACAATACCTAAATCCTTTACAATTTCACATACTTTTATCCCCGTTGAAAACTTCAACTAGTTTGTCACCAATCACCAAAAAGGGGGAGATTGTAAGTGCATCTAGTGCCACCCCTAGTTGGTTTTGGAGTATTGATGACAAACCTGGTTGAGGGACTAATGTGTTTGTGAGAATTGCACGATAACACAGGTAGTAGTCCCTCATTGATTCGGTTTTCCTACTGGAGATGACCCCTAAAAATCTATGAAGACATTGAAGACAAAGGTGGTATGTGAAGATATTCACATTGAAGACTATGACAAGAGAAGACATCGCGTGAATACTATGGAGCGCGAAGACTTAGTTGTTTCGTTATTTCCTTTTCTTCTTTATTGAGTCATAGGAACCACCGTATTGTTAAGTGGGGTCCCAGTGAACAAAGTCAGAGTGACTGAAGTGATGCTTAACCAAAATCCTATGCCTTTGAGCCAAGACAATGAGAGCAAATGTTATCCAGAGCTGGATGAGTCAGCTTTACTTGTAGCCCAAGTAAAGTTGCCACGTGTGTTTGAAATCTGACCGTTGGAACATGTGTCAGTTCCTTAGTGACCTAGGGTCATTTCTGTAACATCCCAAATTTTCAATTTGGAATGTTATACATTAGATCATCTATGCATATCATATTTTAATTTTGCATTTTGGTTGATCCTAGAAATTCTACGCAACTCAAGGACCCACGGAGAGAGTTGGGGATTTCGTTATTTTCATATTTGAGTTTTCTCAAATTTTGAGAATAGGATCATTTGACTTTGTTATTTTATCGTCAATTATTTCTATTACAAAAATATGAGAGAGGGAATAAAATGACTTTCCCAAAATAAAGAAATATTGAGGATTTAATAATAAATCAAATAAGATTTTATTTTGGAGTCTTTCGTTATTTTATCTGAATTTAGGAAAAATGTGCGTTTTTCAAAATTGCATTTAAGCCCCAAATAAATGTTCACCTTGTGCGGCTTGATTTTAGAAGCCCGGGAAAATTTATTTCGGGATTTTTGGAGTCCGTTTAGTATTTATTTTTCTTCCGCGCGTAATTATTTATATAAAAAAAGAACCGACCTAACGGGCCGTGTCTGACCCGGACTTCGGCCCGACTAGGCTATATAAGCCAGGGAAGGAGGCCCAGCCGAAACCCTAAGCCGCCCCAGCCCCAGCGCCGCCGCCGCCTCCTGCCGCCGCTGCCTCCCGCCGCCGCCGCCGCATGCCGCCCGAGGTTCGACGCGCCTCGAAATCCGCACCGGTTTATTTTTTTTTCAAAAACCGTCCGGTTTTTCCGTCGCTTTTTTAGTTTCGGTTTTTTTAAATAGATCGGTTTTTCTGATTTATTTAAATAGCGAGCGTTCGATCATTCGTTCGTTCTAATGAACATTTGTCATTTTTCTTTTTCTCGGATTTTGTCCGTGATTTTTCTGATCGCGATTCCTGATCCGATTTCCTTTTTAGTATAACTTTTCGCTCATTTATCAGAATCAGGCGATTCAAGCGCCTGGAGTTTCGTCTCGAAACCCTCTATCTGTTTAACCAACTTAAACAAGTTTTTGCTACTGTAAAAATTGCCTTAGATCCAGATTAGTAGAACGAAGTTGTTTTCTTTCGTCGTTTGACTTTCGTTGCTTCGTTCGATTTGATTCTTTTTGCAAACCGGAGTTCTTAAGTTGAACCTTCTGGTTAGATCTCTTATTTGACTTTTACCTGTGCATTAAATGAGTACTTATTGTTTGCTTCTTTGTTTGTCTGCGATAGAATACCCGGAGTGCGCCGCTTGTTACATCGAATCGCTAGGTTTCCCGGATCATCAGCAAGGCAAGTAACACTTTGATCATACCTTTCCTACTACCCAGTTTTATTGCATTAGATCAATCCTCAAACATTTCATGATTAGGATCTAATTAAATTGTGGGATGGGAAGTAGTTGAGGTAGTACCTATTACCTGTTTACTTTCAAACCTTTGGGAGTTACTTCTACGTTTGCTTATTGTGCCATGCTATGCTAGTAGACGTGGATTGGGTGAGTGATATCCATGACAGATGTGAGTTTGTTAATTAATGGTTTATCTAAGGTGGCAACTTAAACACACATTTGGGTGGATTGAGGTACCTGGGTATTCCAGGACTTGCCTGTTTTCTTTTGGACCGCCACCTAGGCTCAAAGGGATCATGAGACTATTCATACTAGAAACTTCCGTGTGCAGCCACAAGCTATTATGGGCTCTAGCATAGTTGAATAAGTCATGCGAACTCTTACAGTGGTAGACTAGCAGATGTAGGGGATTGTAGGTGGTACGGTCTACCCGATCGTAAGGTGCTAGCGCTTCTGAAAGACTATGTCTCGGTCATCCGTTTCTCAAACACCATGTAGTGCGAGAAACCAAACGGAGGCGATCGAGTCTTGTGGGGAAAAGTGCGCAAACCTCTGCAGAGTGTAATAAACTAATCATGGTTAGCCGTGTCCCCGGTTATGGACAATCTTGAGTATCTAGTATCTGGATTATCATGTGAATCTCAAACATGTTACTCTAAATTAATTTTGTTGGGTTTTGTTTAATGATGATGCTTAATTGGGATTGAGAATGCTGTCAACCATTCTCAATGTTTAACAACTAACATGATAGTTAAATAAATTTATTCCTTTGAAGTAGGGAAAAATTGGCTTTACGCAAAACTGTAACCATAGAGCTTTCCACCAGCCAAACATGCATATAGTATAGCTGTTTCATTCCATTACTCTCTATGTGTTACATTGCCAGCATATTCCATGTGCTGACCCGTTTCGGGCTGCAACGTTAATGTTGCAGACTTTTCAGATGACGATTAAGGAGTTTTTAGGTCGTGGTTCTATACTCAGTGTTGCCGTTGGAGTTGATGGACTCACTTATCTTCCAAGCCTTCCGCTGTTATCGTTATTAGATGGCCTTAAGCCATATTTATTGTAATAAGTTCTCTTATGAGACACTCGATGTAATAAGTGTGTGATTGCTACTCCGCTATAAATCCTCCGAGTACTGTGTGGTGTCAGCATTACTGATCCAGGGATGACACCGGAGCACAGAGATCAGACTATTTGAGGTCTGGTCGCTACAGAGATGGTATCAGAGCACACGCTGACTGTAGGACACGACCACTAAGCTAAAGACCTAGATCACTATTCACTCTCTCCTCTTATGACCTCTCATCTTTTCTACTTTTTAGGATGGCGGATGCAAGGAACAAGTTCACACAACCGGATGAAAATACACCCTTTGGACAACACTTGAAGGAAGTCACTAGATACCTGAACATAGGAGTACCAAGCTTCACGGGAACCTACAACGCCACTTTACCTGAAGAAGAGCGCTGGATGATTCAAGTTCAAGTTTCAGGAAGGGCGTTCATGCCAGTCACTGAGCCCATAGAGTTTTCTTTTGATGCACCAACTTGGAGTCTAGGAAAGAGCATGGCAGCTCACATCGCCATGGGACGCATTGGAGAAGTCTACCGCAATGATCTCAAGGATACTATCTACCAGATTTGTGGGCGCCGAGATGAGCACTGGGAGATGATCAGCACTAGGAAGGATAGATCAATTGCAGCTTTTATCCAGGAGTTAAACCAGCACATTCGACGACAGGAGAACCAGATGTGCACCGACATGATAGATCTGAAGAAGGCTAAGACAAGAATCAAGGAACTGAAGGAAGAACTCAAGGCTACACGTGAATATTATGAAGAGGAAATTGTAGTATTGGTGGATAAGAATGCCGACCTAACTATGAAGCTAGCGATATTTATGGGAGACCCTACACCAGTAGATGAAGACGAAGAACCCAAGGAGATTAGCCTGGAAGACTACATCATCATCGATGACACAGACTCGGACCCAGACGAAAGCGATGATGACTATGTTGATGAAGCTGGAGCAGATATCATGGAGTCTGCAACCAAAGAATATTTCTAGTAGACCACCTCATCAGTAGTAGTAGTCCACCATGTAAATATAGTAGCCCGAGCACTTTTGCGATGGATAGATCGATTGTATGCCCTTGTTTGTTTGATTGAATGAAGTGAATTGTTTGCTTTTGCCTCATGTGCATATGGGTAGTGTTTTCTCTTTAGACCCCCTCTATTCTTACATCTCATCTTTTTAAACCCTTAGATGCCTCCGAGACGTGACCCCGGATTTACCTTTCTACCGGAGCTCACCCAGTTGATCCAGCAACAGAACACATTGATGCAGTTGCTAGTACAGAATCAGAACCAGGGGAACAACAACAACAACAACCCACCACCACCACCTGTTGATCACTTAGCCCGTTTTCTTAGGCTAAATCTGCCGGTGTTTTCCAGTAGCACCGAGCCGATAGTAGCAGATGATTGGCTCCGCAAGACAGCTAGAGAGTTGACCACAACAGGATGCACAGATGCGGAGAAGGTGAAGTTTGCCGCATATCAGCTTGAAGGACCCGCAACATCATGGTGGGAGAATTTCCCAGCCACTTTCCCTGTCGACACTGTCACATGGGACCAGTTTCAGCAGGCCTTTCGTACTGCCCATGTTTCAGCAGGAGCTATGGCCATGAAGAAGCGTGAGTTTCGCAACTTACGCCAAGGAGGACGGACAGTAGGCCAGTATGTGGAGGACTTTAGTAAGTTAGCACGTTATGCCCCAAATGACGTTGCTACGGATGCAGCTAAGCAGGAGAAGTTTCTGGAAGGACTGAATGATGAGTTAAGCATGCAGTTGATGGTAGCAACCTTCAACAACTACCAGGAGTTGGTAGACCGTGCTCTTATGATTGAAGGCAAGTAGCAGGAAATTGAGAATCGCAAGAGAAAGTATGGACAAGGAAAGTACAATTCAGGAGCTCAGCAGAAGCCATGTTTTACCCCTAGACCGGGAGGACATTTTCAGCATACCCATGGAGGAGGTAGCGCGCACAATCACAATAGAACCAGGAATGGTAATGGGAATGGAGGAAGCAATGGCCAGAATCGCACCAACCCATCAACCCTAGCCAAGAAAGACCTGAGCCAAGTCACTTGCTTTAAGTGTTCAAAGACCGGACATTATGCCAATGAATGTCCTTAATTACAAAATGGAAATAGCAATGGAAGCTCTGGGAAGAAGCCGAACCCTTTCAACAGGGGATAGGTGAACCACGTTAGCGTGGAGGAGGTTGAAGCTTAGCCTGATGCAGTAATAGGTAAGTTTTTGGTTAAGTCATTTACTGCACTCGTTCTTTTTGATACTGGTGCATCGCATTCATACATCTCAAGGGGATTTGTGGATAAGTATAACCTGTCAACCCAAGCCCTTAGGTCACCCATGTTAGTAACCTCGCCTGGAGCAGAATATATGGCTAGTATATGGTGTGATCGGTTACCATTAACGATTGGTAACTATGTTATCCCTCATACCTAATAGTATTGGAATCCCAAGGATTGGATGTGATATTAGGCATGGATTGGTTATCAAAGTATGAAGGGAATATTGAATGTGCTAGTAAGTCAATTTTGCTTACCACCCCAGAAGGGAGAACGATCAAGTATGTATCCCGGCATGTGCCAAAGAGGACTCAAGTAAATTGCTTAACAGGAGTTGTGCAGGAGGAAGTACCAGTAGTGAAGGATTTGCTTGAAGTATTTCCAAAGGAGTTGCCAGGCATGCCACCGGATAGAGATATTGAGTTTTTGATTGAGCTATTGCCAGGCACCGGGCCAATATCGAAGAGACCATACAGGATGCCTGCAAAAGATTTGGTAGAAATTAAGAAGCAGATTAAGGAGTTATTGGATAAAGGATATATTCGCCCAAGTTCTTTGCCTTGGGGATCGCCAGTACTTCTAGTGGAGAAGAAGGATGGATCGTTAAGGATGGTTGTTGATTATCGAGGATTGAATGAAGTAACGATCAAGAACAAGTACCCACTACCAATGATCAATGATCTGTTTGATCGATTGCAAGGAGCTAAGGTATTTTCCAAGATCGATCTGCGATCAGGGTACCACTAGTTGAAGATTCGAGAACAGGATATTCCGAAGACAGCTTTTACCGCCAGGTATGGGCTGTACGAGTATACCGTTATGTCATTTGGTCTGACTAACGCACCCGCATATTTTATGAACATGATGAAAAAAATATTTATGGAGTTTTTGGATAAGTTCGTCGTAGTGTTCATTGATGATATCCTGGTCTACTCGAAGAATGAAGAGGAGCATAAGGAGCATTTGCGTTTGGTACTTGAGAAGCTCAGAGAACATCAGTTGTATGCCAAGTTCAGCAAATGTGAGTTTTGGTTGAAGGAAGTAGGATTCCTCGGACACGTTATATCCGGAGAAGGAATAGCAGTTGATCCCACTAAAGTTGATACCGTGACCAAGTGGGAAGCACCAACCACGGTTGGAGAGATACGGAGTTTTCTTGGACTCGCAGGATACTACCGGAGATTTATTGAGAATTTATCAAAGATTGCGAAGCCTATGACGGAGTTGTTGAAGAAAGATACCAAGTTCATATGGATGGAGGAATGTGAGGCTAGTTTCCAGGAGTTGAAGAAACATTTGGTTACTTCACCAGTGTTGATTTTGCCAGACTAGACCAAGGACTATGAGGTGTATTGCGACGCTTCACGCCGAGGACTTGGAGTAGTGCTTATGCAGGAAGGGAGAATTGTTTCATATGCCTCAAGACAAATGAAACCTCATGAGTTGAATTATGCTACGCATGATTTGGAGTTAGTAGCCGTAGTGCATGCATTGAAAACATGGAGACATTTTCTGATTGGAAATCATTGTGAGGTGTACACGGATCATAAGAGTTTGAAATACATCTTCACACAGAAGGAGTTAAACCTCAGACAAAGGAGATGGTTGGAGCTCATCAAGGATTATGATATGAGATTGCATTACCATCCCGGAAAGGCTAATGTAGTAGCTGACGCATTAAGCCGTAAGAGCCACGTCAATACATTAATGACGGGAGAAATACCAAGGGAGTTAGAAGAAGATCTTCATGAACTATGTTTGGAAATAGTTCCGAGAGGCTATGTAGAAGCATTGGAGATTCAGTCAACTTTGATGGATAGAATCAGAGAAGCTCAGAAGACTGACAAGGAGATTGCCTCTATTAAGGAGAAACTTAGCAAAGGAGAGGCTAAAGTTTCGTGAGGATGGGCACGACACCCTATGGTTTGAAGACCGTGTTTATGTGCCCAATGACCCAGAGATTAGGAAGTTGATTCTGCAAGAGGCACACGATTCACCATATTCGATTCATCCAGGAAATACCAAGATGTATTTGGATTTGAAAGATATTTTCTGGTGGACCGGAATGAAGCAGGATATTGCAGAGTACGTAGCGGTTTGTGATGTATGTCAGAGAGTAAAGGCAGAGCATCAGAAGCCAGCAGGATTGTTACAACCATTGCCGATACCCGAATGGAAGTGGGATAAGTTAGGCATGGATTTTATCACGGGATTACCCAGGACTCGTTCAGGCTATGACTCAATTTTGGTTGTAGTTGATCGATTGACGAAGGTAGCTCATTTCATCCCAGTAAAGACTACCTACACCAGTGCAAAGTTGGCAAAGATATACATGACCAGGATCGTATGTCTGCATTGAGTTCTGAGGAGTACCGTATCGGATAGAGGAACCCAGTTTACCTCAAAGTTCTGGAAGCAGTTGCCTGAAACTTTGGGTACCAGGCTAGAATTCAGTACAAATTTTCATCCACAGACAGATGGACAGACCGAGAGAGTCAATCAGATTTTTGAGGATATGTTGAGAGCTTGTGCGCTAGATTACGGATCTAGTTGGGACGACAATTTGCCATATGCAGAGTTCTCTTACAACAATAGTTACCAAACCAGTTTAAAGATGGCTCCTTTCGAAGCCTTGTACGGAAGGAGGTGCAGGACACCATTGTCGTGGGACGAAGTTGGAGACCGCCAGTTGTTTGGACCTGACTTGATTAAAGAGTCTGAACAGAAGGTGAAGTTGATTCGCGATAGGCTCAAGGTAGCTCAGTCCAGACAGAAGAGTTATGCAGATTCTAAACGCAAGGAGACAGTTTACGAAGTTGGAGATAGAGCTTATCTTCGAGTATCTCCACTTCGAGGAACAAAGCGTTTTGGAGTTAAAGGAAAGTTAGCGCCACGATTTGTAGGACCATATCGAGTTTTGGAGCGTATGGGAGAAGTGGCGTACAAGTTGGAATTGCCCGAAGGATTGTCAGGAGTTCATGATGTGTTCCACATTTCCCAGTTGAAGAAGTGTCACGCGGAGATGGCTGACATACCTTTGAGAGATACAGTGCCATTGGAAACTATTCAGTTGGATAACGATTTGACCTACGAGGAGAAATCAATTAAGATTCTCGAGTTTGCCAGCCGAGTCACTCGCAGCAAGGTTATCAAGTTTTGCAAAGTTCAGTGGAGCCACCACACGGAGGACGAAGCCACCTGGGAACGAGAGGAAGATTTTCTCAAGGACCACCCTCACCTATTTTCTAGCCAACCCGAATCTCGAGGGCGAGATTCATCTTATGGGGGGTAGGTTTGTAACATTCCAAATTTTCAATTTGGAATGTTATACATTAGATCATCTATGTATATCATATTTTAATTTTGCATTTTGGTTGATCCTAGAAATTCTACGCAACTCAAGGACCCACGGAGAGAGTTGGGGATTTCGTTATTTTCATATTTGAGTTTTCTCAAATTTTGAGAATAGGATCATTTGATTTTGTTATTTTATCGTCAATTATTTCTATTACAAAAATATGAGAGAGGGAATAAAATGACTTTCCCAAAATAAAGAAATATTGAGGATTTAATAATAAAATCAAATAAGATTTTATTTCAGAGTTTTTCGTTATTTTATTTGAATTTAGGAAAAATGTGCGTTTTTCAAAATTCCATTTAGGCCCCAAATAAATGTTCACCTTGTGTGTCTTGATTTTAGAAGCCCGGGAAAATTTATTTCGGGATTTTTGGTGTCCGTTTAGTATTTCTTTTTATTTTTCTTCCGCGCGTAATTATTTATAATAATAAAAAAACGAACCGACCTAACGGGCCGTGTCTGACCCGGACTACGGCCCGACTAGGCTATATAAGCCGGGGAAGAAGGCCCAGCCGAAACCCTAAGCCGCCCCAGCCCCAGCGTCGCCGCCGCCGCCGCACGCCGCCCGAGGTTCGCCGCGCCTCGAAATCCGTGCCAGTTTATTTTACTTTTTTTGAAAAGCTGTCCGGTTTTTCCGTCGGTTTTTTTTAGTTTTGGTTTTTTAAATAGATCGGTTTTTCCGATTTATTTAAATAGCGAGCGTTCGTCCATTCGTTCGTTCTAATGAAAATTTGTCGTTTTTCTTTTTCTCGGATTTAGTCCGTGATTTTTCTGATCGCGATTCCTGATCTGATTTCCTTTTTAGTATAACTTTTCGCTCATTTATCAGAATCAGGCGATTCAAGCGCCTGGAGTTTCGTCTCGAAACCCTCTATCTGTTTAACCAACTTAAACAAGTTTTTTCTACGGTAAAAATTGCCTTAGATCCAGATTAGTAGAACGAAGTTGTTTTCTTTCGTCGTTTGACTTTCGTTGCTTCGTTCGATTTGATTCTTTTTGCAAACCGGAGTTCTTAAGTTGAACCTTATGGTTAGATCTCTTATTTGAATTTTACCTGTGCATTAAATGAGTACTTATTGTATGCTTGTTTGTTTGTCTGCGAGAGAATAGCCGGAGTGTGCCGCTTGTTACTTCGAATCGCTAGGTTTCCCGGATCATCAGCAAGGCAAGTAACACTTTGATCATACCTTTCCTACTACCTAGTTTTATTGCATTAGATCAATCCTCAAACATTGCATGATTAGGATCTAATTAAATTGTGGGATGGGAAGTAGTTGAGGTAGTACCTATTACCTGTTTACTTTCAAACCTTTGGGAGTTACTTCTACGTTTGCTTATTGTGCCATGCTATGCTAGTAGACGTGGATTGGGTGAGTGATATCCATGACAGATGTGAGTTTGTTAATTAATGGTTTATCTAAGGTGGCAACTTAAACACACATTTGGGTGGATTGAGGCACCTGGGTATTCCAGGACTTGCCTGTTTTCTTTTGGACCGCCACCTAGGCTCAAAGGGATCATGAGACTATTCATACTAGAAACTTCCGTGTGCAGCCACAAGCTATTATGGGCTCTAGCATAGTTGAATAAGTCATGCGAACTCTTACAGTGGTAGACTAGCAGACGTAGGGGATTGTAGGTGGTATGGTCTACCTGATCGTAAGGTGCTAGCGCTTCTGAAAGACTATGTCTCGGTCATCCGTTTCTCAAACACCATGTAGTGCGAGAAACCAAACGGAGGCGATCGAGTCTTGTGGGGAAAAGTGCGCAAACCTCTGCAGAGTGTAATAAACTAATCATGGTTAGCCGTGTCCCCGGTTATGGACAATCTTGAGTATCTAGTATCTGGATTATCATGTGAATCTCAAACATGTTACTCTAAATTAATTTTGTTGGGTTTTGTTTAATGATGATGCTTAATTGGGATTGAGAATGCTGTCAACCATTCTCAATGTTTAACAACTACCATGATAGTTAAATAAATTTATTGCTTTGAAGTAGGGAAAAATTGGCTTTACGCAAAACTGTAACCATAGAGCTTTCCACCAGCCAGATATGCATATAGTATAGCTGTTTCATTCCATTACTCTCTATGTGTTACCTTGCCAGCATATTCCATGTGCTGACCCGTTTTGGGCTACAACGTTAATGTTGCAAACTTTTCAGACGATGATTAAGAAGTTTTTAAGTCGTGGTTCTATACTTAGTGATGCCGTTGGAGTTGATGGACTCACTTATCTTCCAAGCCTTCCACTGTTATCGTTATTAGATGGCCTTAAGCCATATTTATTGTAATAAGTTCTCTCTTGAGACACTCGATGTAATAAGTGTGTGATTGCTACTCTGTTATAAATCCTCCGAGTACTGTGTGGTGTCAGCATTACTGATCCAGGCATGAAACCGGAGCATAGAGATTGGACTGTTTGAGGTCTGGTCGCTACAATTTCGGACAAATCAGGTCGGGTTGCCTAGTGGCTATAAATAGCCCACCCCCTACACCATAAATTGGTTGGCTGCTCAGAGTTAGTGCACGGCTTTTGTCGTTTGAGAGCAAGCCACCTTGAAGCCTTTGAGAGAGAAATCCTTGCGAGGACAAAGCCCTAAACACCCAGAGCCAAAGAGTGTTAGGCATCACTTAAGTCTTCCTGTCTGTGTGATCTGAAGACTTGTTACACTTGAGGACTGTGAATCCTCCAGCCGGTTAGGCGTCGCGTTCTGAGCATCCAAGAGTCATTGTGGATCGCCGGTGAACGAAGTCTGTGAAGGTTTGGAAGTCTACCTTGAAGACTTACCAGAGTGATTGGGCGAGGACTAGGTGTCCTTAGCTCAAGGGGAATAAGGTGAAGACACGGTCTTCTGAGTCAAATCTCAGCCTCCCTAACCGGACGTACAGTTGTCACAGCAACTGGAACTGGTCCAACAAATCATTGTCTTCAACGAGCAACTGGTCTTCCCATCTCTTTATTTACAGTTGGTCCTTGTGAAGTCAGTGCCTGTTTGCATTATCTATTTGTCTTCACTGTGTGACTGCTTGTTCTGATTGGCTTCATACTGTCTTCCATCCTGATCCATACTGCCTAGCTGCTATTAGTCTTTGTGCTTTCACTTCATTGAATACTTCACTATGGCTTGCCTAGTGTAGTCTACCTTCCGCTGCATGTTAATAGGTTCATTTCTATCGATTGTCTTAGAAACTTCCATGTTTTGAAGACTTTCATAAAAATCGCCTATTCACCCCCTCTAGTCGATAACTAGCACTTTCAGCCTCGTACCCTCGCACCGGGTCACAGGCTGCCGTTAACTGCAGAGAGACACACTGCGAAGACCAAAGGAGGAGAGCAAAGTACTCCATTCATAAGAAAAGGAAAGATGGATGTTGTATATATGGCCATCTCCTGAAACAACAACTTATATTCGCAGATACCACATGCAAAGGCTCCCAGGTCCCAAACTTCAGAGATTTGTCAAACTACTACTGCAAAGTACTAGATGCTACCTACGCAAAATCTCAAGCTTAATGCTACCCACAAGAGGACTATTGAATCGGAGTAAAAGTACATATGCTTTAACTTATGTTTGCCGCTATCATAAATCATGACCCGGAGGAGGTCTTGGTCAATCGGAGTCGGCCTCATTTCTGTGCGCCGCCTCAAGTCATCGCCGCGCCTCCGAGCCATTACAGTCGGCCTAGACCTTGCCATCGCTACTTTGGTGCTTCTGAACCGCTACTGCGTCGGATCACCTTCTGCCGCCGTTGGCCCCGCACCAAGTTGCCTGCCACCATCGTCGACCCATGGGTGCCGCCGCTGCTGCTTTGAGCCGCCGGCTGCCGAGTCTACCAACTAGCGGTCTCCGAACGTTGTGGGCTGCCCCGACCGGGTTGCCCTTGATCTCGGCGGCCCCTAGGCCGGGTCTTTGCTGCAGTTGTCACCACGAGATGAGTCGACCTTGTTCTGTATCGCCACTTGAGCCGCAGTCCAGCCGGCCTCACCGAGACGGTCACGCGCCAGGCCGGTTTTCCTTCTGCTGTGATCCGCCGTCCGTGAACCGCCTTTAACAACGTGATAAGCCGGCCTTGTGCCGCTGACCAGCTCCACTGCCAAGTCGCAGCACCAAGTTGTTGGAAGATGGAAGACGGATTGGTCAAACATGACCCCGGAGAATATGTTCTGAACGACCCAGCTCCCTTAAGAGTGTGGCTAAATAAACGCTGGAAATTATCGGAAATGATGCTCTTCTTCTGTATATGACTCATTTGTTGTCCGGTTGAATCACGTGATATCTCTCTAAATATTTTTAATTAGCACATGTTGGTTTTTGTTAGAAAACAATTACTTTGATCTGTACGTTTTTATATACAGGATAATTATTCACTTTGGGCTGATAATATTCCGCCCGGTGATAGTGCGTGACATATTACCCGATGAATGGACGAGCGCAAACCGCCGCCCATGCAGCTTGATCTACATCACCTCACTAGGACTGAGCCTGCGATTGGCTCGCCCGTCCGCACCAGTTTATAATGTTGCAGTCGACTCATCTGTCTGCTCCCACGGTCGACCCACCCATGATTGATTTCAGCTTCACCGTGGTGATGATCAACTCTGCGGTGGATAATTTCTGGCCTGGCGTATCAGGTGAAATCCATCCAGTATATTTATATATTGCTTTCTTTAAAAAGTAATTACTCCGGCTTGCAAAGTTATCTAATGCAGGACCCTAAACCGCCATATTGGTGCAAATTTAAAGGCCGTCAGAAAAATTCTGGCTTAAAAAAAGGATTCCGGTTTAAAATCCGGCTCAAGGGAAAGCTGTCTCCCACAAATCTTTGAAGCTCTCAATATCCGGTTTAAGAATTTCCGGTTCAAAAGAATAATCTCTCGCAAGTTCGAGTTCTCAGGAAAAATTAAAGGGACCAAAGAGAGTCTGTTGCAAAAGCGCAGCTCAAACATAGGTGCCCTTGAGCACAGCTCACAATATCACTTGGGGGCTTGGTCGTATTCGAATCATAGCTACACCTCTTGATCGGCGTAAGGCCACCAGGGAAATCACTTGGGGGCTTGGTCGTATTCGAACCATAGCTACACCTCTTGATCGGCGTAAGGCCACCAGGGAAATCACTTGGGGGCTTGGTCGTATTCGAACCATAGCTACACCTCTTGATCGGCGTAAGGCCACCAGGGAAATCACTTGGGGGCTTGGTCGTATTCGAACCATAGCTACACCTCTTGATCGGTGTAAGGCCACCAGGGAAATCACTTGGGGGCTTGGTCGTATTCGAACAATAGCTTAAACCCTCCTGATTGGATCAATGCCACATACATATACATCATCATATATCGCATCATGCATTGCATCATCATTACATCATCATAGCATAGATCATCTGTGCATGGATATACTGGTTTATATGGCAGGAATCGGTTTTCAGGCCGGGTTATATTATTCAAATCTTTAATAGCCAACATGGCTGGATTTTTATTATGGTTATCAATAACCAATATTATGATTGAGGTTTTCAAAGTCGCTTCAGCGCAATGGCTATTATTTTATCAATGGATATAATTTATTCTACAATGGAAGGAATAGTCCCGAGTCACTGCAAGTTTATGACCCGTCACTTGGGGGCTACATTATTCAAGTTGAGATTATATCAAATATGCAAGTCCCATGTCACTACCAGCATGCACCATGGCACTTGCGGCTAATGCAAAGTCATTTTTATTGGCCTTATTGAAGACCCGACTCATCACGTCATAATGAGCCGGCCCTTGGGGGCTACCAATTGCTCCTGTCAACAATTCAAGGTACACACATTAAATCTATTATATTGACGGGTCCATTGCTCAGTTGATAAAGCACAAAGCTCTTAAACCTTGTGGACGTGGGTTCAAGCCCTACGATGGAGGCTATATTATAAGATGTTATTTTCATTGAAGTATATATCAAAGTCCTTGCTCATTATTGCATAATCACCCGGCCCTTGGGGGCTACACTGGTTGAAGTTTTTATGAGCATAAGGCAATTTCAAGTCCCAGGTTGCTGCAAGCATGACAATCCGGCACTTGGGGGCTACATATGTGGAATATTCAGTTTATGACTCGTGACTAAGATGAACAAATCGGATGTCTTCAAGGTTGTGACATTTATATTGAAGCAAGTCTTAAGATGTTGCTACACTACCTTCTTAAGACTTGGGGGCTACAAGTGATAGGCATATAAGATGTATATTTTCAAGCTTGATGTTAACTACAGTTATGACCCGGTGCCATCAATATTTATAAGACGACAATTTTGGCTATGATAAACCGGCAAGTTCTACGTCCTTAAGTCGGTTGAAGATCAGATGAGGATTTCAAGGACCAATATTTTTGTTAAGCATTAGGAGCTGAATCAAATGAATTATCCTTCACAATATTTCTCTGTGATAAACCAATGACAGCAAATTGATTATGAAGCTGGCCTATTGACCTGGATTTTCTAGAAGAAGGAAATGACAAGGACATAGATGCGTTGGCCTCGCGACTAAGTCCTGACACTAAGGACATCTGCCATGACAATTCCACGGCAAATACCGAATTCACATGACTACTTATAGCAAGACTTCTCCCATATCCTCAGGAACAAACGTAACTACTCACAAAGCATATTCATGTTCATAATCAGAGGGGTATTAATATGCATAATGGATCTGAACATATGATCTTCCACCAAGTAAACCAACTAGCATCAACTACAAGGAGTAATCAACACTACTAGCAACCCACAGGTACCAATCTAGGGTTTGGATACAAAGATTGGATACAAGAGATGAACTAGGGTTTGAGATGAGATGGTGCTGGTGAAGATGTTGATGGAGATTGACCTCCTCCCGATGAGAGGATCATTGGTGATGATGATGGCGATGATTTCCCCCTCCCGGAGGGAAGTTTCCCCAGCAGAACAGCTCCGCCGGAGCCCTAGATTGGTTCCGCCAAGGTTCCGCCTCGTGGTGGCGGAGTTCCGTCCCGTGAGCTAGCTTATGATTTTTTCCTCGAAGAAAGACTCCATATAGCCAAAGATGGGCATCAGAGGGCCACTAGGGGGCCCACGAGGCAGGGGGCGCGCCCCACCCTCATGGACGGTGGGTGGCTCCCCTCTGGTACTTCTTTCGCCCAATATTTTTTATATACTCTGAAACATGCTCCCGTGAAGTTTTAGGACTTTTGGAGATGTGCAGAATAGGTCTCAAATATTTGCTCCTTTTCCAGCCCAGAATTCCAGCTGTCGGCATTCACCCTCATCATGTAAACCTTGTAAAATAAGAGAGAATAGGCATAAGTATTGTGACATAATGTGTAATAACAACCCGTAATGCAATAAATAGCGATATAAAAGCATGATGAATGGATGTATCATGTACTCGCCCAGTAATGTGTGTTCTTCTTGTTGCTTGTTTGTATCATTGGTGCTGGTAGAATTTCTATTATGTAGTTCTTATTAGGAGGGTTGCTTTATGTATGCTTTTTTTGTGTTGTGATGATTCTAATGTATCTACTGTTATTTTATTTGTTCCTCTCTTGCTTCTACTTTTGTAGTAAAGTTGTTTTTCTAATTTTAGATATCCTTTTTTGTATTCAGAGGTATAATTAGCATTATGTATTTTTCTTAGGTTTATATTCTATAATATAATATGATTAGTATTATAAGAATTTCAAAATCAGGTTGATTTATTGCACTTGAATTTTTTGGTGTTTCTTTTGTGAATTAGTTACCTATCTTGTATATGATTTGCTGGATGTTTGAATTAGAGGTTGCTCTTTATGGTTTTGTGCAATTCTTGTCGCAATCTATTGCAATTTTATTTATTTTAGTTTCTTTTGTATTTTTTGTACAACATTTTTAAGGATAGAGAGCTCATATGTTTTAGTTTCTTAAAGAAATAAAGTATTGAAGTTTCACCGTAGTACTGTACCACTCTCTTCAAATGAGAATATAAGTTTGGCACGGGAACTTAGGCCATCAATTTAACTAACGATGCAACATGTATAATATGAAAAAAAGTTTAAAAGCTGCATTCGCTAAGGAATCTAAAAATATATTTTATGACATACAACACAACACATTTTTCACTGATCAAACCGAAGATCTAAAATCTCGTGTCCTAATTTATATTCCCATCCAAAGGAAGTATGTAACATGAATGTGACCTCAAGTATTTTTGTGCCACATCTATCATGCATGTGCACATGTTCGTGCCCCTACAAGACTCTAGCACCAAAAGCATTTGTGGCACATCATGACTGTGACATTCCTTATGTTATGCTATAGTAAACTCCTGCTAATGATGCCATGTCATCATGTATTATTTAAATTGCCTCTTGATGAAAATCATAGTAAATTTAAAATTCAAATAACAAGTCAAATTGTTATTTCTTCAAACTGTCAAATAAAAAATTCGATGGGTTGCAAATATTCTCTAAGTAATTAAAATATAGGAACAACCATAAAATGGATTTTTAATTGCCCCAAAAGTATTTTAGTGCATCAGTGGAATTAAATAAACACATTTAAATTCAAATATAATTTGAATTGCTCCAATTAACTCCAAACTTTTTGTGCAACATGGTAATGTTAACTAAAAATTATGTGCAAGATTTCATATTTAACAAAAAATATTTGATATGAAAACTAAATGAAAACAGAGAGGAATAGATAGAAGCAGTAAAAAAAGGCCACTGTGCACTTGCGCCACAAGTGCAGAGTGCATCTGGCCCAACCCACACACTTCCTCCTGCTACAGGAAGCACACGAAGCCGTGGCGGCCATCCACGATGGCCGCCGGCCATGTGTCGGCATCTGAGCCGCCCTGCCCGCCTACAAGACCCCTTGACCCCCTGGACGGACCCTAGCCGCCACTCCTTCGTCCCCCTCCCCCCCCCCCCCCCCCGCGCGCGCTATCCTATCCTCCTCTACCCACACCGCCTGAGGGCCACCGCACGCGGTTGCCTCCTCCGGTTGCAGGTGTGTCTGCTAGCTCCGCCGTGTCCCGTCGTTGTCATACGCCCTTCGGCGTGAGCGGCGGAGCCCCCTCCACCGGATCCCCATCGCCCAAGCCGTAGGCACCACCGCTGCCTCACCCGATCTACCTCATCGGAGCTCCTCCGCCTCACCAGACGCGTCCTTTGCCTCCCCCCTGAGCGCCACGCCCATTCCCCTCGTCCCCCCTCTGTTCGTTGCTCCGTTGAGCCATCGCGTGTCGCCGAAGTTCCGGCCATTGGCCGCGGTCACCGCGACCGTGCTCACCTCCTGGCGCGCTCTCTGCGCCGCGGCTGCACTCGCTGATAACTCACAAGTATAGGGGACCGCAACAGTTTTCGAGCGTAGAGTATTCAACCCAAATCTATTGATTCGACACAAGGGGAGCCCAAGAATATTCTCAAGTATTAGAAGCTGACTTGTCAATTCAACCACACCTGAAAGACTTAATGTCTGTAGCAAAGTATTTAGTAGCAAAGTAGTATAGAAGTAACGGCAATAGTGGCAAAAGTGACAGTAGCAGATTTGTAGCAATCATAACAGTGGCAACGAAAAAGTAACTTAGCAAAGATCAATATGAAACAAACTCGTAGGCATTGGATCACTGATGGATAATTATGTCGGATGGCATTCATCATGCAATAGTTATAACCTAGGGTGACACAGAACTAGCTCCAATTCATCAATATAATGCATGCATGTATTCCATTTATAGTCATACATGCTTATGGAAAAGAACTTGCATGACAACTTTTGTCCTACCCTCTCGTGGCAGCGGGGTCCTAATGAAAACTAAGGGATATTAAGGCCTCCTTTTGATAGAGAACATGAACAAAGCATTAGCACTTAGTGAATATATGAACTCCTCAAACTACGGTCATCACCGGGAAGTATCCTGACTATTGTCACTCCGGGGTTGCTGGATCATAACACGTAGTAGGTGACTATAACTTGCAAGATCGGATCAAGAACACAAATATATTCATGAAAACATAATAGGTTCAGATCTGAAATCATGGCACTCAGGCCCTAGTGACAAGCATTAAGCATAGCAAAGTCATAACAACATCAATCTCAGAACATAGTGGATACTTGGGATCAAACCCTAACAAAACTAACTCGATTACATGAAAAATCTCATCCAACCCATCACCGTCCAGCAAGCCTATGATGGAATTACTCACTCACGGCGGTGAGCATCATGAAATTGGTGGTGGAGGAAGGTTGGTGATGATGATGGCGATGATTTGCCCTCTCCAGAGCCCCGAACGGACTCCAGATGTGGCCTCCCAATGAAGAACAGGGGGTGACGGCGGCTCCGAATCGTAAAACGCGATGAATCCTTCTCTCTGATTTTTTTCTCCCCGAACGTGAATATATGGACTTGGAGTTGAGGTCGGTGGATCTTCATGGGACCCACAAGCTAGGGGGCGCACCCTGGGGGGCGCCCCCTCCCTTGTGGAAAGCTAGTGGGTCCCCTTCGGTTGATTCTTTCGCCAATATTTTTTATTAATTCTAAAAATTTCTCCGTGAAGTTTCAGGTCATTCAAATAACTTTTATTTCTGCATAGAAATAACACCATGACAATTCTGCTGAAAACAGCATCACTCCGGGCTAGTTCCATTCAAATCATGCAAATTAGAGTACAAAACAAGGGCAAAAGAGTTTGGAGAAGTAGATACGATGGAGACGTATCACCCACGCTGCTTGCCATTCCCGCTGTTGCTGCTCCCTGGCCGCCTTGCCATAGTGCTCCACCCGCTCGCCGACCCCGCCCTAGTGGCGCCCCGCCTCTTCCCTAGGCCCCTGCGCTAGCTCGCACTGGCCGCCGTCGGCTGCTGCTGCCGCCCTCGCCTGTTATGGCCTGCTGCTGCTCCTGGCTTGACCACTGCGTGTCGTCCACGCCTGCACGCGCACCCTGGTGTGTGTCCGGCCGGCTGGGCTACTGCCAGATGGGCCCCGGACCCTGTTAATTAGGGAGGCCTAATTAAGTTAGCCCCCCAAACCTGGTAATTAACTCAAATTCTTGTCTTAACGGAGTCTATGACACGCGGCCCCCTTACACTATTCACTAGTTGACCCAGTCAACACCTGACTGTACTATTGACTTCGACCTGGCAGCACATGTCATTGACTGCTTGCACTGCACTACGTGTTAAGAGTAATCTTACTGTTTTATTTTCGAAATAGTAATAAATCCAGAAATTCATAAAATCTATTAAACTTTGGAAATTCATATAAAATAAACAGTAACTAGGATGAAAATAATTTATATATGAAAGTTGATCAGAAAAATATAACGAATTCAAATATGCCATCCACATACCTGCCACATGCCTCTAACATAACAAACATGGAACCTCCCCCTCCGGATCAATACTGAAGAAATTGCCTGGAGCCGGGAAAATATTCCCGGATATTTTTTCCCCTTCTTTTAAACTGTGTAGTAATGCATTAGAGCATATCACCGGCACATTTTACTGTGACAAACATTTGTGATGCATTTGATTGCTTTGTTATTTATTAATCCCCCTCTGTTACTTCCTTTCCAATAGACTCCTAGATCGCCGATGTTTCGGTGATCGTCTACTTCACTGAGGATCCGTTATCGTCTGCAGAGCTTCCAGGCAAGCAAAAACCACTTGATTATGCAGATACCACCCATTCTTTCTCTCTTAATTTTTCATTAGGTTTTGCTGGTGTTGTTGTTGTTGTTTCGATAGCTCCTATTCTGATGCATAGCCTGTTTTTGATAACATGTTGTTGATACTTTACCTATGCTCCTATATGCTTAGTGGTAGTCTAGTATTTCATCAGTGGCCCTACATCCTTCTCCATGTTGCCATGTTGTACCATATGGGTGATCCGATATGACTGGCCGTTGTACCAAGACTAGAACACCCCTAAAAGGCCCTTACAATTGTACGACTCTACCAAGCCATATCAATTGTGACCTACCGAGGGTGATTCCTTGTATTTCACTCTCTATGATGACACTGTAGTTGCTACCTCTTGAGCACCGCATTGGTTTTCCCCGAAGAGGAAGGGATGATGCAGCAAAGTAGCGTAAGTATTTCCCTCAGTTTTTGAGAACCAAGGTATCAATCTAGTAGGAGGCTACGCGCGAGTCCCTTGCACCTCCACAAAACAAATAAATCCTCGCAACCAACGCAAATAGGGGTTGTCAATCCCTATAGGGCCACTTACGAGAGTGAGATATGATAGATATGATAAGATAATATTTTTGGTATTTTTATGATAAAAGATGCAAAGTAAAATAAAGACAAAGTAAATAGCAAAGGAATTAACTAAGTAGTAGGAGATCAATATGATAAAGATAGACCCGGGGGCCATAGGTTTCACTAGTGGCTTCTCTCAAGAGCATAAATATTCTACGGTGGGTGAACAATTTACTGTTGAGCAATTGACAGAATTGAGCATAGTTATGAGAATATCTAGGTATGATCATGTATATAGGCATCACGTCCGACACAAGTAGACCGACTCCTGCCTGCATCTACTACTATTACTCCACTCATCGACTGCTATCCAGCATGCATCTAGAGTATTAAGTTAAAAACAGAGTAACGCCTTAAGCAAGATGACATGATGTAGAGGGATAGACTCATGCAATATGAAGAAAACCCCATCTTGTTATCCTTGATGGCAACAATACAATACGTGCCTTGCTGCCCTGACTGTCACCGGGAAAGGACACCGCAAGATTGAACCCAAAGCTATGCACTTCTCCCATTGCAAGAAAGATCAATCTAGTAGGCCAAACCAAACTGATAATTTGAAGAGACTTGCAAAGATAACCAATCATACATAAAAGAATTCAAAGAAGATTCAAATATTATTCACAGATAGACTTGATCATAAACCCACAATTCATCGGTCTCAACAAACACACCGCAAAAAGAAGATTACATCGAATAGTTCTCCACAAGAGAGGGGGAGAACATTGTATTGTGATCCAAAAAGAGAGAAGAAGCCATCTAGCTACTTACTATGGACCCATAGGTCTGAGGTGAACTACTCACACTTCATTGGAGGGGCTATGGTGTTGATGTAGAAGCCCTCTGTGATCGATGCCCCCTCCGGCGAAGCTCTGAAACAGGCCCCAAGATGGGATCTCGTGGATACAGAAACTTATGGCGGTGGAATTAGGGTTCTGGCTCTGTATCTGATCGTTTGGGGGTACGTGGATATATATAGGAGGAAGGAGTACGTCGGTGGAGCAACAGGGGGGCCACAAGGGTGGAGGGTGCACCTGGTGGGGGTGGGCGCGCCCCCTACCTCGTGGCCTCCTGTTTTATTTCTTGACGCAGGGTCCAAGTTTCCTTGGTCTTGTTCGTTGAGAAAATCACGTTCCCGAAGGTTTCATTCCGTTTGGACTCCGTTTGATATTCCTTTTCTTCGAAACCCTAAAACAGGCAAAAAACAACAATTCTGGGCTGGGCCTCCGGTTAATAGGTTAGTCCCAAAAATAATATTAAAGTGGATAATAAAGCCCAATAATGTCCAAAACAGTAGATAATATAGCATGGAGCAATCAAAAATTATAGATACGTTGGAGACATATCAAGCATCCCCAAGCTTAATTCCTTCTCGTGCTCGAGTAGGTAAATGATAAAAACAGAATTTTTGATGCGGAGTGCTACTTGGCATAATTTTAATGTAATTCTTCTTAATTGTGGTATGAATATTCAGATCCGAAAGATTCAAGACAAAAGTTCATATTGACATAAAAATAATAATACTTCAAGCATACTAACCAAGCAATTATGTCTTCTCAAAATAACATGGCTAAAGAAAGTTATCCCTACAAAATCATATAGTCTGGCTATGCTCTATTTTCACCACACAAAATATTTAAATCATGCACAACCCCGATGACAAGCCAAGCAATTGTTTCATACTTTTGGCATTCTCAAAACTTTTTCAATCTTGACGCAATACATGAGTGTGAGCCATGGATATAGCACTATAGGTGGAATAGAGTGGTGGTTGCAGAGAAGAAAAAAAAGGGAGAAGATAGTCTCACATCAACTAGGCGCAACGGGCTATGGAGATGCCCATCAATAGATATCAATGTGAGTGAGTAGGGATTGCCATGCAACGAATGCACTAGAGCTATGAGTATATGAAAGCTCAAAAAGAAACTAAGTGGTTGTGCATCCAACTTGCTTGCTCATGAAGACCTAGGGAAATTTGAGGAAGCCCATCATTGGAATATACAAGCCAAGTTCTATAATGAAACATTCCCACTAGTATATGAAAGTGATAACATGAGAGACTCTCTACTATGAAGATCATGGTGCTACTTTGAAGCACAAGTGTGGTAAAAGGATAGTAACATTGTCCATTCTCTCTTTTTCTCTCATTTTTTATCTAGGCCTTTTCTTTTTTTCTTTTTATGGCCTCTTTTCTTTCTCTTTCTTTTTTTTATTTGGGCTTCTTTGGCATCTTTTATTTATTTTTCGTCCGGAGTCTCATCCCAACTTGTGGGGGAATCATAGTCTCCATCATCCTTTCCTCACTGGGACAATGCTCTAATAATGATGATCATCACACTTTTATTTTTCTTACAACTCAACAATCTCAAGTCGATACTTAGAACAAAATATGACTCTATATGAATGCCTCCGGCGGTGCAATGACTCATGAGTGACATGTATGAAAGAATTAGGAATGGTGGTTTGCCACAAATACGATGTCAACTACATGATCATGCTAAGCAATATGACAATGATGGAGTGTGTCATAATAAACGGAACTGTGGAAAGTTGCATGGCAATATATCTCAGAATGGCTATGGAAATGCTATAATAGGTAGGGTATGGTGGCTGTTTTGAGGAAGGTATATGGTGGGTGTATGATACTGATGACCCACAAGTATAGGGGATCTATCGTAGTCCTTTCGATAAGTAAGACTGTCGAACCCAACGAGGAGCAGAAGGAAATGATAAGCGGTTTTCAGCAAGGTATTCTCTGCAAGTACTGAAATAAGTGGTAACAGATAGTTTTGTGATAAGATAGGTTGTAACGAGCAACAAGTAACAAAAGTAAATAAAGTGCAGCAAGGTGGCCCAATCCTTTTGTAGAAAAGGACAAGCCGGAATAAACTCTTATAATAGGAAAAGCACTCCCGAGGACACATGGGAATATCGTCAAGCTAGTTTTCATCACGTTCATATGATTTGCGTTCGATACTTTGATAATTTGATATGTGGGTGGACCGGTGCTTGGGTGATGTTCTTACTTGAACAAGCATCCCACTTATGATTAACCTCTATTGCAAGCATCCACAACTACAACAAAAGTATTAAGGTAAACCTAACCATAGCATGAAACATATGGATCCAAATCAGCCCCTTACGAAGCAACGCATAAACTAGGGTTTAAGCTTCTGTCACTCTAGCAACCCATCATCTACTTATTACTTCCCAATGCCTTCCTCTAGGCCCAAATAATGGTGAAGTGTTATGTAGTCGACGTTCACATAACACCACTAGAGGCTAGACAACATACATCTTATCAAAATATCAAACGAATACCAAATTCACATGACTACTCATAGCAAGACTTCTCCCTTGTCCTCAGGAACGAACGTAATTACTCACAAAGCATATTCATGTTCATAATCATAGGGGTAATAATATGCATGTAGGATTTGAACATATGATCTTCCACCAAATAAACCAACTAGCATCAACTACAAAGAGTAATCAACACTACTAGCAACCTACTAGCACCAATCCCAGACTTTGAGACAAGAATTGGATACAAGAGATGAACTAGGGTTTGGAGTTGAGATGGTGTTGGTGAAGATGTTGATGTATATTGCCCTCTCCCTATGAGAGGAGTGTTGGTGATGGCGATGGTGGATTTCCCCCTCCCGGAGGGAAGTTTCCCCGGCAGAACAGCTCTGCCGGAGTCTCGTCCTGAAAAGTTCCTTCTTATTTTTTTCTCATCGAAAGACCTCATATAGGAGAAGATGGGCGTCGGAGAGCCACCAGGGGGCCCACGAGGTAGGGGGGCGCGCCCTAGGGGGGGCGCCCCCCACCCTCATGAGCAGGGTGTGGGCCCCCTGGCCTTCATCTTTGGCGTGGATTTTTCTTTATTTCTTTTAAGACGTTCCGTGGAGTTTCAGGACTTTTGGAGTTGCGTAGAATAGGTCTCTAATATTTGATCCTTTTCCAGACCAGAATTCTAGCTGCCGGCATTCTCACTCCTTATGTAAACCTTGTAATATAAGAGAGAATAGCCATAAGTATTGTGACATAAAGTGAAATAACAGTCCATAATGCGATAAATATTGATATAAAAGCATGATGCAAAATGGACGTATCAACTCCCCCAAGCTTAGACCTCGCTTGTCCTCAAGCGAAAAGCCGATAACAATAAATATGTCCTCATGTTTAGAGGTAGAGGTGTCGATAAAAATGAAATATGGACATGAAGGGATCATGATTATTCTCATAACAGCAACATATATAGATTTTGTCATATGATTACTTATGTTCAAGTGCTGATCTATTCACAATGCAAAAGTATAAATCATAAATCTTATTGGGTTCCGACAAACTATAATCTCAGTCATTCAAGCAATTGCAATTTATCATAGCATCGGAAAGAGTCTATGTCAGAGCTAAAAAGCAAGTCCACATACTCAACTATCATTTAGTCCTCCATAATTGCTAACACTCACGCGATACTTGTGGTTACGGAGTTTTAATCAGACACAGAGAAAGATAGGGGCTTATAGTTTTGCCCCACAACCTTTTACCTCAAGGGTAATGTCAACAATAATGGTTCATGCTCCCCTACATCCAATTATATATATATATCATGTTCTTTCCAACATGCTGAGCTTGCCAAAGGATAAAATGAAAAAGAAAAGGTGAAGATCACCATGACTCTTGCATAAGGTAGAAGATAATAATGAAGGATAGGCCCTTCGCAGAGGGAAGCAGAGGTTTCCATGTGCTTTTATGGTTGGATATATAAAATCTCAATGCAAAAGAACGTCACTTTATATTGCCCCTTGTGATATGAACATTTATTATGCAGTTCGTCGCTTTTATTACTTCCACATAACAAGATCGTATAAAGCTTATTTCTCCCACACCAATCAATCATACATATTTAGAGCAATTTTTATTGCTTTGCACCGATGACAACTTACTTGAAGGATCTTACTCAATCCATAGGTAGATATGGTGGACTCTCATGGCAAAACTGGTTTAAGGGTATTTGGAAGCACAAGTAGTATTTCTACTTGGTGCTGAGAATTTGGCTAGCATGAGGGGGAAAGGCAAGCTCAACAAGTTAGAGGATCCATGACAACATACTTTATCTCAGATATAAGAAAGACATGACTCATTACGTCGTCTTCCTTGTCCATCATCAACTCTTTAGCATGTCATATTTTAATGAGTGCTCCCAATCATAAAAAATGTCAATGATAATATATCTATATGTGAAACCTCTCTTTCCTTATTACTTCCTATTAATTGCAACAATGACCAAAGCTATGCTTACCAACTCCCAACAACTTTTAATCATCATACTCTTTTTATGTGAAGTCATTACTCTCAATAAGATCAATATGAACTTTTTGTTTCTTTTTATTCTTTTCCCTTTTCTTTTATTCACCCAAGATCATGGCAAAATAATCAAGCCCTTGACTCAACACTAATCTTTATTGTATATAGCTCACGGACTCGATTACATAGCACTAGTAGAAAAAGGGTCAAACGTGAAGCACATTAGTGCCGGTTTGTATTTGAGCCGGCACTAATGTATACATTAGTGCCGGTTCCAATGGCTAGCCGGGCTGCTTTCATTAGTATCGGTTCGTGGCGAACCTTTAGCACCGGTTCGTGCCACGAACCGGTACTAATGAGAGTGGTGGCAGGATGTTGTCAGACTGGGGCCCCTCCAGCCCCTTTAGTACCGGTTCTTGGCACGAACCGGTACTAAAGGTCGTCCTACATAAACCCTTCGTCCACCGGAGCTCGCTCTGTTCTTCCCCTTTCCCCTCTCCTCTCTCTGTTCTTCCCCTCTTCCTCTCGAGCTCATCACACATTTTGCCCAAAATTTGTCAAGATTTGAAGGCCCCCATCCATTCAAATGATCACAAAGGTTAGCAACTTTGTCCTTTCATCTCTCATTGCTAGATTAGCTCTTGCAATGCTTTATATAGTGATTAATTTGTGAGTTTAGCAATTTGGGAGGATATATATATATATATGTGCTAGTATTTGATTTATATGCAATTTTTTCTAGGAGGTATGTGAACCGGAAATTCCAACCGACCCTATTGTCGAGAGGTTAAATTTAGTTGAAAGAGAAAACGAGTACTTGAAAGAAAAATTGAAAATAATTGAGGGGGAGAAGATGGAATTGGAGTTGCATGTTGCCGATGTCGTCGATCATCACAAGATCAAGATGGAGAAAATGCGCTTGAAGATTAGAAAGATTAGAAAATATGCCATCGATAGTGAGGCTTGGTATCATTATGCTGTTGGATCCATTGTTACCTTAGTTGCGATCTTGATCGTATTTGTTGTTGCATTTAAATGCTTTAGCTAGAGAGTTATTTGTTTGTTGCATTTAAGTGTTGTATGAACTTGTATTAATTTGGTCTATTCGGTGTTGTGTAATGAAGATGACCCGGCAATGGATGTACGATGACCGATGCTCTCTCCAGTTCGTTGAGGGCGTGCATACTTTTCTGCTTGCGGCTGAGGCAAACAAGCGGGCGGATGGTTTTATGCCTTGCCCATGTGCTCGCTGTAAGAATGGTCACAATTACTCTACCTGAAGAACCATTCACGTCCACCTGTTTAAGTCCGGTTTCATGCCCCACTATACTGTTTGGACCAAGCACGGAGAAAGAGGGGTTATGATGGAAGACAATGAAGAAGAAGAGGACGACGACAGCTATCCTGGCCATGGGTTCCCTGAATACGATGATACAACAATGGGGGAAGAAGCTGAGCCGGTAATGCGGGAAGAAGCTGAGCCGGCAATGCGGAAAGAAGCTGAAGAAGAGGCATCAGATGAGCCCGTTGATGATCTAGGTCGGGCCATTGCCGATGCAAAGAGAAACTGCGCAAGTGATTTGGAGAAGAAGAAGTTGCAGCGCGTGTTAGAGGATCACAAAAAATTGTTGTACCCGAATTGCGTAGGTGACAAGAAAAATCTGGGCACCACACTGGAATTGCTGCAATGGAAGGCAGAGAATGGTGTATCTGACAAGGGATTTGGAAAGTTGCTGGTAATGATAAAGGATATGCTTCCAAAGGACAACGAATTGCCCGAGAGTACGTACGAAGCAAAGAAGGCTGTCTGCCCTCTAGGGTTAGAGGTGCAGAAGATACATGCATGCCCTAATGATTGCATCCTCTACCACGGTGAGTACGAGGATTTGAACGCTTGCCCGGTATGTGGTGCATTGCGCTATAAGATCATCCGCGATGACCCTGGTGATGTCTAGGGCGAGCGCCCCAGGAAGAAGATTCCTGCCAAGGTGATGTGGTATGCTCCTATAATACCATGGTTGAAACGTTTGTTCCAAAACAAAGAGCATGCCAAGGCGATGCGATGGCACAGAGAAGACCATAAGAAAGACGGAAAGTTGAGAGTACCCGCTGACGGGTCGCAGTGGAGAAAAATCGAAAGAAAGTACGGGAAGGAGTTTGTACATGACGCAAGGAGCGTATGGTTTGGTGTAAGCGCAGATGGCATTAATCCTTTTGGGGAGCAGAGCAGCAACCATAGCACCTGTCATGTGACTCTGTTTGTATAACCTTCCTCCTTGGTTGTGCATGAAGTGGAAGTTCATTATGATGCCAGTGCTCATCCAAGGCCCTAAGCAACCCGGCAATGACATTGATGTGTACCTAAGGCCATTAGTTGAAGAACTCTTACAACTGTGGAATGGAACAGGTGTACGTGCGTGGGATGAGCACATGGGGGAAGAATTTGACCTAAAGGCGTTGTTGTTTGTGACCATCAATGATTGGCCTGCTCTCAGTAACCTTTCAGGACAGACAAACAAGGGATACCGCGCATGCACGCACTGTTTGGACGATACCGACATTATATATTTGGCTAATTGTAAGAAGAATGTGTACCTGGGACATCGTCGATTTCTTCCGAGCAGGCATCCCATAAGAAAGAAAGGCAAGCATTTCAAAGGTGAGGCGGATCACCGGACGAAGCCTCGCCACCGTACTGGTGCTGATGTACATGATATGGTCAAGGATTTGAAGGTGGTCTTTGGAAAGGGTCCTGGTGGACAACCTGTTCCGAATGACGCTGACGGACGCACACCCATGTGGAAGAAGAAATCTATATTTTGGGACCTACCCTATTGGAAAGACCTAGAGGTCCGCTCCGCAATCGACATGATGCACGTGATGAAGAATCTTTGTGTGACCCTGCTTGGCTTCTTGGGCGTGTATGGGAAGACAAAAGATACACCTGAGGCACGAGAGGACCAGCAACGTATGCACGGAAAAGACGGCATACATCAGGGTCATGCAAGCTACGCTCTTACCAAAGAAGAGAAGGAAATCTTCTTTGAATGCCTGCTCAGTATTAAGGTACCGTCTGGCTTCTCGTCGAATATAAAGGGAATAATAAACATGGCAGAGAAAAAGTTCCAGAACCTAAAGTCTCATGACTGCCACATGATTATGACGCAACTGCTTCCGGTTGCATTGAGGGGGCTTCTACCGGAAAACTTTCAATTAGCCATTGTGAAGCTATGTGCATTTCTCAATGCAATCTCTCAGAAGGTAATCGATCTAGAAATCATACCAAGGTTAGAGAATGATTTGGTGCAATGTCTTGTCAGTTTCGAGTTGGTGTTCCGACCATCCTTCTTCAACGTCATGACGCACGTCCTAGTTCACCTATGCGAAGAGATTAACGTTTTGGGTCCTGTATTTCTACACAATATGTTCCCCTTTGAGAGGTTCATGGGAGTCTTAAAGAAATATGTTCATAACCGTGCTAGGCCAGAAGGAAGCATCTCCAAGGGCCGTCAAAATGAGGAAGTCATTGAGTTTTGTATTGACTTTATTCCTGACCTTAAGCCGATTGGTGTTCCTGAATCGCGGCATAAGGGCAGACTGGATGGAAAAGGCACGCTAGGAGGGGAACAAATAATATGTATGGACGGACATTCTCTCACTGAAGCACACTACACAATTCTACAGAATTCCGCCTTGGTGGCTCCGTATATGGATGAACACAAGAATTTGCTACGCTCCAAACACCCAGAGAGGTCTGACGACTGGATTACACGTGAACAAACCAGGAGTTTCGCCAGCTGGTTGCAGACACGTGCCATGCATGACACCTCTATTGAAGATGACCTGTACTTGCTGTCCTAGTTACCATCTTCGAATATAATGACTTTCAAAGGGTACGAGATAAATGGTAATACATTTTACACGATCGCCCAAGATAAGAAGAGCACCAACCAAAACAGTGGTGTCCGCTTTGATGCAGAAACCAAGATGGGAAAGGAAACATATTATGGTTATATACAGGACATATGGGAACTTGACTATCGACGTGGTTTGAAGGTCCCTTTGTTTCGGTGCAAATGGGTCAATATGACACGAGGCGGGGTAACGGAAGACCCGCAGTACGGAATGACAATAGTGGATCTCAACAATCTTGCGTATGCAGACGAACCATTCGTCCTAGCCAATGATGTGGCACAGGTTTATGTGAAGGACATGTCTACCAAGCCAAGAAAAAGAAAAGATAAGGAAGCGAATGCATCGTACGATGAGCCAAAGCGGCACATAGTTCTTTCTGGGAAGAGAAACATCATGGGAGTGGATGACAAGATAGACAAGTTAGAAGATTATGAAAAGTTTGATGAAATTGCTCCATTTACAGTGAATATTGACCCGAGCATCCCGTTAAATGATGAAGATTTTCCATGGTTACGGCGCAAAGGGACACACGTGAAGAAAAAGTTTCACACCCAAAGATCTGGGATGTGATCGGCTTCACTATCATCACTTTATTCCGTGTTTCACACCCAGAAGGGAATCTCTGTAATAGTTAGGGTAGTTAATTATGTGTTTTGGCATTTGAAACGCGAAGAAATTTTATGTGAAAACAAATTCTTTCATGCCTTTACTGATTTTTAAAGTTAAGTTATTCACAAACTAGTGATTCACACTAATTTCAAATAATTCAAAATTTAAACTATTCAAATTTGAAAACTACGGGCACTAACAGAAAGTTTGTAATTTTTTGTACCTAAAGCAAAAATATTCACAAAGAAACTCTAAATACACAAAAAAACAACTCAAAAATAAATAAAGCAAAAAAATAAAAAAGCCCGCCTACTAGGCCAGAGCGGCCTGCATATGACTAGAAACCCAACCTGTTGTTGGGCCAGGATGCAGGCCCGCAAAGGCCCAGTAGGCCAACAGGGCAGCACAGAACATGTAGGCCCAGTAGGCCTGCTTTGGAGAGGAGCTCGAGAGAGCTACCACACGGGGGGTTTATAAACCAGTGCGGTCGCCCCTCGGCTAGCGAGGTGGGACTAAACTTGCGCACCGCACCTGCGCCAGCGCACCCCCTTTAGTACCGGTTCGTGGCACCAACCGGTACTAAAGGGGGGCCTTTAGTACCGGTTGGAGCCACCAACCGGTACTAAAGGGGGTGCGGTTCCCGCCGCTTGGCCTGGCCAAAACAGGCCTTTAGTACCGGTTGGTGGCTCCAACCGGTACTAAAGGTGCCTTCTATATATACAACACTTACAAAAATTCCATTCTCCCTCTGTTTCTTCCTCTGTTTCCCCATTGAAGCACCGCCCGCGCGCCCCGATCGATCGACGCCGTCGCCACCCCCGTCCCCGTCGCCGCCCCCGTCTCCGTCGCCGCCCCGGGCCCGTCCCTGTCGCGCCGTCCCCGCGTCACGCCCCGGACCGTCGCCGCCCCCGGCCGTCGCCTCGCCGTCGCCGTCGCCCCGCTGTGAGCTCTCCCCCGGCCCTCTAACCCCTCTCCCTCGCCCCCGGCGGCCACCATGGGCGCCGCCCCTCCCCGAGCCCATACACACACACAAGCATGATGAACACACACACACACACATGTACATATGTATGAATTAATGCATGTATATATTAGTATATACGTATTTTGTATGTTTAATTAGTTTAGATTTTTTAGATTATTATTTTTTCACTAGTATATATGTATGAATGCATGTTAGATGGATATAATTAGTGTTTAATTATTATGGAAATTTTTTATATAATGTTGTTTTTCAGTTTTTTAATGGATGTATAAAAGTTGTGTTTTCTGTTTTTAGTGTTAGATGCTTAGTTAGTATGAAATAGCATATAGAATTTTGACATATGCAATGATAGCATAATTAGTGTTATATAGAAATGTTAGAAATTTTAGTTATCAAAATCCAATCATTAAAAAAATTTACTTTTTGCGGGCATATAGCTAGTATTTGTTCTCGACGATGCTCGGCCCGCATCCTCGCCGTCGACCCGTCCGCGACAACGTCCGACTGACCCATGTCCGGGACTGGGCTCCGCCGGGCTGGCACTGGGAGGTGCTGCCTGGAGGGGCGCGCCGCTTGATGAGGAACCCGGCCCTGGGTCCCGTCATCGACCCTGATCTCATTTGGTGGCGTTCGCGTGGGCCAGTTTCATTGCGGAGGGAGCCGGCCCTGCCGGAGGTGGTACGTCGCCGTGTCAGGGAGGAGGACGAGCACGTCCATCGCTACATGGTTGCGTTAGAGGGCGGCAGGTTCTCCAATACTTGGCAGTTTCTTCAGGGATCTCACTTCAGCTATGATCCTGTGAGGGTTCCTTCTCTTTGGATGTCCACCGCCCGCGCCGCAGGAACCGTGAGTGTCCTAGATTCTTCTGTAGTATTCGATCTTTATTAGCTACCTAGCCAGTGATGTACTCGATATATAATATTCAAGACGATGTATTCGAGATTATATATTATTCAAGACGATGTATTCGAGATTATATCTATTATTCTAGGCGATGTATTCGAGATTATATCTATTATTCGAGACGATGTATTCGAGATTATATCTATTATTCGAGATGATGTATTCGAGATTATATCTATTATTCGAGACGATGTAATTTGAATACTAAATTGTTTTATATTTCTTTTGGCATAGTTAAATAACAGCTATGGAGGACAATACCGACAGAGAGCGAGAACAGACCATGTTCGATATAATACGCGGGCCAGATGATGATCAGAATGAAGAAGATTATGACGGCTCCGAATTTCTAAACAACACCGGAGAGGGTGATATGATATTCGATTGCGACGACCGAATTGATGAAGTCATGAACTACGATTATGAAAACACCAGAGAGGTATATATATTTATATAAGCAGGCATCTGGTGATCATCACATGTTTTAAATGAGTTGAAGATATATTAACGAATCGATCTTTCTTCTTTCAACCATCCGGATCGAGCAAATCTTCAGGCAACAGGACGAAACGAGGCCTGAACAAAAAGTTGAAGGAGGGCGTAAAGTATAATATCGAGACAATCAAACCTAATGGCGAACCATTAGCGCCTAAGAAGATTGCGGACAAGTTCGTTCGTCAGTGCGGGGTTCTTGTGAAGGACCAACTCCCGATCTCCCTTCAAGAATGGAGAGAGCCAGCAAAGCCACATCCAGATCTTACTTTTGTCGATGACAGACAAAAAAGTCTGCTTTGGGATACTCTCATGGAACATTTCACCCTACCAGATCATTTCACAGAAGCAAATGTGCAGAAAGTCAAGGACGCTGCCCTTAGGAAGATGGCGGTTGCATTCAAGAACCACAAGAATCGTGAATGGGACAAGTACGTCAAGGGAGGAAGGAAGACTCCAGTATTCGAGGGAACACTAGAGAATCAAAGTGCTCATTGGGACGATTTCGTGAAATTCAAGGATTCAGAATTATCTAAGGAACGGTCAAGAATAAACAAGGCCAATGCCGCAAAAAATGATAAGTTCCATAAGCTGGGGCCAGGTGGCTATGCGGTGGGAATGCCTAAGTGGGATAAGTCTGAGAAAGAGATGCTGGATGCAGGTGTCACTCCAGAAACATTGAGCTGGCCCCCCAGGTGCATGACTTGGTTCTATGCGCATGGGGGGGGGAGTTGGACCCGAAGACAGGCAAAGTTTCCAAGAAGGCATGTCTGGACGGAGCTGAAGATAAGCTACTTGTTGCAATAGAAGAGGCTCGATCCGGGTTGTTCGAGCACAACAGAGAGAACGACGAGCTTACGCGTGCCCTGGGAAATCCTGAACACCCGAGAAGAACACAAGGCATGGGCGCTATTCGGTGGTATGAGGGGTTTTCAGACTGGAACGCCGACTACAGAACCCGTGCGAGAAAGAAGATTGCGGAGGAGAAGAAGAGGAAGATGGAGGAGGAGCAGAGGAAGCTTGATTATGAACGTCTTCAAGGCCTAGAATCAGCGCATGCGGACTTGGCAATCAAATTCCAGCGGCAGCAGGAGCAGATCAACTCACTTAGCCAGCAAAGGGGGTCTCAGCAGCTGTAGCAGCTAGCGGATGATCCAGCATTGGATACCACCGCTCCATCCATCCTGAGAAGCAGCGTGGGTTCCGCCCCGTTTGACGCAATGCTGGATAGATACCCCGTGGATGACATCGCGGAGAACACTTTCTGCGAGCTACACTTCAAAATTAAGAACATATCCTTGAAGGTGGCAGACAGTGTTGCTTATACAAATTCCCCCGATGCAACCTTCCATTGCAACCCGATTCCAGCAAGCTATGCTCGTGTCGTGGTTGATGAGGTGGTGGACCAATATTCGGGGCTAGAGCTTGACATTCCTAGAGGTGACGAGGAGCACACACTCGGAGATGCCAAACATCGTATCATCCTATGGAGAAAGGATTGCATCATCTTTCGAAGGCCACCGACACCGCGTCACCCGACTCCTCGTCGAAGTCCGCCACCGAGTCAGCAGACTCCCGCTCCTCCAAGTCCACCAACGCGTGAGGCCACTCCTCCTCCTCCAAGTCCGGAAAAGTGTCAGGCCACTCCTCCTCCAAGTCCGACACAGCGTCAGACGTCCACTCCTCCTCCAAGTCCGGCACAACCTCAGGCCACTGCAAGTCTAGCACAGCTTCAGGCCACTCCTCCTCGTCCAAATCAGCCCCGTCAGCCGTCTCCGTCGCCTCAGCAATCGCAGAAGAGACACCCCGCAGCTATGGTGCGTAGCGGTACGAGTCGAGGTCATAGTACAGGAAGTACAGGCGGAGGCAAGCGATGTAAATATGGTCCAAACCTCACTACTCCTCTTCCTGAGAGGGCTTACGACAGGACCGAGGAGCAAACCAATGCCATAGTGCGGGCAGAAGTCGACGCCCATTTTGGACCGAAACCGCCACCGCCGCCAAGGGAGAAAGTGCCTGTTGAAGTAGTTAACCACTTCATTCGTATGGCTCAACCACCAGCTCCTAAGCCTGTTGACACAGACTATGAGCGCCACATCAGGATGTTACATCGACAACGTCTACAGAAGGAGGCGAGCTCGAGCTCGAGCAAACAACAAGCAGCTGTCAAAAAATGCGGGAAAACCGTTGCCCAGCTGGGAGAACAGGCGGCGCAATCGATCCCCCCGCTTGTTGTGCCGCCAACAACATGTGATAGTACGCGCGCCCAATATTATTGTGGCCAAACAATTTACGTTCCCAAGGTGGGCGATGTGGTAATAACCCAGGAGCATATAATGCAGGCTGAAACTCTCAAAATCACTGTTGGACAACTCCTCGAGATCGAGGACATGCCCGTGCTTACAGAGGAGGAAATAAAACGGAAATATGCCTGGGGCCAACCTTTTGTCAAGCCAGAAGAGGTCAAGAAGCTTCCAACGAGAATGTATGAATTGCATCAATGGTACATGGACATTACCAAGAGATCCAATCAAGAGTCCCTCATGGTGCAAGTCAAGAAGGATCATTACTACCATGAGAAACCTGTGACCGTTGAGTATTCTGAACTGTTTCAGTTATACAATCAAGACGCAATCGACAAATCTATCGTCAGTTGCTATTGTCTGTAAGTGATTTCTTTCTGTAATTTAAGTCTCAAGCTAGCTGTAGTGATCCTTTTGATCAATCAGTACCTGTAATTATCCTCACTATATTCTTTTCTGTGGTATTATGCAGGATGAAGATGTATGAAATGAGAAAAGGTGGACGCTATGGCATTGGGTTCATTGATCCAAACACCGTTAATGAATACACATGGAAAATGAACAAGCATCATGAAAAGCAGGTAGAGGACAGCATGCTAGAGTTCTTGAAGCGCCTCATATACAATGAAGATATACTACTTCCTTACAACTTCCAGTGAGTCACACTTTCTTGTACTACAAATTCTCTGTTTTTGCCTACTAGCTAGCTACATGTTTTTGCTTACATATACCCGCTTAATTAAGACATGCAAACGTGTGTGCATGTAGATTTCATTGGATCTTGTGTATCATTAAAGTTGACGCCGGAACAGTTCAAATACTGGACTCACTACTCAAAGCAAATAGTGACTATAACATCTTGTTTGGGATAGTCAACAGGTAATTTCAATCATTATTAACTATATATCTCGGCCTATTTAGTTCGTCATTTCATGATATGAACTATTTAATAACCCCTTTATTCATTTTCTTTGTCAGCGGGCAGGGCTTGGGCAAGGTTCATCAGCGTCACGGAAGGCGAATGGAAACGACAGCTGAAATGGTTTCGACCCAAGGTAAGTAATTAAGTAGTACTAGCTAGCTAGCTGCCATCTCTTTAATTATCATGATTTATTAATTATTATCTGATCAAATTAAATTCCATTCTCGTAATAAAGGCCCTGAAGCAGGCGCAGGGGACTAATCTGTGTGCATTCTGCGTTTGCGAGAACATTCGCATGATGGCGTCCGAAAGGAGCAGATCTCAAAGACAGGAATGGGTACGCTTGTCAGAACACTATTCACAATTTTTACACCATTATCGATATCTAGTCACACAACTAATACACATGCATATTGATCTCCTTCTTAACAGTTCAAAGAGGTGCGGGACAAGCTCCTAGAAATGGAGCGCGTAGAAGCACTTCAAGAGGAAATAGCGGGATTTTTGCTCGACCAGGTCATAAATCCGAAGGGAGAATACTATTACCCGCTACCGCCCCCATCGACCAGGTCATGAACCACTTCCAATTGTCATCGTGCTCCGAAGGCACCAATTAGGCTAATGCCACTGGCTCCGAAGGCAACATGCATATGTAGGAGAAATTGTATATAGCTATACATGTGTGTATGTGTGAATTAATATGGTGGTTTGTGAGACATTGATGATATATATGATTGGTTCTACTAGAAATTCTATTTATATATATATATATGCATAACGTGTACAATGTGTAGTATCGTAAAATACCAGCAAACGAAAAAGAATTAAAATGGAAAACACAAAATTAAATGAAAAAGAAATCATAAAACCAAAAAACCCCAAACATTTTAGTACCGCTTGGTGTTACCAACCGGTACTAAAGGGCTCCCGGCCCCCGGAGCTGGCTCGTGCCAGGTGGTTGCCATTTAGCACCGGTTCATGCTGAACCGGTACTAAAGTGGGGGGGGGGCCTTTAGTGACCACACTTTAGTGCCGGTTATGGAACCGGCGCTAAAGGGCCTTACGAACCGGTGCTATTGCCCGGTTCTGCACTAGTGTAGAGAGATCATAAAGCAAAACTCAAAACTAGATCATGCCATAAACTTTATTCTACTAGATCAAGATACTACTAATAGGATCGAACTAAGAAAAATGGTAAAGATAGGAGTTGTGATTGTGATACGATACCGGGGCACCTCTCCCAAGCTTGGCAGTTGCCAAGGGGAGTGCCCATACCCATGTGATCATGTCTCCTTCTTTGTTGTTGGTGTAATATTCTTGGCGATTATTCCACTCAGGATACGGTTCTCTTCCTCAAGCTTATTGACTTGCTGCTTGAGGTCCATTATTTCCTTACGAAGCTTTCCTGTGACAGCTAAAGCTCCTTGCACCCAAGGGTGTTGCATAGATGCGGGAGAACAGGTGACACTCCTCTTCATATTTTCATAAGTAAGAAATCTAACATTAGAAGGGATAACCGAGTTTGGAATAGCTGAGCTCTGTAGTTACCCCATCGTGAACCCAGCTCGGAGGCGAGAGGTGACTTCTTGATCCTCCATAACATCTACTCTCATTAAGTCAGCCTCCATCTCCTCCTCCGTTGCTGGCCCAAAGTGGTCAGCGTCGCTGTTTGCCCTTGGTTCCGGTGCCGGATTAGATACCCGGCTCTCCCCGATTGACTCTTGAGAATACATCTTGCTCTAATCTGTAGCAGCAACAGCTCAAAAACATAAACAGAGGAAATTTGCGTGATACGGGAGTCAAAACCTTTGGGAGAATATATAATGAATTTTTACCGAGCAAAATAAGTAACGTGCAAGAAAACGGAGTCCGGAAGGCACACGAGGTGCTCAAGAGGTAGGGGGTGCGCCCAGGGGGGTAGGGCGCGCCCACCACCCTCGTGGGGCCCTCGTGTCTTTCCCGGACTACTACTTATTTTTCTATTTTTCTAAATATTCCAAAACGGAGAAATATTGCCTTAAAAATTGTTTTGGAGTCGATTTACTTACCGTACCACATACCTATTCCTTTTCGGAGTCTGAAACGTTCCGGAAAGTGGCTCTTATGTATTCCTCCGGGGTTACGGTTTCAATAATATTGGTTTCAACATTTATGGGATTACCTGAGATATAATGTTTAATTCTTTGACCGTTTACCACCTTCGGATTTGTGCCCTCGAAGTTGTTGATCTTTATGGCACCGGAACGATAGACCTCTTCATAACATAGGGGCCTTCTCAATTAGAGAGAAGTTTTCCTGCAAAAAATCTTAAACGAGAGTTGTATAGCAATACATAATCACCTACATTAAACTCACGCTTTTGTATCCTTTTGTCATGCCATATTTTAACTTTTTCTTTAAACAACTTGGCATTTTCATAAGCTTGGGTTCTCCATTCATCAAGTGAGCTAATATCAAATAACCTCTTCTCATCGGCAAGTTTAAAATCATAGTTAATCTCTTTAATAGCCCAATATGCCTTATGTTCTAGTTCGAGAGGTAAGTGACATGCTTTTCCATAAACCATTTTATATGGAGACATACCCATAGGATTTTTATATGCAGTTCTATATGCCCATAATGCATCATCAAGTTTCTTAGACCAATTCTTTCTAGACCTATTAACAGTCTTTTGCAAAATTAATTTGAGCTCTCTATTGCTCAACTCTACTTGACCACTATACTATGCATGATAAGGAGATGCAAATCTATGATTAACATCATATTTAGCAAGCATTTTACGGAAAGCACCATGAATAAAGTGTGAACCACCATCAGTCATTAAATATCTAGGGACTCCAAACCTCGGGAAAATAAATTCTTTAAGCATTTTAATAGAAGTGTTATGATCAGCACTACTAGTTGGAATAGCTTCTACCCACTTAGTAACATAATCAACAGCAACTAGAATATGTGTGTATCCATTAGAGGAAGGAAAAGGTCCCATATAATCAAAGCCCCAAACATCAAACGGTTCAATAACAAGGGAATAATTCATAGGCATTTCTTGACGTCTACTAATATTACCAATTCTTCGACATTCATCACAAGATAAGACAAACTTATGGGCATCCTTGAAGAGAGTAGGCCAATAAAAACTAGATTGCAATACCTTATGTGCAGCTCTATCTCCAGTGTGGTGTCCTCCATAAGACTCGGAATGACACTTGCGTAGGATCTGTTCCTGTTCATGCTCAGGTACACAACGTCTAATAACACCATCTACTCCTTCTTTATAAAGATGTGGGTCATCCCAAAAGTAATGTCTTAAATCATAGAAAAACTTTTTCTTTTGTTGGTATGTGAAGCTAGGTGGTATAAATTTAGCAACAATATAATTAGCATAATCAGCATACCATGGAGTACTACGAGAAGTACTTATAACATTTAATTTTTCATCAGGAAAGCTATCATTAATAGGTAGTGGGTCATCAAGAATATTTTCTAACCTAGACAGGTTGTCTGCAACGGGGTTCTCAGCTCCCTTTCTATCAACAATATGCAAATCAAATTCTTGTAGCAAGAGAACCCATCTAATAAGTCTAGGTTTAGCATCTTTCTTTTCCATAAGATATTTAATAGCTGCATGATCTGTTTGAATAGTTACTTTAGAATCAACAGATCTGAACTTATCATAAGCAAATACAACTGCTAAAAGCTCTTTTTCAGTAGTAGCATAATTAACCATAAAGTTGCAATTTTCCCAATTCAAGACAAGATTAGTTTGTTCACATCTCTGCAAAACTCGATCAAGATTGCTCAAGCAATCATCAAAAG
This sequence comes from Triticum urartu, assembly GCF_056163025.1. Classification (NCBI taxonomy): domain Eukaryota; kingdom Viridiplantae; phylum Streptophyta; class Magnoliopsida; order Poales; family Poaceae; genus Triticum; species Triticum urartu. The sequence goes on from NC_141874.1 coordinate 159,187,931, forward strand.
AGGAACCATAGACGGAAAAGTCGTCCATGAAAACCTCACAAATCTTTTCACAAAAGTTAGAGAATATAGCAATCATGCATCTTTGAAAGGTAGCAGGTGCATTACATAAACCAAAAGGCATACGTCTATAAGCAAAATTACCAAAAGGGCATGCAAAAATTGTCTCTGATTGATCTCTAGCCGACACAGGTATTTGAGAGAAACCGGAATAACCATCTGGAAAGCAATAGTGTGTATGTTTGCATAATCTTTCTAGCATTTGATCAATAAAAGGTAAGGGGTAATGATCTTTGTTAGTAGCTTTATTTAATATGCGGAAATCAATTACCATCCTATAACCTATGATAATTCTTTGTGGAATCAATTCATCTTTATCATTAGGAACAACAGTAATACCTCCCTTCTTAGGGACACAATGGACATGACTTACCCACTCACTATCAGCAACGGGATAGATTATACCTGCCTCCAGAAGCTTTAGTATTTCTTTTCTTACCACTTCTTTCATTTTAGGATTCAGACGTCGTTGAGGATCACGAACTGGTTTGGCATCTACTTCCAAATTTATTTTATGTTGACATAGAGTGGGACTAATGCCCTTAAGATCATCAAGAGTATATCCAATAGCAGCACGATGCTTCTTCAGAGTTTTCAATAATCTTTCTTCTTCATGCTCTGAAAGGTTAGCACTAACAATAACAGGATATATCTTCTTTTCATCAAGATAAGCATATTTAAGATTATCAGGCAAAGGTTTAAGCTCAAACACGGGATCACCCTTGGGTGGAGGAGGATCCCCTAAGATTTCAACAGACAAGTTGTGATGCAGAATAGGTTCTTGTTTAATGAATACTTCATCTATTTCCCTTCTTTCATTCATGAACATATCATTTTCATGGTCTAGCAAATAGTATTCTAAAGGATCACTCGGAGGTACTGCAATAGAAGCAAGACCAATAATTTCATCCTTACTAGGTAATTCTTCCTCACTATGTTGTTTACTAAATTTAGAGAAATTAAACTCATGAAGCATATCATCCAAGCCAACAGTAACAACATTCTTTGTGCAATCTATGGTAGCATTGACAGTATTCAAGAAGGGTCTACCAAATATAATGGGACAAAAACTATCTTGTGGGGAAGTAAGAACAAGAAAATCAGCAGGGTATTTAGTTTTCCCACACAAGACTTCAACATCTCTAACAATTCCAATTGGTGAAATAGTATCTCTATTGGCAAGTTTAATTGTGACATCAATATCTTCTAACTACACAGGTGCAATTTCATTCTTAATTTCTTTGTATAAGTCATGAGGTATAACACTAGCACTAGCACCCATATCACATAAGCCATGATAACAATGATCTCCTATTTTAACAAAAATAACAGGCATGCCTACCACAGGTCTATGTTTATCTTTAGCAAAAGGTTTAGCAATTCTAGCAGTTTCACCTTCGAACTGAATAACATGCCCATCAATATTATCAGACAAGAGATCTTTAACAATAGCAATATTAGGTTCTACTTTAACTTGCTCAGGAGGTGTATAAGTTCTAATATTGCTTTTACGAACAACAGTTGAAGCTTTAGCATGATCCTTTATTCTAACAGGGAAAGGTGGTTTCTCAACATAAGAAGCAGGAACAATAGGATCATTATAAGTGACAGTCTTTTCTTCAGCTTTAATAGGTGCAGCTACTTTTACTTCTATGGGAGGATGATATTTAAACCACTTCTCCTTAGGGAGATCAACATAAGTAGCAAAAGATTCACAGAAAGAAGGTACTATCTCAGAGTCAAGTCCATATTTAGTGCTAAACTTACGGAAAATATTGGTGTCCATAAAAGATTTAACACAATCAAACTTAGGTGTCATACTTGACTCTTTACCTTCGTCGAGGTCCCAATCTTCAGAGTTGCGTTTAATTCTATCTAATAAATTCCATCTGAATTCAATAGTCTTCATCATAAAAGAGCCAGCACAAGAAGTATCGAGCATGGTGCGATTGTTATCAGAAAGCCGAGCATAAAAACTTTGCATAATTATTTCTCTCGGGAGCTCATGATTGGGGCATGAATATAACATTGATTTAAGCATCCCCCAAGCTTGAGCGATGCTTTCTCCTTCGCGAGGCCAGAAATTATATATATAATTGCGATCACGATGAACAAGATGCATAGGGTAATACTTTTGATGAAATGCCAGCTTCAATCTTTTATAGTCCCATGATCTCATATCATCACATAGCCTATACCATATCAATGCGTCTCCCTTCAAAGATAAAGGGAAGACCTTCTTCTTAGCAACATCATTGGGTATACCTGCAAGCTTAAATAATCCACAAACTTCACCACATATATTAAATGCTCATCAGGATGCTTTGTTCCATCTCCTGTAAAAGGATTAGCTAGCAGTTTTTCTATCATACCCGAAGGATACTCATAAGGAATTTCATTTTCAATAGGTTCAGTAGGTTGAGGAGCAACTCTTTGCTCTACTGGATGGGGTGAAGATACCCCGAACAAGCCCCTCAGAGAATTACTTTCCATAGTAACAAGTGACAGTAAATTTCAGCACACTATATAAATTTTTCCTTACCAAATTCCACCTACCAAAGGTGCTACACTCCCCGGCAACGGCGCCAGAAAAGAGTCTTGATGACCCACAAGTATAGGGGATCTATCGTAGTCCTTTCAATAAGTAAGAGTGTCGAACCCAACGAGGAGCAGAAGGAAATGATAAGCGGTTTTCAGCAAGGTATTCTCTGCAAGTACTGAAATAAGTGGTAACAGATAGTTTTGTGATAAGATAGGTTGTAACGAGCAACAAGTAACAAAAGTAAATAAAGTGCAGCAAGGTGGCCCAATCCTTTTGTAGCAAAGGACAAGCCAGAACAAACTCTTATAATAGGAAAAGCGCTCCCGAGGACACATGGGAATATCGTCAAGCTAGTTTTCATCACGTTCATATGATTCACGTTTGATACTTTGATAATTTGATATGTGGGTGGACCGGTGCTTGGGTGCTATTCTTAATTGAACAAGCATCCCACTTATGATTAACCTCTATTGCAAGCATCCTCAACTACAACAAAAGTATTAAGGAAAACCTAACCATAGCATGAAACATATGGATCCAAATCAGCCCCTTACGAAGCAACGCATAAACTAGGGTTTAAGCTTCTGTCACTCTAGCAACCCATCATCTACTTATTACTTCCCAATGCCTTCCTCTAGGCCCAAATAATGGTGAAGTGTTATGTAGTCGACGTTCACATAACACCACTAGAGGCTAGACAACATACATCTTATCAAAATATCAAAGGAATACCAAATTCACATGACTACTCATAGCAAGACTTCTCCCTTGTCCTCAGGAACGAACGTAATTACTCACAAAGCATATTCATGTTCATAATCAGAGGGGTAATAATATGCATATATGATCTGAACATATGATCTTCCACCAAATAAACCAACTAGCATCAACTACAAAGGAGTAATCAACACTACTAGCAACCTACTAGCACCAATCCCGGACTTTGAGACAAGAATTGGATACAAGATATGAACTAGGGTTTGGAGATGAGATGGTGCTGGTGAAGATGTTGATGGATATTGCCCTCTCCCGATGAGAGGAGCGTTGGTGATGATTTCCCCCTCCTGGAGGGAAGTTTCCCCGGCAGATTGGATCCGCCAAGGTTCCGCCTCGTGGCGGCGGAGTCTCGTCCCGAAAAGTTCCTTCTTATTTTTTTCTCATCAAAAGACCTCATATAGGAGAAGATGGGCGTCGGAGAGCCACCAGGGGGCCCACGAGGTAGGGGGGCGCGCCCTATGGGGGGCGCGCCCCCACCCTTGTGAGTAGGGTGTGGGCCCCCTGGCCTTCATCTTTGGCGTGGATTTTTCTTTATTTCTTTAAGACGTTCCGTGGAGTTTCAGGACTTTTGGAGTTGCGCAGAATAGGTCTCTAATATTTGCTCCTTTTCCAGACCAGAATTCCAGCTGCCGGCATTCTCCCTCCTTATATAAACCTTGTAAAATAAGAGAGAATAGCCATAAGTATTGTGACATAAAGTGAAATAATAGTCCATAATGCGATAAATATAGATATAAAATCATGATGCAAAATGGACGTATCAGATACCGGCTAAAGGTGCGCGGTATTAGAGAGGCTAGCAAAGGTGGAAGGGTGAGAAAAGTGCGTATAATCCATGGACTCAACATTAGTCATAAAGAAATCATATACTTATTGCAAAAATATACAAATTATCAAAGCAAAGTATTACATGCATGCTCCTAGGGGGATAGATTGGTAGGAAAAGACCATCGCTCGTCCCCGACCGCCACTCAAAAGGAAAGCAATCAAAAAATAAATCATGCTCCAACTTCATCACATAACGGTTCACCATACGTGCATGCTACGGGAATCACAAACTTCAACACAAGTATTTCTCAAATTCACAACTACTCAACTAGCATGACTTTAATATCACCATCTTTATATCTCAAAAAAATTATCAACTATCAAACTTATCATAGTATTCAACACACTCATAAGAAAGTTTTATTATTAATCTTGTATACCAAGCATATTAGGATTTTAAGCAAATTACCATGCTAATAAGACTCTCAAAATAATCTAAGTGAAGCATGAGAGATCAATATTTTCTATAAAAAAAATCCACCATCGTTCCCTAAAAGATATAAGTGAAGTACTAGAGCAAAATTACATAACTCAAAAGATATAAGCGAAGCACATAGAGTATTCTAACAAATTCTAAATCATGTATGGATCTCTCAAAAGGTGTGTACAGCAAGGATGATTGTGGTAAACTAACAAGCAAATACTCAAATAATACAAGACGCTCCAAGCAAAACAAATATCATGTGGCGAATAAAAATATAGCTCCAAGTAAAGTTACCGATAGAAGTAGATGAAAGAGGGGATGCCTTCCGGGGAATCCCCAAGCTTTGGCTTTTAGGTATCCTTAGATTATCTTGGGGTGCCATGGGCATCCCCAAGCTTAGGCTCTTTCCACTCCTTGTTCCATAATCCATCAAATCTTTACCCAAAACCTGAAAACTTCACAACACAAAACTTAAAGTAGAAAATCTCGTGAGCTCCGTTAGCGAAAGAAAATAAAAGAACACTTCAAGGTACTGTAATGAACTCATTCTTTATTTATATTGGTGTTATACATACTGTATTACAACTTCTCTATGGTTTATAAACTATTTTACTAGCCATAGATTCATCAAAATAAGCAAACAACACACGAAAAACAGAATCTGTCAAAAACAGAACAGTCTGTAGTAATCTGTAGCTAGCGCAAGATATGGAACCCCAAAAATTATAAAATAAATTGCTGGACGTGAGGAATTTATCTATTAATCATCTTCAAAAATAATTAACTAAATAGAACTTTCCAAATAAACATGGCAGTAGTTCTCGTGAGCGCTAAAGTTTCTGTTTTTTACAGAAAGTTCAACAAGACTTTCCCCATGTCTTCCCAACGGTTCAACTTGGCATAAACACTAATTAAACACAAAAAACACAACCAAAACAGAGGATAGATAAATTATTTATTACTAACAGGGTCAAAAAGCAAGGAATAAAAATAAAATTGGGTTGCCTCCCAACAAGCGCTATCGTTTAACGCCCCTAGCTAGGCACAACAAGCAAGAATAGATCTAGGTATAGCCATCTTTGGTAGGCAATACATAAGTGGCTCTCATAATAGATTCATAAGGTAATTTAATTTTATTTCTAGGAAAGTGTTCCATGCCTTTCCTTAATGGAAATTGGAATCTAATATTTCCTTCCTTCATATCAATAATTGCACCAATCGTTCTAAGGAAAGGTCTACCCAGAATAATAGGACATGAAGGATTGCAATCTATGTCAAGAACAATAAAATCTATGGGCACGTAATTCCTATTTTAACCAATAATAACATCGTTAATTCTTCCCATAGTTTTCTTAATATTGGAATCCACAAGGTGCAATTTTAAAGAGCAATCATCAAAATCACGGAAACCTAACAAATCACACAAAGTCTTTGGAATCGTGGAAACACTAGCACCCAAATCACATAAAGCATAGCATTCATGATCTTTAATTTTAATTTTAATAGTTGGTTCCCACTCATCATAAAGTTTTCTAGGGATAGAAACTTCCAATTCAAGTTTTTCTTCATAAGATTGCATCAATGCATCAATGATATGTTTAGTAAACGCTTTATTTTGACTATAAGCATGAAGAGAATTTAGCACGGATTGTAACAAGGAAATACAATCAATCAAAGAGCAATTTTCATAGTTAAATTCCTTGAAATCCATAATAGTGGGTTTAGCAACATCTAGGGTTTTAATTTCTTGAATCCCACTTTTATCAATTTTAGCATCAAGATCTACAAATTCCGAATTCTTGGAACGCCTTCTAGGCAAAGGTGGATCATATTCAGTCCCATGATTATCAAGATTCATATTTCAAAATAAATATTTAATTGGGGCCACATCAATAACTTTTAGATCTTCATCTTTATTTTCATAAGAACTAGAAGAACACGCTCTTATAAAGGCATCTTTCTTAGCACGCATCCTAGCGGTTCTTTCTTTGCACTCATCAATGGAAATTCTCATGGCTTTGAGAGAGTCATTGATATCATGCTTAGGTGGAATAGATCTAAGTTTCAAAGAATCAACATCAAGAGAGATTCTATCAACGTTCCTAGACAAATCATCAATCTTAAGCAATTTTTCTTCAATCATAGCATTAAAATTCTTTTGCGAAGTAATAAATTCTTTAATGTTAGATTCAAAATCAGAGGGCGTCTTATTATAATTTCCATAAGAATTGTTGTAGGAATTACCATAATTATTAGAGGGATTACTAGGATAAGGCCTAGGGTTGAAATTTCCTCTATACACATTGTTACCAAAATTGTTCCTACCAACAAAATTCACATCCATAGATTCATTATTATTATCAATCAAAGTAGACAAGGGCATATCATTAGGATCAGAAGAAACACTCTTATTAGAAAATAATTTCATAAGTTCATCCATCTTTCCACTCAAAACATTAATTTCTTCTATCACATGCACCTTTTTATTAGTAGATCTTTCAGTATGCCATTGAGAATAATTAACCATAACATTATCTAGGAGTTTAGTAGCTTCTCCTAAAGTGATTTCCATAAAAGTTCCTCCCGCGGCCGAATCTAAAAGATTTATAGAAGCAAAATTCAATCCGGCATAATTTTTTTGTATAATCATGCACAAATTTAAACCATGAGTAGGGCAATTACGTATCATTAGTTTCATTCTCTCCCAAGCTTGTGCAAAATGTTCATGATCAAGTTGCTTATAATTCATAATATCGTTTCTAAGAGAGATGATCTTAGCGGGAGGAAAATACTTGGAGATAAAAGCATCTTTGCACTTGTTCCATGAATCAATACTACTTTTAGGCAAAGACGAAAACCAAGCTTTAGCACGATCTCTAAGCGAAAAAGGAAATAGCTTCAATTTAACAATATCATTATCCACATCTTTCTTCTTTTGCATGTCACACAAATTAATGAAGCTATTTAGATGGGTAGTGGCATCTTCACTAGGAAGGCCGGAAAACGGATCTTTCATGACAAGATTCAGCAAGCCAGTATTAATTTCACAAGATTCAGCATCGGTAAGAGGAGCAATCGGAGTGCTAATAAAATCATTGTTGTTGGTATTGGTGAAGTCACACAATTTAGTATTATCTTGAGCCATCGTGACAAGCAAGCAAACTAACACACAAGCAAACAAAAAGCAAGCGGGCAAAAAGAGGCAAACGGGAAAGAGAGGGAGGATAGAGAGAGAGGGCGAATAAAACGACAAGGGTGAAGTGGGGGAGAGGAAAACGAGAGGCAAATGGAAAATAATGTAATGCGGGAGATAAGGGTATGTGATGGGTACTTGGTATGTTGACTTTTGCGTAGACCTCCCCGGCAACGGTGCCAGAACTCCTTCTTGCTACCTCTTGAGCACTGCGTTGGTTTTCCCCGAAGAGGAAGGGATGATGCAGCAAAGTAGCGTAAGAATTTCCCTCAGTTTTTGAGAACCAAGATATCAATCCAGTAGGAGGCTACGCGCGAGTCCCTCGCACCTGCACAAAACAAATAAATCCTCGCAACCAACGCAAATAGGGGTGTCAATCCCTATAGGGTCACTTACGAGAGTGAGATCTGATAGATATGATAAGATAATATTTTTGGTATTTTTATGATAAAAGATGCAAAGTAAAATAAAGGCAAAGTAAATAGGAAAGGAAATAACTAAGTAGTAGGATATCAATACGATAAAGCTAGACTCGGGGGCCATAGGTTTCACTAGTGGCTTCTCTCAAGAGCATAAGTATTCTACGGTGGGTGAACAAATTACTGTTGAGCAATTGACAGAATTGAGCATAGTTATGAGAATATCTAGGTATGATCATGTATATAGGCATCACGTCCGAGACAAGTAGACCGACTCCTGCCTACATCTACTACTATTACTCCACTCATCGACCTCTATCCAGCATGCATCTAGAGTATTAAGTTAAAAACAGAGTAACGCCTTAAGCAAGATGACATGATGTAGAGGGATAGACTCATGCAATATGAAGAAAACCCCATCTTGTTATCCTCGATGGCAACAATACAATACGTGCCTTGCTGCCCTTACTGTCGTCGGGAAAGGACACCGCAAGATTGAACCCAAAGCTAAGCACTTCTCCCATTGCAAGAAAGATCAATCTAGTAGGCCAAACCAAACTGATAATTCGAAGAGACTTGCAAAGATAACCAATCATACATAAAAGAATTCAGAGAAGATTCAAATATTATTCATAGATAGACTTGATCATAAACCCACAATTCATCGGTCTCAACAAACACACCGCAAAAAGAACATTACATCGAATAGTTCTCCACAATAGAGGGGGAGAACATTGTATTGAGATCCAAAAACAGAGAAGAAGCCATCTAGCTACTAACTATGGACCCGTAGGTCTGAGGTGAACTACTCACACTTCATTAGAGGGGCTATGGTGTTGATGTAGAAGCCCTCCATGATCGATGCCCCCTCCGGCGGAGCTCCGGAACAGGCCCCAAGATGGGATCTCGTGGATACAGAAAGTTGCGGCGGTGGAATTAGGGTTTTGGCTCCGTATCTGATCGTTTGGGGGTACGTGGATATATATAGGAGGAAGAAGTACGTCGGTGGAGCAACCGGGGCCCCACGAGGGTGGAGGGCGCGCCTGGTGGGGGTGGGCGCGCCCCCCTACCTCGTGGCCTCCTGTTTTATTTCTTGACGTAGGGTCCAAGTCTCCCTGGTCTTGTTCATTGAGAAAATCATGTTCCCGAAGGTTTCATTCCGTTTGGACTCCGTTTGATATTCCTTTTCACTAAACCCTAAAACTGGCAAAAAAACATCAATTCTGGGCTGGACCTCCGGTTAATAGGTTAGTCCCAAAAATAATACAAAAGTGGATAATAAAGCCCAATAATGTCCAAAACAGTAGATAATATAGCATGGAGCAATCAAAAATTATAGATACGTTGGAGACGTATCAGTAGTGTAGCACATCTAGTGTGACCTACTAAGGGTGATTCCTGATGACCCACAAGTATAGGGATCAATCTTAGTCCTTTCGATAAGTAAGATTGTCGAACCCAACGAGGAGCAGAAGGAAATGACAAGCGGTTTTCAGCAATGTATTCTCTGCAAGCACTGAAATTATAAGTAACGAGTAGTTTGATAGCAAGATAATTTGTAATGAGCAAGTAATGGTAATGGTAACAAAAGTGCAGCAAGATAGCCCAATCCTTTTGAGGCAAAGGACATGCCAAAATGATCTCTTATGATAGGCAAAGCATTCTTGAGGGTACACGGGAATTTCATCTAGTCACTTTCATCATGTTGGTTCGATTTGTGTTCGCTACTTTGATAATTTGATATGTGGGTGGACCAGTGCTTAGGTGTTGTTCTTACTTGAACAAACCTCCTACTTATGATTAACCCCCTCGCAAGCATCCGCAACTACGAGAAAAGTATTAAGAATAAATTCTAACCATAGCATTAAACTTTTGGATCAAATCAGTCCCTTACGGAATAGCGCACAAACTAGGGTTTAAACTTCTATCACTCTCGCAACCCATTATCTAATAAGTACTCCACAATGCATTCCCTTAGGCCCAAATATGGTGAAGTGTCATGTAGTCAACGTTCACATGACACCACTGAATGAATCACAACATACATACCATCAAAATATCGAACACATATAAAATTCACATGATTACTTGCAACAAGATTTCTCCCGTGACCTCAAGAACAAAAGTAACTACTCACAAGTGATAATCATGCTCAAGATCAGAGGGGTATTAAATAGAATAATGGATCTGAACATATAATCATCCACCAAATAAACCATATAGTAATCAACAACAAAATGTAATCAACACTACTAGTCACCCACAAGTACCAATCTATAGTTTCGGTACAAAGATTGATCACAAGATATGAACTAGGGTTTGAGAGGATATGGTGTTGTTCAAGATGTTGATGGAGATTTCCCTCCCCAAGATGGGAGAGTTGTTGGTGATGATGATGATGATGAGTTCCCCCTCCGGTAGGGAAGTTCCCCCGACGGAATCGCTTGGCCGGAGGGCAAAAGTGTTCCTGCCCAAGTTCTGCCTCGAGACGGCGGCACTTCGTCCCGAAAGTCCTCTCCTTATTTTTTCTGGGTCAAAATGACTTATATACCAGAAGATGGGCACCAGAGGTGGGCTGGGTTAAGCACAACCCACCAGGGCACGCCTGGGGACCTGGCGCGCCCTAGTGTCTTGTGCTCACCATGTGGCCCCCTCCGGTAATTATTTGCTCTAGTATTTTTCATATATCCCACAAAAATTACTCGTGAAGTTTCAGCTCATTTGGAGTTGTGTAGAATAGGTAGCCTGACATAGCTTTTTCAGGTCCAGATTTCTAGTTGCCGGAGTTCTCCCTCTTTGTTTGAACCTTGCATATTATGAGAGAAAAGGCATTATAATTACTCTGAAAAGCATTACTATGCATAAAAACATTATAAATAACAATATGTAAACATGATACAAAATGGACGTATCAACGCCCCAAGCTTAGACCTCGCTTGTCCTCAAGCGAAAACCGAAATCGAAAAACATGTCCATTTGCTTTAGAGAGAGAGGTGTCGATAAAAGCAAAATATGGACATAGGAGCATAATGTGAATTATTATGACAACATAAAACTTTAACATAAAACTTTTATCATAGACTTCTCATGAATAAGTAACAATTCTTCACGACATCGAAGTATAAAGCATAAACTCTATTGGAAACCAACAAACTATGTTCTGAGTCAACTTTGCAACTACAATTCATCATCTTTTCAGGAAGGGTCACGTATCGGAGCCTTTAGGCAAGTCCACATACTCAACCATCATATAGTTTTCTGTGATTGCTAACACTCACCGCATACACATGAGCAAGGCGTTTCAACCGGACACATAGAAAAATAGGGGCTTATAATTTCGCCTCCCAACGTAGTCTCCTCAAGGGTGATGTCAACAATAATAACTCATGCTACCCATATCCAACTGGATATATGTGCCTAGATCTTTCCTCACCACATGATGCTTGCCAAAAGAGAAAAATAAAAAGGAGTAGAGAGAAAAACTTTGACTCTTGCATGAAACTAAATACATAAAAGTAAAAGATAGGCCCTTCATAGAGGGAAGCAGAGGTTGCCATGCGCTTTTTGTTTGTATGGTCAGTTCCTTAGTGCAAAAGAACGTCACGTTATATTGCCCCTTATGATAGCAACCTTTATTATGCAGTCTGTCGCTTTTATTCTTTGCCATCACAAGTTCGTACGATGCTCAATTTTCTCTTACACTAAATGATCTAACACTTTTAGAAGCAATTTTTATTACCTTATTGCATCGATGACAACTTACTTGAAGGATCTTACTCAATCCTTAGGTAGATATGGTGGACTCTTGAAAATAAGATTTGGGTTTAAGGGTTTTTGGATGCACAAGTAGTATCTCTACTTGATGCGGAATTTTTGGCTAGCAAAGATGGGGGGCAAGCACCACATGTTGAATGATCTATGACAATATAACTTCTATCTGAATATGAACAAACATAAATCATTACGTTGTCTTCCTTGTCCAACGTCGACAATTTTGGCATATAATATTTTGATGGGGGCTCACAAAAACAAAAGATCTCCAAGATAGTATATTTGCATGTGAATCTTCTCTTCCCTTATTAATTCTGTCATGAATTGCATCATTGACCAATGCTATGTTTGTCAATCTCCAATAAAATTTTCTACTTATACTTTTCCTTATGTGATGTCACTACTTACCATAAGATTAGCGTATGATCTTTTTCATTTATTTCCTTTCCTTTTTTATTGAACATGAAAGTAAAGGAAACAAAACTCCAACTAAACTTTATTATATATATATATATATCTCGCATACGATTACAAAGATAGATCACTAAACAAACTCTCGAAAAGAAAGGATCGAACTAAACTTTTATTCATCTAAAGCAAAAGATAACTATGGACCGAACTAAGTTAAATAAAGGCAAAAGATAGTGGAGGTGATACAATACAGGGGCACCTCCCCCAAGCTTGGTGCAAGCCAAGGGGAGTGCCTATACTCAATACTCAATTTTCCTTTGGTGATGAAGAAGGAGGTGCTGGTGATGAAGTGGTAGCGATCTTGTCCTTCATGATCAGGAGATTCTCTGATCTACGGATGATGCTCCGGAGGGCGATGATGTGCTCTTGCAATAGAATATTTTCATGGGTGAGATATTTATTTTGCACATGAACCGTTTCGATGATCCGGAAGGCTTCGATCCCGGTGGGGGTGAGACGATCATACTAAGGTTTAAGGATATCTTATTCTTCTTCCTCAGCAGGCCAAGCCTGCTCAACCACCGATGCTTGATCTCCGGTAGCCTCCTTGCTCTTGTCCCCTTTCACATATAGACATCGCAGGAGGCTAGGGTTACACAAGGTCGGTTACAGAGGAGGAGATATACATATCCGTATTGCCTAGCTTGCCTTCCACGCCAAGGAGAGTCCCATCCGGACATGGGACGAAGTCTTCAATCTTGTATCTTCACAGTCCAACAGTCCGGCCAAAGGATATAGTCTGGCTATCCGGAGACCCCCTAATACAGGACTACCTCAGTATCCCCTGAACCAGGCTTCAATGACGATGAGTCCGGCGCGCAGATTGTCTTCGCCATTGCAGGGCGGGTTCCTCCTCCGAATACTTCATAGAAGATTTTGAATACAAGGATCGTGTCCGGCTCTGCAAAACAAGTTCCACATACCACCGTAGAGAGAATAATATTTCCACAAATCTGATCTGCTGACGTACCCCGTAGCATGGCATCACACCACAACCAGGTCCTTATTCGAATCGTTTTTCATAACCCATCTCAGCGTGTTTCGTGAGGTGGTTTCCTTGGCACGTCTTGTCGAAGCAGAGATCGTGTCCCCTATTACGGGATTCCCATCAATACGGACGTGGGTAACCCAACTGCGCCATCAATTACGACGCTTGGGGATAAGCGAGTTTTACCTGGCTGGTGGGGGTGCATAGTTTTGTCCGCCCTTATAAAGGGATAAGGTTTCACCTTTTTCTACCCACGCCTTCTTCCTCCTTGCTCATCCATTTTCGCGCACTCGAGATCCAGCGCCCAAGTCCACATCCTTCTCCTCAACTCTCTCCAAACATGTCCAGAGCGGGAGGCAAGTGGATGGCCTCCTCCTTCACGGAGGGACACATCAAAAAACTACATGGAGTCGGATACTTAGCCGCGGATATCGCGCACCGGCTGCCAGCCGCGGGGCAGATCGTCCCTACCCTGGAACCTCACGAAAGGGTGGTTTTCCTCCCCCACTTCGTCCGCGGACTGGGGTTTCCCCTCCATCCATTCGTCCGTGGCCTCATGTTCTATTATGGGCTGGACTTTCATGATCTGGCCCCAAATTTCATCCTCAACATCTCGGCGTTCATCGTCGTGTGCGAGGCTTTCCTCCGCATCCGGCCCCACTTCGGCCTATGGCTGAAGACCTTCAATATCAAGCCGAAGGTGGTTGGCGGCCAACAAGCGGAATGCGGCGGAGCCATGGTGGGAAAAATGCCCAATGTTACATGGCTCGAGGGCTCCTACATGGAGACCATAAAGGGGTGGCAATCGGGGTGGTTCTACATCACCGAGCCGCGTGACACCAGCTGGGTGGCGGCCCCCGAGTTTCGATCCGGAATCCCCACGCGGCTCACTTCCTGGAAGGAGAAGGGCCTATCTTGGGGCTCATCGGTGGAGCTGGACGGACTCTAGAAGTGTATCCGGAACATGACAAGCAAGAAACTTAAGCTTGTTAACATAGTCCAGGTCATGCTCTTCCGCCGGATCCTCCCGTGTCAACAACGGGCTTTCAACTTGTGGGAGTTCGACCCGGCCCAGCACCAGACTCTACGCGAGCTCTTCGACACAATGCATAAGGACGTCTGGATGGTGCTGTTCAAGGGCGTCGAGGTCCCCCCTCCCCTTACCGAGGACCGCAGGATAAGCGTGAAGCGCCCTGCGAATTCGGTAAGTTTTGTACACCTCGTAGGGATTTTATTTTCCATAGTTTAACCATGCGCGGGGTCTGAGCTCCCATGCCTTTGACAGGACTGGGTGGAGACATCAGAGCGGATTAACTGTCCGGCCCCTCTACCCGAAGACCCTGCAGACGCTCTCCTGACGGAGATGCGAACTCCGGCTCCTTATGGGGTGCTGGAGAAAAAGACCAAGAAGAAGGCCACGGGAACCCGAAAGAGTTCCCGGCGCCAGGTGTTATCGGACTCATCGTCCGATAACTCCAAGATGCCCTCCTCCCGTGAGAACGAGGAGGAGGAAGATGAAGATTCTCCCCCTCCAGCCGGGGGAGACAAGAAAAGGAAGGCCGCCCCAACCGGGGAGGCCGAAGGATCCAAGAAGGGAAGGACTCTCCTTCCGGACTGTTCTACCACCGCCGCCGACGGCGAAGATGAGTGGTTACTCAGGGCCAAGCCCCTGGCGAAGTCATAAGTATTCGGATACCAGAGTAACCCATAGCATACTTTTATTGCACTGCTTCTCCTAACGTCGAATATAATCATGTAGTCCGCCCCGAGCCCGTATCGACGTATCTTCGTCGGACGGTTCCTTGGACTCGTCGGATATGGATAGCGATCCACTTCCATCTGCCTCATCTCCTCGCCCTATGGACAATGTCAAGGTATTGTCTCAAGGGGCACCAAACCGAGGGGAGGTAGACCTGGAGGCGCCTCAAGGCGACCTTCCGGACTCCAGGTGCAAAGGGAGCAAGGCTCCCAGGGGCTCCAAGTTTAGCCCACAGCCGAAAACCGCGCTGGAACCTCTAGTGGTCCCGGACTTGGGCAGGCGGCCCCCTTCCAAGAGGGGCAAGCCGCCCGTGCCGGCGACCTCTGTCCATCCAGAGGCGCTGGACAACCTGCTGGGAGCGCTTCGAGGCGCTTCCATCGACGAAGAGAATCGCACTATTATGAATGCGGTGATCAAGAAGGTTCAGTCCGCCAAGAGTGGACTGACTGAAGCCTGTGCCCGCCTTCTGACAGGCTTTGAGGTAAGTATTTAAAATATAGGAAAATATTACTGCATAGACAGTAGCCCCTGATGCTCTGTTTGGTGTTCACAATGAAAATTGGAATAGAGGATCAAATAATATATGCAGGAGTCTAATATAAGTATGTCTGTATGCGTATGTAGGCTTCGCTGCTGACCTCTACCGCACTGACTACGGAGGTGGCCACACTGAAGCAGAACCTCGAGCGGTCCGAGGGAGAGCTCCGCCTTGCCAAGAGGCAGCTCGAGGAGAACAAAGGTAAGTAACACCTTGTCTATATATAAAAGAGAAAGATGTGGTTGCAAAATGACAGGATCATCATGGATGTGCCGGGGGCCACGACCGAAGTGGCGACCCTGAAGCAAGCACTGTCCGAGGCCGAAAACAAAGCGGCCAAGGAACGCACCGAGCGGGAGAAACAGGAGGCACGGGTGGGCGAGGTGCAAAAAGAGCTCTAGGCTCTCGTGAAGAAGCACGAGACTTTGGAGCTTGACTCGAAGACGCGAGAGTCTGAGCTTGCTGCGGCCTCAAGAGCACAAAGCATGCCAAGGCTAAAGCCCAAAAGGCCCTCCAGTAAATTGAGGCGATGAGGAAGATAGCAGCGGGTAAGGCATTCAATATGCAAAGCAAGCATGTGAAAGTAAATTACTTGTTACTTACCAGAGTCCGGAGCTCTCCAGGAGCATTCGCAGATTTGCCCCGCAGCGTGTCGGATGCCGCAAAATATTACCAGGCCGAGGAGGGATGCTCGACAGAGAAGTTGTTCTGGTCTCAGTATACTGGGACCGAACACCCGATGCCTATGAGAGACCAGCTGAAGCAACTAGTCGAGCTGCACAAGGCAGCCGAACAGACCATGAGGGGCCTTATAGTCTGGATGTGGCCTGGCGACTCCCTTCCCAATAGCTACTTCGGCCTGGTGAGGCGGCTTGTGGACGCCTGCCCCCGGCTGGAAGTCATCAAGCGGTCTGTCTGCATCGAAGGTGCCCGCCGGGCTTTTGCCCGTGCGAAGGTGCACTGGGCCAAGATGGACGCCGAGAAGCTGGTGAGGGAGGGGCCGCCGCAGGGCAAGGAGCATCGCCACCCTGAAATGTATTATGAGGGTGTCCTGAAGGGTGCCTGTCTTGTGGCGGACGAGTGTGCGAAGGATGTAATTTTTGAATAAACTTGCTCGCGTGATCCTGTATTATGAAAACTTGTTCATGTGCACTATGCAACGCTTGTTTGAATTTAAAATGTTACCTTATGTGCGGCCGTTTATCAAATCTGTGAGATGGCCAGTCGTCGGCTTCTGCCCCCATGCCACGAGTGTTGGGGTGTTCGGGATAAATCTAAGCACTCTTTTTCCCATTGTTGGGTTCTTCGAGGGAGGTGCTCAGCTCAACGAACAAGGCAATCGGACTATAATGCTTTATCACTCCCACTTAGCCATAGAAGTCTACAATTTTAAATTTTGGCGAAGCCCCTAGTATTCGGAAGGCCGAATTCGGGGTGCTATACACGCCTTTAAGCCGGACAATGCCCACTCCTTGCTCTAAGCGGCATAAGTCTTTAGGGACTCGAGACCTCTCGAACAGCGACCAGCTCTCGCCTTATCATGACAGTCAGTTTTAGCTTTCTCTACTGAGGTGCTTAGCCCAGATGAACCGGGGCACAATCGCAGTAGTTCTCCCAGTGCTACCTTACCCGATATAGCGGAACGTAAGGTACCAAAACATGGGAGCCGGGCAAACCCAACTATTGACCCAAGACATGATTCGGAGCTGATGCATATAATGCTATAAGTTCGGGGTGCCGCACTGTCGAAAGTGTTCGGACTTCTCACGCCATATTATGGGGTACGCTTAAGCCCCTGGCGTATTGGCCGTACCAGAGTGTATGGGTGCTGAATGTCATGAATGAACATATATATATATATATATATAAAGAAGAATAGAGAATGCGGTAATAGTCTAGTGCTATGCATTGTTTATTCAAAAAGGTGCGTCGAAGCAGAATGATACAATTAGTGTGATAAGCAAAAAAGTAGGACTATTTGACATGTCCCCTCCAAGGGCAAGCTGAGGAATGGTATTTAAAGCATGCATTTCACTCATTATCCGAGATCACCTGGGAGTTCCATGGTGCGACGTAGCTTTCTGCCTCCTCGGTTGTTGTATCGTGTGTCCGGCAATCATACTGCCGGACGGGGTTTCCAGAGAGTTAAGTCCTGAAAGAGAGAGAAAATAACAAAGCTGGAAGCCCCTAGTGCGGTTGAGCCGCGTCTTGGGGTGTGCCGTAGTCGTGCCCCCCTCCCCACCTGTGCCCATGGTATTTTCAATGCGTAATTATGTACGCGTGGCACGGATTTCGCCGTTTGGCTAGGACTGGGGTGGGGGCTGTCAGCGTTCTGGGAATGGGGGTCCCCAGACTTGCCTGCCTGCGGCCTGCGGCGTGGCTCAAAGGGGGACCAGCGCGGACCATCTTCACCAACACAAACCCAAGACCCTCGCGAGGGGCCAAGCCTCGCGGGGCGGACGACGCGGAGCTTCCTCAGGCACGGCCTCATCAGGCTGGCTCGCGAGGAGGCGGAGATATCAAGGCGGGGTACCTCACGAGGTGCCCGTGACGCAAGCCATGATGACCAAGGGCGCCCGGCGGGTGCCAGCCCGCGCAGTGTCCTCCTTTCCTCTTTGGTGCAAAGGGGGCAAGCGCAGCCGCAGAGTACCGAGGCATCAGGCAAAGGTTGCCATTTCGGTGCAACGAGACCAAGACCAGGAGGACTACGAGACGGAGGTCATCGTGGAGCCCAAGACGGCGTCATCACCAGAGATTTGCGCAGGCGAAGACTACTTTTGTCAGGATAGCTGATACTAGCTGTCCCCCTTCAAATTAGCCCGTCATTGTTGGCTCCCTTCCCGCTCGATATTTGGGAAGAGGACCAGGGCCTCTATAAATAGGACCGGCCACCCGCAGGAAGAAAAAGGGAGAAGGAGAGAAGGATAGAAGGATAGAGGGATCGAAGGATCAGAGAGAGAGAGAGAGAGAGAAGGGTGACTGAACTCCTCCCAGCAGTTCATCCCCCCCAGCCAAGAACAGACCCTAGCGAGGCTGTTCTTCCTTGTATTGTTCATCATCATCAGCCCAAGAGGTAATCCACCACACCACACACTGGAGTAGGGTATTACACCACAACGGTGGCCCGAACCAGTATAAACCTCGTGTCCCTCGTGTTATTCTTTCCATAGCCTTAACCTTAACGAGGCGGAGGTGTGCAGGTAGGTAGGAGGCGAAATCTCCGCGCGCACCCCAGTGTTCGAACCTCAAGGGTCTGCCGGAACCCGAAATCCGACATTTGGCGCGCCAGGTAGGGGTGCACCGGGATTCATCTTCCACCACCCCGTTCTCCTCCGACCATCACGCTCATGTCTGACGCTCGTCGGGCCCGCGCCGAGTGCCGGGCCGCTCTCGCTTCCCGTGTCGCCCAGACGGCCCTGTCGGCGGGCGTCCTCGCCGTTCCCCATCACCTGCCGTCAACGCCGCCACCGGCCCGGCGGGGACGAGTAGCAAGCATCGTCTCAGCATCCGTCCGTGCGGCAAGACGGCCGCACCGCAACTCCCTAGCTCACCCCAGCTGGTTCTTCGTCCCGCGCGCTCCGCGCGCCCATGGAGGCTCGGGCTGCACTCATCGCGGCAAACAAGCTCCTGTGCTACCATCCCATCGACGACGTCTATGAAGAATGGCTCAACCGCGTCGCCGAGCTCGTCCGCACCGCAGGGGGCTCTCCTGCGCCGTCCGTTCCGCTGCACCGCACCCTGCCCCGCGCGGGCGATGAAGCTCCGGCAGCGCCCCGGCCGCCTCCTCCTCAGGAAGGCGCCATGGCTCCAAGGCGCGTGGCCCTTGGGCGGAACCCGCTCCATCAGGTGCCAGCGCAACAAGAGCAGAGCTGTCAAGAAGTCCCTCGCCCGCAAGAAGCTGCCCGGGCGCTCCCTGCTCCAGCACATCGCGACCATGCTCCTGCTCCCGCGCATCAAGACCCCGCGCTGCTCTCAGCTGCAGCGCGTGGGGACATGCAAGACCAAGCTCCGCGTCATCCAAGGCCTCCCGTGGCCACAGCAGGCAGCCGCGCCTTCACCGCCGAGCTACGCAGCGTTGCGTGGCCCGGCAAGTTCAAGCCAGACTTGCCTCCTCGCTACGACGGCGCGGCTGACCCTGTGGAGTTCCTCCAGCTCTACGAGCTGGGCATCGAAGCTGCCAACTGAGACGAGAAGGTCATGGAAAACTGGTTCCCCATGGAGCTCAAGGACGGGGCCCGCACCTGGCTCCTGAACCTGGCTCCAGGCACAATCTCCTCCTGGGACGAGATGCGCACCCGCTTCATCGCCAACTTCCAAGGCACTCGCGACCAGCCACCCGCCGTGAGCGACATGCGCCGCATCAAGCAACAGCCCGGGGAGACCCTGCAGAAGTACATCCAGCGCTTCAACAACGCACGCCTCAAGATTCCCAAGGTGACTGAGGAGGCCGTCATCTCGGCCTTCTCCGACGGCGTGCGTGACGTCAAGATGAAGGAGGAGCTGGCGATGCATGAAGACCTGTGAACTTCCTTGGAGCTGTTCAACCTGGCAACCAAGTGCGCCAGGGCCGAGGAAGGGCGTCTCTCCCTCCTCGAGCTGCCGCCGCAGACCCGGAAGTGAAGAAGCCCAAGGCCAAGGATGTGAAGCGCAAGGGGGCTGCCGTGCTCGCGGCAGAACCAGACACCAAGCGGGGCAGAGATCAACCCGAACCTTCCAAGGGCAGCCGGTACTGTGTGTACCATGACCTCCACACCCACAACACCAACGAATGTCAAGAGCTCCGAGCCGTGCGAGAAGGAAGGATCGGCCATTGCCCTGACCGCGGTGACCGGGGCTATGGTCGAGGAGGAGGAAGGAACGTAGGACGCTGGGAAGACCGTGGCCCGCGCCAAGGGTGGCGCGATCAACCTCGCGAGGATCGCTGGCAAGACCCGCCTCGTAAGGGAGGCTGGAGGGATCAGCCTCGCGAGGATCGCCCGCAAGGCAACGCAGGCCTCCCACCGCTGCCGCCGCAGCCAAGGAGAAACGAGGACCGCCACCAGGACGAGGGGGCTGGGGGCTTCCAGGAGCCGCGCGCGATCACCTGCATCCTGGGTGGGGCACAAGCCCCAGCCTCTCAGCGCATCTTCAAGCAGTTCGCCCACGAAGTGAACGCAGTCCTCCCCAGGCACGAAGCCACGCGCCCTCTCAGGTGGTCGGCGTGCGCCATCACGTTCAGCTCAGCAGATCAGCTCAAGTGTGCGGCTATAGCCGGAGTCCTCCCGATGCTTTGTTCCCCAATCGTCAGCAACGTGGTGGTCACCAAGACCCTCATCGATGCAGGGCAGGGCTCAACGTCCTGTCCGTGGAAACATTCAACACCCTCCAAGTGCCCTACAGCCAGCTTCAGCCAACCAAGCCTTTCTCCGGTATCACCGACGGCTCCACGGTCCCGATTGGGCAGGTCCGCCTCCCTCTCACCTTCGGGGCACGCGACAACTACCACACCGAGCTCATCGACTTCGACGTCGCTCACATTCGCCTGCCGTACAACGCCATCCTTGGGTACCCAGCGCTGGCCAAGTTCATGGCAGTAACTCACCACGGCTACAACATCCTCAAGATGCCAGGAAGCGGCGGAGTCATCACGGTGCCCTATGAAGAGAAGGACGCGGTGTGTTCCCTGGAATGAGCCTTTCAGGCCGCGTCACGGGAAGACCCGGATCGCGGAAGCAGGAGGCCTGCCGAGACCGCCCCTAAGAAGAAGAAGACATCGTCCGACCCAACCACTCAGGAGGAAGGCCCCTCTGGGCCCGCGCCTGCCCAGGGGGAACCCCCTTCCATCGCATAGGGAAGCTTGCCCGGCGCCCTCCTCAGGCAGGGCTCGGGGGCTCTCCCCTGGAGGGCCACCGACCTAGCTAGGGTCACGAGGGAGGCGCTTGGGCACCACATGGAGGCGTGTTTCGAAGCACGTTTCCCTCGAGAAGGAGCAAGGCAAGTATACCCATACCCTCAGGAGTTCGTCAGCAAGGCCATTCAGGAGCTACAGGAGTCAAGAATCATGAAAGGCGGCCGCCGCCTACCAGCAGTGGCTCCCCATCCAGGCGAGGATGGTGGGCTGCGCGTCTGCATCGACATACCAGGGCTCAACCGAGTCACCTCTCTGAAGCGCCTCTGGCCCTCGCGAGTGGGGCACTGTGGAGGCCCACCCCACAGCTACGTTCGCATGCCTTACGGCTTGCCGAACGCGGCTGACACGTACCAGCGCCTCATGAGGGGCATCACGGAGGCACGAGGGGCCAGGCGTTTCACAGCCCCGGCGGGGATGGAGATCGTCCGCGAGGAGCCGCCAGCGCCTCCGGAGCTTCCCGAGGCCCCGGGGCCTGGGGGCTCATCAGGATCGGCTCCCGCAGCCCACCGAGCCTGCTACACCAATGCTCCTTCGTCCTCAACGTCATCAGGTGACATCTTTTGAGTTTCATTTCCAGCTGGGAGCGCCCCCCAGGGCTGCATTATTCCCAGGCCGCGTCGGTCCGTCCCTGCGGCGTGTATCCCTGTTCATTTCATGTTGTTAGCTTACCTTGTTGAGGGCGCCCCTCGGGCTGCATGATCCCCAAGCCGCTCGGGCCAGGCCCAGCGGCATGTATCCCATTTGCGTTTATTTCCGGTTATGCGTTAGGCCCACCATGCTTGATTATTTGATGCCGGTCCACGGCACCTCTTCTTCTCCATGCCGACCACTTGCACGTTAAAGGGGGGGTACCGGAGCATCGCGACTCAGGGCTCTTACTGGCTCTCCAGCCCTCACCCTGTGGCCTTGTCCATGGCATCGCGACCTGGCATACCAGCGACGGCTGAGACTAGCTCGAGGGCCGGGACCCGAGGACGTAGAGTGCCGACATCTAACCAAATTTGCAGGGACACATCACAAGATAAGGCCCAGTGCCAGGCACAATCCGCCTAGAGGTAGGGCCCCGTGAGTCCCGCGCTGGCTCACAGGTGCCGAGATACACCTCGCCAGGCCCTACCATGCCAGCCACGTGTCAGGGCGGGGCTGTACACGCCCCGAGGGCTCCTCCCAGAGGGGGGCCCTCTCCCACGTACTAGTGGAAGCACCATGCTCCGTGCTGGCTGATGACACTGCCGAGGAGCGGCTATGCCCGTACACATACGGAAGCACTATGCTCCGCGCTGGTGATAAACAACTGAGGGTGGCCCCCGGGCCGCATCAACCTCAGGGAGCCCAGAGCTCAGTGTCTAGCCTCATCGTAACGCCTCCCCTCGGGAGTGCTGCGCGAGGGGGCTGGGCACGGGGGCTGCGCCTGGGTCACACCCAGACGCACGCCGCCCAGCCAGGTCCCCCCGGGCCTGGTTCGCCGCGCGTCTCTCCCCGAGCGGAGCCAAGGTACGAAGGACGTTTGATCGTCAAGGGGGACTCCTGAGCATCGCGACTCAAGAGCCTAACTGGTCGCGTAGCCCCTCACTCTGTGGCCCTGTCCTGGTTTCCGGTCGGGACCAACGCTGGGAGAGGCATGCGCGCGGCCGGGCTCTGCAGACGTAGAACGGTAGATCCACCCGCATCACACCTCCCTACTTGCTGTTCGTGCGCCAAGGGGGACTCCTGAGCATCGCGACTCAGGAGCCTAACTTGTCACGTGGCCCCTCACTCCTTGGCCCCATCCTGGTTTCTGGTCGGGACCAACGCTGGGAGGCATGCGCGGGGCCGGGCTCTGCCGGTGTAGAACATAAGCAAGTAGGAAGGAAAAGCGCAAATTTCAAGGAATTCAAAAGCAAATATTACAGTCCACACTGTTATCTCAATGCCAAACGCAAGTTTAAACGCCTCCTCGAGGCATGATACATGTGCAGGAATTAAAGGCAGGACAGGAGCCACGACGGAGTCACTTGTCGGCGGTGGAGCAGCGCGGATTGGGTCCGCCTCATGGAGCGGTGGGCTCGGCAGCGCCTTGCTTCGGCTTGGTGCTGAAGGCCCGGAACTTCCCCAGCAGGGCCTCCGCGCGACCCTTCACGGCCTCGGCAGCGGCAGCGGCACGCTCGCTGCTCACTGGCTCCAGCAGGCTGTCGAGGTCGACACCGGGATCGCGAAGGTAGATGTGGGTGAGGACCCGCGTCAGTGCTGCAGAAGACAGGACATGCGCCTCGGCCTCGGCCGTGGGGCCAAGGCCCAGGGCAACATCTTCAAGAGCACGAACCAGGAAGGGAAGCAGCTTGGCGTGGCCGTCCTCGGCGCCAGCCAGTGGGCTCTCCAGGCCGCTGTCGTAAAGCGTCCTCAGTGAGGAGCGAGCCTTCGCCTCCATCTCCGTGAAGGCCACGCGGTCCTCGGCAAGAACGAGGGCCTCGTCGTCCAGCTTGGCCTTCCTCGCCCCCAACTCCTGCTCCAGCGCACCTAGGCGGTCGCGGCGTTTCCTGAGCTTGACCTCCCTCTCCTTGACAGCCGCCTCGCGAGCCTTCACGCCTTCTTCCTGCTCTTGGCGAAGGCGGACCTCGTTCGCTAGCTGGTCCCGCAAGTCTTGCAGCTCGTTCTCTAGTGCCTTGCAACGTCCACGGACGTCGACCACCTCCCCCAGGGCTGCATCACGAGCAGCCTTCGCCTCAAGGATGGCCTGCTTCTCCTCGTCGCATGCCGTCGAGGCCTGGACCAGCGCCGCCCGAATCGAAGCGTCAGAGCGAACCCATCCTAAAGCCAGCTCCAAGCGCCCAGCCACCAAGCGGGGTTCGGCGCCGAGAAGATCCTGCCGCAGTCGGTCCAGCTCAGCAATAGCACGATCCAGGATGGCAGAAGGAGTCGGAGAGACAGCAGCCGGTGGAGTAGGAGGAGAAGGCGGCAGCGCGGGCACAGCATCCTGAGGCGGAGTCTGCCGCGCCCCGACAGCTGTAGTGGCGGCGGCAGGCAAGAGCATCTCGGGAGCCACTTGGGCCGTGGGGGCTGAGCTCGCCCCAGACGGCTCAGCCAGGCCTCGCGAGGACGACCGGGCAGGAGAAGCCTGTGCGTCGCGGTCACCCTCCTTCGCGAGCAGAGGCGCTGCCACGGATGGAACCTCGGGAGCTCCCTTCGGCTTCTTTGCTGCGGGCGCCAGCCTATCCAAGAGATGCGGACGTCAAGCCTCAGAAGCAGAGCAAGAAATAAAGACAAGAATTGAATGCTTACGGGTCGTCGCCAGTGAGCTCAAGCGGCCTCTGGCCAAATTTGAAGCCTGAAAGCTGGCTGGAAGGGTCAACCTCGGGAAGCTTGGAGGCGGAAGGTGCGTCTGCGGTCTGCCTCGGGGCCGGGGCAGACCCGCGGGAGATCAGCCCGGTCCTGTCTTTCTTCGGGATCGGGGGCGAGCTCCCGCCGTCCTGCTCGTCGTCATCCTCGTCTTCATCCTCGTCGTCATCGCTTGGAGAGAGGCGGAGAACGCGGGACCTGCGCCGAGGGAGGGGAGCCCTCGAATCTCCGTCAGTCGCCTTGGAGTCAGGCCCCTTTTCCCACTCCCCTCCTTCCTCCTCTTTGCTGGAGTCGTCGGAGGGCACGTCCACCAGTTCCTCGGGAGTTTCCATGGGCACGGGCCCATCCCCGTTGAAGACGGGCATGGACTCCACTACCTGCTCCCAGTCGTCGCGGAGGAACAAGGGCGTAGGAGCGCCCACCAACCTCGCCACATCGCCCCCAACCAGAGATTGGAGGACCGCAGCAAGATCTCCGTCGGCTAAGGCCGCGGGGCTCGGACGGGGCCTCCACATCGGAAGTGAGTACTGCTGAAGCGGAGCCAGCTGGTGCTCCAGGAATTCCCTCAGCAGCGACGCGCCGATCAGCTTCGCCGCCGCCATGTTGGCCGGCCTCAGATCCGCGTCCATCTTCTCCAACACTAGCTTCGCGCGGGGGTCCGCGAGCTCCGCTCGACCCCAATCGCTAGAGCTCGTGGGCTGCTCCGTGGGCAAGATCAGCCGAGGGTGGATGCGCCCAGCATCCACCAAGACCCACTTGCTCTGGAAGCCCTCAATCCTTTTCCCGGGGTTCGAAATGGCAGTGGCGTCACCGTACGCGACGAAGCTCGCGCACGCGGAAGCGGTACCACGAGAGGTCCGGAGGTAGAAGTAATGGCGCAGCAAGGCCACTGAGGGCTGCACCCCTACGTGAGCCTCGCAGTAATAGGCGAAGATTGCTAGGAGAAGGACGGAGTTGGGGTGGAGATGCAGAGCCTGTAGCTTATAATGGCTGAGGACAGAGAAGAAGAACTCGGAGAAGGGAGGCACCAGGCCAGCAGCAATGGCACTTACGAAGAACGGATAGAAGGTGCTCCCATGACCCTCAAGAGTGGCGGAGCCGGCTTTGAACACCTTCGCCCCGTTGATGCCCCACGCAGTCGCCATCCGGCGCAACCGGGCAAGGCTCGCCTCCGACACATTCGGCGGGTCGAGGGCAGACGAGTACCAAGCTACGGCCGGGGGCTGACGAGGCGCCATGGCTTCCTAGGTCAAACGGTCAGAGTGGATCTGGAAATTTTGGAGGAAGGAAGGAGAGGCGCAGGAAAGGGGATCTGAGTAGCAACCGGGGAAAGCAAGAAGCAAAGCCTAGGTGGATGCCGCTCCTTAATCAACTCGTGTGGTTGCTAAGGCGCCCACGTCCAATCAACCGCCACGCGGCACCCAAGGCCGCAGGCTGTTAGGGCCCGCGGCGCTTCGCTCTTGCCCTTCCGCCTCCCAGCACGGCCAAGTCCGGGCGCGCCTTGGGCCCGGGGGCTACTGTCGGCGTTCTGGTAATGGGGGTCCCCAGACTTGCCTGCCTGCGGCCTACGGCGTGGCTCAAAGGGGGGCCCAGCGTGGCCCATCTTCATCAACACAAACCCAAGACCCTCGCGAGGGGCCAAGCCTCGCGGGGCGGATGCCGCGGAGCTTCCTCAGGCATGGCCTCATCAGGCTGGCTCGCGAGGAGGCGGAGAGATCAAGGCGGGGTACCTCACGAGGTGCCCGTGACGCAAGCCATGACGACCAAGGGCGCCAGGCGGGTGCCAGCCCGCGCAGTGTCCTCCTTTCCTCTTTGGTGCAAAGGGGGCAAGCGCAGCTGCGGAGTACCGAGGCATCAAGCAAAGGTTGCCATTTCGGTGCAACGAGACCAAGACCAGGAGGACTACGAGACAGAGGTCATAGTGGAGCCCAAGACGGCGTCATCACCAGAGCTTTGCGCAGGCGAAGACAACTTTTGTTAGGATAGCTGATACTAGCTGTCCCCCTTCAAATTAGCCCGCCATTGTTGGCTCCCTTTCCGCTCGATATTTGGGAAGAGGACCAGGGCCTCTATAAATAGGACCGGCCACCCGCAGGAAGAAAAAGGGAGAAGGAGAGAAGGATAGAAGGATAGAGGGATAGAGGGATCGAAGGATCAGAGAGAAAGAGAGAGAGAGAGAGAGAAGGGTGACTAAACTCCTCCCAGCATTCCCTGTTGGTGTGGTTGGCTGGCTTGTTGGGGGTGCCATGTATTTGGCACGGGCGATCGAGTATACGGTCCAAAATGGATGGGCCCGGAGTGCTTATTTTGAATGGCTTTTTCCGCTGACCGGGTTTAGAGTCTCTGAATCCGGCATTGACTGCTGTATCCTCGGTATTGTCGCTATTGACGCGGCGCTTATGTTTGTTGCGACGTGACCTGCCATTTCTATCCTTGGTATCTGAAGTACCGTGGTTCTTTGATATGTTATTGCTGCGAGCCAGCCAGCTGTCTTCTCCCGTGCAAAAGCGGGTCATGAGTGTCGTGAGGGCTGCCATAGATTTCGGCTTTTCCTGGCCAAGGTGCCGGGCGAGCCATTCGTCGCGGATGTTGTGCTTGAAAGCTGCTAGGGCCTCTGCATCCGGACACTCGACGATTTGATTTTTCTTTGTTAGGAACCGTGTCTAGAATTGCCTGGCCGATTCCTCTGGCTGCTGAATTATGTGGCTCAAGTCATCAGCATCTAGTGGTCGCACATAAGTGCCCTGGAAGTTGTCGAGGAATGCGGCTTCTAGATCATCCCAACAACCAATGGATTCTGCTGGCAGGCTGTTGAGCCAATGCCGAGCTGGTCCTTTGAGCTTGAGTGGGAGGTATTTGATGGCGTGTACATCGTTACCGTGGGCCATGTGGATGTGCAGGAAGAAATCCTCGATCCATACCGCAGGATCTATTGTGTCGTCGTATGATTCGATATTTACAGGTTTGAAACCTTCTGGGATTTGGTGATCCATTACTTCGTCTGTGAAGCATATGGGGTGTGCGGCGCCTCTGTAGTGGGCTATGTCGCGACGCAGCTCGAATGGGTCTTGTCCGCTATGTTCGGCCTGGCCGGATTTACTTTTACTGTATCCGGCGTGACGGTTATCATCTCGCATACTGGCGCGCCCTCGTGATCCGTAGATCGATCTTGCATGTTTTGCTTTGTCCTCCAATACATCTCGCAGGTCTAGCATGTTTCCCCATGCCTTGTCATTTTTATTTGAGTGGCGTCGGGGTGCAGGCTGAGTTTTTGGCTGAAATGCCTCTCTGTCGCGGCCACGTGGTGGCCGATTAGCTGCGTCATATGCTGGAGATGTAGGTTTTAATGATTCCTCCTCCAGTCGGGGTAGCAACCTGCGCTTTGGGTAACTCTTGGAGGGGCGTTCGAGTTCATATTCCTCGGTCGCAAGGACTTCAGTCCATCTGTCAGCTAGCAAATCTTGATCAGATTGAAGCTGCTGCTGCTTTTTCTTAAGGCAATTTGCCGTGGCTATAAGCCGGCGCTTGAAGCGCTCTTGCTCGGCGGGATCCTCCGGCATGACAAATTCGTCGTCATCGAGGCTTGCCTCGTCTTTGGAGGGAGGCATGTAATTATCATCCTCCGCATCTCCATCTTTCGCTCTCTCGGGAGGGCTGGCTTCTCCATCCTCCTGCTCTAAATCTTGCTGGAGGGGATTGTTGTCGTCTTCGGCACTATCCGGAGTGCTATTATCTCCTGTGCTGGTGTCACAGCTTTTTCTTTGGCAAGACTTAGAGCGGCGCCGCTGATGTCGGCACTTGGGTTGCTTCTTGGAGGGGTCATCCTCCGCTGTCTTGTTGCCATTGCCTTCTTTGGGTGTGTCCACCATGTATATATCATATGATGAGGTGGCTGTCCAATGCCCTGTGGGTAGTGGTTCCTCTTTGTCTCCCGCACCGTCGTCCATACCGTCGATGTCTTCGGAGTCGAAGTCGAGCATGTCGGTCAAATTGTCGACAGTGGCTACTAAGTGGGTGGTGGGTGGGCAGCGAATTTCTTCGTCATCCGCATCCCAATCCTGCCGAACATAGTTCGGCCATGACTCTCCTGATAGGGAGAGAGACCTTAATGAGTTCAGTATGTCGCCGAAAAGCGAGTGCTGAAAGATATCCGCGGAGGTGAACTCCATGATCGGCGCCCAGTCGGATTCGATAGGCACGGGCGCAGGCGGTTCGGGGTCCGTGGCTGGGGAAGAATCCGGTAGTTCGGCGTCACGGCTCCCGTGAAGGGTAAGGTCGATACTCGGCTCGATCGCCGCTGAGAATACGGCCTCCGTGGCGGGGTCTATCCACCCGTCCATGGATGGCGCAATTGGCTCCGAATTGAGGGTCGGAGCGGTTGTCGGTGTGGTCTCCTGAACATTGTCCGATGGTAGAGTTAAATCATGCTCATCGTGACCGTGCGACGCACTCGGTAGGGGCTCGAATTCGTCGTAGATCAAGTCTCCGCGGATGTCGGTCGTGTAGTTTAAGCTTCCAAACCTGACCTGGTGGCTAGGGGCGTAACTCTCGATCTGCTCCAGATGGCCAAGCGAGTTGGCCCGCAGTGCAACGCCGCCGAATACAAAGATCGGTCCGGGAAGAAAAGTCTCACCCCGGACTGCATCGCTATCAATGATCGAAGGAGCCGTCAAGCCTAACGGTGACGACACAGAGGAACTCTCAATGAAAGCACCAATGTCGGTGTCAAAACCGGCGGATCTCGGGTAGGGGGTCCCGAACTGTGCGTCTAAGGCAGATGGTAACAGGAGGCAGGGGACACGATGTTTTACCCAGGTTCAGGCTTTCTTGATGGAGGTAAAACCCTATGTCCTGCTTGATTATTCTTGATAATATGAGTAGTACAAGAGTTGATCTACCACGAGATCAAAGAGGCTAAACCCTAGAAGCTAGCTTATGGTATGATTGTATGTTGTCCTACGGACTAAAACCCTCCGGTTTATATAGACACCAGAGCAGGCTAGGGTTACACAAGGTCGGTTACAAAGGAGGAGATATACATATCCGTATTGCCTAGCTTGCCTTCCACGCCAAGGAGAGTCCCATCCGGACACGGGATGAAGTCTTCAATCTTGTATCTTCACAGTCCAACAGTCTGGCCAAAGGATATAGTCCGGCCGTCCGGAGACCCCCTAATCCAAGACTCCCTCACCAGGCCTGCTCAACCACCAGCGCTTGATCTCCGGTAGCCTCCTTTCTCTTGTCCCCTTTCATGACTTCTATGGGCTCTTCTCTCTTTGGCTCGATCTTCATCAACCAAGAATCCTCTTTCGTGTTGTTGGAGGAGGAAGAAGACATGATGCCTGGCTCATAGATCTGACCGAAAACAACAAGAAAAGAATACAGAAGATTTCTCCACGATGCGATGGTCAATAGGTTCGGGGGGTATATAAAGATTTTTTTATCTTGGGAAACAAGCGAACGAAAGAAAAACGGAGTCCGGAAGGTACCCGAGGTGGCCACATCCCACCTAGGCGAGCCTGGCAAGCCAAGTGCGCCCTGGTGTCTTGTGCCCACAAGGGTCACCTTCCTACTAGTTTCTTAATTTCCTAATTTTTCAAATATTCCAAAACTGACAAAAAATATTTTTATGGATTTTTCCGAGTCTGTTTACTTACCTTATCACATACCTCGTCTTTTTAAAGAAAATGGAGTGCTTCAGAAGGTTCCTTTTATGTGTTCTTCTGGTGTCATAGTTTGGATAATATTGCTTTCAACATTAATGGGCGTACTTGAGATATAATGTTTTATTCGTTGCCCATTAACAACCTTTGGGTTAGTAGCTTCGGCATTGTTTTCATAGATCCAGATCGATAAACCTCCTCGATAACATAGGGTGCTTCCCATTTGAAGAGGAGTTTTCCTGCAAAGAATCTGAAATGAGAGTTGTACAAAAGAACATATTCTCCAACCTTGAACTCACGTTTTTGGATTCTTTTATCATGCCATCTTTTAACATTTTCTTTAAATAACTTGGCATTTTCATAAGCTTGGGTTCTCCATTCATATAATGAGCTAATATTAAATAACCTCTTCTCACCAGCAAGTTTGAAATCATAGTTGAGTTCTTTAATTGCCCAATAAGCTTTATGTTCTAACTCAAGGGGCAAATGACAAGCTTTTTCCATAAACCATTTTATAAGGAGACATACCCATAGGATTTTTATATGTTGTTCTATAAGCCCAAAGTGCATCATCTAATTTCTTAGACCAATTCTTCTGGGACCTATTGATGGTCTTTTGTAAAATTAATTTTATTTCTCTATTGGTAAGTTCAACTTGACCACTAGACTAAGGATGATAGGGTGATGTAATTCTATGGTTAATGATACATCCATTTTGCATCATGCTTTTGTATTGATATTTAATGTGTTATGGGCTGTTATTACACATTATATCACAATACTTATGCTTATTCTCTCTTATTTTATAAGGTTTACATGAAGGAGAATGTCGACAGCTGGAATTCTGGACTAGAAAAGGAGCAAATATTAGAGACCTATTCTGCACAACTCCAAAAGTCCTGAAACTTCATGGAGCATGTTTTTGGAATATACAAAAAATATTGGGCGAAGAAAGTACCAAAGGGGGGCCACTAGCCGGCCACAAGGGTGGAGGGCGCCCTCTACCCCCCTAGGCGTGCCCCCTGACCTTGTCGCCCCCCTGGCAGGCCTCCGATGCCCTTCTTTGGCTATATGGTGTGTTTTGACCTAGAAAAAATCACAAGAAGTTTTCGGGATGAAGCGCCGCCATCTCAAGGCGGAACCGGGGCAGAACCAATCTAGGGCTCCGGCAAAGCTGTTCTACCGGGGAAACATCCCTCCAGAAGGGGGAAATCGTCGCCATCGTCATCACCATCGATCCTCTCATCGAGAGGGGGTCAATCTCCATCAACATCTTCACCAACACACTACAAAAAAAAGACAGTTCCGTGATGATACATGTTTGTCACAGTAGGTCACGTTTTCTGTCATGCATGTACATCCATGACGATTTTCTGACAGAATCAAGATAGTCATACCCGTGTTGTCGTAGAATTGTTCCACGACATTACCAAAATTATCATCACGGAAGTGTCCACTTCCATGAAGATAAATCGCGCGTCATGGAAGTGCTTTCGTCAAGGGTGACCGGCACGTGGCATCCACCGTAACGGGTCGCCGTTAAGCTATCGAGTCCGGTTTTGGATCCGATAACCCGCTAACAGCCCGGACCAATGAGGATTTTCCACGTGTAAAATTCTCATTAGCCGGAGGAAACACATGTTCGCTCACCGTTGGGACAGATGTCATCCAGTCATTGGACATGAGGCGCCTATGATACGTCGACACGTGTCACGGCCCAACAGAGGCCCATTCCGATGAAAAGGCTGGCCCGTTTGACTTGGTCAAAAGGTAACGGGCCGGCCCACGGAGCCTGTTAATGGCTTGTTCATATATAGCCAATTTATGGCCCGCTAACTCATGGCCTGTCACGGCCTATCGGAATTAAGCCCAGCAGCTTCATCTGGGCCGTCCAATACGACTCCAGCCCCTTGTAACTTCTGGCCCATGTATGGCCCATGATGTCTTTCGACCCATACGAGGCCATTTGTAACTCCTGGCCCATTAACGGCCCGTGGTGAATCTGGCCCGCAATGAATAGTGTACCCCTTTATACCCATCAACGGCCCATTATTCCATTGGGCCGTTTCCAACCCGTGTTATCTTTCGGCCTTCTCAGGGCCCATTTATACTTGGGCTCATTTCCAGCAATCGGTTACTTACATCCCGTTATTGGCCTTTTCTGCTTGTGGGCCAAATTCAGCCCGCGGTTACAATCGGCCTGTTTGCGTCCCGTTAATCTGTTGGGCCGTTTTCATAGCGTCATCAAATATGGCCAATTAACGACGGCCCGTTATTGTCGGCCCATGAACGAATGATTCCAAATCTAGCCCATTTATGGCCCATAATGCGGTCTGTTATTGGCCCATGTTTGGCCTATCGATCATACGACAGTGATAACCCACAAGTATATGGGATTGCAACCGTTTTCGAGGGTAGAGTATTCAACCCAAATTTATTAATTCGACACAAGGGGAGCCAAAGAATATTCTCAAGTATTTGCAGCTGAGTTGTCAATTCAACCACACCTGGAAACTTAATATCTGCAGCAAGGTATTTAGTAGCAAAGTAATATGATAGTAATGGTAACGGTAGCAAAAGTAATATTTTTTGGTTTTGTAGCAATTGTAACAGTAGCAGCAGAAAAGTAAATAAGCGAAGAACAATATATGAAAAGCTCGTAGGCATTGGATTGGTGATGGAGAATTATGCCGGATGCGATCGATCATGTAACGGTCATAACATAGGGTGACACAGAACTAGCTCCACTTCATCAATGTAATGTAGGCATGTATTCCGAATATAGTCATATGTGCTTATGGAAAAGAACTTGCATGACATCTTTTGTCCTACCCTCCCGTGGCAGTGGGGTCCTATTGGAAACTAAGGGATATTAAGGCCTCCTTTTAATAGAGTACCGGACCAAAGCATTACCACATAGTGAATACATGAACTCCTCAAACTACGGTCATCACCGGTAAGTATCCCGATTATTGTCACTTCGGGGTTAACGGATCATAACACATAATGGGTGACTATAGACTTGCAAGATAGGATCAAGAATTCTCATATATTGATGAAAACATAATAGGTTCAGATATGAAATCATGGCACTCGGGCCCTAGTGACAAGCATTAAGCATAGAAAATTCATAGCAACATCAATCTCAGAACATAGTGGATACTAGGGATCAAACCCTAACAAAACCAACTCGATTACATGATAAATATCATCCAACCCATCACCATCCAGCAAGCCTACGATGGAATTACTCATGCACGGCGGTGAGCATCATGAAATTGGTGATGGAGGAAGGTTGATGATGACGATAGCGATAGATTCCCCTCTCCGAAGCCCCGAATGGACTCTAGATCAGCCCTCCCGAGAGAGTTTAGGGCTTGGCGGCGGCTCCGCATCGTAAAACATTATGAATCCTTCTCCTTGATTTTTCTCTCTCGAACACGAATATATGGAGTTGGAGTTGAGTTCGGTGGAGCGTCAGGGGGCCCACGAGGCAGGGGCGCGCCCAGGGGGGGTAGGGTGCGCCCCCAACCTCGTGGAAAGGGTGTGGGCCCCCTGACGTGGACCTTTCTTCCAGTATTTTTTATATATTCCAAAAATAATCTCTGTTGATTTTCAGGTCATTCCGAGAACTTTTATTTTGCACAAAAATAATACCATGGCAATTCTGTTGAAAACAGCGTCAGTCCGGGTTAATTCCATTCAAATCATGCAAGTTAGAGTCCAAAACAAGGGCAAAAGTGTTTGGAAAAGTAGATACGACACAGACGTATCAAGTCCCCCAAGCTTAAACCTTTGCTTGTCCTCAAGCAATTCAGTTGATAAACTAAAAGTGATAAAGAAAAGCTTTTACAAACTCTGTTTTCTCTTGTTGTTGTAAATATGTAAAGCCAGCATTCAGGTTTTCAGCAAAGATTATGAACTAACCATATTCACAATAACACTTAGGTCTCATGTTTACTCATATCAATGGCATAATCAACTAGCGAGCAATAATAATAAATCTCGGATGACAACACTTTCTCAAAATAATCATGATATGATATGACAAGATGGTATCTCGCTAGCCCTTTCTGAACCGCAAAACATAAATGCAAAGCACCTTTAAAGATCAAGGACTGACTAGACATTGTAATTCATGGTAAAAGAGATCCAGTCAAGTCATACTCAATGTAAACTAACAGTAATGGATGCAAATGACAGCGTTGCTCTCCAACTAGTGCTTTTTAATAAGAGGATGATGACTCAGCATAAAAGTAAATAGATAGGCCCTTCGCAGAGGGAAGTAGGGATTTGTAGAGGTGCCAGATCTCGGTTTCGAAATAGATATGAATAATATTTTGAGTGGTATACTTCCATTGTCAACATAACAACCGAGAGATCTCAATATCTTCCATGCTACGCACATTATAGGCGGTTCCCAAACAGAATGGTAAAGTTTATACTCCCCCTCCACCAACAAGCATCAATCCATGGCTTGCTCGAAACAACGAGTGCCTCCAACTAACAAGAGTCCCGGGGGAGTTTTGTTTGCAGTTATTTTGATTTTATTTGCATAAATCATGGGAGTGGGCATCCCGGTGACCAACCATTTTCTCGTGAGTGAGGAGCGGAGTCCACTCCTCTTGAGAATAACCCGCCTAGCATGGAAGATACAGACAGCCCTAGTTGATACATGAGCTATTCTGGCATACAAAACAGAATGTTTATTTGAAGGTTTAGAGTTTGGCACATACAAATTTACTTGGAACGGCAGGTAGATACCGTATATAGGTAGGTATGGTGGACTCATATGGAACAACTTTGGGGTTTGTGGAATTGGATGCACAGGACTCATATGGAACAACTTTGGGGTTTATGGAATTGGATGCACAAGCAGCATTCCCGCTTAGTACAAGTGAAGGCTAGAAAAAGACTGGGAAGCAACCAGCTAGAGAGCGACAACAGTTGTGAACATGCATTAAAATTAATCAACACCGAATGCAAGCATGAGTAGGATATAATGCACCATGAACATAAATATCGTAGAGACTATGTTGATTTTGTTTCAACTACATGCATGAACATGTGCCAAGTCAAGCCACTCGAATCATTCAAAAGAGGATACCACCCCACCATACCACGTCACAACCATTTTAATAGCATGTTGGCACGCAAGGTAAACCATTATAAGATCCTAGCTTATTAAGCATGGCATAAGCAACTATAATCTCTAATTGTCATTGCAAACATGTTTATTCATAATAAGCTGAATCAGGAATGATGAACTTATCATATTCACAAAAACAAGAGAGGTCGAGTTCATACCAGCTTTTCTCATCTCAATAACTTCATCATATAATCATCATTATTGCCTTTCACATGCACGACCGAATATTGTGGATAGTAATAATAGTGCATGTGCATTGGACTAAGCTGGAATCTGCAAGCATTCAATTCAAGTGAGAAGACAAGGTAATATGGGCTCTTTGTTAGATCAGCAATAATGCATATGAGAGCCACTCAACATTTTCATTATGGTGTTCTCCTCTCGACCCCCAAAGAAAAGAAACGAAACTATTTACACGGGAAAGCTCCCAGCAAGCAAAAGAAGAACGAGAAATCTTTTTGGGTTTTCTTTTTAATTACTACTACTACAGCATGAAAAGTAAACAAACTAAAAGCTACAAGTAATTTTTTTTGTTTTTTCTAAGGTTTATCAAACACACAAGAAGAAAGCATAAAAAGGAAAATAATCTAGCACGGATAATACAGTAAACAGACAGAAAAATACTATTTTTGCGTTATTTAATATAAATAACATAAAGTAAAAATAGGTTACAGAGAGTTGTGTTTTCTAAATTCATCCATCTCATGCTCATCAAAAGGAATCCACTAACAAGGTTGATCAAGTCTTGTTAACAAACTCATTCCGAATAACATGGAACCAGAGAAATTTCGAAGAACACTATGTTACCTCAACGGGGATATGCATGTCCCCAATAATAAGAATATCATATTTCTTCTTGACAGTAGGAAGAGGAAATTCAAAACCTCCAATAGTGATTGTTGAAATTTTTCCAATAGAATTGATACTGTGGACTTGAGTTGTTTCCTCGGAAAGTGTACTGTATGCTCATTACCATTAACATGAAAAGTGATATTGCCTTTGTTGCAAACAATAACAGCCCCTGCAGTATTTAAAAAGGGTCTTCCAAGAATAATAGACATACTATCGTCCTCAGGAATATCAAGAATAACAAAGTTCGTTAAAATAGTAATGTTTGCAACCACAACAGGCACATCCTCAAAAATACCGACAGGTATAGCAGTTGATCTATCAGCCATTTGCAAAGATATTTCAGTTGGTGTCAACTTATTCAAATCAAGTCTACGATATAAGGAGAGAGGCATAACACTAACACCGGCTCCGAGATCACATAAAGCAGTTTTAACATAGTTTCTTTTAATGGAGCATGGTATAGTTGGTACTGCTGGATCTCCAAGTTTCTTTGGTATTCCACCCTTAAAAGTATAATTATCAAGCATGGTGGAAATTTCAGCTTTCAGTATCTTTCTTTTATTAGTAACTATATATTTCATATATTTAGCATAAGGATTCATTTTAAGCATGTCAGACAAACGCATACGCAAAAAGATAGGTCTAATCATTTCAGCAAAGCGCTCAAAATCCTCATCATCCTTTTTCTTGGATGGTTTCGGAGGAAAAGGCATGAGTGTCCGAACCCATGGTTCTCTTTCTTTACAGTGCTTTCTAGCAACAAAGTCTCTCTTATCATAACGTTGATTCTTTGATTGTGGGTTATCAAGATCAACAACAGGTTCAATTTCTACATCATTATTATTGATAGGTTGAGCATCAACATGAACATCATCATTAACATTATCACTAGGTTCATGTTCATTACCAGATTGTGTTTCAACATCGGAGATAGAAATATCATTGGGATTCTCAAGTGTGTCTACAATGGGTTCACTAGAAGCATGCAAAGTCCTATCATTTTTCTTTTTCTTCCTCTAAGAAGGACTAGTTGCATCAACATTAGTTCTCTGAGAATCTTGCTCAATTCTCTTAGGATGGCCTTTAGGATACAAAGGTTCCTGAGTCATTTTACCACCTCTAGTCATAACTCTAACAGCATTATCATTCTTCTGATTATTTAATTCATTGAGAAAATCATTCTGAGCTTTAAGTACTTGTTCTACTTGAGTGGTAACCATTGAAGCATGTTTACTAATAAGTTTAAGTTCACCTTTAACACTAGCCATATAATCACTCAAGTGTTCAATCATATAAGCATTATGTTTCAATTGTCTACCAACATAAGCATTGAAGTTTTCTTGTTTAACAATAAAGTTATCAAATTCATCCAAACATTGGCTAGCAAACTTAGCAGGAGGGATTTCACCCTCATCAAATCTATAGAGAGAATTTACCTTTACTACCTGTGTTGGGTTATCGAGACCATGTGTTTCTTCAATAGGTGATGAATTAAGACTATGTATTTCTTCAACAGGAGGTAAATTCTTAACATCTTCAGCTTTTATACCCTTTTCTTTCATAGATTTCTTTGCCTCTTGCATATCTTCAGGACTGAGAAATAGAATACCCCTTTTCTTCGGAGTTGGCTTAGGAGTTGGTTCAGGAAGTGTCCAATTATTTTCATTGGTCAACATATTATTCAATAGAATTTTAGCTTGATCAACTGTTCTTTCTGTGAAAACACAACCAGCACAACTATCCAGGTAATCTCTGGAAGCATCGGTTAGTCCATTATAAAAGATATCAAGTAATTCATTATTCTTGAGAGGATGATCAGGCAAAGCATTAAGTAATTGGAGAAGCCTCCCCCAAGCTTGTGGGAGACTCTCTTCTTCAATTTGCACAAAATTATATATTTCCCTTAAAGCAGCTTGTTTCTTATGAGCGGGGAAATATTTAGCAGAGAAGTAGTAAATCATATCCTGGGGACTACGCACACAACTAGGATCAAGGGAATTAAACCATATCTTAGCATCACCCTTTAATGAGAATGCAAATAATTTAAGGATATAATAATAGTGAGTTTTCTCATCATTAGTGAACAGGGTAGCTATATCATTTAATTTAGTAAGATGTGCCACAACAGTTTCAGATTCCTAGCCATAAAAAGGATCAGATTCAACCAAAGTAATTATATCAGGGTCAACTGAGAAATCATAATCCTCATCAGTCATAAAGATAGGTGAAGTAGCATAAGCAGGATCATATTTCATTCTAGCGTTCAGAGATTTTTCTTTAAGCTTAGCTAATAACTTCTTAAGATCAGATCTATCATTGCAAGCTAAGAAGTCTCTAGCAGTTTCTTCATCCATAACATAACCCTCAGGAACAACAAGCAATTCATATCTAGGGGGAGAATCTTCATCATCACTTTCATCAATATTATCAGTTTCAATAATTTCATTCTCTCTAGCCAAAGCAAGTTGTTCATCAAGAAATTCACCAAGTGGCACAGTAGTATCAAGCATAGAAGTAGTTTCATCATAAGTATCATGCATAGTAGAAGTGGCATCATCAATAACATGCGACCTATCAGAATCAATAGCATGTGTAGGTGTCGGAAGTTTACTCAAAACAGAAGGTGAATCAAGTGCAGAGCTAGATGGCAGTTCCTTACCTCCCCTCGTAGTTGAGGGAAAAATATTGGTTCTTTGATCTTTCAAGTTTTGCATAATGATAAGCAGATATAAATCCCAAGTGACTCAAAGAATAGAGCTATGCTCCCCGGCAACAGCACCAGAAAATGCTCTTGATAACCCACAAGTATAGGGGATCGCAAAGTTGAGGGTGGAGTATTCAACCCAAATTTATTGATTCAACACAAGGGGAGCCAAAGAATATTCTCAAGTATTTGCATCTGAGTTGTCAATTAAACCACACCTGGAAACTTAATATCTGCAGCAAGGTATTTAGTAGCAAAGTAATATGATAGTAATGGTAACGGTAGCAAAAGTAATATTTCTGGGTTTTGTAGTGATTGTAATAGTAGCAGCGGAGAAGTAAATAAGCAAAGAACAATATATGAAAAGCTCGTAGGCATTGGATCGGTGGTGGAGAATTATGCCGGATGCGATCGATCATGTAACAGTCATAACATAGGGTGACACAGAACTAGCTCCAGTTCATCAATGTAATGTAGGCTGTATTCCGAATATAGTCATACGTGCTTATGGAAAAGAACTTGCATGACATCTTTGTCCTACCCTCCCATGGCAGCGGGGTACTATTGGAAACTAAGGAATATTAAGGCCTCCTTTTAATAGAGTACCGGACCAAACCATTAACACATAGTGAATACATGAACTCCTCAAACTACGGTCATCACCGGTAAGTATCCCGATTATTGTCACTTCAGGGTTAATGTATCATAACACATAATAGGTGACTATAGACTTCCAAGATAGGATCAAGAACTCTCATATATTGATGAAAACATAATAGGATCAGATTTGAAATCATGGCACTCGGGCCCTAGTGACAAGCATTAAGCATAGCAAAGTCATAGCAACATCTATCTCAAAACATAGTGGATACTAGGGATGAAACCCTAACAAAACTAACTGATTACATGATAAATCTCATCGAACCCATCACCATCCAGCAAGCCTACGATGGAATTACTCACGCATGGTGGTGAGCATCATGAAATTGGTGATGGAGGAAGCTTGATGATGACGGTGGCGATGGATTCCCCTCTCCGGAGCCCCGAACGGACTCCAGATCAGCCCTCCCGAGAGAGTTTAGGGCTTGGCGGGGCTCCATATTGTAAAACGCGATGAATCCTTCTCCCTAATTTTTTTCTCCTCGAACACGAATATATGGAGTTGGAGTTGAGGT
Organism: Triticum urartu; assembly: GCF_056163025.1. NCBI lineage: Eukaryota > Viridiplantae > Streptophyta > Magnoliopsida > Poales > Poaceae > Triticum > Triticum urartu. Next base: position 159,228,446 of record NC_141874.1, read on the forward strand.
CGGTGGAGCGTCAGGGGGCCCACGAGGCAGGGGGGCATGCCCCCCACCCTCGTGGACAGGGTGTTGGCCCCCTGACATGGATCTTTCTTCCAGTATTTTTTATGTATTCCAAAAATAATCTTCGTTGATTTTCATGTAATTCCGAGAACTTTTATTTCTTTACAAAAATAACACCATGGCAATTCTGCTGAAAACAACGTCAGTCCGGGTTAGTTCCATTCAAATCATGCAAGTTAGAGTCCAAAACAAGGGCAAAAGTGTTTGGAAAAGTAGATACGACGGAGACGTATCAGGCACGTAGAAGGCCCATTGATGCTACGGCCCGTAGAAGGCCCATTGTTTCTACGACCCTTAGAAGGCCCATTGTTTCTACGGCCCGTAGGAGGCCCATGGTAACTACAGTAAATATGTAGCCCATGGTTATTGTGGACTAGTTTTTAAAAATATGTTATTGCGGCCACTAGCAAACCGCGGAAAAAGAACTGCACTAACTACAAGCAAACAGATAAACAAGACAACATGGAAATAAATAAGCAAGCAACTTATGCTAGGCTATCACGGCTATTACACATATTACATCCACTGGGCATCAAAGTTTGCCACCAGTGCAAATATAGGGAACAAAGCAGCATATCATATACACTGGTTGTCAAAGTTGGCGACGAGTGCAAATAAACGCCGCGGCAAAACAAGTCCAGAACTGAAACCACTTCTGAAGAGCTCAAGAAACAATATCCTGGGTACCGATAATGCTGGCAAGATGCTTATCAAGCTTGTTAACTTTCTCTTGTTTGGCTCTTAAATCCTCCAGCACTTGCTGTTGCACCAGAAAGTATGCATTTGAATTCTGCAGGGATTTCCTCAGTCCTTTGGATTCCTGTCGCATAACATCTGATCGATGTCTTTCAACTTGAAGTTGAGACTCAAGAAGCCGAACTGATTCAAGCAGCGAGTTCGAAGAGCTGGTGCCAGCGGTAGTAGCCAGTAACTCAAACACTACATCAAGACAGGACTTTGGGGTTGTCTCAGTATCTTCAATATAGTTTTTATCAGCTTTCTTGGAGACCAACAGGGATGTCTCACTATCTTGAAACTTATCTGCATTACTTCCTTTACCATTGCATAACGGGGTACTCTTCTCCAATATTTTATCCGCGTTCTAAAAGAGAAACAAACAAACACATCACAGGTTTACAATGTAGTATATGAAACTCATTTTGGTAAACTAGTTCAGTAGTAAGGTGGGCAGGATAACAGCATGAAACAAACATATATCTATGTAGTATGGTCATTGTATGGTCTATATCATTCTAGTTTATATTGCCAAATCAAGATAGATACAGTTCGAATCATATTTATTTAAGACAAAGCATCATAGACATAATATAAGTGTGGGAAACTACACAGCAATAACAACACTTGTAATGTGCATGGCGTGAGAACAGAACTGTTTATTCAATTGAAACTGAAATCAACATAGAGCAAGTTACAACAGCAAACACGTTAAAGAAACGGGTTTAAAACATACCTGTTGCGCCATTGGAGTTTCAATTGCATCCTTCAAATTTGAAATTAGCTGGTATGAGTAAATACAGTGATGCAAGAGCAAAGTAGTATGAACCATATATACGGAACCTGACCTGAGAACAATTCTTCTTCTGCTTTAAGCATTGACTTGGGGTTCGGAGTGGTGGTCCTCGTGCTTTGGGCACTGCAGTTGCCTTACTAGCTGCTCGTGTTCGGGTGCTCTGTGGTGGATACGGTGCTGTGTCAACTAGAAATGGGTTACTATCTGCTTGGGTTGGGGTTAGAAGGGGTGTAGCTGGTTCTCTGTCCAACTGGGTAGGGGTACAATCTGCATGAGTCTAGGTTATGTGTGGTGGGGCTGGTTCTTGGGCAAGTACAACCATGGCTCTATCTGGATCGACAGATAGCACAATCTTTTCTAAAGACCGTGTTTTTACTCCCACGGATATTGCCATCACCCCGTCCAATTGAAATGGCTGATAAACAAGAAAAGTAATTGAATGTACAGACATTGTAAGATAGACAGGTGCAATGGATAGTAGGGAAGAAAACAGGGCATGAAATAATTCACATTTATGTTGTCTAACCAAACAGAATAGCAGGACATAATTTCACATATATGATGGCTAATTAAACAGGATAGCATGACACAATTTCAGATGTATGATGGCTAACTAAACAGGATAGAATGACATACTTCAAAATATGATTACTATGTAAATAGGATGACATGATATAACTATATGATGTGTCTATTAAAGTGGTTGGCATGCCATAAATCACAAACATGCCATCTATGGAAACACGATGGCATGATATAATTCACGGATACAATGACATAATTCAAAATATGATGACTATGTAAACAGGATGAGATGACATAACTATATTATGTCTTTACAAAATGGGTTGGCATGATATAATGTTGTCTATGTAAACATCTTGGCATGATATAATTCAAATATATGATTTATATACTAAGCAAGTGAGCAGAGGGCAATCGCATATATGATGTGTCAACTAAGGAGATGGCATTCAATAGTGTGTATATGATGTAAAAACTAAGCATTGTAATACAACATATGCATGATATGAGTAATATAACCCTGCCAAGTTTGAGCATACACCTCATGGGTATAATAGGACTGGTCATGTGCCTCTGAATCCTCCTCTAAAGAGCTATTTGTAACCAGCAAGATATCTACTTCAACAGGTAGCATTGTCTGCTTTGAAGACCTTGTTTTCACTCCAGATTTCTCCATCACCAATTCAAATGGCTGATGCACAGGAAGAGCAGTTGAATATAAAAACATTGTCAACAAATGCAACAAGAAATACAAAAAAGGACGGCATGATATAATTCACATATACGACGCTTGGCTAAACAGCATGGCATTGCATAATTCACATATATAATGCCTTGCAACAAGATAGCATTGCATAATTCACATATATAATGTCTTGCAACAAGATGGAATCGCATAATTCACATATATGGTAATTAGACACTAAATAGGTGGCATTCACACAAAGCATGTCTAAACTAAGCAAATGACATTGCAATGCAAGATACCATACGCACGATATGAGCAACATAACCCTGCCAAGTTAGAGCATGCACCTCGGGGGGGATAGGACTGGTCATCTGTCTCTGAATCCTCCTTTGAGGAGCTATCTGTAACTAGCAAGACATGCACTTCGTCAGATAGCATTGTCTGCTTTGAAGACCTTGTTTCCACTTCAGATTTTTCCATGACCACGTCGAGTGGCTGATGCACAGGAAGAGTAATTGAATGTACTAAAATAGTTAACAAATTTAACACACAATAAAAATGATGGCATGATATAATTCACATATAAGATGACTGGCTAACCAGGGTTGCATAGCAAAATTCACATATATGATGCCTGGCTAAACAAGATGGCATTGCATGATTCACATATACGATAAAGAAACTAAACAGATGGCATTGACACAAAGCATGTCTAAACTAAACAGATGACATATTTGATGTATCCAATAGGCAATGCAAGGCACCATATGCATGATATTGCCAACATCAGCATGCCAAGTTAGAGTGAAGACCTTAGGGGGTAAATAGAAGTGGTCTTCTCCTTCTGAATCCCCCTCAGAACAGTTATCTTCCTCTTGATGGCGATCCGAAATGGGTGGAGGGGGGCTACCTTTGCGCCCACCATGGAGCAACATCTGCATGATATTTTATTGCCACATAAGGCTAGTCTCTTTTGCTCTACATGTTTAGTTCCATTGTGTACAATAACTGAAATGTATAGGAATGAAACAAAGTGAGATTATGTAAGGAGTGCATGCACAAATCTAGAGTGATGGTAGCGAACTGTGGATAGACCCAAAACCAATGATAGCAGGCAGATAATAGCTTTAGTTAAAAATACAGATAATTGCTACTTTAATGTTTGTTTGCACCCAACATGAAACTCATAGTAGACACCTGAGATTAACGAGATAGTAGATAGATAGTAATGATTGCTGCCCCAATATATACCCCATAACCATTTAAAAACTCAAGTTTTAGCATTAATTTGGACCTGACTCAGAGTCTAATAGGTGAACACGACGATAAAGTAGCATGTCATCATATTAAGCGATGCATAACGTAACCAGACATGGTCGAGTGCGACCTCTCTTGCGGAACCGTGTAGTCCTCAAGGTCATCTGCCCAGTTGATGATGGTAATGCAGCTGTCGTGGCTGCCGATGGAGGGGAAGAAGATCTGAGGCGGTGAAGGACAGTTTGGAGAGCAGATCCATGTTGTGGTGAACCCTTTCGTCATTGGAGCAGCTGAGCTGGGGTGGAACACAGCGCAGCGGGAGCAGGACAAACCACACAAGGTTTTCTTTGACACATATCTATAACAGAAGTAATTGTATAAGGACTTGTCTGAATTTGAGGATTCTAACAATGCAGGGATAGGAAATAGACTGGAATAGGATAGGAATGCACATGCAAAACAGAGAATTTAAAAACACATGATTTCTGCCAATCTGGGTGTTTGATTCACAAGAATTGGAAGATCATGGGATGCAAAGAAGCATGGTGAGATTAAGTCAAACCACAAGAAAATGTACGGTTATAATGCTATTATGCTACTATCTCTTAGTCTTGTGCTTCATGAATAGGAATTTGAAAGGGAGGACAAGTGGAAATTAAAATTCCTACATTTTTTCTTTCAAGGAGACACTAAAGGAACAAATCCTATAGTTTTCCTTTGCTCCATTCCTTTGAACCAAATTCATGAATAGTAGTACCATAGGAAACTTTCCAATTCCTATGTTTTTCCTTCACTTTTCCTTTCAAGCACTGGCGATTCTAGTAGGTAGGCTTGAGCAAGGAAAAGCCTACACTCAAACAATGTTTTTGTGCTACCTCTATTGCTTTGGACCCAGGCCACTGCCCTACTAGCTCAACTCCCAGGCCCATCGACAAATGCACAGCTCAAACACGCAGAGATAAATAATGATGGTGTTCAAGAGAGTCCATCACGGATAGCTAAGTTGCCTGGTACCTCACTGCTTGTCATATAGTAGGACAAAATTATCGTGTTTCATGTTATTACGTGTGCTCAGTGGACAATATATATAACATGTAGAGTAAAAAAGAGATGCAACAAGTGTACAACCTCTTTGGCGAAGCCATGTCGATGTCAGCCTGATTGGGTTGGTCGGTGAGGATACTCCGGCCGAATTGGATGTTGGAGGAGGGGAAGAAGATCTTAGGCGTCTGGAGATGGAGCCCAGGGTACCGCTCCACTATGATGGAGGGTTTCGTCGTTGGAGCAGCTCTGGTGAGTTGTATGATGCCGAGGGTGAAGCAGGACAAGAGAGACAACGTTAACATGAGTGGAATTATAATAGCATCTCCAATAGATGGCGTAAAATACATAATCACAAAGTGCTAGATGTAAAATACATCAGCCGCTCATCTCTGAACTTAACCGCCGAAACTGAATTTAACTGTCGAAACTAAACTTAACTGTCGAAACTGAATTTTACTGTCGAAACTGAACGCACTAGTAGCAGAAAAGCAGTAGCAGCAGCAGCACGTGCGAGAGCCAGGGTAGTTGGTCGTGTAGCAGCATCAGGTGAGGCTACCCTGAGCCGCCAGCCACCACCGGCCAAACAGCCGCCCCCCGCCGCCCGCGGCCGGCGGTGCGCCGCCCCGCCCGCCCAGAAACCACTCCCCACCGCCGGTCCGCCGCCGCCCCGACCATCCCTATACCCCACGCCACCGCCCCACCACCACCGGTGACCACCACCCCCACCCTGAACCCTAAGATAGAGAGTGGGGTACCTCTCCGGCGAGCCCCCCTCCCCGCTGCGGCTGGTTCTTCCTTAACTCCGGCGAGCCCCCCCTGAAAATCGACTGACCCAAAAGTCGATTCAGTCAACTGAAGTGTATCTAAATCGGATCAGCATCGCAAGCAAGAGCAAGAGCGAGAGAAGCAGCGCGAGCAAGAGCAAGAGCAATAGCAAGAGTAGACCAAGCAGGGGACCGAGAGCAAGAGCAGAGCAGCAGTGCGAGCGAGAGCTAAAGCAGCAGCAACTCCTACTGATGTGAACATCGCGGGAAATGTCGTGGAGAAAGTGGCCGACAATGCCGCCGTGGATGGGCCGTGCCGTGTCGGCTCGGGGCCGAACGTCGGCAGCACCGTGAGATCGAATCAAGAAGAAAATATAGTGATTAGTGTACAACCTCTTTGGTGGTGCCGATTAGGCTTCAGCTTCATCCGAGGAAACGGTGATGATGATGCTCTTCCGGTGGTGCAGGTGAAGACGGCGGTGTGGGAATGGAGGTGGCACGAAAGAGAAGGGGAACTTCGTGGAAGCTCCTTGGAGGTGGAGGACGGGGTCGCTGAACCGGCGGGACGACGAGATCGACGACGGATCCTTATCCGATGCGGTAGATGAGGGACATCGAGGTGTTCCTGTGGACGATGTTGTCGGGGAAGAGGCTCCGGCTGGGTGGCGGTCGGAGGAGGGTGTGGGGCTTCGCGGGTTTTCGCGGCCTCGGTGTACGAATGGGTGGGCGGATGGCATGGGACTAGGGAACCATGGCTTAGGGACGTGCTTGTCCAAAACGTGGGGTAAGTTACGAAAGTACCCCCACCGATTTGAGCTAGGCGGTTCTTTCGGTTCAGGGGCATCACGGGCATTTCGCGTGTCGGGATTTCACAGGTGGTGGGAGTTTTCGTGCGCGTTGTAATTTTGGAATAATAAGGCGTGGGTTGATATGGAGGGAGTTGTCGGAGCAGAATGAGACAAAGATATATCTTAAATATTTTGGGGTAACAAGGCGCGGGTTGAAGAGGTGGGAGTTTTGCAGCACGATAGACAGAGACGCTAGCTTGAAATTTCGACATAACAAGGCGCGACTTGAAATTTCGGGAGAACAAGCTTAACGTGTACCCAAAAAAAGACAATTCTCACCTCATCACTAGAGAGAGCCATGTCCCGTTTTACTATATTACTAGAAATGCATTCAAATACAACAAAAAAACTAAAAAAATCGGGACAACAAACATAATGTGTACAGTACCAAAACAATTTGCACTTCCCTCAACAATAAAAAAAATGTCTATTGTCTAGTATATGGACTAAATTTGAGTACATTTTCCCTGTTTGAATGGGATTGTACTCGGGCTAGTTATAGAACCATCTAAGTATTATCTTCACAACACATGACATGAATATAGGAGAAGTAAATTCCTATATAAATACGAACTACATGTACATATGATCTCAAATTCAAATATATATATATATATATATCCATTTTATGTTGAATTCAAATCATAGTACATGTATGCTCTAGCTAGATGTTCAGAATCTAAACCAAGTATGATATACTACGTACAATGTGTTTAACAAGCACAACACACACACAAACACCATTTAGACTAGTAAGGTACACATGCATTGCACGCATGAGATTTGGCAACCAAATTATGAATAAATACCACATTATAGCATGTAAGCTTTGAGTCATATATATGCATGATGTAGATGTTCGTTTAATCCTTATAGGTCATTTCATTCAAAATCATCTAGTTCTTATAAGAAAGCTAATCTATTTTAAGATTCATGGAATTGTGCGTTGTAAGGCATAAAGTAAAAACAAATGGATCGAGCATCTACCAGAGATTGAAGGATCGAGCATCTATAGGGTGCCGTTTGTGAGGGTGTCATGCCAGAGCGAGCTGGTGGAGTCTTCGTCAACCGAACCCAATTGCAAGAGGAGAAAAGCAGTTGGCCCGACGACGCTTCCCCGCCATCCTCTCCCTCGCCGTTCATATCGTCTCACGGGGCGGCTGTCTTCCGCCGAGGAATAGGAGGGGACTGCCCCCAGCCCAATAGTCGGGTAGGTTGTGAATTGTCAGGAGGAGCTTAGGGTTGTTAGTATTTGCAGGTTGCGAATTGTGTTTTGTGTTGTGTATTTTGAGAGTACTTTTAGATATGAATGTCTTTTGAATTACAGATTTGCAGTATTGAGCATATGAAGTATTTTATGAATTCTAGAGATCTATTTTTAGCACTTAAAAATGTAGTTTTATAGGAGTATAAAGTGCACACAATGTGATTCTTAGAGAAGAAACTGCAAGTTTCAGTTTTAGATAAGAAACTGCAAGTTCAGTTTCAGATAAGAAACTGCAACTTTCAGAGGCAAAGCATTTATATTAACACGACCTTTTCAAACAGGGTTAACATCATGTTGGAAGTTTTATTCATGGTCGAAAATGGAACTACCAGCCAGTTAACATCATGCTGATCAACATTCATGCATAGCACATCTTCATATGATGCACAGTCAAAAAGGTATGCTATTTTCAAAATGCCCACACGATGTCGAGTGTGCGAAAAACAGAGAAAACAAGGGACGAAGTTTTGGCAAGTGCTGGAAGTGGTGTGCGTAGATGACAAAGGGGACTGAGGGAGTCCTGGAATATGGGGTCTCCAGACAGCCGGACTATATCCTTTGGCCGGACTGTTGGACTATGAAGATACAAGATTGAAGACTTCGTCCCGTGTCCGAATGGGACTCTATTTGGCGTGGAAGGCAAGCTAGGAAATACGGATATGGATATCTCCTCCTTTGTAACCGACCTTGTGTAACCCTAGCCCCCTCCGATGTCTATATAAACCGGAGGGTTTTAGTCCATAGGAAAACATACAATCATACCATAGGCTAGCTTCTAGGGTTTAGCCTCTCCGATCTCGTGGTAGATCAACTCTTGTAATACTCATATCATCAAGAATAAATCAAGCAGGACGTAGGGTTTTACCTCCATCAGGAGGGCCCGAACCTGGGTAAAACATCGTGTCCCCTGCCTCCTGTTACCATCCGCCTTAGACGCACAGTTCGGGACCCCCTACCCGAGATCCGCCAGTTTTGACACCGACAGGGACCCACATGTCAATAATGGCAGAGGCAAAAAATTTGGAGATATTTTCCTTGCATCAGGTGGAATCGAACCTGGGCGGAACATCTGTTGGGTAGTGTCACTTGGCCACTGGGCTAGGTCAGTACTTTCGTTACAAATAAGGCACTGCCTCAGGTGGTCTGATCTCCTCCTGCGCCTTTGTGCGCTCACCGCAGCACCGCTGTCTGCCGTTGTGAACATGCTGAACAAATGAGAGGAATCTGGAGAGAACTATACGTTGAGAGGTAGACAGTCAGGACCCACCAGGTCTATGGCCGTACGCAAGCAAGTGCCTCATCGAAAAAATACTTCCTCCTAATGCTATACTGACATTGGGGCCCACCCACGGGTTTGTCAACATAGTTACATTTTTTTAGGTGCTTCAACGTAGTTACTATAGGAGATAAATTTACAGTGAAGCCTGGGAGCTGGCAGGTTTCATTTATTATCACTGGGGCAGCAAGTATCAGCTGGGTTTTGGGCGGCCCCGTCTAGGCTTTGTTTTTTAACATGCGCAGCCCATGACATGCCGATTTATATTTTTTTGAGGGCCGTCATGTATCGACCGGCCTATGGACCTCCCATCCGAGGTTTACTTTTCCTTAAACATCAGCAACCCAATTTATGTATTTTTTTGAAGAAAAAGCAAAGGTCTGTTCTATTTTTCTATATAAGAATAGGAATGCCTGGTCCAACTTATGTTTCCCTTCTAACTATATTATATGTATTTAAATTATTTTATATGTTATTATATATTATTGTTATTGTCATCATATATTTAACAGATACTTACATATGTAAGAAAACAATATCCCACATCTTATTAACTTATAAAAATAATTTCTTAACAATAAAATCCTGGATTTTTTTGGCAACGAAAATCCTGGTGATTGTGTACAAAAGCTTGGTAAGATTTAAGGACCAATGTAATAATAAATCACTTATTATTTAAATATATTTATAACAAAATGCTCAGCCCCTGTTTATTTTTTGATAGCATTGCTGCGCCCGACCCAACATTATAATTAGAATCAGCCCAGCAAAATCATGTATTTCAAGAAAGTGCAAATGGCTTATAATTTTTTAGGAAAAAATAAATGGGCCGCATGGGTGCTACATTATTTGTTCACCCAACCTAGCAAATGGACTGTAATTCTAAAAAAAGATCAAATTGACTGTAAATTCTGAAAAAATGGGTTGAATACGTGCCACAGTTTTGGAGGTTGAGATGTGGGCCAATAGGTCGAAGCCAATGCATGTCGTTGTCAACTTAGTCAACAAATGATACTGCCATCGTTAGCCATTGGATTTACATCCAACGACCGGCATCCATCTTCAATCTCTCGTCTTCTTCCTCCAGCGCCACCAGGACCACCTGCTCCCGCCTCCTGCTGCTAGCAGCTGTGCTTAGCACGCTTCGCTGTGAAGCGCTACCCCACCGTGGGCCAGGCCATCCCTACACCCCTCCACACCTCTCCACCGGCCGCCGAACCACACCGCACCAGAACCAGTTAACCCTCGTACACCTCTTCGTCTGCGACTCTACTCACGCGTCTTCCCATCTCCGGCTCGTTGATGTCCAGGGCCTTGCTGTTGTCCACCACCTTGGATGCGCTCGGCGCGGAGTGGTCAACATGGTCAACGAACGACATCCATCAGAAGTAGACTATGCATGGAGAGGCTGACAGCTGGGTCCACGGCCGCACGCAAGGAAATGCCTCATTATTACGCGCAAAATAATGATTCCTCCACCTGACAGCTGGGGCCCGTCGGAAGGGCCTCAGTATTTCACGAAAAAAACGTTCCCCCCGCTGACAGGTCGGACCCCCCCAGCTATATCTTCGCACGCAAGGAAGTGCCTCCTTATTACACACAAAAAATGAATACCCCCTGCTAGCTGGGACCCACCACAGTGGGAGGCTGACTTGTGAGCCTACTAAGTTGACGGGGACGGAGGGCTTTGTCAACTTAGTCAATATGAACGATTCTAGCTCGAGTGACAGTACAATGTCCATACAACGGCCCTAGTGCTTCTTCAACCTCTGGTCTTCTTGCTCCAGCAGCCCAAACCAGCGCCGGTCGTGCCACGTCCTCCTGCATCCCGTGGCCGGCTGTGATGCCGCGGAGGCCTCACTGCCCCCTACTACTCCCACCGCTGGCCTGGCCATCCCTCTAATCATCCACATCCCCTGTTATTCTGCGGCGATGGCAGCCTCACACCACAGCCGAACAAGTGAACCCTCGTACTCCTCTCCGTGTGGGCAACCACTACCACGTGTTCTCCGGTCCGTGTTGTACCCTTCCTAAGCCTCGCCGTCGTCCACCGCCCTCGTGCTCTTGGCACGGCGTGGTCAACATGGTCAAGGAACAACTTCCATCAGAAGAGTACTGCACGTGGAGAGGCTGACAGCTGGGTCCACGACCGCAGCACAAAAGTGCCTCCTTATTACGTGGAAAGCAATGATTCCTCCACTTGACAGCAGGGACCCACCGGATAGGCCACCGTATTTTCTATTTTGCAAAAAAAACATTTCCCCCTTGACTGCTGGGACCCACCAGCTACATCTTCGCACGCAAGGAAGTGCCTGACAGTCGGGACCCACCTGGTCGGAGTGTACATAGCGTTCTCATTCTTGTCGCGAACGTGTACGTACATAGTGGTTGATGTAGAGGCGCGCACATGTCGTAGTAGAGGCGCGCGCGTAGCATGTACACGTACGTACAGCGACCAGTGTGCAAGAAAGAAAATACGGCCACGTACGTACATACGGGCGGGGTCTCGAACGCCTACTCGCGCATACGTATGGCCAGGGCTCATGTACATGGTTGGGTCGGAACGGACAAGCCGTGCCATCGTCGTGTTCATGGGGAAGCAACCAGCTGGGTCGGAACGGAATGCATTGTCGTGTTCATCGGGAGCCAGCCGGCTTGGACGGAACAACCGATGGAAATGAGGCATGGCGTACCGCAGAATGGAGGAAACAGCCTTGTGTTCGACCGGCCACGGTCGAAACAGGATCCTGTTCATCGGGAGGGGTCTAGCGTACCGCAAAACGGAGGAAACAAACCTCCTACAGTGGAAGCGGGGTCCTGTTGATCGGGGGGTGTGGCGTACCGCAAAACAAAGGAAACGGACTTGTGTTGGAGCGCTGCGGTCGAAACGGGGGTCATGTTCATCGGGAGGGGTGTGGCATACCACAAAACGGGATTCCACGAGATACTGTTCATCTCCACCGTCGACCTCCTTCAGCCTCCATGGGCTACTGTTCATCCACCGTCGACCTCCTCCAGCCTCCACATGCGAATGTTCATCCACGGGCTCCTGTTCATCTAGCCTCCACCGCGCACTCCTCCACCGGCTACTATTCAACCAGTCCTCTCCACAGGGTCATGTTCAACCACCCCTCCACGGGCTACTGTTCATCCAGCCCTCCACCGACTACTGTTCAACCAGCCCTCCACGGGGTCCTGTTCATCCACCGGATCGATCAATCGGGGTACTGTTCATCCAGCAGCAACGGCCTCTACTACCACGGGGTCCTGTTCATCCAACCCCCCACCGGGAACTGTTCATCTACCCCCCCAACAACGCTCACTGTTCATCCTGAGGCAGCATCGATCAGCTTCAGTTAGCAGTAGTAGCGAAGGAATCACTTGGGTTCAGTTAACAGCAAGGGATCGATCGATCGCTCGGGTTTAGTAACGTGTAGCCTGCAGTGCAATCGCACGGGTTCAGTTAGAACCCAACGCCTCGCTTGATTTCAGTTAGATCCCAACGCCTCGCACACACGCGCATATGTACGAGACAAACGCGCATCGCTTGGCCCCCGACCACCCACCGTAACTGGAAACTCCTCGATATTTTCCTCGCCCTCGCTTCTACCACGGTTTTTCCCGTCATGGATGACCCAAAGAATGTCATGCAGCTGCGTCTCCGGCCCGCCCAGGATGAAAAGCCCATTTTTTGTCATGATTTTTTGTCATAGAAGTAGGACCCCACCACATCTATGATGATACCGGGTTTTGTCACAATTGTTGTCATAGAAGTGTCATAAGTATGACAGGAAAAAAATCGTTCGGCCCAAAATGTCACGGAAGTGTCTTTTTTCGTAGTGACACCATCTCCTCTCGAACCCTAGTTCATCTCTTATATTCAACCTTGGTCCCAAAACCTCAGATGGGTACCTGTGGGTTGCTAGTAGTGTTGCTTACTCCTTGTAGTTGATGCTAGTTGGTTTATTCGGTGGAAGATTATATTGTCAGATCCTTAATGATAATTAATACTCCTTTGATCTTGATTATGAATATGCTTTGTGAGTAGTTACGTTTGTTCCTGAGGACATGGTAGAAGTATTGTTATAAGTAATTATGTGAATTTTGTATTCGTTCGATATTTTGATGAGATGTATGTTGTCTCTCCTCTAGTGGTGTTATGTGAACGTCAACTACATGACACTTCACCATTATTTGGGCCTAGGGGGAGGCATTGGGAGGTAGTAAGTAGATGATGGGTTGCTAGAGTGATAGAATCTTAAACCCTAGTTTACGCGTTGCCTCATAAGGGGTTGATTTGGATCCATATGTTTCATGCTATGGTTAGGTTTACCTTAATACTTCCTTCGTAGTTGCGGATATATACTTTCAAGAGGGGTTAATCACAAGTGGGAGGCTTGTCCAAGGAAGGGCAGCACCCAAGCACTGACCCACCCACATATCAAATTATCAAAGTAACGAACATGAATCATATGAGCATGATTGTCGGTGTCAAAACCGGCGGATCTCGGGTAGGGGGTCCCGAACTGTGCGTCAAGGCCGGATGATAACAGGAGACAAGGGACATGATGTTTTTACCCAGGTTCGGGCCCTCTCGATGGAGGTAATACCCTACTCCTGCTTGATTAATATTGATGATATGGGTAGTACAAGAGTAGATCTACCACGAGATCAAGGAGGCTAAACCCTAGAAGCTAGCCTATGGTATGATTGTTGTATATGGAGTTGATGTCCTACGGACTACAACCCTACGGTTTATATAGACACCTGATAGGGTTAGGGTTACACAAAGTCGGTTACAATGGTAGGAGATCTTGAATATCCGCATCGCCAAGCTTGCCTTCCACGCCAAGGAAAGTCCCATCCGGACACGGGACGAAGTCTTCAATCTTGTATCTTCATAGTCCAGGAGTCCGGCTGAAGGTATAGTCCGGCTACCCGAACACCCCCTAATCCAGGACTCCCTCAGTAGCCCCTGAACCAGGCTTCAATGACGATGAGTCCGGCGCGAAGATTGTCTTCGGCATTGCAAGGCGGGTTCCTCCTCCAAGTCCTTCATAGAAGATTGTAAACACCAAGAGTAGTGTCCGGCTCTGCAAAATAAGTTTCCACATATTGCCATAGAGAGAATAATATTAACACAAATCAAATCTGCTGACGTATTCCGCAGTGCGTCATCACACTACGGCCAAGTCCTTTACTCGAATCGTTTTTACTTTTCCACCTCAGCACGTTTTGCGAGGCAGTTTCCTTGGCACGTCTTGTCAAAGCAGAGATCGTGTACCCCCTTTACGGGATTCTCACCAATACGGACGTGGGTAACCCAACCGCGCCATTTATCACGACGCTTGGGAGGCAAGCAAGTTTTACTAGGCTGGTGGGGACGCACAACCGCATCCGCCCATATAAGGGGATAAGGATCCACCTTTTTACCTACGCCTTCTTCCTCCTTTGCCTATCCATCTCCTGCGCACTCGAGCTCCAACGCCCAAGCCCACACTTCCCACCTCAACCTTCTCCAGCAATGTACGGAGCGGGAGGCAAGTGGATGGTCTCCTCCGCCATGGAGGACCAAGTCAAGAAGCTAAGGAAGGCCGGATACCTGTCTAAGGACATCGCGCACCGGCTTCCCGAAAAGGGGCAGCTTCTCCCCACCCCAAGGCCCCATGAGAGGGTAGTATTTCTTCCCCACTTCCTCCGCGGACTAGGTTTTCCACTCCACCCATTTATCCGGGGGCTCATGTTCTACTACGGCCTGGATTTCCACGATCTGGCCCCGAACTTCATCCTCAACATCTCGGCGTTTATTGTCGTGTGCGAGGCTTTCCTCCGCGTCCACCCTCATTTCGGCCTCTGGCTCAAGACCTTCAACGTCAAGCCCAAGGTGGTGCGCGGCAGCCAGGCGGAGTGCGGAGGCGCCATGGCGGGCAAGATGGCCAACGTCCTATGGTTCGAGGGCTCTTTTGTGGAGACCCTAAAGGGGTGGCAATCCGGGTGGTTTTACATCACCGAGCCACGTGATCCGAAATGGATCGCAGCCCCGAGTTCCGATCCGGACCCCCCATGCGGCTTATGTCCTAGAAAGAGACGGGCCTGTCGTGGGATGACAAAAAGGAGGTGACCGGATTGCAAACATGCATCCAGTCCCTGGTGAACAAGCCAATCCGGCTTGTTAATATAATCCAGGTTATGCTCATCTGCCGGATCCTCCCGTGCCAACAACGGGATTTTAATCTGTGGGAGTTCGACCCGGCGCAGCACCAAACCCTTAGCAGGCTCTTCGACACAACCTACGAAGATGCCTGGAAGGTGCTATTCAAGGGCGCCGAGGCTCCCGCATCCGCTTCCGAGGACCGCGGATACAGCTCGCAGCGTCACGCTAGCGAGGTAAGTTGTCTTCACCTTTTACAGGATGTTAAGCTTTTTTCATAGTTTGACTCTATGCGGGATCTAAACTCCCTTACCTTTGACAGGCTTGGCGGGCGATATCCGGACCGATTAACTGTCCGGCTCCGCTGCCCAAAGACCCAACCCCAGCTCTACTAGTGAAGCTGCTGGTTCCGGCGCCTTATGTGGTGCCGGAGAAGAAGGCCAAGAAGAAGAAGACCACGGGGACTCGAAAGAGTGCCCGTAACGTGGTGGTGTCGGACTCGTCATCCGACGAGTCCGAGACGCCCTCTTCCCGTGAAAACGAGGAGGAGGAAGAAGAAAACTCTCCCCCCCAGCGGAGGGAGGAGAGAAGAGGAAGGCCGCCCCAATGGGGGAGGCCAAGGGGTCTAGGAAAAGGAAGACCCCTCCGCCGGACTACTCCCCCGACGCCGAAGAGGGCGAAGAGGAGTGGCCAAACAGGGCCAAGCGTCCGGCGAAATCGTAAGTTCGGATATCAGAGTAACTCATGATGTTCCTTTGTTGCACAGCTTTCCCTAATGTCGAACGTAATTATGCAGCCCGCCCCGGGCCGAATTCAACGAATCGTCGGGCGGCTCCCTGGACTCATCGGACGTGAAGTCAGTTCCGCCCGCTGTCTCCCCCCGCACTGCAGACGACGCTGAAGTGGCGTCGCGACAAGCTCCGAGGCAGGAGGAGGTGGTCCCGGAGGAGCCGTAAGGCAACCTCCCGGACTCCAGGAGTGAAGGGGATAAGGCCCCCCGGGGCTCCAAGTCTGGCTTTGTGCCTGACACCGCGCCGGAATCTTCCACAGTTCCGGACCGCGGTAGGCGAACTCCTTCCAAGAGGAGCAAGCCTTCTAAGCTGGCGGCCTCCATCCAACCGGAGGTGCCGGACAATCTGCTGGAGGTGCTTGACGGTGCCTCCATCGACGAGGGGCACCGTACTATTATGAGTACGGTGATCCAGAAGGTTCGGTCCGCCAAGAGCGGACTGACTGAAGCTTGTGCTAGCCTTATAACAGGCTTCGAGGTAAGTAAAAATATGTAAAAATATTACCGCATAGACAGTAGCCCCTGATGCTCTGTTTGGCGTTCGGAAAGAAAAGCCGAATAGAGGATCTATTAAATTTCGCAGGAGTCTAACAAAAAAAGAGTCAATATGCGTATGCAGGCTTCGCCGCTATCCACCGCCGCACTGACTGCGGAGGTGGGTGTCCTGAAGCAGGACCTCGAGCGGAGCGAGCAAGAGCTCGGCCTTGCCAAGCGGCGGCTCGAGGAGAAAGAAGGTAAGAAATACCTTACAGAAAAAGTTCCTATAAAAAGGCGTGATTGCAAAATAACAGGATTGTACTGCTTATTGTAGGGGCCACGACTGAGGTGGCGACCCTTAAGCAGGCGCTATCTGAGGCTGAAAAAAAACGGCCACGGAGCGCACCGAGCGAGACAGACTTGGGGCTCAGTTCGGCGAGGTGCAGCAAGAGGTTCAGGCTCTCGTGAAAAAACATGAGAGTTTGGAGCTTGAGTCAAAGGCGCAAGCATCCGAGCTCGCGATGGCCCTTGAGACTGCCAAGTCTGCCAAGGCCGAAGCCCAGAAGGCCCTCCAAGAGTTGGAGGAGATGAGGAAGATAGCAGTGGGTAAGGCATTCTTTATGCAAAGCAGAAATATAAAAGTAAACTAATTGTTACTTACCCAAATCCGGAGCTCTCCAGGGGCATTCGCAGATCTTCCTCGCAGCGTATCCGACGCCGTCGCATTCTACCGAGCTGAAGAGGGAAGCTCGATGGAGAAGGTGTTCTGGTCTTAGTATTCTGAGGCCGGACACCCTGTGCCCTTGAGCGACCAGCTGAAACAGCTGGTCGAGCTCCACAAGGCGGCCGAACAGGCCATGAAAGGCTTCATAGTTTGGCTGTGGCCCGAAGAGGCCCTGCCTGGGAGCTATTTCGGGCTGGTGCGGCGGCTGGTGGAGGCCTGTCCGAGGCTCGAGGTCATCAAGCGCTCCGTCTGCATCGAAGGTGCTCGTCGGGCCCTTGCCCGTGCGAAGGTGCACTGGGGTAAGCTGGACGGTGAGAAGCTTGTGAAGGACGGGCCGCCGCCGGGGAAGGAGCATCGCAAGCCCGAGAACTACTACAAGGATGTTCTTGCAGGTGCCCGCCTTGTGGCGGATGAATGTACCAAGGATGTGATTTTTGAATGAACTCGCTCGTGTTTATCCTGTGCGCTAAAAACTTGTTCATATGCACTAAGCAATGCTTATTGAATATAAAATATTACTTTCTGTGCGGCCGTTTATCAAAAAATTGAGAGATGGCCAGTCGTCGGCTTCTGCCCCCATGCCACTAGTGCTGGGGTGTTCGGGATAAACCTGAGCGCTCTTTTTCCCATAGTTGGGTCCTTCGAGGGAGGCGCTCAGCACAACGAACCAGGAAATCGGACTATAATGCTTGAACACTCTCACTTAGCCATAGAACTCTATAATTTTAAATTTCGGCGAAGCCCCTAGTTCGGAAGACCGAGTTTGGGGCGCTATCCACGCCTTGGCCGGACAAAGCCAGCTCCTCGCTCGAAGCGGCGTAAGTCTTTAGGGACTCGGAAAACCACTCGAACAGCGACCGGACTCTCGCCTCATCATGACAGTCAGTTTTAGCTTTCTCCACTGAGGTGCTTAACCCAGCTGAACCGGGGCACAATCACAGTGGTTCTCCTAGTGCTACCTTAGCCGATATAGCGGAACGTAAGGCACCAAAACATAGGAGCCGGGCAAACCCAACTATTGACCCAAATCATGATTCGGAGCCGATGCATATAGTGCTATAAGTTCGGGGTGCCGCACTTGTGAAAGTGTATGGACTTCTCACACCATAATGAGGGGTACTGAAGCCCCTGGCGTGTTCGCCGTACCATGGTGTACGGGTGCCATCATGTCATTTAATAAACATATATGTGAAAAGAGGATAATGCAAAAAATAGACAGAAAGCTATGCATTGTTTATAGAGGGGCTATTTATCAAAGCCGAACGATACAAATAGTGCGATAAGCAAAAAGATACTGGACTATTTAACATGTCCTGACCAGGGGCAGGCCGCGGAATTGTATTCAAAACAGGTATACTGCTCATAACAGAGACCACCTGGGAGTTCCATAATGCGGCATGGCTTGTCTGCCTCCCTGGATCATGCATCGTTTGTGCGGCAGTCGAATTGCCGAACAGGTCGTCCGAAGTATGGAGTCCTGAAAGTAAGAAAAAATTAAAAAAAAGAATCTGGCTGACCCTAGTACGTTTTAAGCCGTATTTTGGGTGTGCCGTTATTGTGCCCCTTCCCTTGTGCCCATGGTATTTCAAGGGCGTAGTTATGTATGCGAGGCACTGGTTTCGCTATGTCGCGAGAGCTGGGGTTGGGGCCGCATTGCTACGCTTGCTTAGAGCGTGCCAGGCGATCCTGCTGTGGGTTACTCCGGGCGCGCTTGGCAATGTCTGGCTTTTTAACGGCCGGACTGGAGAATTGCCTAAGAAGGCTACTTTGTACTTCCGCTGCGAGAGCCGCCGTGTGCTCCTCCGTACGGAGGGAGCGTTCGGTGTTTCTGTTGACCGTGATTACTCCTCGAGCGCCTGGCATCTTCAGCTTGAGATATGCGTAGTGCGGCACCGCGTTGAACTTTGCGAATGCGGTTCGTCCGAGCAGCGCGTGATAGCCACTGCGAAACGGGACTATATCGAAGATTAACTCTTCGCTTCGGAAATTATTCGGGGATCCGAAGACCACATCAAGTGTTACTGAGCCTGTACAGTTGGCTTCTACACCTGGTATAACGCCTTTAAAGGTCATTTTTGTGGGCCTAATCCTTGAGGGATCTATGCCCATTTTTCGCACTGTATCCTGGTAAAGCAGGTTCAGGCTACTGCCGCCGTCCATGAGGACTCTTGTGAGATGAAATCCATTGATGATTGGGTCGAGAACCAATGCGGCGAAGCCGCCATGATGGATGCTAGTGGGATGGTCCCTTCGATCAAAAGTGATCGGGCAGGAGGACCATGGGTTGAACTTTGGGGCGACTGGCTCCATCGCGTATACGTCCCGTAGCGCACGCTTCTGCTCCCTCTTGGGAATGTGGGTTGCGTATATCATGTTCACCGTCCGCACTTGTGGGGGAAAGCCCTTTTGTCCATCGTTGTTCGGCAGCCTAGGCTCCCCCTCGTCGTCGGTGTGCAGCCCCTTGTCTTTGTTTTCAGCTCTTAACTTGCCTGCCTGCTTGAACACCCAACAATCCATGTTAGTGTGATTGGCTGGCCTTTCGGGGGTGCCATGTATCTGGCACAAGCGGTCGAGTATTCGGTCCAAACTGGACGGGCCCTGAGTATTCTTTTTGAGTGGCTTTTTCCGCTGACCGGATTTATAGCCTCTGAATCCGGCATTGACTGTCGTGTCTTCATTGCTGTCGCTGCTAACGCGGCGTTTTTGCTTATTCCGACGTGTCCTGCCACTTTTGTCCTTGGTATCCGAATTACCAGGGTTCTTTGATAAGTTGTTACTGTGAGCTAGCCAGCTGTCTTCTCCCGCGCTAAAGCGGGTCATGAGTGTCGTGAGGGCTACCATAGATTTCGGCTTTTCCTGTCCCAGGTGCCGGGCGAGCCACTCGTCGCGGATGTTATGCTTGAAGGCTGCTAGGGCCTCTGCGTCCGGACAGTCGACTATCTGGTTTTTCTTTGTTAGGAACCGTGTCCAGAATTGCCTGGCCGATTCCTCTAGCTGCTGAATTATGTGGCTTAAGTCGTCGGCATCCAGTGGTCGCATGTAAGTGCCCTGGAAGTTGTCGAGGAATGCGGCTTCCAGGTCCTCCCAAGAACCGATTTAGTCTGCTGGCAAGCTGTTAAGCCAATGTCGGGCCGGTCCTTTAAGTTTGAGCGGGAGGTATTTGATGGCGTGTAGATCATCGCCGCGTGCCATGTGGATGTGAAGGAGATAATCCTCGATCCATACCGCCGGATCTGTTGTGCCATTGTACGATTCGATGTTTACGGGTTTGAAACCCTCTACAATTTTATGATCCATTACTTCATCCGTGAAGCATAGCGGGTGTGCGGCGCCTCTGTACTGGGCTATATCACGACGCAGCTCGGAAGAGCTATGTCTGTTGTGTTCGGCCCGGCCGGATTTGTTGTATCCGGAGTGAACATCATCGTCACGTGCCGTAGGGCGCCTGCGCGATCCGTAGATCGATCTTGTTTGTCTTGCCTTATCCTCCAGTACGTCTTGCAGGTCTGGCGCATTTTCCCGTGCCTTAGTTGAGCGGCGTCGGGACATGGCTTGGGTGGAGGGCCGAGAGGCCTCTCTATCGCGGCCGCGAGGTGTCCGGTCTGTCATGTCGTGCGCTGGTGATGTAGGTGCTTCCTCCTCTGATCGGGGTAGCGGCCTGCGCTTTGGGTAACTCTTGGAGGGGCGTTCGAGTTCATACTCTTCGGCCGCAAGGACTTCAGTCCATCTGTCAGCTAGCAAATCTTGGTCAGCTCTAAGCTGTTGCTGCTTTTTCTCGAGGCTTCTTGTCGTGGCTAAAAGCCTGCGTTTGAAACGCTCTTGTTCGGTGGGGTCTGATGGTACGATGAATTCGTCGTCATCGAGGCTTGCCTCGTCTTCGGAGGGAGGCATATAGTTATCATCCTCGACCTCTCGGTCTGCTGCTCTCTCATGAGGGCTGGCTTCTCCATCTTCCTGTGCCGAATCTTGCTGGGGTGGGTGTTCTTCTGCGCTATCCGGGGTAGTATTATCTCCCGTGCTGGAATCACCATTTTTGCTTTGGCGGGATTTAGAGCGGCGCCGCTGACGCTGGCGCTTTGGCTGTTTCTTGGAGGTGTCATCCCCCGCTATTCCATCGCCATCTCCATCTTTTGGAGTATCCACCATATATATGTCATATGACGAGGTGGCCTTCCAGCGTCCTACAAGTGCTGGTTCCTGTTCATCTCCTACATCGTCGTCCATACCGTCGATGTCTTCGGAGCCGAAGTCAAGCATGTCGGTTAAATCCTTGACAGTGGCTACAAAGTGGGTGGTGGGTGGGCTTTGAACTTCTTCATTGTCCGTAT
Organism: Triticum urartu; assembly: GCF_056163025.1. Taxonomy (NCBI): domain Eukaryota; kingdom Viridiplantae; phylum Streptophyta; class Magnoliopsida; order Poales; family Poaceae; genus Triticum; species Triticum urartu. The sequence goes on from NC_141874.1 coordinate 159,250,173, forward strand.
CCCATCCTCGCTGACTGTAATCCGGCCAGGGCTCTCCTGATAAAGAGAGAGACTTGAGAGAATTCTGGATGTCGCCGAAAGGCGAGTGCTGAAAGATGTCCGCGGCAGTGAACTCCATTATTGGCGCCCAATCGGATTCGATTGGCAGGGGCGCGGGGGGTTCGGAGTCCGGGGAGGAGTCCGGATCCTCGGAGTCACGGGTCATGCAGAGTGCGGGGCTGGCGCTCGGCTCGATCGCCTTTGAGATCGCAGCCCCCGAGGTGACGTCCAACCGCTCATCCTCGATTGGCGCAATAGGCTCTGAGTTAGGGGTCGGAACCGGTGCGTGTGCGGCCTCCAGGACACTGTCCAGAGGCAGAGCTAGATCATGCCCCTCGAGATAGTGCGGCGCACTTGGCCGTGGCTCGAACCCGTCGAAGATCAAGTCTCCGCGGATGTCAGCCGTGTAGTTTAAGCTTCCAAACCTCACTTGATGGCCAGGGGCGTAGCTTTCGATCTGCTCCAGGTGGCCAAGTGAATTGGCCCGCAGTGTGAAGCCGCCGAAGACGAAGATCTGTCCGGGGAGAAAAGTCTCACGCTGGACCGCATCGTTGTTGATGATCAAAGGAGCCATCGGGCCTAAAGGCGACGACACAGAGGAACTCTCAATGAAAGCACCAATGTCGGTGTCAAAACCGGCGGATCTTGGGTAGGGGGACCTGAACTGTGCGTCTAGGCCGGATGGTAACAGGAGACAAGGGACACGATGTTTTTACCCAGGTTCGGGCCTCTCGATGGAGGTAATACCCTACTCCTGCTTGATTAATATTGATGATATGGGTAGTACAAGAGTAGATCTACCACGAGATCAAGGAGGCTAAACCCTAGAAGCTAGCCTATGGTATGATTGTTGTATATGGAGTTGATGTCCTACGGACTACAACCCTCCGGTTTATATAGACACCGGATAGGGTTAGGGTTACACAGAGTCGGTTACAATGGTAGGAGATCTTGAATATCCGCATCGCCAAGCTTGCCTTCCACGCCAAGGAAAGTCCCATCCGGACACGGGACAAAGTCTTCAATCTTGTATCTTCATAGTCCAGGAGTCCGGCTGAAGGTATAGTCCGGCTACCCGAACACCCCCTAATCCAGGACTCCCTCAATGATGAAAACTATCTTGACAACAAGTCCCATGTGTCCTCGGGAGCGCTTTGCTTTATATAAGAATTCGTCTAGGCTTGTCCTTTGCTACAAAAAGGATTGGGACACCTTGCTGCACCTAGGGGTGGGCATTCGGTTCCCTCGAACCAAACGGTTCAGTGCTTCAGTGTTTTTGTTTTCTCGGTTCCCAGCAAACTTGACCGATCGGTCTCTTGCAATGAAAAAAACCAAGGCTTCGGTGGCCCGATCGATTGGTTCGCTTCTCGGTTTTGCACTGAACAGACCGAACAACTGGCGGGTTGGGCTGGCTAGATGGGATAGCTGTTGTACTTGTTTGTCTCAGCTGGGCTAAGAGTTGTGGTTTGTGTGGGCTACAGAACAACACGTGTCATGCTCAAAGAAAAAGAAAAGATAACAGGAGCCTGTTAGGAGGTGAGCAAGACAGTAGGCAACAACAAACAAAACCTAGGTTCACTAAAAAGAAAGCAGGCAGGGTTCCACTACACGTGACGACTGACCAGAATCAGGGGACTAGCCGGCCAGCCTACGACACTGTTTTCCACCTATCACATTAACACACATTAATTCAATTGATTTTTTGCAGGGGTAATTGATGTTCGGTGGCTGGCAGCACAGAGCGTACAAATGGGAACTAATTATGGAGGACGCGAGACACAGTTAGTGGTGGGCCTCGGTGCTTCGGTCAATTCGGTTGACTGACTATGCAGGACGAAATCACCGAACTAACTTCAGTTTCTCTGAATCACTAGCCGAGCATGGTACCGAACAACTCAGTTTCGGTCACTTCGGCTTTGGGTCAGGTTAAATTGGTTCAGTCGTTCGGTTTTTGGGTTATATGCCCACCCCTAGCTGCACCTTAGTTGCTTTATTTACTTGTTACCCGTTATGATTTATCTTATCACAAAACTATTTGTTACCGATAATTTCAGTGCTTGTAGAGAATACCTTGCTGAAAACCACTTGTCATTTCCTTCTGCTCCTCGTTGGGTTTGACACTCTTACTTATGGAAAGGACTACGATAGATCCCCTATACTTGTGGGTCATCAGTTAACATCATACTTGGCAAGCACTTTACGGAAAGCACCCTGAATAAAGTGTGAATCACCATCAGTCATTAAATATCTAGGGACTCCAAACCTTGGGAAAATAACTTCTTTAAGCATTTTAATAGAGGTGTTGTGATCAGCACTACTAGTTGGAATAGCTTCTACCCACTCAGTAACATAATCAACAGCAACCAAAATATGAGTATACCCATTAGAGGAAGGAAAAGGTCCCATGTAATCAAATCCCCAAACATCAAATGGTTCAACAACAAGTGAATAATTCATAGGCATTTCTTGACGCTTACCGACATTACCTATTCTTTGACATTCATCACAAGATAAGATGAACTTGCGAGCATCCTTAAAGAGAGTAGGCCAATAAAACCCAGATTGCAATACCTTGTGTGAAGTTCTGTCTCCCGCGTCATGTGCTCCATAAGCTTCAGAGTGACATTTCCGTAGGATTTGTTCCTGTTCATGCTCAGGTACACAACGTCTAATAATACCATCTACTCATTCTTTATAAAGATGTGGGTCATCCCAAAAGTAATGCCTTAAATCATAGAACAATATAATTAGCATAGTCAGCATACCAAGGTGTACTATTAGAAACATTTATTGCAGCTAATTTCTCATCAGGAAAACTATCATTAATAGGTTGTGGGTCATCAAGAACATTCTCCAACCTAGACAGGTTATCAGCTACGGGGTTCTCCACTCCTTTTCTATCAGTGATATGCAAATCAAATTCTTGTAGCAAGAGAACCCATCGAATAAGCCTAGGTATGGCATCTTTCTTTTCCATAAGATACTTTATTGCAGCATGATTAGTGTGAACAATTACTTTTGAATCTACAATATAGGGTCTAAATTTATCACAAGCAAACACCACTGCTAGAAATTCTTTTTCAGTAATAGCATAATTTCTTTGTGCACTGTCTAGAGTTTTACTTGTGTAGTGAATAACATTCAGTTTCTTATCAACTCTTTGTCCTAGAACAGCACCAACAACATAATCACTAGCAACACACATAATTTCAGAAGGCATGTTCCAATCAGGTGGTTGAACAATAGGTGCAGAAATTAAGGCTTTCTTGAGTGTTTCAATGGCTTCTAAACAATCATCATAAAAAACAAATGGAATATCCTTTTGCAAAAGAATTGTAAGAGGCCTAGAAATTTCAAAAAAGACTTTGATAAATCTCCTATAGAAACCAGCATGACCAAGGAAACTACGAATACATTTGATATCTTTAGGACATGGCATTTTCTCAATTGCATCAACCTTAGCTTTCTCCACCTCATACCTCTTTCATAAATTTTATGGCCCAAAACAATACCTTCGTTAACCATAAAGTGGCACTTCTCCCAATTCAAGACGAGATTGGTTTGCTCACATATCTGCAAAACTCGATCAAGATTGATTAAACAATCATCGAAAGACTTCCCAAAAACAGAAAAGTCATCCATAAAAACCTCAACAATCTTTTCACAAAATTCAGAGAACATAGCAGTCATACATCTTTGAAAAGTAGCGGGTGCATTGCATAAACCAAAGGCATACCCCTATAAGCATAAGTTCCAAAAGGACAAGTAAAAATTGGTCTTTTCTTGATCAGGTTGAGAAATAGGTATTTGTGAAAAACTAGAATATCCATCAAGGAAGCAAAAATGTGTGTGCTTAGATAATCTTTCTAGCATTTGATCAATATAAGGCATAGGGTAATGATCTTTTCTAGTTGCTTTGTTTAATTTTCTAAAATCAATTACCTTTCTATAGCTTGTAAAAATTCTGTGGAATAAGTTCATTCTTATCATTAGGAACAACAGTAATACCTCCTTTCTTAGGGACACACACTACTGCAGGATGCTGCTAACGCGACACTACTATCAGAGACCCTTTGATGAAACTGTGTGTGATGCATTAATGACAAATGGGTATGTAAAAAACCATCAAAAAACATGCAAAACTTTTGCGATGGCAGAGCCATCAAACACGGTTCAGATTTTAGTTGCGTGTCCGATTCAGGGCACACGGTTAACCCGTTCGAACTGTTTGTGATGAGGCAGAGCAATAGAAACGGGCAGCCATATCAATGTGTGTGCGATATACGGCATACAGTTCGCTCCGATGAACTGTTTGCTATTAGGGAGTGCAATAGAAACGGTTAGCCAGATCAAGGTGTGTATGATATAGGGCATATGGTTCACTCGGACAAACTGTTTTCGATTAGCGAACACAACATAAATGGTTCAACTTAACAAGATGTGTGTGATACGTGGCAAACAGCCGACTCGGATGAACTGTTTGCGATGAGAAATTACAACATAGACGGTTAATACGGTTAGTTCATGTGCGATTATGTGTGTACAAAAAACTTTGAAAAATGCAAACTCTTGCGGTGGCTAGGAGTATCACACACGATGTGTCTGCGAGTACTCGAGTGCGATGATTAGTAAGTTACACATACATTTCTTTATGTTAACACTTGTGTGATAAGTAACACGTGGCACCGGATACGGCATCCGGGTTGTGTGTGTGCTCCACTTAGTCTTCCCGTGCTCCAGCGAATGCTTCCCGCGCTCCAGCAAATGTTTCCCATGCTCCACATGGGTGAATTGTAAAATCCACGCCTCTTCCCTCATCGGTTTCCCGCCACTAGCTAATGGCATGCTGCATATAACCCAGGCAACAACACATCGCCTCGACACTTTGCGCAGATCTAGTCCTCAACCATCTACCATTAGTTATTCTGAGCATGCCAGGCAATGACCAAAGCTTCGATGTCGACGCCTACCTGCGTTACATCTTCGGTGAGGAGAACGGGCCGGAGCAGGTTGGGGAGCAAGAGCTTCATCGGCTGGTGCAGGCACCATGGCCCATCGGCAGTGATATTGGTGTGACAGTCCTTGGGAGCACAATCGACGTATTGCAGAGGAGGTGTGATGAGCAGTTTGCCATCCACCGTGCAAAAGATCCAGAGCTGCTCGGTGGCATGATCGACGACCCACACGAAGAGCCACCGTCACTAGTGCTCATCGAGAGTCTGATGCCCAACAAGGAATGGGCAGAGGACCTCTGCGATTTAGTCAAGACACAGGTAGCCTGCGGCTTCATCATTGCCCGCGGTGGCCGTGTCAACCTCAATCCCGATGATGTGGTGGCCAGGCTCGAGTGCATCCTTGGTGGAGTTGACGTCCCCGACGAAGTAGAACATCACCAATGTGATATCTTGAGGATGCAGGTGATGGATGGAATTTGCTACCAGACCAGAGACATGGAAATGGAGCGGTTCCGCAGAGTTGTCATGCGCATGATTGCACGCTGTCAAGCTCTTGTGGAAGAGGCCTATGAGCCCAAAGAGCCTCCCAGCGCGAGCAGCTCCGTAGGCGGAGGTGGGTCAGGACACTTGGAGTGAACGGCTGCAAGGGTGCTATGCTGATCATGGAGTCCAAGAAGACCATCGTCGGAAGGCCGCCAGCTTAGCCTTTTAGCTTATATTTTATTATAATTGTATGCATATGTAGGTCGTGAGTGTTTTTGGCCTTTCCGCATATGGCATTTTAAATTGTCCTGAATATGTAAGACGGTTATTAAGAATTATTTACTGTTGCAGTTGTAAATTTGCCTCAACAGCGAGCAGAGTGCGCAGGGATGCCAGAGCCGAGCACGCCGAGGCTGCCTCAATGGCGAGCAAAATGCGCGGACGGATGTGAGCAGAGCGCGCCGCGGCCGCCTCAACATCGAGCAACCACGTGGTCAACCTTCTGCCATCAATAAATTTTGACCTTGTTTCTCGTCACATTGCATATTACAACACAATAAGTAATTGCAAATCTGTTCACACCTATCAAACTAATATGTGTTCACACTTAGCATCGGGCTATAAAAACTACCCACTCGAAAATTACTTCACAGTTCCTCTCCTCATCACCCACAAAACTGGTCTTTCCTGTCAACTCGTTCCGCCATGACCGTAGGAGTTTAGGGTGGACATATAACCAGGCAGCAAAGACCAAGGCCGCGGAAGCACTAGAGAGGTCCCGTCCCGAAGCCACAGCCGCAGTAGAGATGTCTCGGCACGCCGCGAAGCCCTCGAACAAGCTCTCGCGGGCATGTGAGGGCTCTCACAAGCATATTCACGGCGTCGGCCATCGCAACGAGCTGGCATTCCTGAAGTCCTTCGTCGGCGATGACGACATTCTCGTTGGCGTTACTACGCAACAGGAGCTGGTCGTCGGCTTGATCAAGCTGCTCAAGATCAGCGATGCCTCGGTTGATAAGGCGAGCGACCTCGTCGAGCAACTCATGCGTGACAATGCAAAGCTCCTCAAGGCACTCGACGAGAAGGAGGAGGAGGCCGCCGGCTGGAAGATGCTACATGAGCAGAGCAGTGCTTCAGGGATGACGCTGACAGCGGTCGTCGAGGAACTGATGGGTGACTTGAGGAAGCTCCGGATCGAGCGAGAGTAGGAGGTGGAGGAATCCGTGACTTCTTTCAAGCAAAGTCGTGAGGAATTGAAGAAGGAGACTGAGGATGTCGTCGCCCGGTGATCCATCGACGAGTAGAGATAGTAGCGACCCAGATCGTTGTCTGCAATTTCCTTCTTCTCTTGCCCCCTTTGTCTTCCGGGCTTTGCCACATGTGGCATTTTAAATTATCCGGAATATGTAAGACAATTATTATCTGCGCCATTGTAAATTTGTCGTCGTATTATCTGTTTCCATTTTATTTGTGGTCGTATTATCTGTTGCCCTATGTGGCAATTTAAATTAGGGAGGAATACGAGTTGAAAACATGAACAAAGCAAATGCTGCCATGGGATCACAAGCAAACAACCTCTGTCCAAGTGCTTTAATTAACCCATTAATTAGAAGTTGTGAGAGAGGCGGGCGACGGCTGGTGCATGGAGGTCAAAGAGCTCGCTTTCTGGTGAGCATGGGCGGCCTTGCTACTCGCACGTGTCCTGTCGAGCCTGCGAGGTGGGCAGGATGCACGCGTCCCGTCGAGCCTGCGTGGCGGACTACTCGCACGCATCATGTCGAGCCTTCACAGCGGACTTCTCGTGCTCGTCCCGTCTAATCAAATAGCTGCACGCACGCCACCGAGTATGGTTAAATTTTGACAAGGTTAATATAATACAACCATTTGCGATATTAACGTGTCAGCTTTTTGTTTCAAAAAGGACTTCGTTGGCTACTAATGTGTGCGCCTCTTCTCAAACTGGATGATTGTTTTTACCACGGCATATATGTGCCATGTCATGAAACCATGCCAAGTTTCATGTTTTTTGGGTGATTTTTTGATGTACTGGGATTTAAAAACCGAGATTCTCAATGTTTCAGGACGATGATAAGTTTTTAATTCATTCCCATTCCTTAAACGAGACCTAAACATGCACCTAATGACACATGTGCAATTTCCCACCCATTTTGCTTCACTGGAGCATGTTCTTGTAGTTCAAATTTGAATTATGGACTACATTAAATGCATAGAACACTTAGTAATTAGTAATATATACAATGGCCAAATGAACCCTAAACAGTTTCAAATTTCAGTCCGACACTCCTGTTATTCTATGTTGCCTGTAGAAAACAAAGTTCAAGGCAAGAAGAGGCAGCGATTATTGTTTCGTGAACAAGAGGGGCATGTTTCCCTACCAGAACCATGAGGATTGCGATGGGACCCAGTTTCTAAGAGGCTTGTAATATAGCTTTGCCCAAATTGGACAGTTATATGTACCATGTAGTGACACCATGCCAAGTGTCATGATTTCCTGTTGAGTTTGGGATTTACACAGATTTAAAAACCGAGATTCGCAATATTTGTGCCAAGCCAGGACGGCGAGACGGTTGAATTCGTTCCCATTCATTCCATGGGACCTAAACATGCACCCCAAGGAAACATGTACGTTTTTTCTAGCCATTTTGGTGCACTGGAGCATGTATTTGTAGTTCGGATTTGAATTATGGACACTAAATGCCTAGAAAACTCAATTAATGAATAAAAAAGGTCAAACGAACCCTGAATAATTTCAAAGTTCAGCGTGAATCTACCGTTGTTCTGTGTCACATGTAGAATAAAATACGAGGCTAGAAGAGGGAGCGATTATCATTTGGCCCACAAGGGGACACGTTTCCCTATCAAAACCACGAGGGTTCTTGCGATAGGCTTCAGTTTGTAAGAGGTTTGTAATAACGCTTGGCCCAAATTGGCGATTTTTTTACCACGACATATATGTGCCATGACGTGACACCATGCCACCTTTGATGACTTTCTGGTGAGTCTTGGATATATGGGGATTTAAAAACTGAGATTCGAAATGTTTGAGGACGAGCCGGGACACCGGTACGGTTGTAATTCATTACCATTCCTGGCATGGGACCTAAATTTGCACCCAAGGACACATGTATAATTTTTCTAGCCATTTTGGTGAACTGGAGCATGTATTTGTAGTTCGGATTTGAATTATGGACATTAAATGTCTAGGAAACTCAATTAGTTTATAAAAAGGCCAAACAAACCCTGAATAAGTGTGAATTTCAGCACGGATATCATGTCATTCCATGTTTCCTGTGGAAGAAAATACAAGGCGAAAAGAGGCAGTGATTACGTTTTGCCCACAAGGGGAACACGTTTCCCTATCGGAACCATGAGGCTTCTTTGAGAGAAGCTCCAGTTTGTAAGAGGTTTGTAATAAAGCTTGGCCCAAATTGGACAATGTTTTTACCACGACATATATGTGCCATGACATGACACCATGCCACCTTTGATGGCTTTCTGGTGAGTTTAGGATTTACGGGGATTTAAAAACCAAGATTCCAAATGTTTGAGGACGAGCCAGGATGCAGGTACGGTTGTAATTCGTTCCCATTCCTGGCATGGGACCTAAACATGCACCCAAGGACACATGTATAAATTTTCAAGCCATTTTGGTGAACTGGAGCATGTATTTGAAGTTCATATTTGAGTTATGGACATTAAATGCCTAGAAAACTCAATTAGTGTATAAAAAGGCCAAATGAACCCTGAATAAGTTTAAATTTCAGCACGGATATCCTGTCGTTCCATGTTTCCCGTAGAAGAAAATACAAGGCGAAAAGAGGCAGTGATTACGTTTCGCCCACAAGGGGGACACGTTTCCCTATCGGAACCATGAGGATTCTTCGAGAGAAGCTTTGGTTTGTAAGAGGCTTGTAATAAAACTTGCGCCAAAATGGACGGAAAAAATTCCTTGACATATATGTGCCATGTCGTGACACCATGACAGGTTTCACGATTTTCGGGTATGTTTTGGATTTACGGGGATTTAAAAACTGAGATTCTTCTCACAAAATGTTTTCAAATAGCACAGAGTTCACTCACGAAAGCCGTGTGCCTACCAAACCATGGCAAATGCCCCCCTCCCCCCTACTGCGCACACGATCCGAGTCATGCGTTCTGATTGGCCAGAACCCAAACCCCACGGATCAAAAGTGTGCACCGTTGGATGCTCCTAGATCGAACGGCAACCCCGAGCCCTTTCGACAGCACATGTAGTACATGGGTAAGCATTGTGCGCATTCCTCGTGCTAGCTCACGCTTCCTTCTCTACTAGGTTTTCTAAACAGGCTACCGTTTCTCACCACTCCTCTCCTCGATTTCCCGCCTCTTCTCCCATCGTTTTCCCTCTACCAATGTCAGTGCTCATTGAAGGCTAGCGGTGACACACCGGCCATGTAAATATCCCACACAATTTCTAAAAGCATGAATGTGTGTGATAGGAGGGAGTAGGTCCCATAGGGTGACCAGCGTGAACACCTTAAGGGCAAGGAGGCAATTCTTATCAGCAAGGGGCGGCTTCCCATCTGCTAGCCTAGTCGAATAGAATGCAGAAGTCAAGCATGCTCGGGCTGGAGTAGTCCAAGGATGGGTGACCCGTTGGGAAGTTGCATATCTCAACCTTCATTTAAATGCCATGACACGAACATTATAGAGATATATTATATCTCTATAGTGACATATCATGGCAATTATATAAACCTTGGGATCCTTGTTTTGCTAATTTGTAGACTATGTTTTTATGGGTTATTTTTTGCTCTAAAAAATTAAAGAATGATTGACTTGACCTGTCATGGCGATTATTAGAACCTACTAAGTTTTTATGGGCTATTTTTTGCTCTAAAAAATTAAAGAATGATTGACTTGACCTGTCCTGGCGATTATATAAACCTTTTTCAGGTTGCATCCAGGGTATAGGGGCAGGGTGTTCTTCTCGAGCATCTCTCCCTTGTGCGGCCTATAGACGCGACACATATTGGTGGGCTCCCGAGGTATATATATACTATCATTTACCGACAATTAGGGGGCCCACACAATCTATCCCTTTGACCCAACAACGAGAAGGGTTTGACCATGATGGTTTCCTATTGATACTAGTAAGGTCCACGTGCATTGCACGCATGAGATTTGGTAACCAAGTTATGAATAAATACCACACTATAGCATGTAAGCTCTGAGTCATATATGCATGATGTAGATGTTCGTTTAATTCTTATAGTTCATCTCATCAAAAATCAATTATTTTTATAAAAAAATCTATTTTAAGATTCATGGAATTGTGCATTGTAAAGCATAAAGTAAAAACAAAAGGTGACAATTCATTTAGAAAAAAAGTTTGGGCAATTAAGATATGGAAGATTCTAGAGAACAAAGGAGAAGTGCTTGTGTGTTTGAGGTTTCTGCATTATGCTTAAGTTCAACCATGGAGTCTTCTAGATTGTATATGTGGCAGAATCTGGTGGAATGTAAATGATATCCAACGGCCAGTAGTGCTCGGATTTGCCATCTCTGTACCGTCAGATTGGCTTCATTCAAAGTTATTTGCACACTATATAGGGGTATATATATAGATATAGATGTGTCCCATTCTAGACCAAATAAAGTTTGAGCGCATGCGTGGGACGACCCCCCCCCCCCCGGTCGCTTACATTGTACGTATTGAACCAGGCTTGGAGTCGAGTACGGTGTTCGGTTTGTAATGTAGTTGGTGGCCCATCGAAGTTGTGCATTCGGGATTTAAACACATCACACACCACCGTAACCATACATATTTTTGGGCCGCATGCAGTGTATACGGGGTCTTCTGATCGACCACGTCTCTCTTGTGTGGTTTTTTGTGACGACATGCATATCTGTGTGCTCCCCGAGTGTATATGTATCATCCCTTTGACCGATAATGAGGGGTATGTGTTGGCCATCAATGGATTCCTCCTAGTTCGTGTTAGGGCCGGTCACCATCACATGTCGCTCAACCAAAGCTTGAGCTGATGCATTGTCAGGATTCCCTCCCACATGCTTGGATTGCTGGGTTCGACCTACATCATACCCTGCGTATCTCGTCCTTAACTACCTTGTCTTCATGGTTGTTGTCCGTATCGAGAGGTAGGCACCACGTCTAAATTGTACATTATTCTATATTGAAAACACACATCACCCCTTCCCAACGTACATCATTTTGGGCCGCATGCAAGAGGTGTTGGTTTTGTGGCCCCTCTCGTGCGATTTTTATGATGGTTCAATCTATTGGCCCAAGCGGTTTATCGACAACAACAGTTGTCGTTTGACCAAACGATAGATTCATTGGTCCGTCTTATGGTAGGTCATGGAGACATGCATGTATGACCAAAGTAACGATCATTACGTGCATCCGCCCCGCTGACACGAAGTGGGAGGTGGTGGGCCAAGCTTCCTAGCTAGGTATGACATTATGTCATTATATATATATATATCCAAGGGTGCTTTCGGGTTTGTGAGGCAGGTGCCACCAAAGTTATGCATTGTATATTTCAAGTTTTAAACATCCCCAATATTCCTACATATATTTGGCCACTTCCAGGTGGTTCTCGACTTATGGCCCATCTCATTCGACGACGCGCCCAACCGTGGGCCCGCGTGGTCGAAGTTGTGCATTGGAATTTTGAACATCACAGACCGCCCTTTTCACTCATATATATTTGGGCCACATGCTGGTGTGGCTATCTTCTGACCCTCTCTAACGTTTTTGTGCTGCAAAGACTCTGATGACGCTCAACAGACACATGTATAATATCATAATCATGTGCGATACAAGTGTGTTGTGAATCACCACACCTGCGCAAGCGCAAGCAAGGTGGGGGTACTGGCTCAACCGTGTGCGATGCAAGTGCGCTGTAAAATTACCACGACCGCGCAAGCGCGAGCAAAGGGTGGAGGTACTGGCTTAACCATGTGCGATGCAAGTGCGCTATGAAATCACCACCTGTGCAAGCTATAGGCGGGTAAGTTTATTTGGAAATTAGGACGAACCATGTGCGATAGACTAGCTAGCTAGAAATATAAAAAAACTACCCACCTTGAGTGTTGCAAAAATCGGCGGTCCCGCCACTTTTCCTTATTATCATACACGCATATTGTTATTGGACCGTGCGTGATCTTGGGCACTCCCGCCCCGCATCAATTCCTTTACCCAAATTTTAGTAGCCGCCTTATTTCAACCGTCGCCCACACTCCTCCAGCACCGACCTTATAGTAAAATTGTAGTAGCCGAGGCATTTGAACCGTCGCCATCCCTCGTCCACCACCTTCTCCACCCACCATTAGTAAAATTTTCAGTACCCGCGGCGTATCCTCAAACACCCCCTCCACAGTCCCCCACCCCCCCCCTTGAACCCTAGCTCGCGGCTACCGCCAGCGCCGCCGCCAACCCCTGCCGGTTTGCCCCTTCCTCCTAGGTTAGATAATAAAGTTCAAGTTACCCAGTGATTCCCATACCGTCGCCCCACTCCCCTGAATTTTTAGATGAGGCATGCGGTGTCCCTCCCCGCCAGATCCACATCCCCTGCTCCACAATGTCGCAGCCTAAGCACGACCACGTATCCCGGGGAGCCCGACGAGCGTTCGGCCAAGAATAGGTTTATCATGGCCTCTCTGGCGGACGTTGGCAAGGTGGCCGTTGTTCGCCCCGACCTGTCGATCCCGGAGAAGCACGTCGCCGCGGAAGCCGGCGAAGACGTTGACTACGTTGCCATGTCGAAGGCTTCATGTTAGCGGGCTAGCGTATTACTGTATCTTGGGAAAGCTGGCTACGACATCAAGCTTGTCCACAGCGACGGCTTCATGCGGGCCATGTCACAGGTTAAGTGGTCCATCCCCAACCCCTCTGGTTCAACCATTTTCGATCTATTTGACGGCCATGCCGTTGATCTCCTCCGCCAAGCGGTCAAGGATATGCGAGCTTTATACGCCATCGAGCCCATTTTGTCATTTCTGAAGGACACGTTCTATGGAGGCGGCTTGGGATCCTCAATTGCCAAGTCAGATCTCATCGACCACGACCACGAGGAGGGCACCCATGAAGGTTCTTCCAAGGTGATACAACCCATCTGTGACATCAGAGAGCGCACCATGGGTTTGTGCTCTTCCAACTGGAAGGATCCCATCCATGAAATGTGAGGCACCATTCTATCAGCAAATCTTACCTTTTCTAGCTTGCCAACCCGTACGCTTTGCTGTAGTAGCATTTGTCATGCGGTGCTTTAACCATGCCGTGTTTAATTATTTCAGTTATGCAAAAATGTATTGCTCAATAGGGATATGTGATGTTTAAGTATGAATTGTCCACTTCAATTTCACGAATGGCTATATTTGGTTGTTTATAGTGAGTAGATGCCTTGTTTATCTGTATTTGGTTGTTAGGTTGGTTGGAGTGAGCATTTTTCCAGTTACCGAGCAGATGCCTTGTTTACATGTATTTGGTTCTTAGTTTGGTTGCAGTGAGCATTTGTCCAGTTTTCAAGCATATGCCATGTTTATCTGTATTTGGTTGTCAGGTTTTTTTTTACCATTTGTCCAGTTATCAAGCAGATGCCTTGTTTATCTGTATCTGCTTGTTAGGTTGGTTGCAGTGAGCATTAGTCCAGTTTTCAAGCATATGCCATGTTTATCTGTATTTGCTTGTTAGGTTGGTTGCAGTGAGACTCTGTCCAGTTTTCAATGGCTATATTTGGTTGTTATACTAATACGTCTCCAACGTATCTATAATTTTTTATTGTGCCATGCTGTTATATTATCAATCTTGGATGTTTTATAATCACTTTATAGTCATTTTATATCATTTTGGTACTAACCTATTGACATAGTGCCAAGTACCAGTCGTTGTTTTTTCCATGTTTTTTTACATCGCAGAAAATCAACACCAAACGGAGTCCAAATGCCACAAAACTTTACAGAGATTTTTTATGAACCAGAAGACACGTGATGGGCTCTGGCTGCACCTGGGGGATGCTCCGAGGAGAGCACAACCCACCAGGGCGCGCTAGGAGGCCCAGGCGTGCCCTGGTGGGTTGTGCCCACCTCGGGTGCCCCCCGGACCGCCTCTTTGCTCTATAAATACCCCAATATTCCCAAAACCCTAGGGGAGTTGACGAAATATTGATCCAACCGCCGCAGAGTCCAGAACCACCAGATCTAGTCTAGACACCATCTCGGATGGGGTTCACCGCCTCCATTGGCGCCTCTCCGATGATGTGTGAGTAGTTCTTTGTAGACTTTTGGGTCCGTAGTTAGTAGCTAGATGGCTTCCTCTCTCTCTCGCTGATTCTCAATACAATGATCTCTTGAAGATCCATATGATGTAACTCTTTTGTTGTGTGTTTGTTGGGATCGATGAACTTTGAGTTTATGATTAGATCTATCTTTTTATATCCATGAAAGTATTTGAGTTTCTTTGATCTCTTTTATGCATGATTGCATATAGCCTTGTATTTCTTATCCAATATTTGGGTTTTGTTTGGCCAACTTGATCTATTTATCTTGCGATGTAGTGGGTTTGATCTTACGATGCTTGATCCTAGTGACAGAAGGGGAACCGACACGTATGTATCATTGCTACTAAGGATAAAACGATGGGGTCTATATCTACATAGATAGATCTTGTCTATATCATGTCATCGTTCTTATTGCATTACTCTGTTTCCCCATGAACTTAGTACACTAGATGCATGCTGGATAGCGGTCGATGTGTGGAGTAATAGTAGTAGATGCAGGCAGGAGTCGGTCTACTAATCTTGGACGTGTTGCATGTCGGATTGTTGGTTCCGGCAAACCCTTGAGGTTCGAACACTGGGGTGTGCACGAAGATCTCTCTCTCTCTCGCAACGATCTCTAGGCCTAGCTCGACGAACCCAAGGACCAAGTGGCACGAGAGTTTATACTGGTTCGGGCCACCGTTGTGGTGTAATACCCTACTCCAGTGTAGTGTGGTGGATTTCCTCGTGGGGTGAGGATGAACTAGTACAGTGGACAAACAGCCTCCTGAGGAGAGGTGTTCTTGAGCTCGATGAGCTGGTGGGATGGCCTTGGTGGAGTGGATCCGATCCAAGATGAGCCGATCCTTGACTACGGTGGTGGCTAGCCCTATTTATAGAGGCCCTGGTCCTCTTCCCAAATGTTTAGGCGGGAAGGGATCCCACAACGGCCAATTTTGAAGGGAGACAGCTAGCACTAGTTATCCTGACAAAAGGTGTTCTTCGCCTGCCAAAGGCTCTGGTGGTGACGCCGCCGTAGGCTCCGCGGTGACCTCCGCCCTGCCGTCCTGCTGGTCTTGGTCTTGTTGAACCGATATGGAAACCTTTGCCTGATGCCTCGGGACTCCTTGCCTGCGCCTGCTTCCTTAGCACCAAAGAGGAAACTAGCACCCTGTGCCCGCCTGGCCTTGGTCGTCATGCCTCACGTCATGCGGACCTCGCGAGGTGCCCCTTGCATAGATATCTCTGCTCCTCAGGAGCCATCCTAGCGAGGCCGCCCTGGAGGAGGTCTTGGTTTCGTCTACCTCGTGAGGGTCTTGAGTGCTTGTTGGTGAAGATGGGCCGTGCCAGGCCGTTGGTGGAGCCATGCCCTGGGCCGCAGGCAGGCAAGTCTGGGTACCCCCATTCCCAGGACTCCGGCAGTAGCCCCGGGGCCCAAGGCGTGCTCGGACTTGGCTTCGAGGCAATGCCAAAGGGCAAGTGCGGAGGGCCGCAGGCCCCAACCGCCTGCGGCCTCGATTGACGCATGGCGATTGATAGGACGTGGGCGTCTCCGCTTCCCCATGCTGCCTCAGCAACTGTCCTTGGCTGACAAAAGGCTGGTGCGCGCCGCATGGCTTTCATTGCCTTCCTTCTCCTTGCTCCAGATCCCCTTTCTCTTTCTTTCCCCGAGAGACTCCAGATCCGCGTGAACCCCTCTCCGAGCTTGCAGCCAATGGTGTCCGACAAGGTGAAGGCCACGGGCTCGCCTTCCTGGTTCGAGCCGGCCTTGAGTGCGTCTAACGTCTCAGAGAAGAACCTCGCTGCCACGTGCCTGATGACAGCGGACAGCACCAACAAGGGGGGAAGACTGTGTTTCGGGCTAGCTCCGACGAGGCAGAGCCTTCACGCAGTACCTTATATCCCTTCTTCATGAACAACGTCATCGTGGGGCTGGTCCCTCCTTTCTCCGACTTCTTCTATGATGTCCTCAGCCACAACAAGCTACATGCCCTTCATCTCCATACCAACTCCATCCTCCTCCTATCGATCTTCGCCTTCTATTGGGAGGCATTCATGGGGGCGATGCCGTCCGTGGCGTTGCTTTGCCACTTCTTCTACCTCTGGTTCAAGGAGGGCCATTGCTCAGGGTGCGCCAACTTCGTGGTGGCCAATGGGACCAACGCAATCTCGAAGGCAGGGAAGAAGGCCGAGTGCTTCAGCAGAAAGTTGGTCATGATAAACGCCAAGTGCGTCCACCCGCGGTTGGTGCTACCGACGGAGATGCCCTCTCCTCGCGAAATTTGGCTCCGCGCAAAGCTTACCGACACTCGGGCGAAGCCGGTGCTGGAGAAGATGACCGCACATCTGAAGCCTGACGACCCGAGGGCGGAGAAGTTGATGGGGGACATGATCATGAAGGAGTTCCTGGTGCAGCGCGTTGCTCCCCTCCAGGCGCATTTACGCCCCCTCTGGAAGCTTGGGGCAAGGGGGATGATCTACGTCTGCGCTAGGATGCCTTGTCCGAAGAGGGGCTGGGGGCTTGTCGGCGTTCTGGGAACGGGGGTCCCCAGACTTGCCTGCCTGCGGCCTGAGGCATGGCGGAGCCAGCAAGCCGTACGGCCCATCTTCACCAACAAAGTATCCAAGACCCTCACGAGGGGCCAAGCCTCGTGAGGCGAACGAAGCAAGACCTCCTCGGGAGTGGCCTAGCTAGGGAGGCTCACGAGGAGCGGAGATATCAAGGTGAGGCGAACCTCATGAGGCTCTCATGACGTGAGCCATGACGATCGGCACCAGGCGGGCGCCAGCGCATGTAGCGTCCTTGTTTCCTCTTTGGTGCAAAGGGGGCAAGCGCAACCGCGGAGTACCGATGCATCAGGCAAAGGTTGCCATTCCGGTGCAACAAGACCAAGACCACAGACTGCAAGACGGAGGTCATCGTGGAGCCCAAAGCAGCGTCACCACCAGAGCTTTGTGCAGGCGAAGACTACTTTTGTCAGGATAGCTTGTACTAGCTGCCCCCTTCAAATTAGCCCGCCGTTGTTGGCTCCCTTCCCGCTCGATATTTGGGAAGAGCTCCAGGGCCTCTATAAATAGGACTAGCCACCATAGTAGGGGGGCCGAAGAGATCCAGAGAGATCCCAGGAGATCATTAGAGATCAAGTGACACACCACAAGCTCACACGCGCTAGAACACCTCAACATCAGGAGGCTGTTCTCCCCTTGTATTGTTCGTCATCAGCCCAATAGGCAATCCACCACCACCACACTGGAGTAGGGTATTACACCACAACGGTGGCCCGAACCAGTATAAACCCCGTGTCTTTCTGTGTTGTGAGTTCGTCGAGTTCGTCCGCAAGATCTTAGCGAGCTAGAGCGTAGATCGGTAGGAGGGGAAGACTTCGCACGCACCCCAGTGTTTGAACCTTAAGGGTTTGCCGGAGCCCCACGTCCGACATTTGGCACGCCAGGTAGGGGTACGTCGTAGCTCCCTCTCCGTCGCTCCGTCGTCTCCATGGCGGACGCTCGCCGTGCTCGAGCTGAGCGTCGGGCTGCCCTCGCTGCCCGCGTCGCTCAGACGGCTCCCGTTGGCGGGCCACCTCGTCGTTCTCTGTCCCCCGCCGCCAACGCTGCCACCGGCCCGGTGGGGAACGAGCAGCAGGCCTCCTCGCAGCATCCTTCGGTGCGGCAAGACAGCCACGCCGCTACTCCATCACTCACCCCTGCCGGTTCTTCGTCTCACACGCACCACGCTCCCATGGAGGCACGGGCCGTGCTCATCACGGCGAACGAGCTCCTACGTTACCGCCCCATCGACGACGTATATGAGAAGTGGCTCGACCGCGTCGCCGAGCTCATCCGCGCCGCAGGGGGCCTCTCCGGCGCCGTCCCTTTCTCTGCCTCCACCTCAGCCAGCCGCGGGCGACGGGGCTCATGGCGTGCCTCCACCGCCTCGACCCCAAGACGGTGCCTTGGCACCAAGGCGCGCGCCTCCATGGTGTGATCCACCGTGCCCGGCGCCCGCGCGTGAAGAAAGGAGCTGCCAAGAAATCCCGCGGCCGCGAGAAGCTGCACCAGCGCTCCCCGTGCCACCTCGTCAAGACTGCGCGACGCCTGCAGTGGTGCAGCGCGGACCTCGCCAAGATCAAGCTCCGCCTCTGAAACGGGCCCCAGCAACCATGGCCGGCTGCCGCGCCTTAACCCCTGAGCTGCGTAGCATTGCCTGGCCAGGCATGTTCAAGCCAGATCTGCCTCCTCGGTATGACGGCACCGCCGACCCCGCGGAGTTCCTGCAGCTCTGTGAGTTGAGCATCAAAGCGGCCAACGGCGACGAAAAAGTCATGGCGAACTGGTTCCCCATGGCTCTCAAGGATGGGGCCCGCTCCTGGCTCCTGAACCTGCAGCACGGTTCGATCTCCTCCTGGGACGAGATCCGCGACCGCTTCGTCGCCAACTTCCAGGGCACTCGTGACCGCCCACCGGTCGCAGGCAATCTACGCCGCATCAAGCAACAACCAGGAGAGACCCTCTAGAAGTACATCCAGCGCTTCAACAACACCCGCCTCAAGATCCCCAAGGTCATGGACGAAGCCATCATCTCCGCGTTCTTAGACGGCGTCCGTGACGTCAAGATGAAGGAAGAGCTGGCTATCCACGAGGAGCTTTGCACATCTCAGGAGCTGTTCAACCTGGCTAACAGGTGCGCAAGAGCTGAGGAGGGGCGCCTCTCTCTCCTTATGCTGCCAGCTGCAGGAATGGAGGAGAAGAAGGCCAAGGCCAAAGACGTGAAGCGCAAAGAGGCAGTAGTGCTCGCAGTAGAGCCCGACACCAAGCGAGGCAGAGATCAGCCCGAGTCGTCCAAGAACGGTCGTCCATTCTGCGCCTTCCACAACCTGAACACCCACAACACCAGCGACTGTCAAGAGCTCAGAGCCATTCGGGAAGGATGCTTCGGTCGACGCCCTGAGCGCAACGACCGTGGCTACGGTCGCGTAGGAGGATGCGAAGGCGGACGCTGGGACGATCATGGCCCGCGCCAGGAGTGGCGTGACCGGCCTCATGACGACCGTTGGCAGGACCAACCACGCGAGGGTGCCTGGAGGGACCCGCCTTGTGAGGATCGCCCCCAAGGCAACACCGGTCTTCCCCCATTGCCATCGCCAAGAAGGAACGACGACCACCACCACGACGAGGGGGCTGGGGGCTTCCAGGAGCCACGTGCGGTCACTTGCATCTTGGGCGGTGCCCAGGCCCCAGCCTCTCAGTGCATCTTCAAACAGTTCGCTCGCGAGGTGAATGCGGCGCTCCCCAAGCTCGAGGCCACGCGCTCGCTCAGGTGGTCCCAGTGCGCCATCACCTTCAACTCGGCCGACCAGCTCAAGTGCGTAGCCACCACTGGCACACTCCCTATGTTGTTCTCCCCAGTCATCAGCAATGTGCAAGTCACCAAGACTCTCATCGACGGTGGCGCATGGCTCAACATCCTGTCCGTCGACACGTTCAACAACCTCCAAGTGCCCTATGAGAAGCTCCAGCCAACCAAGCCTTTCTCAGGAGTAACTGACGGTTCCACCACACCGATAGGGCAAGTCCGCCTGCCTATCACCTTCGGGGAGCGCAAGAACTAACGCACCGAGCTCATCGACTTCGACGTCGCGCACATCCGCCTGCCGTACAATGCTATCCTCGGGTATTCGGCCCTGGCCAAGTTCATGGCAATCACTCACCACGGCTACAACGTTCTCAAGATGCCAGGAAGTGGGGGAGTCATCACGGTCCCATGTGAAGAAAGGGATGCGGTGTGCTCCCTTGAGCGCGCCTTCCAAGCCACGGCAATCGACGACCCTGACAGCAGAAGTGAAGGCCCTCCGGAGACCATCCCCAAGAAGAAGCTGCCGCGCCGCGCGGGGTCCCAAGAAGATGGCGTCGCGTCAAGAACCTCGTCAGGATCAGCACCCGCTCCTGGAGCGCCTCCCTCCACCTCATAGGAAAGCACGCCCGGTGCCCTCCTCGGGCAGGGCTCGGGGGCTCTCTTCTCGAGAGCCTTAGACCTTGCCGATCTCACGAGGGAGGCGCTTGGGCACCACTTGGAAGCGTGCTTCACAGCACACCTTCCTCAGGAGAGCACATGGCAAGGAGTGCCCACCACCTAGGAGTTCATCAACAAGACCACCCAAGAGGTACAAGACGCACGAGCCATGCGTGGCGACAGCCGCTCGCCGAGCGCGGCTCACCATCCAGGCGAGGGTGCTGAATTGCGTGTCTGCATCGACATCCGAGGGCTCAACAGGGCTGCATCTCAGGAACGTTTCTGGCCATCACGTGCGGGCCACTGTGAGGGACCACCACGCAGCTACGTTCGCATGCCCTTCGGCTTGCCGAGCGTGGCGTCGGCCTATCAGCGCAACGTGCGGCAAGTCCTGGAGGCTCAGGAGGCCAGGTTCCACACTGTTCTGGAAGAGATGGCGCGGTCTTCAGGGAACCTCCTGAGCCCCCAGAGCCTCCCGAGGCTCAGGGTCCCGGTGGCTCATGAGGGGTCATTCCTTCGACGTGTGGCTTCAGCTGCACCAACTCTACTTCGTCTACAGAACCAGGTGACATCTTCCAAGTTCATTTAAGCTGGGAGCGCCCCTCGGGCTGCACTATTCCCAGGCCACGTGGGTCCGTCCCTGTGGCATGTGTCCCTTTTGCTTGTGTCTCTAGCTTACCTCGTTGGGGGCGCCCCTCGGGCTGCATCATCCCCACGCCGCTCGGGCCAGACCAAGTGGCATGTATCTTCTTGCATTTATCCCAGTCGATCTACTCTTCATGCTTAACCTGCCAACTGCTATCACCTGCTCGATCATCGCCTCCCTTGGGGCCTCTACACAGGCACGGCACTGGTGCATGGGTCCGTCCCTGCCACGATCGACAAATCTGAGTGGTCGAGCTCTGGCTTGTGGCACGCACCGTGCACGTCACCTCACCAGGCCATCAGTGCCTTCACTTCGTCTGGACCAACCAGCGGCAGGCAGGCGGCAGTAACGGCAAACCATGTTTCTTCTTGTGCCTGTCCACAGGGACCTAGCGGGGAGGACAATAGGCAGCACCGCGAGTTTCCTTTTCTCTCGTGTGATTCGCTTGCGCATTAAAAGGGGGGCTCCTAAGCATCGCGACTCAGGAGCTCTTACTGGCTCTCCAGCCCTCACCCCCTGGCCTTGACCACGGCATCGCGACCTGGCATACCAGTGGCGGCTGAGCTCACTCGAGGGCCGGGATCTGAGGACGTAGAGCACTAAGAAGAGCTCGGGAGAAGGAAAACTCATACAAACCGACCTAGCTATGTCGCGAAAGTTGGCGCGCAGCCCTAGCACAACATCAGGAATCACCACGAAGCCAGCAAGATAAGTCTCGCCCTCGGTTGGCTAAATATTTGGGCCTAATAGTCGCTCATGCCATGCCGCAACGGTCATCTTCCTTTCTTTCCTTACCATGGCCTCTTGGGCGCTAAGGGGGACCTCCTGAGCATCGCGCCTCAGGGGCTCTTATTGGACCTTGGGCCACGCACCTCCTGGCCTTGACCATGGCATCGCGACCTGGCATACCAGCAACGGCTCTAGTCGCCTCGGGACCTGGACCCATCAGCGTAGAGCAACAAGCTATCACGAGGAAAGAAAGGGGAGACCGAGCCTTAACGGGACACGCGTTCATCGAATCTTCATAACAAGGAAAATAAGTACAGAGGCATTGCAGATCCTTACATGCCCCCACGGGGTGATTCATGATTCTTCGTAGGAAAAAAAAGCTGATGCTAAGGGGGATCCTACCTACTTCCTCCCGTGGAGGATGCCATCATCAACAGTGGGCCACGGGAGGCCGGCGCCAACCCCGTCCAGATCAGCGGTGGCGGCGGCTGGACGCCGCAGCCCTGCTCGGGGCGCGGCGAGAGCTTGGGGGACGTAGCTATCGTCGCTCATCTCCGGAGTCTCGTAGAGGTCAGGAGAGCTGTTGGACTCCTAAGGGCTGCTGCTGCTGGAGTGGTCGCGAGCGGAGCACGCATCAGCCTCGCGCTCCCCTCCGGAGCAGCACTCCAGGCGGCGGCCCTCGGCGTTGAAGACCTTGAAGATAAGCGTGGAGGCGCTGTCGTACTCGAAGTGGATCGCGAGGGTGCCCCTCATGCGATAGACCCGTGCGACCTCGCCCCAGCCGTGAGTCATGAAGATCTTGCTAATGGGGACTGCTTTGATCTTCGCTCTGATCGCCGGAGCGCCGCAATCGGCATGCTGCAGCCAGAGCTCGAGAGGCCCCCTCAGCGGCATCACGTCGGAGAAGAACCGTGGGAAGTGGATCCAGGAGTTCGGAGGCGTCGGCGCCCACAGCGCCAACTCGTGCGAGGAGTCCGCGGCATGTACGGCACGCGTCGCCGTGGCGCGGCGACCCCGGACGCAGCGTGGGTGGCGCTGCTCGTCACTTCGTCCTCCTGAGTCCACGGCTTGGGCGTACAGGGGTAGCGGGTACCCCGGTGGAGGTCGCTCGCACAAAGGCCTTGCCACCACCTGCATCGCCGCTTCGTCACGGCGATGGATCGATCTCTTCTTCGGCGGGAGTAGCTCTGGGACATCCCGGGGGGCTTTCCCCTTCTCTTCGGCGGAGAACCTTCTGATGGGCGCCATTGGAGCAAGCAATAGAGCAAGGAGGCAGAAGCGACCAAGGGAGGAGGAGATGGGCAACGGGGGCTCTGCTCCCCTCCCCATTTATAGCAAGAGAAGGCCAACCAGCGTCTCCCATGATCGCAGGTAATGATGGTTTCCCTTGCATGTCGCAGGGACTTGTCAAGTCGTGTAGTCGTCGAGGCAGCGTCGGGAAGCGGAGACGCCCACGTCCAATCAACCGCCACACATCAACCGAGGCCGCAGGCTTTTGGGGCCCGCGGCGCTTCGAGCTTGACCCTCGGCTTCGCGGCAAAGCCAAGCCCGCGCGCACCTTGGGCCCGGGGGCTACTGTCGGCGTTCTGGGAACGGGGGTCCCAGACTTGCCTGCCTACGGCCCACGGCGTGGCGGAGCCAGCAGGCCGTACGACCCATCTTCACCAACAAAGCATCCAAGACCCTCGCGAGGGGCCAAGCCTCGCGAGGTGGACGACACAAGACCTCCTCAGGAGTGGCCTAGCTAGGCAGGCTCACGAGGAGCGGAGATATCAAGGCGAGGTGAACCTCACGAGGCTCTCGTGACGTGAGCCATGACGATCGGCACCAGGCGGGCGCCAGCGCGCGCAGTGTCCTTGTTTCCTCTTTGGTGCAAAGGGGGCAAGCGCTGCCGCAGAGTACCGATGCATCAGGCAAAGGTTGCCATGCCGGTGCAACAAGACCAAGACCACGGACTGCAAGACGGAGGTCATCATGGAGCCCAAAGCAACGTCACCACCAGAGCTTTGTGCAGGCGAAGACTACTTTTGTCAGGATAGCTTGTACTAGTTGTCCCCCTTCAAATTAGCCCGCCGTTGTTGGCTCCCTTCCCGCTTGATATTTGGGAAGAAGGCCAGGGCCTCTATAAATATGACTAGCCACCATAGTAGGGGGGCTGAAGAGATCCAGAGAGATCCCAGGAGATCATCAGAGATAAAGTGACACACCACAAGCTCACACGCGCTAGAACACCTCAACCTGAGGAGGTTGTTCTCCCCTTGTATTGTTCATCATCAGCCCAAGAGGCAATCCACCACCACCACACTGGAGTAGGGTATTAGACCACAACGGTGGCCCGAACCAGTATAAACCCCGTGTCTTTCTGTGTGGTGAGTTTGTCGAGTTCGTCCGCCAGATCTTAGCGAGGTAGAGCATAGATCAGTAGGAGGGGAAGACTTCACGCGCAACCCAGTGTTTGAACCTTAACGGTTTGCTGGATCCCCACGTCCGACATGGCGACCATCCGTCTCCTGGTCAGGGACGACCTAGGCTACCCGCCAGACTCCCATCTTCCTCTGTACCGTCGCCCACATGGGGAGAAGGTAGATGCTGCCATGCCTGTCTTCGATGGACGTGGGCTCATGCCGGCAGCGCCTTCTGAGGCCACGGAGGAGGCAACCCCCGTACTGGTGTCTTTTGATGATTTCGACGAGGAGAGACCTGACTCAGAGGCGACCATGGAGGGGGAAGGGGAGACCTCTCCCCTTGCAATGGATCTCCTCAGTGCCCTCTCTGATGAAGACGAGGGCGGCGGCCATCCGGTGAGGGAGTCCCAGACCCCCGTTGGAGTTACTACGAGGTCCAGGGGCACCCCCCCCCCCCCCCGAAGAAGCCGCCGGCAGGGGTCCCGACGAAGATCAGGACGACGCTGCTCTCCCGAGGTGGCGCTCCTGTTCTGATGTTGTCCGGTGCTGCCATGGGGCTGGCGGCCGCGACCTCATCCGCTCTGGGACTCTCGGGCCAGTGGCCTGGGCTACAAGGCCTCCGGCCTCCGTGCTTCTAAAGAGGCTGAGGACTATGCCGCCATGGACTAGTAAGCACCTTGCCTTGATTTCATTTCTGCTTCTGTCGCTGTTTCTTGACGCTCTCCTTTTGCGCCATCAGGCGGATGCTGGCGGCGAAGAAGAAGAGAGAGGGGGGGCGACTGCACCCCCTCTGGTGCGGAGAGGTAGTGACGGTGCCTGCGCCTCTCCGGCTGGTCGTCCTCACGAGGCACAAAGGACCGTCCCCAGGAGAAAACGGCCTCTCTCGCCCAGCCAGCTCCGGAGGCGTCTGCCCCCAGTTTGCCGACCGAGGTGCCAAAGGGTCAGGATCCCCCGGCACCTTCTTCTGCCGCTGTCGATGCACAGGCGGTGATTCTTCCTCCTCCTTCTCCCGTCGTTGTGCCGGTCCATGATCCAGCTGGTTCACCAGACATTCTGGAGGAGGCTCTTGTCGTGATGACCCAGCTTCGGGGTGACCTTCGAGGCGCCGACCGTCATTTGGCGTCGGGGCACCTGGAGTTGATCTCGGGGTGGCTGCGGTCCGACGCGTCCGTGATGGCGGCCTGGGATCAAGCCACAACGGCTTCCGAGGAGGACAAGCGGGCCGTCGACCAGGCCGTGGAGGAGCGATGCCAGGTGATGGAGGCCGAGCTGGAGACCATGCACAATGAGCGCGTGGCCGAGGCTCGCGATCGCAAAGCAGAGGAGGAGGAGATGAAGGCCTGGGAGGATGCAGTCGCGGGTCGTGAGCTGAGCTAGAGCAGCTGGCTCAGGCGCAGGCCATGGAACGCAGCCGCCTGGAGGAACTGGCAAAAAAGGTGGAGGTAGAGAGGGTCCAGCTGGAGGCCAAGGCAAAGGTTCTTGCTGAGGATCGCGAGGCCTTCAACTCTCTTGAGGAGAGGTCCCGCCAGGCGCTGCAGGGGCTCTATGAGAAGGGTCTGGAGAAGCCTTTGGTGACTGATGACGACGGCCCTGCCCAACTGCTTCCTCAGCTTGTTACGGCGCTTGAGGACGTTGCTGACGGGATCGTCCCATGGTGGAGGGGGAAGCGCGTGCGCTTTTGCTCATCGGCCCCGACATGCGTCCTCAGCCACCTTCACCTTCGCGACCCCAATGCTGACCTTGGTGTCCTACTCGAGCATCTGGACGAGGGGCGCTATGAAGCCGCTGCAAAGGCCATGAAGGGCCAGGTGGAGGCCTTGCTAAAGAAGTTCCTTGCCATCGACTCTGCGCGTCCAGCCGATGGTGCCACCGATCCCTCGACCAAGACCGACGGCACGGGTGACGTCGATGCTGCCGACGAGCGGGCGCTTCCGGACGACGGCGTCCAAGGCTGAAGAGGAGGCTCGCTGGTGCTCCTTCCTGCTTTTACTTTCATGCGATCTTTCCTGTGACATGCGACGTGCCTCATGGAGGCATTAAAACTCTTGTTTGATGTTTAAGGGACAATATGTTTTAGTAGTATCTCGTTAAGATTCTGCGACCTCCTTCTCGTTTGCTTGGTGTTCTACGTCGGCAGGGCCTGACCACACGCATACCTCAGCCGCCGTTGGACCGTCCGAATGACCAGGAGGGGTGAGGGGCTATGTGGCCAGTTAGGCTCCCGAGTCGCGATGCTTAGGAGTCCCCCTTGACGTGCAAACAACCCGCGAAGAGGAGATGCGAAAGTAGGCCTTAGTGTTCTACGTCGGCAGACCCCGACCCCGCGCATACATCAGCCATCGTTGGACCGTTCAGATCACCAGGACGGGACCAAGGGGTGAGGGGCTACGTGGCCAGTTAGGCTCCTGAGTCGCGATGCTCACGAGTCCCCCTTAACGCGCAAACATACCTTCATACCTGTCCTCGCTGAGGTCTCACTCGGGAGGGGCGCGCGACGACCAGGTCCGAGGGACCTGGCAGGGCGGCGTACGCTAGGTGTGACCTGGGCGTAGCCCCCGTGCCCAGCCCCCTCACGTGACTCTCTCAAGGGGAAAGCGTTGCGGTGAGGCTGGACACTGATGTAACGCCCCAGACACACCCGCCGGTGGTCGTTACTCCTGGCGGGATCTAGACTGGCCCCACAGATCAATACTAGTCTTTTCTGCGCACTTTGTGCTCACTCGTGCGCACCCGGGAGCAACTAACCGGTCGTTCACCCATCCTGAAATTACTCCGAGCTGAGCACGCTTAACTTTGGAGTTCTGTCCGAATGGGCTTCCAGAAAAGAAGGAATTCCTTATTGATATGAGTAGTCTATCATCCCTATTAAGCCAGGCTATCACATACACCCCCACTCAGAGGAACCGACGTCCTCGTCGGGCCACATGAACGTTCCCTATTGGCACATACGTCTGTGCATCCAGTCCGGTACATGTGCCATGTCGGGTGCCACGACGGGTCACAAACGTCATGAACAACATGACCGCGCACCTGTCCCCAAACATCTGTGTAACCGCGAGGGTCGGCTCTGATACCAACTTGTCACGCCCTCGATGCGGCTATATCTCCTATGTGTCGAAGCACGACTTAGAGGCGTAACCGCATTGAAAGCAATGTCGCAAGTGAGGTAATCTTCACACAACCCATGTAATACATAAAGGGAAAGAGATACATAGTTGACTTACAATCGCCACTTCACACAATACATGAATAAAGCATTACAACATCTAGATACACACAAGGTCCGACTACGGAACCAAAATAAAAGAAGACTACCCCAAATGCTACACAGATCCCCGATCGACCCGACTGGGCTCCACTACTGATCAACTAGAACGAAGCAAAACAAAGGACAAGATCTGCATCGAGCTCCTCCTTGAGCTTGGTTGTGTCATCTGCACGGTATCCTCGGCACCTGCAAGCTGGTTTTGGAAGTATCTGTGAGTCACGGGGACTCAGCAATCTCACACCCTCGCGATCAAGTCTATTTAAGCTTATAGGAAGAGTAAAAGGTATGAGGTGGAGCTGCAGCAAACGACTAGCATATATGGTGGCTAAACATACGCAAATGAGAGCGAGAAGAGAAGGCAAGGCACGGTCGATAAAACTATGATCAAGAAGTGATCCTAGAACAACCTACATCAAGCATAACTCCAACACCGTGTTCACTTCCCAGACTCCGCCGAGAAGAGACCATCACGGTTACACACGCGGTTGATGTATTTTAATTAAGATCAACTTCAGGTTTTCTACAACCGGACATTAACAAATTCCCATCTGCCCATAACCGCGGGCACGGCTTTCGGAAGTTCAAATCCCTGCAGGGGTGTCCCAACTTAGCCCATCACAAGCTCTCACAGTCAACGAAGGATATTCCTTCTAGCGGGAAGACCCGATCAGACTCGGAATCCCAGTTACAAAACATCCTCGACAATGGTAAAACAAATCCAGCAACACCGCCCGAATGTGCCGACAAATCCCGATAGGAGCTGCACATATCTCGTTCTCAGGGCACACTCGGATGAGACATCCTACGAGTAAAACCAACCCTCAAGTTGCCCCGAGGTGGCACCGCAGTCTACTCGGTCGGGCCAACACTCAGAGGAGCACTGGCCCAGGGGGGTTAAAATAAAGATGACCCTTGGGCAGGCCTACCCAAGGGAAAGAAAAGGCTAGGTGGCGAATGGTAAAACCAATGTTGGACATTGCTGGAGGAGTTTTATTCAAGGCGAACTGTCAAGGGGTTCCCATTATAACCCAACCGCGTAAGGAACGCAAAATCTGGGAACATAACACCGATATGACGGAAACTAGGGCGGTAAGAGTGGAACAAAACACCAGGCATAAGGCCGAGCCTTCCACCCTTTACCAAGTATATAGATGCATTAATTAAATAAGAGATATTGTGATATCCCAACAAGTAAACATGTTCCAACAAGGAACAACATCTCCATGTTCCAACAAGGAACAAGCTTCATCTTCACCTGCAACTAACAACGCTATAAGAGGGGCTGAGCAAAGCGGTAACATAGCCAAACAATGGTTTGCTAGGACAAGGTGGGTTAGAGGCTTGGTTCAAAAATATGGGAGGCATGATAAGCAAGTGGTAGGTATCACAACATAGGCATAGCAAAAGAGCGAGCAACTAGCAAGCAAAGATAGAAGTGATTTCGAGGGTATGGTCATCTTGCCTGAGATCCCGCAAGGAAGAAGAACGAGTCCATGAAGAAGACAAACAGACATAGTCGAACGGGTCCTCACAAACGCGACGTTAATGGAACCAACCCGAAGAAGCAACACCGGAAAGAAGCACACAACATAGTAAACAACCAACACACGAACATGGTATGATATGCGGGATGCGGTATGCGGTGCATATGCATGATGTGCAAAGGAATGATTGAACCTGGCCTCAACTTGGAAATCCAATAGTGCCACTGGAAAGGTGAGGTGATTTCGGTTGAAATCGATATAAAGATCACCGGAATCGGATGCACGGTTTGGAAATGGCAAGCAAAACAAATATGGCACCGGTCTGCGATAATCAGCAAGTAGCCATCTAAATGCATCAATATAAATATGCTACAGCACACAAACATGACAACAAAATACATGGCAGGGATTCACTCAAGAAGCTTGATAAAAGATGAACACTGAGCTATGGCTAATTCATCCACTAACAGGTGCAAACAAGCATGGCAAAAGTGCAAATGATAACAGGTTTCAGACTTAGTGAAATTAACACAAGTCTGGAATTTATCAGCAGGAAGCAATCTTTAGAGCATGATAACTATATGCTACAGGAACATAACATGGCAAAGAAAGGCATGGCATGAAGCTACTCAAAGCACTTAACAAAAGTCCCTTAGTGACCTTGAGCCAAAAGGGATCAGAAAATACAATTGCACGCATGTGAACATGGCAAAAACATAAACAGATTCAGACTTAGTGAAAAACTAGAGCATGGCAAAATAGTTAACAAGTAGGCATGTTTATGAGCTCGATGCACTCACTACAAAGCATGGCATGACAAACTAAGCATACACTCATCAAGAAGACATGGCATAGGAGCTATACATGTCAAGAACAACATCATAACATGCATGGATCAACAACAACATCCTCGGCAAAATCGCTAAACAAGTTACCGATCTGCCAGGAACATTTTATAGCACAAGTAGAGCTCGATTGACTCAAGCTAGGGGTGCTCCAAAAGTGCAAACAAAGACATGCATGGATAGAGCACTACAATGTTAACAAAACATCCTTACTGATCATCCTCAAAAGAGGCACGGATCACTAGGAAACAACATGAACATATGGCATA
Source organism: Triticum urartu (assembly GCF_056163025.1). Taxonomy (NCBI): domain Eukaryota; kingdom Viridiplantae; phylum Streptophyta; class Magnoliopsida; order Poales; family Poaceae; genus Triticum; species Triticum urartu. Next base: position 159,280,587 of record NC_141874.1, read on the forward strand.
AAGACAAAAACAGAACAAGGACTTGGTGAAATTCTAAGTCCCTGAAATCAGCATTAACGATTACGCTACTTTGCAAGCTTGTTTTAGTCACCACAAAGGTCACAAAAATACATGGTATACACCCCTGTAAAGATGGCATGGCATATAACAAAACACATGTAGAGCTCAGGATCATAGCATGCACACATTAATCATGGCAAAAATGACAAAAGGCCATTTGCTGAAACAGATCTGACAAATTCATCACATAGCCCTCTTCCAACAGCATTTCGGGCACCAAGATGAGCTCAAATGAAAATGATGCAATGAGATGAAATGATGTACTCGCCGAGACGAACATTTTGATATGATACACGCACGAATCGAAGCTACGGATGCAAAGTTATGGCATGTGTAAGAATGCAAAAAGTTAGGGTTTCAGGAGGGAAAAAGTCAACCGTTCGTTTTGGATCTGGATCTGGCCGGGCGGTTACTGTAGTAGTTCGCCGGAGTCGATGTCGAGGTCGCCAGAGGAAGATGCCGGAGAGGAGGAGAAGCCGGATCCGGGCCGGAGAAGGATGGGGCGGCGCCGGTGAGGGTCGGGCGTGGCGCCAGCGCCGGTTGATGGCGCGCAGGGCGGCGGAGGGAAGGGCAGCCAGCCGTGGCGAGGCTCGCCGGCGGCGAGGGGCAGCGCGGCTGCACGGCTCGCCGGCGGAGCAAGTCAACGGTGGGCGACGCGGGGTGAGGAAGAGGACGACGTGCGGAGGAGGCGGCGGCCGGACGGAGCGACGCGGGAGCGCTCGCGAGCTTGACCCGCGGTGGCGCGGCGTGGTCCTGCGGCGAGGCGGTGGCCGGAACGCACACCGGGGCGGCGGGAGGAGCGGGAGCGCGCCCGGTCGGCGGCGGCGACGGCGACGCGCGAGCCACGCGGGCCTGCTGCGGGCCGGGCGGGCCGGACGGCGGCGGCGGGTGGAGCGGCCACGTGGCAGGCACTGACTGGGGGCAGACGGCGGGGCGATTATGTCCGGTCCGGGACGGACATGTCCGGCGCGCGGAGGGGAATTTTTAGGGTTTCGGGACCCGAGATTTGGACGGGGTGCACATATATATATGTAGAGGGAGCTAGGAGAGTCCAAATGAGGTGCGGTTTTCGGCCACGCGATCGTGATCGAACAACTGAGATGATGGAGGGGGTTTAGGTGGGTTTTGGGCCAGTTTGGAAGGGTGTTGGCTGCAACACACACGAGGCCTTTTCGGTCCATCGGTGAACCGTTGGGGTATCAAACGAAGTCCAAATGGTACGAAACTTGACAGGCGGTCTACCGGTAGTAAACAAAGGCCGCATGGCAAGTCTCGGTCACATCCGAAAACGTTTAACACCCGCACACGAAAAGAGGTAGAAAGGGACACCGGGTGACATAGGAGCGCCGGATTGCAAAACGGCAATGGGGAAATGCTCGGATGCATGAGACGAACATGTATGAAAAATGAAATGCACATGATGACATGATATGCAACGCATGACACGCAAGCAATAACAAGGCAACAACAGCGAATAACTGGAGGACACCTGGCACATCGGTCTCGGGGTGTTACAACTAAGCCGGACGGCTCCCTGAGGTTAATGCGGCCAAGGGGCCGCCCTCAGTTGTTTATCACCGGCGCGGAGCATAGCATTTCCACACTTGCACGGAGCATGGTGCTTCCACTGGTACATGGGTGAGGGCTCCCTCTGAGTGGAGCCCCCGGGGCGTGGACAACCCCACCCTGACACGTGGCTTGCACGGCAGGGCTAGACGAGGTGTATCTAGGCACTCGTGAGCCAGCCCGGGACTCACGAGGCCCTACCTCAAGGCGGGTTGCACCTAGTCTTGATTCTTGGTGGCCGTGGTGGCCCTGCGAGATGGTTAGGCAACCTGCATCGGACGAATCTCCTAAGGCGATCACATGAGAAGGCCAAACACCAATGACCCCGGGAGGTGACGTGAATGGGGCCGGCCCACCAGACAGAGCTCAGTCGTTGGGTTTATCAATGTTGCAGGGACGGACCCGAGCACAGACGCCGTGCCTAGTCTTCTCATGCGAAAATCCTAAAGAAAGACGACCGGCGCGCGGCTCCCGTGGTGACGGGGCACCAGGTCGCGCGCCCTGGCTTGCCCATTCGCGATTAGCCCATGCAAGAACAAGGCACCAAGGGCCATGGGAGGTGACGTACACGAGAGCTGGACCACGAGCCAGAGCTCAACCTCTTGGGTTTGGCGACGCTGTAAGGACATAGCCGAGCACAGACGCCGTGCCAGTCCTTAATCATGGGGCGGTCGTGGACGAGCTTGCAGGGGTGTGCAACATTCATGGTATCAAAGTACCGAACAGGAAGGTGATAGTCATAAGGCAATTCATGCAAGAGGCAAACTAGTTCAGATAGATGCAAGAATGATACATGCCACTGGGACGGACCCGAGCGGCCTGGGGATGATGCGGCCCGTGAGGCGCTCCTAACAGAGTAAGCTAAAGATGCAAAAGGATACACACCGCAGGGACAGGCCCATGCGACTTGGGGATAATGCTGCCCGAAGGGCGTCCCTCACTGAATGAACTGGAAAGAATCACCTGATACCGTGCTGGAGTGGTGTCGAGGCAGCTGAAGACGCGCACTGGAGAGGTTGCCCTTCACGAGCCGCCAGGGTCCTGAGCCTCAGGGGGCTCCACAGGCCCAGGTGGATCCTGAAGAACTGTCGCAACCTCCGCCAGGACAGCGTGATGCCTGGCCTCCTAAGCCGCCAGAATGCTCCGCGGGTGGCGCTGGAAGGTGACAGCCGCGTTCGGCAGGCCGAGAGGCATGTGAACATAGCTGTGAGGGGGACCCTCGCACCGCCCAACACGCGAAGGCCAGAATCGTCGTTGAGATGCGACCCTGTTGTGCCCTAGAATGTCGACGCAGATGCGCAGCCCGCCGCCCTCGCCAGGGTGGAGAGCTGTGATGGATGGTGGGCGACGGCCTCCACGTATGATCCTTGCCTCTTGAAGCTCCTGGGTTGCCTTGATGATGAACTCCTGAGCACAAGGCGTTCCACGCCTCGTGTCCTCTTGAGGGAAACGTGCGGCGAAGCACGCCTCCACATGGTGCTTGAGTGCCTCCCTCGTGACGACGGCTAGGTCCGAGGCCCTCCAGAAGAGAGCCCCCGAGCCCAGCCCGAGGAGGGCACCGGGCGCGCCTTCCTATGCGAGGGAAGGAGGTGCCCCATCTGCGGGCGCAGGTCCTGAGGTGGTGCTTCTGGAGACGCCGCCCTCTTGAGGTCCTTGGCGGAGTAGCTGCTTCTTCTTCTTGGGGTTGGCCTTAGGAGGGTACGGGATGCCTTCGTTGTCGGGGTCTTCGGCCGCTGCAGCCTGGTAAGCACGCTCGAGGGAGCACACCGCATCTCTTTCCTCACAGGCGACCGAGATGACGCCGCCACTCCCTGGCATCTTGAGGATGTTGTAGCCGTGGTGGGTCACTGCCATAAACTTGGCCAAGGCTGGATATCCAAGGATAGCATTGTACGGCAGGCGGATGTGGGCGACGTCGAAGTCGATGAGCTTGGTGCGGTAGTTGTCATGCTAGCTGAAGGTGACAGGGAGGCGGACCTGCCCTATCGGGGTGGTGGAGCCATCGGTCACTCTTGAGAAAATCTCGGTAGGTTGTAGCTGATCGTATGGCACCTGAAGGCTGTCGAGTGTCTCGACGGACAGGACATTGAGCCCTGCACCGCCGTTGATGAGGGTCTTGGTGACTTGAACGCTACTGATGACGGGTGAGCAGAGCATTGGGAGGGCGCCGACAGTTTCTGCGCACTTGAGCTGATCCGCCGAGCTGATGGTGATGGCGCACTTAGACCACCTAAGCGAGCGCGTGGCCTAGAGCCTGGGAAGGGCCGCATTCACCTCGTGAGCAAACTACTTTAAGACACGCTAAGAGGCTGGGGCTTGAGCACCACCCAAGATACAGGCGACGGCACACGGTTTCTGGAAGCCCCCAACCCCCTCGTCCTGACGGTGGTCATCACTTCTCCTTGGTGGTGGCGGCAGCGGAGGGAGGCCAGCGTTGCCTTGAGGGTGGTCCTCACAAGGCTGCTCCCTCTAGGGGCCCTCGTGAGGCTGGTCCTGCCAGTGGTTCTCGCGAGGCCGGTCACACCACTCCTTGCGGGGGCCACTGTCATCCCAGTGTCCCCTGCTTCGTCTTGATCCTTGGTTGTAGCCTCAGTCATTGCGCTCGGGGCATCGACCGAAGCGCCCATCTCGGATGGCCCTGAGCTCCTGACACTCGCTGGTGTTGTGGCTGTGAACATTGTGGAAGTCGTAGAAGGGGCGGTTGGCCCTGGATGATTCCGGGCGGTCGCGGCCGCGCTTCATCTCTGGCTCCGCCACGAGCACGGCAGCCCCCTTGCGCTTCACGTCCTTGATCTTTGCCTTTTTGTCCTCCTGGTCGGCAGTTGGGAGCTTGAGGAGGGAGAGGCGCCCTTCCTCACCGCTTGCGCACATGGTTGCCATGTTGAACATCTCCAGGGCCGAGCATAGCTCCTCGTGGATGGCGAGACCCTCCTTCATCTTGACGTCGCGGACGCCATCGGAGAACGCGGAGATGATGGCCTCGTCCGTCACCTTTGGGATCTTGAGGTGGACGCTGTTGAAGCACTGGATGTACTTTTGTAGGGTTTCCCCTGGTTGTTGCTTGATGCGCCGCAGGTCACCTGCGGCTAGAGGGAGGTCGTGAGTGCCTTGGAAGTTGGCGATGAAACGCTCGCGCATCTCGCCCAGGAGGAGATCGATAGTTCAGGAGCCACGAGCGTGCGCCATCCTTGAGGGCCATGGGAAACCAGTTCGCCATGACCTTCTCGTCTCCGTTGGCTGCCTCGATGCTTAGCTCGTAGAGCTGCAAGAACTCCGCGGGGTCGGGAGTGCCGTTGTAGCGTGGAGGAAGGTCTGGCTTGAACTTGCCAGGCCAGACAACGGTGCGCAGCTCAGGAATAAAGGCACGACAGCCTACTATGGTCACCGGAGCCCGTCGCGGTGGCGGAGCCTGATCTTGATATCCACGCACTGCCACCGCAGGCGGCGCGTGATCTTGACATAATGGTGCTGGGAGCACAGGAGCATTTTCATGCGGGCGCCCGGCATGGCGGTTCACGCCGCGGGACCGCTCGCCTTGGTGCGAGGACACCGTCTTGATGCGGAGGCGGCAGAGGCGCTCCATGAGCCGCGTGTCTTGGTACCAGGGCACCATCTTGATGCGGAGGCGGCGGAGGACGCTCCGTGAGCTACGTCGCCCGCGGCTAGAGGTGGGGGAGGAAGCGTGAGCGATGGTGCGGGAGAGCCCTCGGCAGTGCTGACGAGCTCGGCGATGCGGTCCAGCCAGTCGTCATAGAAGTCGTTCGACCGGGTGGTAACGCAGGAGCTCGCGTGCCATGAGCAGCGTGGCCAGCGCGTCCGTGGGCATGCAACAACCGTGGGATGACAAGCCGGCCGAAGTCAGCGACGGGTGGCAGTGCGTCTGTCCCGCTGCACAAAGGGGTGCAGCGATGAGGCCTGTTGCTCGTTCGCTGTCAGGCTGGTGGCGGCGTTGGCAACGGGTGATGGAGAACGGCGGGGAGATCTGCCAACGGGCGCTGTCTGAGCGACGCGGGCAAAGAGGGCGGCCCGGCGCTCAGCACAGGCTCGGCGAGCATCAGACATGGATGCGGTGGAGCGTTGGAGCGCGAATCAACGGAAGAAAAAGCTTCAGTGCACCCCTATCTGGCGCTCCAAATGTCGGATTGCGGGTTCCGGCAAACCCTTGAGGCTCAAACACTGGGGTGCGCATGAAGATCTCTCTCTCTCCCTCTCTCTCTCTCGCTCACTCTCGCAACGATCTCTATGCCTAGCTCACCGAACCCAAGGAACAAGTGACATGAGAGTTTATACTGGTTCGGGCCACCGTTGTGGTGTACTACCCTACTCTAGTGCGGTGTGGTTGATTGCCTCGTGGGCTGAGGATGAACTAGTACAGTGGACGAACAGCCTCCTAAGGAGAGGTGTTCTTGAGCTCGATGAGTGCTACCTCTTGAGCACTGCGTTGGTTTTCCCTTGAAGAGGAAAGGGTGATGCAGCAAAGTAGCATAGGTATTTCCCTCATTTTTTGAGAACCAAGGTATCAATCCAGTAGGAGGCCATGCGCGAGTCCCTCGCACCTACACAAACAAATAAAATCCCCGCAACCAACGCACTAAAGGGGTTGTCAATCCCTTCACGGTCACTTACGAAAGTGAGATCTGATAGATATGATAAGATAATTTTTTTTGTATTTTTATGATAAAGATACAAAGTAAATAAAGCAAAAGAAAAACGGCAAAAGAAATATCTTGTTGAAGGAAGATTAATATGATGGAAAATAGACCCGGGGGCCATAGGTTTCACTAGTGGCTTCTCTCGAGAGCATAAGTATTATGGTGGGTAAACAAATTATTGTTGAGCAATTGATAGAATTAAGCATAGTTATCAGAATATTTAGGTATGATCATGTATATAGGCATCACTCCTAGACAACTAGACCGACTCATTCCTGCATCTACTACTATTACTCCACACATCGACCGCTATCCAGCATGCATCTAGAGTATTAAGTTCAAAAGAACAGAGTAACGCTTTAAGGAAGATGACATGATGTAGAGGGATAAACTCATGCAATATGATATAAACCCCATCTTGTTATCCTTGATGGCAACAATAGAATACGTGCCTTGCTGCCCCTACTGTCACTGGGAAAGGACACCGCAAGATTGAACCCAAAGCTAAGCACTTCTCCCATTGCAAGAAAGATCAATCTAGTAGGCCAAACCAAACTGATAATTCGAAGAGACTTGCAAAGATAACCAATCATACATAAAATAATTCAGAGAAGATTCAAATGTTGTTCATAGATGAACTTGATCATAAACCCACAATTCATCGGTCTCAACAAACACACCGCAAAACAAGATTACATCGAATAGATCTCCACAAGAGAGGGGGAGAACATTGTATTGAGATCCAAAAAGAGAGAAGAAGCCATCTAGCTAATAACTATGGACTCGAAGGTCTAAAATAAACTACTCACACATCATCGGAGAGGCTATGGTGTTGATGTAGAAGCCCTCCATGATCGATGCCCCCTCCGGCGAAGCTCCGGAAAAGGCCCCAAGATGGGATCTCACGGGTACAAAAGGTTGCGGCGGTGGAATTAGGGTTTTTGGCTCCATATCTGGTAGTTTGGGGGTACGTACGTATATATAGGAGGAAGAAGTACGTCGGTGGAGCAACGTGGGCCCCACAAGGGTGGAGGGCACGCCTGGGGGGGTAGGCGCGCCCCCTACCTCGTGCCTTCCTGGTTGCTTTCTTGATGTATGGTCCAAGTCCTCTGGCTCACGTTCATTCCGAAAATCACGTTCCCGAATGTTTCATTCCGTTTGGACTCCGAAAATCACCTTCCTGGTTGCTTTCTTGATGTAGGCGCGAAACTCTGAAATAGGCAAAAAATGGCAATTCTGGGCTGGGCCTCCGGTTAATAGGTTAGTCCCAAAAATAATATAAAAGTGTATAATAAAGCCCAATAATGTCCAAAACAGAATATAATATAGCATGGAACAATCAAAAATTATAGATATGTTGGAGACGTATCAAGCATCCCCAAGCTTAATTCTTGCTCATCCTCGAGTAGGTAAATTATAAACACAGAATTTTTGATGTGGAATGCTATTTGGCATAATTTTAATGTAATTTTCTTAATTGTGGTATGAATATTCAGATCCGAAAGATTCAAGACAAAAGTTTAATATTGACATAAAAATTATAATACTTCAAGCATACTAACTAAGAAATTATGTCTTCTCAAAATAACATGGCCAAAGAAAGTTATCCCTACAAAATCATATAGTCTGGCTATGCTCCATCTTCACCACACAAAGTATTTAAATCATGCACAACCCCGATGAGAAGCCAAGAAATTGTTTCATACTTTTTGTGTTCTCAAACTTTTTCAGTCTTCACGCAATACATGAGCTTGAGCCATGGACATAGCACTATATGTGGAATAGAATGGTGGTTGTGGAGAAGACAAAAAGGGAGAAGATAGTCTCACATCAACTAGGCGTATCAATGGGCTATGGAGATGCCCATTAATAGATATCTATGTGAGTGAGTAGGGATTGCCATGCAACGGATGCACTAGAGCTATAAGTATATGAAAGCTCAACAAAAGGAACTAAGTGGGTGTGCATCCAACTCGCTTGCTCATGAAGACCTAGGGCATTTTGAGGAAGCCCATCATTGGAATATACAAGCCAAGTTCCATAATGAAAAATTCCCACTAGTATATGAAAATGATATCATAGGAGACTCTCTATCATGAAGATCATGATGCTACTTTGAAGCACAGGTGTGGTAAAAGGATAGTAGCATTGTCCCTTCTCTCTTTTTCTCTCATTTTTTTATTTGGGCCTTTTCTCTTTTTTTATGGCCTCTTTTTTTTGTCTGGAGTCTCATCCCGACTTGTGGGGGAATCATAGTCTCCATCATCCTTTCCTCACTTGGGACAAATGCTCTAAAAATGATGATCATCACACTTTTATTTACTTACAACTCAAGAATTACAACTCGATACTTAGAACAAAATAGGACTCTATGTGAATGCCTCCGGTGGTGTACCGGGATATGCAATGAATCAAGAGTGACATGTATGAAAGAATTATGAATGGTGGCTTTTCCACAAATACAATGTCAACTACATGATCATGCAAAGCAATATGACAATGATGGAGTGTGTGATAATAAACAGAATGGTGGTAAGTTGCATGGCAATATATCTCGGAATGGCTATGGAAATGCCATGATAGGTAGGTATGGTGGCTGTTTTGAGGAAGGTATATGGTGGGTGTAAGATACCGGCGAAGGGTGCACGGTATTAGAGAGGCTAGCAATGGTGGAAGGGTGAGAGTGCGTATGATCCATGGACTCAACATTAGTCATAAAGAACTGACATACTTATTGCAAAAATCTATTAGTTATCAAAACAAAGTATTACGCGCATGCTCCTAGGGGGATAGATTGGTAGGAAAAGACCATCGCTCGTCCCCGACCGCCACTCATAAGGAAGACAATCAATAAATAAATCATGCTCCGACTTCTTGACATAACGGTTCACCATACGTGCATGCTACGGGAATCACAAACTTCAACACAAGTATTTCTCAAATTCACAACTACTCAACTAGCATGACTCTAATATCACCATCTCCATATCTCAAAACAATTATCAAGTATCAAACTTCTCTTAGTATTCAGCACACTCATAAGAAAAAAAATTACTAATCTTGAATGCCTAGCATATTAGGATTAATTTCCCCGTTTAAGTAAATTAACATGCTGTTTAAGACTCTCAAAATAATATAAGTGAAGCATGAGAGAATAATAGTTTCTATAAAACAAATCCACCACCGTGCTCTAAAAGATATAAGTGAAGCACTAGAGCAAAAACTATATAACTCAAAAGATATAAGTGAAGCACATAGAGTATTCTAATAATTTTCAAATCATGTGTGTTTCTCTAAAAAGGTGTGTACAGAAAAGATGATTGTGGCAAACTAAAAAATAAAGACTCAAATAATACAAGACTCTCCAAGCAAAACACATATCATGTGGTGAATAAAAATATAGCTCCAAGTAAAGTTACCGATGGAAGTAGACGAAAGAGGGGATGCCTTCCGGGGCATCCCCAAGCTTTGGCTTTTAGGTGTCCTTAGATTATCTTGGGGTGCCATGGGCATCCCCAAGCTTAGGCTCTTGCCACTCCTTGTTCCATAATCCATCAAATCTTTTACCCAAAACTTGAAAACTTCACAACACAAAACTCAAAGTAGAAAATCTCGTGAGCTCCGTTAGCAAAAGAAAACAAAACACCACTTCAAGGTACTGTAATGAACTCATTATTTATTTATATTGGTGTTAAACCTACTGTATTCCAACTTCTCTATGGTTTATAAACTAATTTACTAGTCATAGATTCATCAAAATAAGCAAACAACACACGAAAAACAGAATCTGTCAAAAACAGAACAGTCTGTAGTAATATGTAGCTAAAGCAAGTTCTGGAACTCCAAAAATTCTAAAATAAATTTATGGACGTGAGGAATTTATCTATTAATCATCTGCAAAAATAGTTGACTAAATAGCACTTTCCAAATAAAAATGGCAGCAATTCTTGTGAGCGCTAAAGTTTCTGTTTTTTACAGCAAGATTAAAAAGACTTTCCCCAAGTCTTCCCAAAGGTTCTACTTGGCACAAACACTAATTAAACACAAAAAACACAACCAAAACAGAGGCTAGATAAATTATTTATTGAATAACAGCAAGGAAAATATTAGGTTGTCTCCCAACAAGCGCTTTTCTTTAAAGCCTTATAGCTAGGCATAAGATTTCAACAATGCTCACATGAAAGACAAGAATTGAAGCACAAAGAAAGCGTCATAAAACACGTGAAAAACACATCTAAGTCTAACATACTTCCTATGCATAGGCATCTTATAGGCAAACAAATTATCAAGGAAAGCAAAAACTAGCATATGCAAGGAAGCGAAAAGAAACAATAGCAATCTCAACATAACAAGAGGTAATTTAGTAACATGAAAATTTCTACCACCATATTTTCCTCTCTCATAATAATTGCATGTGGGATCATAAGCAAATTCAACAAAATATATATCACATAAAATATTTTCAACACGATCCACATGCATGCAAAGTTGACACTCTTCCAATATAGTCGAATTAACATTAAGTAAAGTCATGACCTCTCCAAACCCACTTTTATCAAAAAATTCATGAGATTGAACATTCTCCAAATATGTGGGATCTAAAGTTGACACTCTTCCAAACCCACTTTCAATAATATTGCAAACACTATTATCAATCTCATATTCATCATGGGGCTTAAATAAATTGTCAAGATCAAAAGCAGAATCACCCCAATCATGATTATTGCAACAAGTAGAGGACATAGCAAAACTAGCATCCCCAAGCTTAGGGTTTTGCATATTATTAGCACAATTGACATTAATAGAATTTATAATAACATCATTTCAATCATGCTTTTTATTCAAATATCCATCGTGAATCACTCCATAAAGTACTTCATCACAATTTTCAGATTCACGAATTTCAAGCAAAACTTCATAAAGATAATCTAGTGCACAAAACTGACTAGCAATTGGTTCATCATAATTGGATCTCTTAAGAAGATTAGCAAGCGAATGAGGATCCATAGGTCTTAGGTTCTCTGTTTAGCAATAAATAAACAACTATTCCAACCAAACGAGCAAACGAGCCAAGTAAGACATCAAAGAAAATGGAAAGACGAACAGAAGAAGAGCGAATAAAACGGCAAGGGTGAAATGGGGGAGAGGAAAATGAGAGGCAAATGGCAAATAATGTAATGTGGGAGATAAGGGTTTGTGATGGGTACTTGGTATGTTGACTTTTGCGTAGACTCCCCGGCAACGGCGCCAGAAATCCTTCTTGCTACCTCTTGAGCACTGCGTTGGTTTTCCCTTGAAGAGGAAAGGGTGATGCAGCAAAGTAGCGTAAGTATTTCCCTCAGTTTTTGAGAACCAAGGTATCAATCCAGTAGGAGTCCACGCGCGAGTCCCTTGCACCTACACAAACAAATAAAATCCCCGCAACCAACGCAATAAAGGGGTTGTCAATCCCTTCACGGTGACTTACGAAAGTGAGATCTGATAGATATGATAAGATAATATTTTTGGTATTTTTATGATAAAGATACAAAGTAAATAAAGCAAAATAAAAATGGCAAAAGAGATAGCTTGTTGATGGAAGATTAATATGATGGAAAATAGACCCGGGGCCATAGGTTTCACTAGTGGCTTCTCTCGAGAGCATAAGTATTACGGTGGGTAAACAAATTACTGTTGAGCAATTGACAGAATTGAGCATATTTATGAGAATATCTAGGGATGATCATGTATATAGGCATCATGTCCGAGACAAGTAGACCGACTCCTGCCCGCATCTACTACTATTACTCCACACATCGACCGCTATCCAGCATGCATCTAGAGTATTAAGTTCAAAAGAACAGAGTAATGCTTTAAGGAAGATGACATGATGTAGAGGGATAAACTCATGCAATATGATATAAACCCCATCTTGTTATCCTCAATGGCAACAATACAATACATGCCTTGCTGCCCCTACTGTCACTGGGAAAGGACACCGCAAGATTGAACCCAAAGCTAAGCACTCCTCCCATTGCAAGAAAGATCAATCTAGTAGGCCAAACCAAACTGATAATTCGAAGAGACTTGCAAAGATAACCAATCATACATAAAAGAATTCAGAGAAGATTTGAATATTGTTCATAGATAAACTTGATCATAAACACACAATTCATTGGTCTCAACAAACACACCGCAAAAGAAGATTACATCGAATAGATCTCCACAAGAGAGGGGGAGAACATTGTATTGAGATCCAAAAAGAGAGAAGAAGCCATCTAGTTAATAACTATGGACGCGAAGGTCTGAAATAAACTACTCACACATCATCGGAGAGGCTATGGTGTTGATGTAGAAGCCCTCCGTGATCGATGCCCCTCCGGCGGAGCTCCGGAAAAGTACCCAAGATGGGATCTCACGGGTACAGAAAGTTGCGGCGGTGGAATTAGGGTTTTTGGCTCTGTAGCTGGTTGTTTGGGGGTACGTAGGTATATATAGGAGGAAGAAGTACGTCAGTGGAGCAACATGGGCCCCATGAGGGTAGAGGGCGCGCCTGGGGGGGTAGGCGCGCCACCCTACCTCGTGCCTTCCTGGTTGCTTTCTTGATGTAGGGTCCAAGTCCTCTGGATCACATTCGTTCCGAAAATCACGTTCCTGAAGGTTTCATTCCGTTTGGACTCCGTTTGATTTTCTTTTTCTGCGAAACTCTGAAATAGGCAAAAAAACAGCAATTCTGGGCTGGGCCTCCGGTTAATAGGTTAGTCCCAAAAATAATATAAAAATGTATAATAAAGCCCAATAATGTCCAAAAGAGAATATAATATAGCATGGAACAATCAAAAATTATAGATACGTTGGAGACGTATCAATGAGCTGGTGGGATGGCCTTGGTGGAGTGGATCCAATCCAAGATGAGCCGATCCTTGACTACGGTGGTGGCTAGCCCTATTTATAGAGGCATTGGTCCTCTTCCCAAACGTTTAGGCGGGAAGGGATCCCACAACGGCCAATTTTGAAGGGAGAATACTAGTACAAGTTAACCTGACAAAAAGTGGTCTTCGCCTGCCAAAGGCTCTGGTGGTGACACCGTTGTGGGCTCCGCGGTGACCTCCATTATGCCGTCCTTCTGGTCTTGGTCTTGCTGCACTGATATGGAAACCTTTGCCTGATGCATTGATAACCCACAAGTATAGGGGATCGCAACAGTTTTTGAGGGTAGAGTATTCAACCCAAATTTATTGATTCAACAGAAGGAGAGCCAAAGAATATTCTCAAGTATTTGCAGCTGAGTTGTCAATTCAACCACACCTGGATAACTTAATATCTGCAGCAAAGTGTTTGGTAGCAAAGTAATATGATAGTAGTGGTAACGATAGCAAAAAGTAACGGTATCAAAAGTAATATTTTTGGATTTTATAGTGATGGTAACAGTAGCAATGGAAAAGTAAATAAATGAAGAACAATATATGGAAAGCTCGTAGGCAATGGATCAGTGATGGAGAATTATGTCGGATGCGATCGATCATGCAACAGTTATAACATAGGGTGACACAGTTCATCAATGTAATGTAGGGATGTATTCCGAATATAGTCATACGTGCTTATGGAAAAGAACTTGCATGACATCTTTTGTCCTACCCTCCCGTGGCAGCGGGGTCCTACTAGAAACTAAGGGATATTAAGGCCTCCTTTTAATAGAGTACCGGACCAAAGCATTAATACATAGTGAATACATGAACTCCTCAAACTACGGTCATAACCGGTAGTGGTCCCGATTATTGTCACTTCGGGGCTAATGGATCATAACACATAATAGGTGACTATAGACTTGCAAGATAGGATCAAGAACTCACATATATTCATGAAAACATAATAGGTTCAGATCTGAAATCATGGCACTCGGGCCCTAGTGACAAGCATTAAGCATAGCAATGTCATAGCAACATCAATCTCAGAACATAGTGGATACTAGGGATCAAACCCTAACAAAACTAACTCAATTACATGATAAATCTCATCCAACCCATCACCGTCCAGCAAGCCTACGATGGAATTACTCACGCACGGCGGTGAGCATCATGGAATTGGAGATGGAGGAAGGTTGATGATGACGATGGCGACGGATTCCCCTCTCCGGAGCCCCGAACGGACTCCAGATCAGCCCTCCCGAGAGAGTTTAAGGCTTGGCGGCGGCTCCTATTGTAAAACGCGATGAATCCTTCTCTCTGATTTTTTTTCTCCCCGAACACGAATATATGGAGTTGGAGTTGAGGTCAGTGGAGCGTCAGGGGGCCCACGAGGCAAGGGGCACGCCCCCCACCCTCGTGGACAGGGTGTGGGCCCCCTGACATGGATTCTTCTTCCAGTATTTTTTATATATTCCAAAAATAATCTCTGTTGATTTTCAGGTCATTCCGAGAACTTTTATTTCTATACAAAAATAACACCATGGCAATTCTGCTGAAAATAGCGTCAGTCCGGGTTAGTTCCATTCAAATCATGCAACTTAGAGTCCAAAACAAGGGCAAAAGTGTTTGGAAAAGTAGATACGACGGAGACGTATCAACTCCCCCAAGCTTAAACCTTTGCTTGTCCTCAAGCAATTCAGTTAATAAACTGAAAGTGATAAAGAAAAACTTTTACAAAATCTGTTTGATCTTGTTGTTGTAAATATGTAAAGGCAGCATTCAAGTTTTCAGCAAAGATTATGAACTAACCATATTCACAATAACATTTAGGTCTCATGTTTACTCATATCAATGACATAATCAACTAGCGAGCAATAATAATAAATCTCAGATGACAACACTTTCTCAAAATAATCATGATATGATATGAGAAGATGGTATCTCGCTAGCCCTTTCTGAGACCGCAAAACATAAATGCAGAGCACCTTTAAAGATCAAGGACTGACTAGACATTGTAATTCATGGTAAAAGAGATCCAGTCAATTCATACTCAATGTAAACTAACAGTAATGGATGCAAATGACAGCGGTGCTCTCCAAATGGTGCTTTTTAATAAGAGGATGATGACTCAACATAAAAAGTAAATGGATAAGCCCTTCGCAGAGGGAAGCAGGGATTTGTAGAGGTGCCAGAGCTCGGTTTTGAAATAGATATGAATTATATTTTGAGCGGTATACTTCCATTGTCAACATAACAACCGAGAGATCTCGATATCTTCCATGCTATACACATTATAGGCGGTTCTCAAACAGAATGGTAAAGTTTATACTCCCCCGCCACCAACAAGCATCAATCCATGGCTTGCCCGAAACAACGGGTGCCTCCAACTAAGAACAATCCTGGGGGAGTTTTGTTTGCAATTATTTTGATTTGATTTGCTTAAAGCATGGGACTGGGCATCCCGGTGACCAGCCATTTTCTCGTGAATGAGGAGCGGAGTCCACTCCTCTTGAGAATAACCCACCTAGCATGGAAGATACAGACAGTCCTAGTTGATACATGAGCTATTCGAGCATAGAAAACAGAATATTAGATTGAAGGTTTAGAGTTTGGCACATACAAATTTACTTGGAACGGCAGGTAGATACCGTATATATGTAGGTATGGTGGACTCATATGGAACAACTTTGGGGTTTATGGAATTGGATGCACAAGCAGTATTTCCGCTTAGTACAAGTGAAGGCTAGAAAAATACTGGGAAGCGACCAGCTAGAGAGCGACAACAGTCATGAACATGCATTAAAATTAATCAACACCGAATGTAAGCATGAGTAAGATATAATTCACCATGAACTTAAATATTGTATAAGCTATGTTGATTTTGTTTCAACTACATGCGTGAACATGTGCCAAGTCAAGCCACTCGAATCGTTCAAAGGAGGATACCACCCTATCATACCACATCACAACCATTTTTATATCATGTTGGCACGCAAGGTAAACCATTATAAACTCCTAGCTAATTAAGCATGGCATAAGCAACTACAATCTCTAATTGTCATTCCAAATATGTTTCTTTCATAATAGGCTGAATCAGGAACGATGAACTAATCATATTTACAAAAAAAAAAGAGGTCGAGTTCATACCAGCTTTTCTCATCTCAATAAGTTCATCATATAATCATCATTATTGCCTTTCACTTGCACGACCGAATAGTGTGGATAATAATAATAGTGTACGTGCATTGGACTAAGCTGGAATCTGCAAGCATTCAATTCAAGAGAGAAGACAAGGTAATATGGGCTCTTTGTTAGATCAACAATAATGCATATGAGAGCCACTCAACATTTTCATTATGGTCTTCTCCTCTCGACCCCCAAAGAAAAGAAACAAAACTATTTACACGGGAAAGCTCCCAGCAAGCAAAAGAGGAACGAGAAATCTTTTTGGGTTTTCTTTTTATTACTACTACTACAAACATGAAAAGTAAACTAACTAAAAGCTACAACTAATTTTCTTTTCTTAAGGTTTTTCAAACACACAAGAAGAAAGCGAAAAAATGAAAATAAACTAGCATGGATGACACAATGAAAAAGTATGAGCACCGACAACTGGCATGAGTGTGTGAGCATGAATGTAATGTCGGTGAGAAATATGTACTCCCCCAAGCTTGGGCTTTTGGCCTAAGTTGGTCTATGCCCATGGATGGCCTGGTGGATATCCGAAGTTGAAGCTGGGGTCGTACTGAGATGCATCAGCTATTGCCTGACGAGTTGCGGCTTGGAGGCGAGCTGCCTCCGTCCTCCTCTCATACTCGGTCGCCTCCTCCCTGGTTATAACATATCTCCCTTTTGCCTGAAAGTCAAAGAAGGTAGGAGCAGGGACAGCAACGTGATAGGTGCGTCGTCTGTCAAAGATTAGTCGGTACTGGAGGAACTGATTGTTCCTCTCAACAAGCTGATGACGAACCATGGCATTATAATCTAAATAAGCAGGAGGCAACTCAATATCTTCTCCACGTATGGGTATCTCAAGAAAATCAGCTAAACGGGTTGCGTAAATTCCACCAAAGAAATCTCCATTAATTTTGTTATTATGCAACCTGCGTGCAACAATGGCCCCAAAGTTATGTTGTCTATCTCCTAATACAGCACTCTTGAGAACACTAAGATCTGGCACACACATCTGACATGCCTCATCCTTGCCATTTATGCATCTACCTATAAAGAGAGAAAAATAATGTATAGCAGGAAAATGAATGCTCCCTATGGTAGCTTGCGTGATTTCCCTAGATTCCCCCATAGTTATACTAACAAGAAAGTCTCTATATTCAGATTTGTGAGGTTCACTAACATTACTCCACTGTTGGAGTTTACAAGCAGTGTTAAAATCTTCTAAGTCCATGGTATAAGATTTATCATAAAGATCAAACAAGACAGTTTGAGAATTGCCCGATGATGAAAATTCAAACCTTCTCACAAAGGAATTAGTGAGGTAGTGGTTCTGATGGCACTTATCTGCCACGAAGCTCCCAAGATCGGCGTTACGCACATATGCGTCAAATTCCTCCTTGATTCCTGCTTGGACCATGAAATCTTCTGTCGGCCATTCACAAGGCCGCACTTGAGCGTCCCTCGGTGGTTCATCGTCTGGCTCACGCATTGCAGGCCTGGGTCCTTGCTTCCTTGAAGAACCACCTTGGTACATTTTCCTAAACATATTTCTTCCTCTAAAAAATTTCTGAAATTTTTAGTAACTTAAAATAAAAGAGAGCCAAACTCAACAAAATTGATAGCAACTACTCCTACAAGTGCTAGAGGCCATATGATGCATTAAAACTACTTTTGACCACATAAATTTGACATGCAAGCTCAAGAACAGGGTCACCTAAGCAGCAAAAATTTGCAATGAATAAAGCACTAGAACAAAAACTAATTGGACCATTGGAGGCGTCACATACCAAAGAACAATCCCCCAAAGCAGTTTTGTGAATGGAGCTTTGAGCTAGGAGATCGAAAATGGCAGCATGATGAGCTAGAACTCGTGCTTGAGCTGGTTGGTGATTTTTTGGGGGGAGGAAGGAGTGTGTGGTGGCTGGAATAAGTGGAGGGGGCCACCAGGGGCCCACGAGGCAGGGGGCGCGCCTAGGGGGGTAGGGCGCTCCCTGGACCCTCGTGGCCAGGTGCTGGCTCCCCCTGATGTGTTCTTAGTGCCAGATATTCTCAAATATTCCAGAAAAATCTTATTAAATTTTTAGGGCATTTGGAAAACTTTTATTTTCGAGGTATTTTTTATTGCACGGATAATTCAGAAAACTGTCAGAAATTACTATTTTGGCTTTATTTAATATAAATAACAGAAAGTAAAAAGGAGGGTACAGAAAGTTGTGCCTTCTAAATTCACCCATCTCATGTTCTTCAAAAGGAATCCACTAACAAGGTTGATCAAGTCTTGTTAACAAACTCATTCCGAATAACATAGAACCGGAGAAATTTCGAATAACATTATGTTACCTCAACGGGGATATGCATGTCCCCAACCATAAGAATATCCTATTTCTTCTTGATAGTAGGAAGAGGAAATTCAAAACCTCCAATAGTAATTGTTGAAATTTTTCCAATAGAATTGATACTGTAGACTTGAGGTTGTTTCCTTGGAAAGTGTACCGTATGCTCATTACCATTAACATGAAAAGTGGCATTGCCTTTGTTGCAATCAATAACAGCCCATGTAGTATTCAAAAAGGGTCTTTCGAGAATAATAGACATATTATCGTCCTCGGGAATATCAAGAATAACAATATCTGTTAAAATAGTAACGTTTGCAACCACAACAGGCACATCCTCACAAATACCGACAGGTATAGCAGTTGATTTGTCAGCCATTTTCAAAGATATTTCAGTAGGTGTCAACTTATTCAAATCAAGTCTACTATATAAAGAGAGAGGCATAACACTAACACCGGGTCCGAGATCACATAAAGCAGTTTTAACATAGTTTCTTTTAATGGAGCATGGTATAGTTTGTACTCCTGGATCTCCAAGTTTCTTTGGTATTCCACCCTTAAAAGTATAATTAGCAAGCATGGTGGAAACTTCAGCTTCCGGTATCTTTCTTTTATTAGTAACAATATCTTTCATGTATTTAGCATAAGGATTCATTTTAAGCATGTCAGTCAAACACATACGCAAAAAGATAGGTGTAATCATTTCAGCAAAGTGCTCAAAATCCTCATCATCCTTTTTCTTGGATGGTTTAGGAGGAAAAGGCAAGGGTTTCTGAACCCATGGCTCTCTTTCTTTACCGTGCTTCCTAGCAACAAAGTCTCTCTTATCATAACGTTGATTCTTTGGTTGTGGGTTATCAAGATCAACAACAGGTTCAATTTCTACATCATTATTATTGCTAGGTTGAGCATCAATATGAACATCATCATTAACATTATCACTAGGTTCATGTTCACTACCATATTGTGTTTCAGCATCAGAGATAGAAATATCATTAGGATTCTCAGGTGTGTCAACAACGGGTTCACTAGAAGCATGCAAAGTCCTATCATTTTTATTTATCTTCCTTTTAGAAGGACTAGGTGCATCTATAGTAGTTCTATGAGAATCTTGCTCAATTCTCTTAGGATGGCCCTCAGGATACAAGGGTTCCTGAGTCATTTTACCACCTCTAGTCATAACTCTAACATCATTATCATTTTTCTTATTGTTTAATTTAGTGAGCAAATAAATCTGAGCTTTAAGTACTTGTTCTACTTGAGTGGTAACCATAGAAGCATGTTTACTAATAAGTTTAAGTTCACCTTTAACACTAGCCATATAATCACTCAAGTGTTCAATCATATAAGCATTGTGTTTCAGTTGTTTACCAAAATAAGCAATAAAATCTTCTTGCTTAACCATAAAGCTATCAAATTCATCCAAACATTGGTAGCAAACTTAGCAGGAGGGATTTCAGCTTTATCTATACCTACTATTGAAGGGAATAGGTATTCTTGGTTTGGTCCCTGATTTTAGTCCGTTTTATTAATCCCTTATTATGTTGGCGTCATACTGTTGGTTTCTTCATCCGTCTCATACTGGGCCGTGTTGGGCCTAGTTTTCACGTTGGTCAACTGGTTTATGCTTTGTATACATAGCTTCCCAATCTGTTCGTCCGTGAGTGTCCATGCAGAATCCAATTCCTACTGAAAAACATCAGAAGTCGTATAAAGGAAAATAATCGGCTAATCCCCTCCGGGTCCCATTGATTTCCTGCACGCTCGGTGGTCGGTCCTATGCCTCCGGTCCTAGGCGGCCCTGCAATGGTGCATGCCGGCTAGGAGACAAGATCACGCTCTCCTCCAGCGTATCCTAGCTGTTGGGTGACTGGAGCCTGCTTTCCGCTCATCCCAATGGTGTCTTGGGCGACACCGACGAGAGACAAGTGAGAGCCCTATTGGGCCACTCCGGAGACCTCTGTGACTGGTCGATAAGGAGGTTGGGCCGCACAACAGGCAAAACGGTGGAGGGAGTGGTGCAGGGTGAGGCGGCGAGGTGGCGTGGGCTCGACCTTGTCTTGCAAGCGACAACTAGAATTAGCAGCGAGGTCGGCGGAACGGCGGAGGGAGTGGTGCAGGGTGAGGCAGCGGGGTGGCTGGCTGGGTGGGCAGGTGCTGCTAGTGTGTCCATCGAGTCGTCTCTTAAGCAGTCACCCATGTGCTGCTCCTCTCCATGGCTTCGGCGTCCACCCCGACGGCGGCGTCGACTACTTAGCGGTGTCTCCCCAAATAAAAATTACCTGCAAACAACACTCCCCATCCCGTCTAGCTTGCTACAGAATCTACACAGTGGTGAATAACTGAATACTAAATCGGGGTTGCATATGTGATGTTTTGTGTGAAGCGTGCTGAATTGGAGAAGCAGAGATGCATATGTATGTGTTTTGCTTGTACGTGCCTGATGTATGTGCACTAGCGGTCGGGCGTGGCTCCAGCTCGAGGAGCTTCTGGAACTCTGCAGACTCTTCCTCTAATTCGACTACGACCGCGGCAGCAATTTGCTTGAAATAGCCACGCTTCTCCGCTCACTTGGCCTCTGCCCTGCCGCGAGGGATGAAATCAGCACGACGATGGGTAACGGCACCTTGGAGTTCAACTAGCTCGCGTCCTCCCAATGGGTGGTGTGCAGCTCCTCCTCTGCCCCTGTCCCTCCTCCGCCAAGGCCTTCGTCCTCTTCAGCATGTACATCTCAACTGCCGAGCTCGTGCGCTCCATGTCACACATGGGGCATCCCAACGGTTACACCAAGCTCATGTATATGATGCGGATGGGTCCGCTTTGACGCCGCTGCAGACAGCCCACCCAGTCTCGCGCGAACAACAACATCAGGCCGCTGTCCTTGCCTACTTAACGCAAAATATGATTTTGTTACTTATTCATCAAGGTAGGTTGCTAGCTAGGGTACTCACTGAAACACGACCAATTGAATTTTTTTATTGTTCCAATAGTAATTAAGTTCATCATCGGATAAGCCAGATTTGTATAGTTGGTGCTAGGGATGATAGGGGCTGATTCACTGTTACGGGACGAAGGGAGAGGTTTTTACGACGGGGCAAAGACTCTGGCTTACTCAAGCAACAATTCTTTCTTTTAGTGGCGTTTATGTTGTATGATTTGTGCTGGATGCTAAGTATTACAATATTGGTTATATGATCTAAAGTAGTTTCTTTGGTGCTGATGTGCTATAGTAGGGCCGCGCTATGGATGCATTTATTCTACACGTGTATTTTACCGGCCATGAACAGATTTCCAGCCGGAAAAAAAACGACGAGCAGAGACCTATAATTTTTACAAGTGTATTTGAGAGAGAAACGGTAATCCAAACAAGGCCTAGATATTCTCTCCTGTTCTCCTAGGTAAGCTGTCATATAGTGAAGTAATATGTAGGTCGCACACACCTTGTGTTGGATGCTCCAAATAGCAAAGCAAAATAGTTTTTGTATTCTGACTCATGAGTCAACACTTTCGGATCCCAAAAATATTGAGATGGAGGGTAAGTGCTGACATGTGAGAGTCATAAATTTATAATGTGACTTATAATGTTCTTTAGTTGCTCAATTCATGTATTTACGGGCTTTATCTTTCATGTCGGCTTCTTTAAATGTTATAGGCAGTCACTTAGCAGGTTGAGCCCTCAGCATGCTCTGTTCGTGCTGACTTATAAACATTTCATTTTTATTTGCTTGGTTCTCTTTGAAGTACACAAATTCTGTTTTTTCGTTTTTTGTCTAGGTAAGTTGAGGCACACAACAAGGACTAAGGTTGGAAAAATAGTCCTTGTGATGGTAAAAAATATGTTAAGTATTTTTGTTAATAAATGACTACAAATTTTAAAAGATTTTTTTGTGAGGAAGATATTTTTTAAAAGATTTTTATGAGATGCTTGACAAGACAGGAACAATTAATTAGATGTGTATCATTAGCACCACACTAAAAATATTTTAGTGATGTTTCTATGGATCTTGGTTAAGATGAAAGTTTGCATGAACCGAACATGTTTTGCAAATACGATCATCACAAAATTTGAATATAGTTCTGTTATTTCTCCCATTGCAATGCACGGGCATATGTGCTAGTCATATCTATAGATAGAGTTTACCTTTACTACCTGTGTCGGGTTATCGAGACCGTGTGTTTCTTCAATAGGTGATGAATTAAGACCGTGTATTTCTTACATAGGAGGTAAATTCTTAACATCCTGAGCTTTTATACCTTTTTCTTTCATAGATTTATTTGCCTCTTGCATATCTTCAGGACTGAGAAATAGAATACCCCTTTTCTTCGGAGTTGGATTAGGAGTTGGTTCAGGAAGTTTCCAATTATTTTCATTAGTCAACATATTATTCAATAGCAATTCAGCTTGATCAACTGTTCTTTCCCTGGAAACACAACCAGCACAACTATCTAGGTGGTCTCATTATAAAAGATATCAAGTATTTCATTTTTCTTGAGAGGATGATCAGGTAAAGCATTAAGTAATTGGAGAAGCCTCCCCCAAGCTTGTGGGAGACTCTCTTCTTAAATTTGCACAAAATTATATATTTCCCTTAAAGCAGCTTGTTTCTTATGAGCGGGGAAATATTTAGCAGAGAAGTAGTAAATCATATCCTGGGGACTACACACACAACCAGGATCAAGAGAATTAAACCATATCTTAGCATCACCCTTTAATGAGAACGGAAATAATTTAAGGATATAATAGTAGCGAGTTTTCTCATCATTAGTGAACAGGGTAGCTATATCATTTAATTTAGTAAGATGTGCCACAACAGTTTCAGATTCATAGCCATAGAAAGGATCAGATTCAACCAAAGTAATTAACTCAGGATCGACAGAGAAATCATAATCCTTATCAGTAATAAAGATAGGTGAAGTAGCATAAGTAGGATCATATTTCATTCTAGCATTCAAAGACTTTTCTTTCAGCTTAGATAATACTTTCTTAAGATCGCTTCTATCATTGCAGGCAAGAAAGTCTCTTGGTAGTTTCTTCATCCATAACATAACCCTCAGGCACAAGAGGCAATTCATATCTAGGGGGAGAATCTTCATCATCACTTTCATCAATATTATCAGTTTCAATAATTTCATTCTCTCTAGCCCTAGCAAGTTGTTCATCAAGAAATTCACCTGGTGGCACAGTATTATCAAGCATAGAAGTAATTTCATCATAAGTATCATGCATAGCAGAAGTGGCATCATCAATAACATGTGACATATCAGAATTAATAGCAGAAGCAGGTTTAGGTGTCGCAAGTTTACTCAAAATAGAAGGTGAATCAAGTGCAGAGCTAGATGGCAGTTCCTTACCTTTCTTCGTAGTTGATGGAAAAATCTTGGTTCTTTGATCTTTCAAGTTCTTCATAATGATAAGCAGATATAAATCCCAAGTGACTCAAAGAATAAAGCTATGCTCCCCGGCAACGACACCAGAAAATGGTCTTGATAACCCACAAGTATAGGGGATCGCAACCATTTTCGAGGGTAGAGTATTCAACCCAAATTTATTGATTCGACACAAGGCGAGCCAAAGAATATTCTCAAGTATTTGCAGCTGAGTTGTCAATTCAACCACACCTGGATAACTTAATATCTGCAGTAAAGTGTTTAGTAGCAAAGTAATATGATAGTAGTGGTAACGATAGCAAAAAGTAACGGTAGCAAAAGTAATATTTTTGGGTTTTATAGTGATGGTAATAGTAGCAACGAAAAAGTAAATAAGCGAAGAACAATATTTGGAAAGCCCGTAGGCAATGGATCGGTGATGGAGAATTATGTCGGATGCGATCGATCATGCAACAGTTATAACATAGGGTGACACAGAACTAGCTCTAGTTCATCAATGTAATGTAGGCATGTATTCTGAATATAGTCATACGTGCTTAAGGAAAAGAACTTGCATGACATCTTTGGTCCTACCCTCCCGTGGCAGTGGGGTCCTATTGGAAACTAAGGGATATTAAGGCCTCCTTTTAATAGAGTACCGGACCAAAGCATTAACACATAGTGAATACATGAACTCCTCAAACTACGGTCATCACCGGTAGTGGTCCCGATTATTGTCACTTCGGGGTTAACGGATCATAACACATAATAGGTGACTATAGACTTGCAAGATAGGATCGAGAACTCACATATATTCATGAAAACATAATAGGTTCAGATATGAAATCATGGCACTCGGGCCCTAGTGACAAGCATTAAGCATAGCAAAGTCATAGCAACATCAATCTCAGAACATAGTGGATACTAGGGATCAAACCCTAACAAAACTAACTCGATTACATGATAAATCTCATCCAACCCATCACAGTCCAGCAAGCCTGCGATGGAATTACTCACGCACGGCGGTGAGTATCATGGAATTGGTGATGGAGGAAGGTTGATGATGACGATGGCGACGGATTCACCTCTCCGGAGCCCCGAACGGACTCCAGATCAGCCCTCCCGAGAGAGTTTAGGGCTTGGCGGCGGATCCGTATCGTAAAACGCGATGAATCCTTCTCTCTGATTTTTTTCTCCCCGAACACGAATATATGGAGTTGGAGTTGAGGTCGGTGGAGCATCAGGGGGCCCACGAGGCAGGGGGGCGCGCCCAGGGTGGTAGGCGTGCCCCCCGCCCTCGTGGACAGGGTATGGGCCCCCTGACGTGGTTTCTTCTTCCAGTATTTTTTATATATTCCAAAAATAATCTCCATTGATTTTCAGGTCATTCCGAGAACTTTTATTTCTGCACAAAAATAACACCATGACAATTCTGCTGAAAACAGCGTCAGTCCGGGTTAGTTCCATTCAAATCATGCAAGTTAGAGTCCAAAACAAGGGAAAAAGTGTTTGGAGAAGTATATACGACGGAGACGTATCATGCCTCGGGACTCCTTACATGCGTCTGCTTCCTTAGCACCAAAGAGGAAAGTCGCACCCTACGCCCGCTGGCGCTCGCCTGGCCTTGGTCGTCATGGCTCATGTCACGTGGACCTCGCGAGGTGCCCCTTGCATAGATATCTTCGCTCCTCAGGAGCCAGCCTAGCGAGGCCGCCCCGGAGGAGGTCTTGGTGTCGTCTGCCTCTCGAGGCTTGGCCCCTCATGAGGGTCTTGAGTGGTTGCTGGTGAAGATGGGCTGTACCAGGCCGTTGGTGGAGCCACGCCCTGGGTTGCAGGCAGGCAAGTCTGGGTACCCCCGTTCCCAGGACGCCGACAATGCCTATGTAATGATCATTGCCTAGATATCGTCATGATTTTTTGAAGTTTTGTCAATTGCCCAACAGTAATTTGTTCACCCACTGTTTTCTATTTTTCTCGAGAGAAGCCACTAGTGAAACCTACGACCCCCGGGTCTCTTTCTCATATTATTTTCCTTTGTGATCTATTTTCCTTTGCTTTTATTTTCAGATCTATTAAACCAAAAATACAAAAATACCTTACTGCAATTTATTTTATTTGGCGTTCGATTTATCAATATTTACAACTCTCTCACGTCCATTTGCCCATCTGGGGCGCCGCTACTGGAATGGGATTGACAACCCCTTTTACACGTCGGGTTGCGAGTAGTTGTTATTTGTGTGCAGGTGCTATTTACGTTGTGTTGCTTGGTTCTCCTACTGGTTTAATAACCTTGGTTTCACATCTGAGGGAAATACCTACCGCCGTTGTGCTGCATCATCCTTCCTCTTTGGAGAAATACCGACGTAGCTTCAAGCGACATCAAAAGGGATTTCTGGCGTCGTTGCCAGGCAGGATCTCCAACATATACCGGGTTCCTAATCACAAATCTCATCTCCTCGCAATTTACATTATTTGCCATTTGCCTCTCATTTTCCTCTCCACCACTTCAAAAAAATTGCCGTTTTATTCGCCCCTCTTTTTCATTCGCCTTTTTCTTGTCAGATCTTTTGTTTTCTTGTGTTGCCATGTGCCTTCTATATGCTTGCATCTTTGCTTGCTAAAATTCTATTGATATGGATCCCCATCCACTTGCTAATATTTTTAAAAGATCCAATCATGTTGAACCAATTTCTAGTGAGTTGAGTGCACTAGATTATCTTTATGAAGTTTGCTTGAGATTCGTGAATCTGAAAATTGCGATGAAGAAATTTATGAAGTGATTCATGATAGCTCCTTGAATGAAAAGCATGATTGCAATGATTTTACTATAAATTCTATTAATGTCAATTGTGCTAATAATATGCAAAACCCCAATCTTGGGGATGCTAATTTTGCTATGACTACTACTTTTTGCAATGATCATGATTGGGGTGATTCTTCTGATGATCTTGAAAAATTATTTAAGCCGCATAATGAATATGTTTGCAATAATATTGAAAGTGGGTTTGGAAGAGTGTCAACTTTAGCGAAAAATAATACCACACATTTGGAGAGTGTTGAATCTTATGTTTTTTTATAAAAGTGGGCTTGGAGTGGTCATGACATTATTTGATGATACTCCCACTATATTGGAAGAGTGTCAACTTTGCATGCATGTGGATCATGAAGAGAATATTTTATGTGATAGTTATATTGTTGAATTTGATTATGATCCTACATATAATTATTATGAGAGGGGAAAATATGGTTATAGAAGTTTTCATGTTACTAAATTACATCTTCTTATGTTGAGATCGTCAATATTTTATTCCTCTTCTTTGCATATGTTAGATGTTTCTTGTCTTGATAATTTGTTTGCCTATAAAATTCCTATGCATAGGAACTATGTTAGACTTAAGAGTGGTTGTCATATGTTTCATGATGCTCTCTTCGTGTTCAATTGCCATCTTTCATGTGAGCATCATTAAAATTATTTATGCCTAGCTAGGGGCATAAAACGATAGCGCTTGTTGGGAGGCAACCCAATGAATAAAATTTATTTTTGCTTTTTGCTTCCTATTTTTGAGTGCTAGCATAATTATGCTACTGTTATGATTGTATTTTGTTATGTTTTAATAAGTGTTTGTGCCAAGTAAAGCCTTTAGGATCTTCTTGGGTGATAGTTGTTTGATCTTGTTGAAAAAACAGATGCTTTTGCGCTCACAAAAAAATTTAATTTTTAACCAGAGAGTGATAAAATACCCATTCCTTTTGAGGTAGATCAATATAAAAATTGCTCAGGTCTTCCTAATTTTTCAGATTTTTTAGAGCTACAGCAGTATTCGAAACACTACCCTAGAGTGTATGACAGCTTTAGTGCTTGTGGAGTTGCTGACTTTGTTGGGCAGAAGCTCACAAAGTGGAACGAGGAGCTTATCATGCAATTCTACTCCACGGCACACTTTTATCCAGATGGGAGGATAACTTGGATGTCTGAGGGTACGAGGTACCAATCTACAGTTGCTGAATGGGCTCAACTGATCAATGCCCCAGAGGAGCAAGCAGATGACTTGGACATTTATGCCAAGAAAAAGATGGATCATAACTCAATGTCCAACATGTACAAGGAAATTCCAAATGAAGCTCTTGACACTTTCAAATTTGGCTCAGTGCATTATCTTCTGTCAGGGCTGCCAACCATCAATTGGATATTGAGGCACACCTTATTGGCCAAGTCTGGAGATCACAAGATGATCAGAGGCCATGCAATCAACTTGCTTCACGTATTTGATGTGCCACAGAAATTCAAGGTCATGAGCCTCATAGTAGAGACTATCAAGAGGACTGCAGCAGATCAGAAGAGGAGCTGTGGATATGCACCTCAAATTCAGGAGCTCATCAACTCTAAGATGGGCACGGGCATATATTTATTGGACAAGGAACACCTGCCCATCCGTCCAGATTTTGAGGACAATCAAGTTGTCATGACTGAGAATGAGCCATCGTCTGCCCAAGCACAAGCAAAGAAGGAGAAGGCAAGGAAGGAGAAAGCTGCCAAGATGCCAACTCAAGAGGAGGCATCTGAGTATTTCTTGAAAACTAAACAAGAGCAGCTTGGTTACCTGATTGCATCCACCCTGCGGATTGAGAAAGGACTAGCCACCCTAACTCAGAACCAGGCAAGCCTAGAGAGAATCATGGAACAAAAGTTCTATGACTTGGATGTCAAGGTGACAGAGATTCAGACTGCAGTGGAGCAGCTCCAGGATGACATGCAGGAGAGGAGAGGCAGGACTACCACTCATGCCTTTGCCAGAGTGCCACGAGGTCCGAGGTCATCTGCCGTGCTAGTTGCTGACACAAGAGCCACCACTTCTGCACCAGCTACAGCTTCAGTTCCACCAACTCCAGCGTCTACTTCAGCATCTACAGAAGCCTTCGTTCTTGGAGTGATCCGGACTCCACCACCACCTGAAGATCAAGCCTGAGCGTCGATCTAGCACTATTCATTTTCTAGGAACTTTTTGGTAACTTGTTGCCAAAGGGGGAGAAAAATGTATAGATCATAGGCTTTGAGAGAGAGAGAGTGTTGCTTTTCTCTCTTGCTTTATTTGGTGGTTTTTCGAACTTGTTTGCTTTTGAGTGCTTGAGATACTATGTCATTGCTTGTGAGACATTGATGATCATGTGTTTGATCATAAGCTACACTTAATGCTTGCTTAATGCTATTATCTTATCTATCTTATGTGATCATTCACTATTCTTGGTGATGAGTGCATGTATTTCATTCTTATCATTTTAAGCGCTCCACCAAGATGTATGTGACATGGAAGAGTAACCCATGACTCTAACTCCTTGTGCATTTGCAGTACAAAGCAAATTTTAAATATGCACAAACTTAGGGGGAGCTCTTACTTATCACATACTTCTCAAAGCGACAATATATTTCATGCTTATTATCATTTGTCGAAGCTTTGATCTATATGTTGTCATCAATTACCAAAAAGGGGGAGATTGAAAGTGCAACTATCCCTAGGTGGTTTTGGTAATTCATAACAACATATAGCTCATTGAGCTAATGCTATTCCAAGATGATTATTTCAGGAAAGCTCAATGATTGGCATGGCATGGATGTGAAAGTGGAACCCTCAAAATGCTAAGTACAAAGGATTGGCTCAAGCTCAAAAGCTCAAGACTCTTCATTTTATATTTTAGTGATCCAAGATCACATTGAGTCTTTAGGAAAAGCCAATACTATCAAGGAGGGATGAGGTGTTGCTTAATGAGCCTCTTGCTTCATGTGCTTAGTGATATGCTCCAAAACCCTCAACTACTTTCCCATATCCACATATGACCTAAACCCTAAGCCAAACTCGGTCCTACCGATTCTTCCTATCCGGCGCCACCGAGTTTCACTTGTCATAAGCCACTGCCAAACCCTAGCAATTAGGTTCTACTGATAGGGATCTCGGTCTCACCGAGATGGGATTGCAAACTCTCTGTTTCCCTTTCGTAACTTTTCGGTCTCACCGAAAGAGCGAATCGGTCCCACCGAGATTGCAATGTAAATTCAGTGTTTCCCCTTTGTAACTTTTCGGTCTCACCGAAAGAGCAAATCGGTCCCACCGAGTTTGCCTGACCAACTCTCTGGTTAGCTAATTACCAAATTCGGTCTCACCGAGTGTGTGTAATCGGTCTCACCGAGATTACGTTATGCCCAAACCCTAACCATATCGGTCCTACCGAGTTGCATGTCAGTCCTACCGAAAATTTCTAACGGTCACTAGGTTTACATTTTCAGACTGACCAAATTTGTTGATTCGGTCCCACCGAGATTGGAAAACTGTGTGTAACGGTTGGATTTTGTGTGGAGGCTATATATACCCCTCCACCTCCTCTTCATTCGAAGAGAGAGCCATCAGAGCGCATACACCATTCCAACTCATATGTTCTGAGAGAGAACCACCTACTCATGTGTTGAGACCAAGATATTCCATTCCTACCATATGAATCTTGATCTCTAGCCTTCCCCAAGTTGCTTTCCACTCAAATCTTCTTTCCACAAAATCCAAATCCTATGAGAGAGAGTTGAGTGTTGGGGAGACTATCATTTGAAGCACAAGAGCAAGGAGTTCATTACCTACACACCATCTGTTACTTCTTGGAGAGTGGTGTCTCCTAGATTGGCTAGGTGTCACTTGGGAGCCTCCGACAAGATTGTGGAGTTGAACCAAGGAGTTTGTAAGGGCAAGGAGATCGCCTACTTCGTGAAGATCTACCGCTAGTGAGGCAAGTCCTGTGTGGGCGATGGCCATGGTGGGATAGACAAGGTTGCTTCTTCGTGGACCCTTTGTGGGTGGTTGCTTCTTCGTGGACCCTTCGTGGGTGGAGCTCTGTGTGGACTCGCGCAACCGTTACCCTTTGTGGGTGGAGCCCTCCGTGGACTCTCGCAACCGTTACCCTTTGTGGGTTGAAGTCTCCATCAACATGGATGTAGGATAGCACCACCTATCCGAACCACGGGAAAAACATCCGTGTCTCCAATTGCGTTTGAATTCTCCAAACCCTTCCCTTTACATTCTTGCAAGTTGCATGCTTTACTTTCCGTTGCCAATATACTCTTTGAATGCTTGCTTGAATTGTGTGATGATTGCTTGACTTGTCCTAAAATAGCTAAAATCTGCCAAGAAATAAAATTGGGAAAAGGTTAAGTTTTTATTTGGTCAAGTAGTCTAATCACCCCCCTCTAGACATACTTTCGATCCTACAATGAAGTTTGTGGAGTATTTAAGCTTGCAGGTATGCCCGAGGATGTTATCAAGAAGAAGGTATTCCCTTTATCTTTGAAGGGAAAGGCATTGACATGGTTTAGGCTATGTGATGATATGGGATGATGGAACTACAACCGATTGAAATTGGAATTTCATCAGGAGTTTTATCCTATGCATCTTGTTCATTGTGATCGTAATTATATATATAATTTTTGGCCTCCCGAAGGAGAAAGCATCACTCAAGCTTGGGGGAGGCTTAAGTCAATGTTATATTCATGCCCCAATCATGAGCTCTCAAGAGAAATTATTATTCAAAAAATTTATGCTCGACTTTCTCTCAATAATCGCTCCATGCTCGATACTTCTTGTACTAGCTCCTTTATGATGAAGACTATTGAATTCAAATGGGATTTATTGGAAAGAATAAACGCAACTCTGAAGACTGGGACCTCGACAAAGGTAAGGAGTCAGGTATAACACCTAAGTTTGATTGTGTTAAATCTTTTATGGATACCGATGCTTTCTGTGAATTTAGCACTAAATATGGACTTGACTCTGAGATAGTATCTTCTTTATGTGAATCATTTGCTACTCATGTTGATCTCCCTAAGGAGAAGTGGATTAAATATAATCCTCCCATTGAAGTAAAAGTAGTTGCACCTATTAAAGTTGAAGAAAAGACTATCACTTATAATGATTCTGTTGTTCCTATTGTAGGCATGCCTGTTATTTTTGTTAAAATAGGAGACTTGTTGTAGGCATGCCTGTTATTTTTGTTAAAATAGGAGATCATTGCTATCTTGGCTTGTGTGATATGGGTGCTAGTGCAAGTGCAATACCTCATTCCTTATACAAAGAAATTATGTATGATATTGCACCTGCTGAGATAGAAGAGATTGGTGTTACAATTAAACTTGCCTAGAGACACTATTTCACCAGTTGGGATTGTTAGAGATGTTGAAGTCTTGTGTGGGAAAGCAAAATATCCTGCTGATTTTCTTGTTCTTGGTTCCCCACAAGATAACTTTTGTCCCATTATATTTGGTAGACCCTTCTTGAATATTGTTAATGCTAGGATCGATTGCAAAAAGGATGTTGTTACTATTGGTTTGGGGGATATGCCTCATGAGTTTAATTTTGCTAAATTTCATAGACAACCCCATGATAAAGAATTTCCTAGTAAAGATGAAATTATTGGTCTTGCTTCTATTGTCGTGCCTCCTAATGATCCTTTAGAACAATATTTGCTCGACAATGAAAATGATATATTTATGAATGAAAGAAGGGAAATGGATGAAGTATTATTTAAACAGGGACCTATTTTGAAACACAACTTGCCTGTTGAAATCCTTGGGGATCCTCCTCCACCCAAGGGTGATCCTGTGTTTGAGCTTAAACCTTTACCTGATACTCTTAAATATGCTTATCTCGATGAGAAAGACATATATCTTGTTATTATTAGTGCTAACCTTTTAGAGCATGAAGAAAAGAAATTATTGAAAACTCTGAAGAAGCACCGTGCTGCTATTGGATATACTCTTGATGATCTTAAGGGCATTAGTCCCACTCTATGCCAGCACAAAATAAAATTGGAGAAAGATGTGAAACCAGTTGTTGATCACCAACGACGGTTAAATCCTAAGATGAAAGAAGTGGTAAGAAAAGAAATACTAAAGCTTCTGGAGGCAGGTATAATTTATCCCATTGCTGATAGTCAATGCGTAAGTCCTGTCCATTGTGTCCCTAAGAAGGGAGGTATTACTATTGTTCCTAATGATAAAGATGAATTGGTCCCACAAAGAATAGTTACAGGTTATAGAATGGTAATTGATTTCTGCAATTTAAATAAAGCTACTAAAAAGGATCATTACCCTTTACCTTTTATTGATCAAATGCTAGAAAGATTATGCAAACATACAAAAAATTCCTTTCTAGATGGTTATTTTGGTTTCTTTCAAATACCTGTGACAAAAGGGGATCAAGAAAAGACAACTTTTACTTGCCCTTTTGGTACCTTTGCTTATAGACATATGCCTTTTGGTTTATGCAATGCACCTGCTACCTTTCAAATATGTATGACTGCTATATTCTCTGACTTTTGTGAAAAGATTATTGAGGTATTCATGGATGATTTTTCTGTATATGGAACTTCTTTTAATGATTGCTTAAGCAACCTTGATCGAGTTTTGCAGAGATGTGAAGAAACTAATCTCGTCTTGAATTGGAAGAAGTGCCACTTTATGGTTAATGAAGGTATTGTCTTGGGGCATAAAATTTCTGAAAGAGGTATTGAACTTGGTAAAGCTAAAGTTGATGCTATTGAAAATATGTCGTGTCCTAAGGTCATTAAAGGTATAAGAAGTTTCCTTGGTCATGATGGTTTTTATAGGAGGTTCATTAAGGACTTCTCTAAAATTTCTCGGCCTCTGACTAATCTCTTACAAAAAGATGTTCCTTTTGTCTTTGATGATGATTGTGTAGAAGCATTTGAAATACTTAAGAAAGCTTTGATTTTTGCACCTATTGTTTAGACTCCTGATTGGAATTTACCATTTGAAATCATGTGTGGTGCTAGTGATTATGTTGTAGGGGCTGTTCTAGGATAAAGAGTTGATAAGAAATTAAATGTTATCCAATATTCTAGTAAAACTCTAGATAGTGCTCAAAGAAATTATGCTACTACTGAAAAGGAGTTTTTAGCAGTTGTATTTGCTTGTGATAAGTTCAGACCTTATATAGTTGATTCTAAAGTAACTGTTCACACTGATCATGTTGCTATTAAATATCTTGTGGAAAAGAAAGATGCTAAACCTAGACTTATTAGATGGGTTCTCTTGCTACAAGAATTTGATTTGCATATTATTGATAGAACGGGAGCTGAGTACCCCGTTGCAGACAACTTGTCTAGGTTAGAGAATGTTCTTGATGACCCAATACCTATTGATGATAGCTTTCCTGATGAACAATTAGCTGTCATAAATGCTTCTCATACTGCTCCATGGTATGTTGATTATGCTAATTACATTGTTGCTAAATTTATACCACCTAGCTTCACATACCAGCAAAAGAAAAAGTTTTTCTATGATTTAAGACATTACTTCTTGGATGAACCACACCTTTATAAAGAAGGAGTAGATGGTGTTATTAGATGTTGTGTACCTGAGCATGAACAGGAATAGATCCTACGCAAGTGTCATTCCGAGGCATATGGAGGACACCATGCTGGAGATAGAACTGCACATAAGGTATTGCAATCAGGTTTTTATTGGCCTACTCTCTTCAAGGATGCCCGTAAGTTTGTCTTTTCTTGTGATGAATGTCAAAGAATTGGTAATATTAGTAGACGTCAAGAAATGCCTATGAATTATTCACTTGTTATTGAACCATTTGATGTTTGGGGCTTTGATTATATGGGACCGTTTCCTTCCTCTAATGGGTATACACATATTTTAGTTGTTGTTGATTACATTACTAAGTGGGTAGAACCTATTCCAACTAGTAGTGTTGATCATAACACCTCTATTAAGATGCTTAAAGAAGTTATTTTTCCGAGGTTTGGAGTCCCTAGATACTTAATGACTGATGGTGGTTCACATTTTATTCATGGTGCCTTTCGTAAAATGCTTGCTAAGTATGATGTTAATCATAGAACTGCATCTCCATATCACCCACAGTCTAATGGTCAAGTAGAATTGAGTAATAGAGAGCTTAAATTAATTTTGCAAAAGACTGTTAATAGATCTAGAAATAATTGGTCCGAGAAACTTGATGATGCATTATGCGCTTATAGAACTGCATATAAAAATCCTATGGGTATGTCTTCGTATAAGATGGTTTATGGAAAAGCATGTCACTTACCTCTCGAACTAGAACATAAGGCATATTGGGCCATTAAAGAGCTCAATTATGATTTCAAACTTGCCGGTGAGAAGAGGTTATTTGACAATAGCTCACTTGATGAATCGAGAACCCAGGCCTATAAGAATGCCAAACTGTTTAAAGAAAAAGTTAAAAGATGGCATGACAAAAGGATACAAAAATGTGAGTTTAATGTAGGTGATTATGTATTGTTATACAACTCTCGTTTAAGATTCTTTGCAGGTAAACTCCTTCCTAAATGGGAAGGCCCTTACGTCATCGAGGAGGTCTATAATTCTGGTGCAATAAAAATCAACAACTTCGAAGGCACAAATCCGAGGGTGGTGAACGGTCAAAGAATCAAACATTATATCTCAAGTAACCCCATAAATGTTGAAACTAATTTTACTGAAACCGTAACCCCAGAGGAATACATAAAGGACACTTTCCAGAGCGTTTCAGACTCCGGAAAGTAATAGGTATGAGGTACGGTAAGTAAACCGACTCCAAAACAGTTCTAATATCATTTTTTCTCTGTTTTGGAATATTTAAGAAAATAGGAAAATAAGAAGCAGTCCGGGAAGGACACGAGGCTTCCACAAGGGTGGAGGGCGCGCCCCCTACCCCCCTGGGCGCGCCCCTGCCTCGTGGGCACCTCGTGTGCTCTTCGGACTCCGTTTTCTTGCACGATACTTCTTTCGGTCGGTAAAAATCCATTATATAATCTCCCGAAAGTTTTGACCACCGTATCACGCAAATATCTTTTGTCCTTGTTTCGA
This sequence comes from Triticum urartu, assembly GCF_056163025.1. Classification (NCBI taxonomy): domain Eukaryota; kingdom Viridiplantae; phylum Streptophyta; class Magnoliopsida; order Poales; family Poaceae; genus Triticum; species Triticum urartu. The sequence goes on from NC_141874.1 coordinate 159,316,513, forward strand.
GCTATTTCTGCTGCAGATTAAAGCAATATGTCATCCCAAGATTCGGAGGGAGAAAGCTATGTGGCTGATTACCTTGCAGATCATTAGGTCTACGGGGACTTGGAGCATTGTGGTTGGACCACGGAGGAAGAAGAAGACTATGAGCCTAGGGGAAAGGAGGAGACGAGCTTAGATGAAGATGAAATCCCATTACCTCAACCTGGGGACATGAATGTAGAGTTCAAAAAGTCAAGCCTCCCCGATAGAGAAAAGAAACCTAAGATCAAGTTTATCCCTTTTCGCCTCTTGTAGGAGAATAAGCAGGAACTATGCAAAAAGATATTAAGCCTTGAGCAGGAGATTGATGACCTGAGGGAGCAAAATTATATCCTCAAGCACAAATTAAGGAAGAAGCACATCCCATCAACAACTCCATCATCACCACCTCCGAAGAAAGAGACATAAGCACACGGGTGTGGGCACTCCCCTTGGCAATTGCCAAGCTTGGGGGAGTGCCCCGGTATCGTATCACCATCACACTTTTATCTTTACCCTTTTTTTCTTAGTTCGATCCTTTTGGTAATATCTTGATCTAGTAGAATAAAGTTTTAGTATGATCTAGTTTTGAGTTTTGCTTTATGATCCTTCCATGTAATCGAGTCCGTGAGCTATATATAATAAAGATTAGTATTGAGTCAAAGGCTTGATTATCTTGCTATGATCTTGAGGGAATAAAATAAAAGAGAAAGAATAAAAAGAAATAAAGAGATCATATGGATATTATGGAGAGTAATGACTTCACATATAAAGAGTATGATCAATAAAAGTTGTTGAAAGTTGACAAACATAGTTTTGGTCATCGTTGCAATTAATAAGAAGTAATAAAGAAAGAGAGGTTTTCACATATAAATATACTATCTTGGACATCTTTTATGATTGTGAGCACTCATTAAAATATGACATGCTAAAGAGTTGATGTGGGACAAGGAAGACAACTTAATGGCTTATGTTTTCTTACATCCGAAATAAATTATATTGTCATGGATCATTCAACATGTTGAGCTTGCCTTTGCCTCTCATGCTAGCCAAATTCTTTGCACCAAGTAGAGATACTACTTGTGCTTCCAAATATCCTTAAACCCAGTTTTGCCATAAGAGTCCACCATATCTACCTACGGATTGAGTAAGATCCTTCAAGTAAGTTGTCATCGTTGCAAGTAATAAAAACTCCTCTCTAAATATGTATGACTTATTAGTGTGGAGAAAATAAGCTTTGTATGATCTTGTGATGTGGAAGAAATAAAAGCGACGGACTACATAATAAAGGTCCATATCACAAGTGGCAATATAAAGTGACTTTCTTTCGCATTAAGATTTTGTGCATTCAACCATAAAAGCACATGACAACCTCTGCTTCCCTCTGCGAAGGGCCTATCTTTTATTCTTGTCTATTACTTCATACAAGAGTCATGGTGATCTTAACCTTTCCTTTTTACATTTTATCCTTTGGCAAGCACAATGTGTTGGAAAGATCCAGATATATATAGCTAATTGGATGTGAGTTTTTATGAATTATTATTGTTGACATTACCCTTGAGGTAAAAGGTTGGGAGGCAAAACTATATGCCCCTATCTTTCTCTGTGTCCGATTAAAACTTCATACGCATAAATATTGCATGAGTGTTAGCAATTGTGAAAGACTAAATGATAGTTGAGTATGTGGACTTGCTAAAAAACTATTATATTGACTCTTTCTGATGTTATGATAAATTGCAATTGCTTCAATGACTGAGATTATAGTTTGCTAGTTTTCAATGAAGTTTCTGATTCATACTTGCAATTGTGATTGAATTGTTACTTTAGCATAAGAAATCAAATGACAATATATATATATATATGTTGCTGCTATAAGAATCATGATGCCCTCATGTCCGTATTTTATTTTATCGACACCTCTGTCTCTAAACATGTGGGCATATTTTTTGATATCGGCTTTCGCTTGAGGACAAGCGAGGTCTAAGATTGGGGGAGTTGATACGTCCATTTTGCATCATGCTTTTATATTGATATTTATTGCAAAATGGGTTGTTATTACACCTTATATCATAATACTTATGCCTATTCTCTCTTATTTTACAAGGTTTACATGAAGAGGGAGAATGCCGGCAGCTGGAATTCTGGGCTGGAAGAGGAGCAAATATTAGAGACCTATTCTGCACATCTCCAAAAGTCCTGAAATTTCACGGGAGCACGTTTCAAAATATAAAAAAATTGAGTGAAAGAAGTACCAGAGGGGGGCCACCCACCATCCACGAGGGTGGGGGCGCGCCCTACCCCCCTGGGCGCGCCCCTGCCTCGTGGGCCCCCTGGCAGCCCTCTGATGCCCATCTTTGGCTATATGGAGTATTTCATCCTGGAAAAAATAAGAAGCAAGCTTACGAGACGAAACTCCGCCGCCACGAGGCAGAACCAATGTATGGCTCCGGTGGAGCTGTTCTGCCGGGGAAACTTCCCTCCGGGAGGGGGAAATCATCACCATTGTCGTCACCATCGATCCTCTCATCGAGAGGGGGTCAATCTCCATCAACATCTTCACCAGCACCATCTCATGTCAAACCCTAGTTCATCTCTTGTATCCAATCTTTGTCTCAAAACCTCAGATTGGTACCTGTGGGGTGCTAGTAGTGTTGATTACTCCTTGTAGTTGATGCTAGTTGGTTTATTCGGTGGAAGATCATATGTTCAGATCCTTTATGCATATTAATACCCCTCTTATTATGAACATGAATATGATTTGTGAGTAGTTACGTTTGTTCCTGAGGACATGGGAGAAGTCTTGCTATAAGTAGTCATGTGAATTTGGTATTCGTTCGATATTTTGATGAGATGTATGTTGTCTTTCCTCTAGTGGTGTCATGTGAACGTCGACTACATGACACTTCACCATTGTTTGGGCCTAGAGGAAGGTATTGGGGAGTAATAAGTAGATGATGGGTTGCTAGAGTGACAGAAGCTTAAACCCTAGTTTATGAGTTGCTTCATAAGGGGCTGATTTGGATCCATATGTTTCATGCTATGGTTAGGTTTACCTTAATACTTCTTTTGTAGTTGCGGATGCTTGCAAGAGGGGTTAATCTTAGGTGGGATGTTTGTCCAAGGAAGGACAGTACTCAAGCACTAGTCCACCCACATATCAAATTATCAAAGTACCGAACGTGAATCATATGAACGTGATGAAAACTAGCTTGACGACAATTCCCATGTGTCCTCGGGAGCGTTTTCCTTTATATAAGAGTTTTTCCAGCCTTGTCCTTTTCTACAAAAAGGATTGGGCCATCTTGCTGCACCTTATTTACTTTTATTACTTGTTACCCGTTACAAATTACCTTATCACAAAACTATCTGTTACCGATAATATCAGTGCTTGCAGAGAATACCTTACTGAAAACTGCTTATCATTTCCTTCTGCTCCTCGTTGGGTTCGACACTCTTACTTATCGAAAGGACTACGACAGATCCCCCATACTTGTGGGTCATCATCCCCCGTTATTATCCAAAAGAGAGCAAGAAACTAAGCTTGGGGATGCCCCCGAGTGGCATCCCCTCTTTCTTCTAACAACCATCGGTATTTTACTCGAAGCTATATTTTTATTCATCACATACTATGTGTTTTGCTTGGAGCGTCTTGTATGATATGAGTCTTTGCTTGTTTTATTTTGTGTTTTAAGTCTTGATCCCTTGCTGGACACACCTATTTGAGAGAGCCAAAATTATGTCATGACTTGTTAGAATTGCTCTATATGCTTCACTTAAATTTTTATGAGCTATGGACTTGCCCTAGTGCTTCACTTATATCTTTTTAAGCATGGTGTGCATTAGTATTTTTGAAGAAATGCTCTCTTGCTTCACTTAGATTTATTTGAGAGTTAGTAAATTTTTTAAGAAATTCTCTCTTGCTTCACTTAAATTAATTTGAGAGAAAGAAATATTATGCTCATGATCTTCACTTATATTTGTTTGACCTTATCAAAATCAACACATAAAAATTAGTCCCAAAGTGAAAGATATCCAAGAAGGATATAATAAAAACTTTCATGAAGATCATTGGACAAAATAAACTTGATTCTTAGTAATAGTTTTAAGATATGATGATGTGATATGTGAGTTATGTTGATGAGTAATTATGCTTTAGTAAGAATATTGGTGTTAAGGTTTGTGATTCCCTATGCAAGCACGAAAGTCAATAGTTATGCAATGAAATTATACCCTACTTGCGGTGCATTATTTGGTGTTAATTATTCTTAATGCTCGCTTATAAGATTATTCATTTCTTGGTTGGTCACTTCTCAATCTTTTGCTAGCCTTCATTTTGCACTAAGTATGATCACTACTTGTGCATCCAAAAACCTTTAAACCAATTTTGCCACATGAGTCCACTATATCTACCTATATGCGGTATTATTTAGCTGTTCTAAGAAAATTTGTATGTGCCATCTCTAATTTTCAAAATAAACTTCTCTTTTGTGTGTTCGTTTTGCTCGCGGAGTGGTGAGGGGTGGCTATTATTTTCCATGCTAGATTTGTTATTCTCACGATGAGTGTTTATTCACTTGTCATTGCATGAGAGTAAGGCAAAGGTATTAGGGATGCCCAGTCCCGAAATGAAAAATGAATTTACATTATGTTGTCAAATAATAAATTCCTTGGAAAGTGTTGGTATGGAGGGCAACCATGGATACGGCTAGCCATGGTGTCGGCGTTCTGGGAACGGGGGTCCCCAGACTTGCCTGCCTGCGGCCCGCGGCGTGGCGGAGCCAGCAGGCCATGCAGCCCATCTTCACCAAAAAAGCATCCAAGACCCTCGCGAGGGGCCAAGCCTCGCGAGGCGGACGATGCAAGACCTCCTCGGGAGTGGCCTAGCTAGGCAGGCTCATGAGGAGTGGATATATCAAGGCGAGGCGAACCTCACGAGGCTCTCGTGACGTGAGCCATGACGATCGGCACCAGGTGGGCGCCAGCGCGCGCAGCATCCTTGTTTCCTCTTTGGTGCAAAGGGGGCAAGCACAGCCGCGAAAGAGGAAACAAAAAAGCTCACCGAAATGGCAGCCTTTGCTTGATGCATCGGTACTCCGCGGTTGCGCTTGCCCCCTTTGCACCAAAGAGGAAACAAGGACGCTACGCGCGCTGGCGCCCGCCTGGTGCCGATCGTCATGGCTCACGTCACAAAAGCCTCGTGAGGTTCGCCTCTCCTTGATATCTCTGCTCCTCGTGAGCCTGCCTAGCTAGGCCACTCCCGAGGAGGTCTTGCGCCGTCCGCCTTGAGTATTGGGTATAGTTAATATGCGAGTGTGTTTTATAAGAGAAGATGGAGGCTATATGATCGTACTTGAGTATTAGGTATAGTTAATATGCGAGTGTGTTTCATGAATGGATCAATGATTGAGCATGATGGGCTAGGGATAACTTAATTTAGCGTTGATATTTTGAAAGACATGGTTGCTTGTTGATATGCTTGAGTATTTAAATTATCATGTCAAAACTAGACTATTGATTTGAACAATATAAAAGTCTAAATTTCCATGCTATAAAGAAAAGAAATATGATATGACATGTTAGGCAGCATTCCACATCAAAAATTCTATTTTTATCGCTTACCTACTCGAGGACAAGTAGGAGTTAAGCTTAAGGATGCTGATACGTCTCCAATGTATCTATAATTTTTTATTGTTCCATGCTGTTATATTATAAATCTTGGATGTTTTATAATCATTTTATACTCATTTTATATCATTTTTGGTACTAACCTATTGACATAGTGCCAAGTGCTAGTTGCTGTATTTTGCACGTTTTTTTACATCGCAGAAAATCAATACCAAACGGAGTCCAAATGCCACGAAACTTTATGGAGATTTTTTATGGACCAGAAGACACGTAATGGGCCCTGGCTGCGCCTGGGGGTGCTCCGAGGAGAGCACAACTCACCAGGGCGCGCCTGGTGCGCCCTTGTGGGTTGTGCCCACCTCGGGTGCCCCCCGGACCGCCTCTTTGCTCTATAAATACCCCAATATTCCCAAAACCCTCGGGGAGTCGACGAAATATTGATCCAGCCGCCGCAGAGTCCAGAACCACCAGATCCAATCTAGACACCATCTCGGATGGGGTTCACCACCTCCATTGGTGCCTCTCCAATGATGCATGAGTAGTTCTTTGTAGACCTTCGGGTCCGTAGTTAGTAGCTAAATGGCTTCCTCTCTCTCTCTCTCTCGCTGATTCTCAATACAATGGTCTCTTGGAGATCCATATGATGTAACTCTTTTGCGGTGTGTTTGTTTGGATCGATGAACTTTGAGTTTATGATCAGATCTATCTTTTGATATCCATGAAAGTATTTGAGTTTCTTTGATCTCTTTTATGCATGATTGCTTATAGCCTCGTATTTTTCTTCGATATTTGGGTTTTGTTTGGCCAACTTGATCTATTTTATCTTGCAATGGGAAGAGGTGCATTGTAGTGGGTTCGATCTTACGGTGCTTGATCCAAGTGATAGAAGGGGAACCGACACATATGTATTGTTGCTATTAAGGATAAAACGATGGGGTCTATCTCTACATAGATAGATATTGTCTACATCATGTCATCGTTCTTATTGCATTACTCCATTTCCCCATGAACTTAATACACTAGATGCATGCTGGATAGCGGTCGATGTGTGGAGTAATAGTAGTAGATGCAGGCAGGGGTCGGTCTACTAATCTTGGATGTGATGCCTATGTAATGATCATTGCTTGGATATCGTCATGATTATTTGAAGTTTTGTCAATTGCCCAACAGTAATTTGATCACCCACCGTTTGCTATTTTTCTCGAGAGAAGCCACTAGTGAAACCTACGGCCCCCGGGTCTCTTTCTCATATTATTTGCCTTTGCGATCTATTTGCCTTTGCTTTTATTTTCAGATCTATTAAACCAAAAATACGAAAATACCTTGCTGCAATTTATTTTATTTGGCGTTCGATCTATCAATATTTACAACTCTCTCACATCCGTTTGCCCATCTGGGGCGCCGCTACCCGAAAGGGATTGACAACCCCTTTTACACGTGGGTTGCGAGTGGTTGTTATTTGTGTGCAGGTGCTATTTACGTTGTGTTGCTTGGGTCTCCTACTAGTTCGATAACCTTGGTTTCACATCTCAGGGAAATACCTACCGCCGTTGTGCTGCATCATCCCTTCCTCTTTAGGGAAATACCGACGTAGCTTCAAGCGACATCATATAGTGATCATTTATGCCTTGTTTATTTCAGTCATTCACAATGTGTTGTTCATTATGTGCAAGTCAGAACTGTGCCGCTCGACTACATCAGTACTAGTTTGAACGGCTATATTTGGTTCCAGTTATTCCTGGTGTAGTTAACACATGCCCTTTATTTCAGTTTTACACATTTATCTAATGTGTTGTTTAAGCATTACCTACATTCTATTCATTTTCAACAATACCAGTTTGACTTGCAATATTTGATGGTTGTTAAGCCTGCTGTCGGTAACATTGCCTTCCATTTTATATCTGCTTTAACAGCATGCTGAAACCAACACATTCAAGCTATCATTTAGAGATGATGTTGTTTATCTTTGCTATATTTCTTTGATGTTAAGGTTGTTGTACTTATCATGCCTTTCCACTACTTATGCAGGACAACAACGGGAGTGGCCACGATTTTCCACCGAGGTTAGCTTCATCCCTCGGCTTGTACTCCCCCCGTCGTTCCATAATGTAGTGCATATAGATCCAGGCCTGGACACTTGTTAGCTTCTAATATTGACTTGTTGCTTGTAGGTACATATGCCCTTGGCAAGGATCCATGCATCAACCCTTTTTGTGTATGGGGTAATGATATATTCATCAACAAGCATCAAGTGAGGAAACTGATAAGGATTATTAGCAAAAAGATACGAATGGTGCCAAGCAAATTATTTGTTTATGCTCTATCCAACACAACAGTGAGTTGTAGGATGGTAACTACAAACTCTGCAGCCTTCTTTTTTTACTGCCCATAATGAGTTGTTAGACAACAATGTCTGAATCTTTTTCGTTTGCAGTGGTTCCCGAAGCAGTTCACTCAAGATTACCTCGCAAAGTACATGATTGGTGGACATGCAATGAAGGTTAAAGTATTTCATCCAGACTACAATGAGCATCGAGAAGTCGTGATGAAGACAGTGAAGGATGGATGGGCAACCATCACAAGGGGTTAGCCTAGAGTCGTGCACGCATTACGCATGGAGGAGGGCACAATATGGGCATTCCACTTCACCTTCTCCAGCAACAAGAATGTCTTTCGCCTCTATCTTTACAGTCATTAGTACAACTGTGGTTCATCATTTTTACTTGGTGCTTCTATAGTTCTTCAGTATATGTACCTGTGCATCGAATTATGCATTGGTGGCTGAACCTATATTTGTAATAAACATGGTTGGATATGAAATAAGTGATTTCCTACTTTAAATTCAAAACATGTTATTTTTAAATTAGGGATTACACTGCACACGGTTTGCGAAAGCGAAACGTCTGCGATGGATGTGGAGATCAGAAACGTTTATAGGATCCACTACGTGTGCGATCAATCTCCACTGCTGTAGGATCAAAAGTATGTGTAGAGGGGGTGATTAGACTACTTGAAAAAATAAAAATCTAGCCTTTTCCCAATTTTAAATCTTGGCAGATTTTAGCAACTTAGAACAAGTCAAGTAATCAACCTACACATGCAAGTCTAAAGAGTATAGCAGCGGAATGTAAAACATTGCACATGAAGGTAAAGGGAAGAGTTTGGAGGGAGCAAACACAATGTAGACACGGAGATTTTTGGCGTGGTTCCGATAGGTGGTGCTATCGTACATCCACGTTGATGGAGACTTCAACCCACGAAGGGTAACGGCTGCGCGAGTCCACGGAAGGCTCCACCCACGAAGGGTCCACGAAGAAGCAACCTTGTCTATCCCACCATGACCATCGCCCACGAAGGACTTGCCTCACTTGGGTAGATCTTCACGAAGTAGGCGATCTCCTTGCCCGTACAAACTCCTTGGGTCAACTCCACAATCTTGTCGGAGGCTCCCAAGTGACACCTAACCAATCTAGGAGACACCACTCTCCAAAAGGTAATAGATGGTGTGTTGATGATGAACTCCTTGCTCTTGTGCTTCAAATGATAGTCTCCCCAACACTCAACTCTCTCTCACAGATTTGGATTTGGTGGAAAGATGATTTGAGTGGAAAGAAACTTGGGGAAGGCTAGAGATCAAGATTCTTGTGGTTGGAATGAAATATCTTGGTCTCAACACATGAGTAGGTGGTTCTCTCTCAGAAAATGTGTGCTGGAAGTGTAGGCACGTTTTGATAGCTCTCTCCACAAATGGAGGATGGGTGGAGGGGTATATATAGCCTCCACACAAAATCTAACCGTTACACACAATTTACCAAACTCGGTGAGACCGAATTATGAAACTCGGTCAGACCGGTTTAGTTCAAAATGTGAACGTTAGGATTTTCGGTGGGACCAACATGTCAACTCGGTGGGTCCGATTTCATTAGGGTTAGGGCATAACGTAATCTCGGTGAGACCAATCACAAAAACTCGGTAGGACCGATTTCTGTAATAGGCAAACAGAGAGTTGGTCAGGCAAACTTGGTGGGACTGAATCGCTCATTTCAGTGAGACCGAAACATTACGAAAGGGAAACAGAGAGTTTGCATTGCGAACTCGGTGGGACCGATCGCTCATCTCGGTTGGACTGAAACATTACAAACGGAAACAGAGAGTTTGCAATCCCATCTCGGTGAGACCGAGATCCCTATCGGTGAGACCAAAGTGACTAGGGTTGCTGGCAATGGCTATGTCAAATGAACTCGGTGGCGCCGGATAGATAATTTCAGTGGGGCCGAGTTTGACTTTTGGTTTGGGACATATGTGGATATGAGAAAGTGGTTGAGGGCTTTTGGAGCATATCACTAAGCATTTTGAGCAAGCAAGCCATTAAGCAACACCTCATCCCCTTTTAATAGTATTGGCTTTTCCTATGGACTCAATGTGATCTTAGATCACTAAACTGAAAATGTAGAGTCTTGAGCTTGAGCCAATATCTGACCGCAGCATTTTGAGGGGTCCACATTCCTAATCCATGCCATGCCAATCATTGAACTTTCTGAAATGATCATCTTGAAATAGCATTAGTTCAATGAGCTATATGTTATTAGGCATTACCAAAACCACCCAAGGATAGTTGTACTTTCAACTGCACACATGACATCCTCTTGAAAACTATTTGCATTACGCCACCTTGCGCAAATGTTTACCACATAAAAACTGTGTGTGATGGACAGCCTTTGCCACATAGTTTCTTCTATGCACCGTGTGTGATGCATTCAATAACGCAAACAATAAAATTGTTAATATCGTGTGCAATGGCAACACTATCACAAACGATTTAATGGGGAAAATTGTGTGTGATGTACCTATGAACGGAAACATTTTCCTCGGAGCGAGTGTGTGGGATGTACATAATGGAAACGTTTGGCGGGGACTGACTGTGCGGTATGTACTTGCGACCAGAAACAATTTCGCCTGTATAATTGTATTGTTTTAGCTCTACTGTTCGTATTTCCATATTTGAGTGCTCGCTGGTCGCACACGACCTCATTTTGCAGAGTGTGTGTGCCAGGAGGGAATAACCCCGACGGTTTTTGGGTCATGTGGGAAGGACCCCCCCTATTGACATCACTCACTTGGCGACGGTTTCGAACACCGTCGCGGAAGGGGGTTAAAAACCGTTTGTATAGCACCGACGCGTACCAGTGACAATGGACAGGACTTACCCATCTACTATCAGCAATAGGATAGATTATACCTGCTTCCAGAAGTTTTAATATTTCCGTTCTTACCACTTCTTTCATCTTCGGATTTAACCGACGTTGGTGATCAATAACGGGTTTAGCATCAGGTTACATATTAATCTTGTGCTGACATAGAGTGGGACTGATGCCCTTTAGGTGCTTCCTTAGAACTTTCAATAATCTGTCTTCTTCATGTTCTGAAAGGTTAGCACTAATAATAACAGGATAAATCTTTTTATCATCGAGATAAGCATATTTCAAAGTGTCTGGCAATTGTTTTAATTCAAACATAGGATCACCTTTAGGTAGAGGAGGACCTCCTAGTGTTTCAATAGGCAAATTGTGCTTAATCAGAGGTTGTTGTTCGAAGAAAATTCTATCTATTTCATTTCTTTCATGCATATGCATATCATTCTCATGGTCTAACAAATATTGTTCTAAAGGATCCGTAGGAGGTACAACAATAGAAGCAAGACCAATAATTTCATCCTTACTAGGCAATTCTTTTTTATGAGGTTTTCTACTAAACTTGGAAAAATTGAATTCATGAGACTCGTCACCAAAGCTAACACCGACAGTTTGTTTCTCACAATCTATTTTAGCATTAACGGTGTTCAAGAAAGGTCTACCAAAGATAATGGGTCAAAAGTCATCCTGTGGAGAACCAAGAACAAGAAAATTAGTAGGGTATTTTTATTTTCCCACACAAGACTTCAACATCTCTAACAATCCCAAGTGGTGTGATGGTGTCTCTATTAGCAAGTTTAATAGTAACATCTATGTCTTGTATTTCAGCGGGTGCTATGCCATTCATAGTTTCTTGATATAAGGTAAAAGGAATAGCACTCACGCTAGCACCTATGTCACATAAACCATGACAACAATGATCTCCTATTTTAACTGAGACAACAGGCATGCCAACCACGAGTCTATGTTTATCTTTCCCATCGGGTTTGGCAATTCTAGCGGCTTCACCAACGAAGTAAATACTAGGTTCTACCTTGATTTGTTCAGCTGGTTTAGGTGCTCTAATATTACTTTTATTGTCTGATACGTATCCAACATATCTATAATTTATGAAGTATTCATGATTTTTTATTATCATTCTTGGATGTTTTACAAACATTTTATATCAACTTTATATCATTTTTTGGGACCAACCTATTGACCCAATGTCCAGTGCTAGTTGTTGTTTTCTGCTTGTTTTTTTACATCGCAGGAAATCAATATCAAACGGAGTCCAAACACCGCGAAACTTTTTGTGGATTTTTTATGGACCAGAAGACCACCAATGGGCCAGAGCAGCACTTGGGGGTGCCCCGAGGGGGGCACAACCCATCAGGGTGCGCCAGGGGGCCCAGGCACGCCCAGGTGGGTTGTGCCCACCTCGGTGGCCTCCCGCACCCCATCTTTACCCTATAAATTCTCAAATATTCCAAAAACCCTCGGGGGTGTAGCGACCAGACCTCAAACGGTCCAATCTCTGTGCTCAGGTGTCATCCCTGGATTAGTAATGCTGACACCACACAGTACTTGAAGGATTTATAACAGAGTGGCAATCACACACTTATTACATCGACTATCTCAAAAGAGAACTTATTACAATAAATATGGCTTAAGGCCATCTAATAACGATAACAGCGGAAGGCTTGGAAGATAAGTGAGTCCATCAACTCCAACGACATCACTGAGTATAGAACCACGACCTAAAAACAGCTTAACCGTCGTCTGAAAAGTCTGCAACATTAACGTTGCAGCCCGAAACGGGTCAGCACATGGAATATGCTGGCAAAATAACACATAGAGAGTAATGGAAAGAAATAGGCTATTCTATATGCATATTTGGCTGGTGGAAAGCTCTATGGTTATAGTTTTGCGTAAAGCCAATTTTTCCCTACTGCAAAGGAATAAATTTTATTTAACTATCATGCTAGTTGTTAAACATTGAGAATGGTTGACAGCATTCTCAATCCCAATTAAGCATCATCATTAAAAAAACCAACAAAATTAATTTTAGAGTAACATGTTGAGATTCACATGATAATCCAGGTACTAGATACTCAAGATGTCCATAACCGGGGACACGGCTAATCATGATTAGTTTATACACTCTGTAGAGGTTTGCGCACTTTTCCCCACAAGACTCGATCGCCTCCGTTTGGTTTCTCGCACTACATGGTGTTTGAGAAGACGGATGACCGAGACATAGTCTTTCAGAAGTGATAGCACCTTACGATCGGGTAGACTGTTACACCTCCTTTCCCCTATATCTGCTAGTCTACCACTACAAGAGTTCGCACAACTTAATCAACTATGCTAGAGCCCATAATAGCTTGTGGCTGCACACGGAAGTTTCTAGCATGAATAATCTCATGATCCCTTTGAGCCTAGGTGGCGGTCCAAAAGAGAAACAGGCAATCGCTGGAATACCCAGGTGCCTCAATCCACCCAGATGTGTGTTTAAGTTGCCACCTTAAATAAACCTTTAATTAACAATCTCACATCTGTCATGGATACACTCACCCAATCCACGTCTACTAGCATAGCATGGCATAATAAGCAAACGTAGAAGTAACTCCCAAAGGTTTGATAATAACAGGTAATAGGTACTACCTCAGGTACTTCCCAAACCCACAATTTAATTAGATCCTAATCATGCAATGTGTGAGGATTGATCTAATGCAATAAAACTGGGTAGAGGGAAAGCATGATCAAAGTGTTACTTCCCTTGCTGCTGATCCGAGAAACCTAGCGATTCGAAGTAGCAAGCGGTGCACTCCGGGTACTCTATCGCAAACAAACAAGCATAAAATAAGTACTCAACTAATGCACAGGTAAAACTCAAATAAGAGATCTAACCAGAAAGTTCAACTTAAGAACTCCGGTTGGCAAAAAGAATCAAATCAAACGAAGCAACGAAAGACAAACGGCAAAAGAAACAAGCTTCGTTTACTATTCTGGATCTAGGGCAATTTTTATAGTGGCAAAAAACTTGTTTGATTTGGTTAAACGGAAAGAGGGTTTCGGGACGAAACTCCAGGCGCTTGAATCGCCTGATTCCGATAAACGAGCGAAAAGTTAGACTAATATGAAAATCGGTTCAGAAATCGCGATCAGAAAAATCGTGGATTTAATCCGAGAAAAAGAAAAATGACGAACGTTTGTTAAAACGAATGAACGGACAAACGCTCGATATTTAAATAAACCAGAAAAACCGATCTATTTAAAAAAACCGAAACTAAAAAAACCAACAAAACCGTCGGAAAACCGAACGGTTTTCGAAAAAAACCGGCGGCGGCGAGACAACCTCCAGCGGCGGATCCGGCGGGCGGCGATGTCGGCTGCGGCGGCGCTCCGGCAGGCGGCGGCGGGCGGTAGCGGGGCGGCACAGCGGCGCGGGCGGGCGGCGGCGGGCGGCTAGGACTAGCGTTGGGCGGGGGCACGGCTGGGCTAGGCCTGGGGCCTCGGGGCGCTTATAAGAAGGCCCGGCCAGGAGGAGTCCTGGCTGGTTACGGCCCAAGGTCGGTTCGGACTTTTTTTTAAAATAATTACGCTCGGAAAAAACAAAAGGAATACTAAACGGACTCCAAAAATCCCGAAATAAATTTTCCCCGGCTTCGAAAATCAAGCCGCACAGGATGGACATTTATTTGGGGCCTAAATGCAATTTTGAAAAACGCGCATTTTCCTAAATTCAAATAAAATAGCAAATAAAACCAAAATAAAATCGTATTTGATTTTTTTATTAAATCCCCAATATTTCTTTATTTTGGGAAAGTCATTTTATTCCCTCTCTCATAATATTTATAATAGAAATATTTGAAGATAAAATAAATAAAATCAAATGATCCTATTTTCAAAATTTGAGACAACTCAAATATGAAAATAACGAAATCCCCAACTCTCTCCGAGGGTCCTTGAGTTGTGTGAAATTTCTAGGATCAACCAAAATGCAATAAATATGATATGCAATGATGTTCTAGTGTATAACATTCCAAATTGAAATTTTGGGATGTTACAAACCTACCCCCTTTAAGATGAATCTCGCCCTCGAGATTCGGGTTGGCTAGAAAATAGGTGAGGGTGGTCCTTCAGCAAATCTTCCTCTCGTTCCCAGGTGGCTTCATCCTCCGTGCGGTGGCTCCACCGAACCTTGCAAAACTTGATAACCTTACTGCGGGTGACTCGACTGGCATACTCTAGAATCTTAACTGGTTTCTCCTCATAGGTCAAATCACTGTCCAACTAAATTGCTTCCAGCGGCACCGTATCTCTCAGCGGTATATCAGCCAACTCTGTGTGGCACTTCTTCAACTGGGATACATGGAACACGTCACGAACTCCTGCCAATCCTTCAGGCAATTCCAACTTATAGGCAACTTTTCCCATACGCTCCAAAACTTTGTATGGGCCTACAAAACGTGGCGCTAACTTTCCCTTAACTCCAAAGCGCTTAACTCCTCGAAGTGGTGATACTCAAAGATAAACTCGGTCCCAGACTTCGTAAACTGTCTCCTTGCGTTTAGAATCTGCATAACTCTTCTGCCTGGGTTGAGCTACCTTGAGCCTATCGCGAATCAATTTCACTTTCTGTTCAGACTCCTTTATCAGGTCCGGTCCAAACAACTGGCGATCTCCAACTTCATCCCAAGACAATGGGGTCCTGCACCTTCTTCCGTACAAGGCTTCGAAAGGGGCCATCTTCAAACTGGATTGATAGCTGTTGTTGTAAGAGAACTCTGCATATGGCAAATTATCGTCCCAGCTAGATCTGTAATCTAGCGCACAAGCTCTTAGCATATCCTCCAAAATCTGATTGACTCTCTCGGTCTGTCCATCTGTCTGCGGGTGGAAAGCTGTGCTAAACTCCAGTCTGGTACCCAAAGTTTCATGCAACTGATTCCAGAACTTTGAGGTAAATTGGGTTCCTCTGTCTGATACTATGCTCCTTGGAACTCCATGCAGACAAACGATTCTAGTCATGTATATCTTTGCCAACTTTGCACTGGTATAGGTAGTCTTCACTGGAATGAAATGAGCTACCTTTGTCAAACGATCGACTACAACCCATATCGAGTCATAGCCTGAACGTGTTCTGGGCAATCCTGTAATAAAATCCATGCCTAGCTTATCCCACTTCCATTCGGGTATCGGCAATGGCTGTAGCAATCCTGCTGGCTTATGATGCTCTGCCTTTACTCTCTGACATACATCGCAAACTGCTACATATTCCACGATATCCTTCTTCATTCCGGTCTACCAGAAAATATCCTTCAAATCCAAATACATCTTGGTATTTCCTGGGTGAATCGAATACGGTGAATCATGGGCCTCCTGCAGAATCAACTTCCTGATCTCCGAGTCATTAGGCACATAAACACAGTCTTCAAACCATAAGGTATCGTGCTCATCTTCACGAAATCCCTTAGCTTTTCCTTTGCTCATTTTCTCCTTGATAGAGGCAATCTCCTTGTCAGTCTTTTGAGCTTCTCTGATCTTATCCATCAACGTAGAATAAATCTCCAATGCTGCTACATAGCCTCTTGGAACTATTTCCAAACATAGCTCCCGAAGATTTTCGGCTAACTCCCTTGGTAAATCTCCCGTCATTAGGGTGTTGACATGGCTTTTACGGCTCAGCGCATCGGCTACTACGTTAGCCTTTCCAGGGTGATAATGCAATTTCATATCATAATCCTTGATGAGCTCCAACCATCTCCTTTGTCTGAGGTTCAACTCCTTCTGTGTGAAAATATACTTCAAACTCTTGTGATCCGTGTACACCTCACAATGGTTTCCAATCAAAAAATGTCTCCAAGTCTTCAATGCATGCACTACGGCTGCTAACTCCAAATCATGCGTAGCATAATTCAACTCATGGGGCTTAAGCTGTCGTGAGGCATATGAAACAACTCTTCATTCCTGCATAAGCACTGCTCCAAGTCCTCGACGTGAAGCGTCACAATACACCTCATAATCCTTGGTCTGATCCGGTAAAATCAACACTGGTGAGGTAACCAAACGTTTCTTCAACTCCTGGAAACTAGCCTCACATTCTTTAGTCCATTTAAACTTGGTATCCTTCTTCAACAATTCCGTCATAGGCTTCGCAATCCTTGAGAAATTCTCAATAAACCTCCGATAGTATCCTGCGAGTCCAAGAAAACTCCGGATCTCTCCAACTGTGGTTGGTGCTTCCCACTTGGTCATGGTATCAACTTTGGTGGGATCAACTGCTAAACCTTCTCCGGATATAACGTGTCCGAGAAATCCAACTTCCTTCAACCAAAACTCACATTTGCTAAACTTGGCATATAACTGATGTTCTCTGAGCTTTCCAAGAACCAAACACAAATGCTCCTTATGCTCCTCTTCATTCTTCGAGTAAACCAGGATATCATCAATGAACACTACGACAAACTTATCCAAGAACTACATAAACACTTTGTTCATCATGTTCATAAAATATGCAGGTGTGTTAGTCAAACCAAATGGCATAACACTATACTCGTACAGCCCATACCTGGTGGTAAAAGCCGTCTTAGGTATATCCTGTTCTCGAATCTTCAACTGGTGGTATCCTGATCGCAGATCGATCTTGGAAAATACCTTAGTTCCTTGCAATCGATCAAACAGATCATTGATCATTGGTAGTGGGTACTTGTTCTTGATGGTTACTTCATTCAATCCTCGATAATCAACAAGCATCCTTAACGATCCATCCTTCTTCTCCACTAGAAGTACTGGCGATCCCCAAGGCGATGAACTTGGGTGAATGTATCCTTTATCCAGTAACTCCTTAATTTGCTTCTTAATCTCCACCAAATCCTTTGCAGGCATCCTATATGGTCTCTTTGATATTGGCCCTGTGCCTGGCAAAAGCTCAATCAAAAATTCAATATCTCTATCCGGTGGCATGCCTGGCAACTCTTCTGGAAATACTTCGGGGAAATCCTTCACTGCTGGTACTTCCTCCTGCACAACTCATGTTAAACAATTTACTTGAGTCCTCTTCGGCACATGCCGGGATACATACTTGATCCTTCTCCCTTCTGGGGTGATAAGCAAGATCGACTTACTGGTGCAATCAATGTTTCCTCCATACATCGGCAACCAATCCATACCCAGAATTACATCCAAACCTTGTGATTCCAATATTATCAAATCCGAGGGGAACACATGCCTACCTATACTTATTGGCACTTGAAAACATCCTTAGCTAGCCATATACTCTGCTCCTGGTGAGCTTACTAACATAGGGGTTCTAAGAACTTTGGTGGGCAGGTTATACTTATCCACATATCCCCTTGATATGTATGAATGTGATGCACCAGTATCGAAAAGAACGAGTGCAGTAAATGACTTAACCAAAAACTTACCGATTACTGCATCTAGCTGCTCTTCAACCTCCTCCACGCTAACGTGGTTCACCTGTCCCCTATTGAAAGGGTTCGGCTTCTTCCCAGAGCTTCCATTGCCATTTCCATTCTGGGATTCAGGACATTCATTGGCATAATGTCCGGTCTTCTAGCACTTAAAGCAAGTGACTTGGCTCAGGTCTCTCTTGGCTGGGGTCGATGGGTTGGTGCGGTTCTGGCCGTTGCTTCCTCCATTCCCATTACCATTCTTGGTGCCATTGTGATTGTGCGAGCTACCTCCTCCATGGGTATGCTGAAAATGTCCTCCCGGACTAGGGGTAAAACGTGGCTTCTGCTGAGCTCCTGAATTGTGCTTCCCTTGTCCATACTTCCTCTTGCGATTCTCAATCTGCTGCTGCTTCCCTTCAATCATGAGAGCACGATCTACCAACTCCTGGTAGCTGTTGAAGGTGGCTACCATCAACTGCATGCTCAACTCATCATTCAGTCCTTCCAGAAACTTCTCCTGCTTAGCTGCATCCATAGCAACGTCATTTGGGGCATAACGTGCTATACTAAAGTCCTCCACATACTGGCCAACTGTCCGTCCTCCTTGGCTCAAGTTGCGAAACTCTCGCTTCTTCATGGCCATAGCTCCTGCTGAAACATGGGCAGTTCGAAAAGCCTGCTGAAACTGGTCCCACATGACAGTGTTGACAGGGAAAGTGGCTGTGAAATTCTCCCACCATGATGTTGCGGGTCCTTCAAGCTGATGTGCGGCAAACTTCACCTTTTCCGCATCCGTGCATCCTGCTGTGGTCAACTCTCTAGCTGTCTTGCGGAGCCAATCATCTGCTACTATCGGCTCAGTGCTACTGGAAAACACCGGCGGATTCAACCTAAGAAAACGGGCTAAGTGATCAACAGGTGATGGTGGTGGTGGGTTGTTGTTGTTGTTCCCTTGATTCTGATTCTGGACTAACAACTGCATCAATGTGTTTTGTTGCTGGATCAACTGGGTGAGCTCCGGTGGAAAGGTAAATCCGGGGTCACATCTCGGAGGCATCTGAGGGTTTAGAAAAGATGAGATTTAAGAATAGAGGGGGTCTAAAGAGAAAACACTACCCATATGCACATGAGACAAAAGCAAACAATTCACTTCATTCAATCAATCAAACAAGGGCATACAATCGATCTAACTATCGCAAAAGTGCTCGGACTACTATATTTACATGGTGGACTACTACTACTGATGGGGTGGTCTACTAGAAATATTCTTCGGTTGCCGACTCCATTATATCTGCTCCAGCTTCATCAACATAGTCATCATCGCTATCATCTGGATCCGAGTCGGTGTCGTCAATGATGATGTAGTCTTGCAGGCGAATCTCCTTGGGTTCTTTGTCTTCTTCTACTGGTGTAGGGCCTCCCATAAATATCCCAATCTTCTTGATTAGATCGTCATTCTTTTCCACTAATACTTCGATTTCCTCTTCATAATCTTCACGTGTAGCCTTGAGTTCTTCCTCCAGTCCCTTGATTCTTGTCCTTGCCTTCTTCAGATCTATCATGTCGGCGCACACCTGGTTCTCCTGACGTCGAATGTGCTGGTTTAACTCCTGGATAAAAGATGCGACTGATATATCCTTTCTGGTGCTGATCATCTCCCAGTGCTCATCTCGGCGCCCACAAATCTGGTAGATTATATCCTTGAGATCATTGCGGTAGACTTCTCCAATGCATCCCATGGCGATGTGAGCTGCCATGCTCTTTCCCAGACTCCAAGTTGGTGCATCAAAAGAAAACTCTATGGGCTCAGTGACTGGCATGAACGTCCTTCCTATAACTTGAACTTGAATCATCCAGCGCACTTCTTCAGGTAAAGTGGAGTTGTAGGTTCCGGTGAAGCTTGGTACTCCTATGTTTAGGTATCTAGTGACTTCCTTCAAGTGACGTCCAAAGTGTGTATCTTCATCTGGTTGCGTGAACTTGTTCCCTGCATCCGCCATCCTAAAAGAGTGGAAAAGATGAGAAGTCAGAAAGAGAAGAGAGTGAGTAGTGATCTAGGTCTTTAGCTTAGTGGTCGTGTCCTATAGTCAGCGTGTGCTCTGATACCATCTAGTAGCGACCAGACCTCAAACGGTCCAATCTCTGTGCTCAGGTGTCATCCCTGGATCAGTAATGCTGACACCACACAGTACTTGAAGGATTTATAACAGAGTGGCAATCACACACTTATTACATCGAGTGTCTCAAAAGAGAACTTATTACAATAAATATGGCTTAAGGCCATCTAATAACGATAACAGCGGAAGGCTTGGAAGATAAGTGAGTTCATCAACTCCAACGGCATCACTCAGTATAGAACCACGGCCTAAAAACACCTTAACCATCGTCTAAAAAGTCTGCAACATTAATGTTGCAGCCCGAAATGGGTCAGCACATGGAATATGCTGGCAAAATAACACATAGAGAGTAATGGAAAGAAATAGGCTATTCTATATGCATATTTGGCTGGTGGAAAGCTCTATGGTTATAGTTTTGCGTAAAGCCAATTTTTCCCTACTGCAAAGGAATAAATTTTATTTAACTATCATGGTAGTTGTTAAACATTAAGAATGGTTGACAGCATTCTCAATCCCAATTAAGCATCATCATTAAACAAAACCCAACAAAATTAATTTTAGAGTAACATGTTGAGATTCACATGATAATCCAGGTACTAGATACTCAAGATGTCCATAACCGGGGACACGGCTAATCATGATTAGTTTATACACTCTGCAGAGGTTTGCGCACTTTTCCCCACAAGACTCAATCGCCTCCATTTGGTTTCTCGCACTACATGGTGTTTGAGAAGATGGATGACCAAGACATAGTCTTTCAGAAGCGCTAGCACCTTACGATCGGGTAGACCGTTACACCTACTTTCCCCTACATCTGCTAGTCTACCACAGTAAGAGTTTGCACAAATTAATCAACTATGCTAGAGCCCATAATAGCTTGTGGCTACACACGGAAGTTTCTAGCATGAATAATCTCATGATCCCTTTGAGCCTGGGTGGAGGTCCAAAAGAAAAACAGGCAATCGTTGGAATACCCAGGTGCCTCAATCCACCCAGATGTGTGTTTAAGTTTCCACCTTAAAATAAACCTTTAATTAAAAGTCTCACATCTGTCATGGATACACTCACCCAATCCACGTCTACTAGCATAGCATGGCATAATAAGCAAACGTAGAAGTAACTCCCAAAGATTTGATAATAATAGGTAATAGGTACTACCTCAGCTACTTCCCAAACCCACAATTTAATTAGATCCTAATCACGCAATGTGTGAGGATTGATCAAATGCAATAAAACTAGGTAGAGCGAAAGCATGATCAAAGTGTTACTTGCCTTGCTGATGATCTGGAAAACCTAGCGATTCGAAGTAGCAAGCGGCGCACTCCGGGTACTCTATCACAAACAAATAAGCGTACAATAAGTACTCAACTAATTCAAAGGTAAAACTCAAATAAGAGATCTAACCAGAAAGTTCAACTTAAGAACTCCGGTTGGCAAAAAGAATCAAATCGAACAAAGCAACGAAAGACAAACGGCAAAAGAAACAAGCTTCATTTACTATTCTGGATCTAGGGCAATTTTTTATAGTGGCAAAAACTTGTTTGAGTTGGTTAAACGGAAAGAGGGCTTCGAGACGAAACTCAGGTGCTTGAATCGCCTGATTCCGATAAACGAGCGAAAAGTTAGAGTAAAACGAAAATCGGATCAGAAATCGCGACCAGAAAAATCGTGGATTTAATCCGAGAAAAAGAAAAACGACGAATGTTCGTTAAAACGAACGAACAGACGAACGCTCGCTATTTAAATAAACCAGAAAAACCGATCTATTTAAAAAAACCGAAACTAAAAAAATCAACAAAACCATCAGAAAACCGAACGGTTTTTCAAAAAAAACCGGCAGGGGCGAGACAACCTCCGGCGGGCAGCGATGTCGGCGGCGGCGGGCAGCGGCGGGTCCGGCGGGCGGCGGCGGGGCGGCGAGGGCGGGCGGCGGCACGGCGGCGCGGCGCGGCAGCGGCCGCGGGGGCGGGAGGCTAGGGTTAGGGTTGGGTGGGGGCGTGGCTGGGCTAGGCCTGGGGCCTCAGGGCGCTTATAAGAAGGCCCGACCAGGAGGAGTCCTGGCTGGTTACGGCCCAAGGTCGGTTCGGACTTTTTTTTTAAAATATATAATTACACTCGGAAAAAACAAAAGGAATACTAAACGGACTCCAAAAATCCCGAAATAAATTTTCCCCGGCTTCTAAAATCAAGCCGCACAGGATGAACATTTATTTGGGGACTAAATGCAATTTTGAAAAATGCGCATTTTTCCTAAATTCAAATAAAATAGCAAATAAAACCAAAATAAAATCTTATTTGATTTTTTATTAAATCCCCAATATTTCTTTATTTTGGGAAAGTCATTTTATTCCCTCTCTCATAATTTTTATAATAGAAATATTTGAAGATAAAATAAATAAAATCAAATGATCCTATTTTCAAAATTTGAGACAACTCAAATATGAAAATAACGAAATCCCCAACTCTCTCCGAGGGTCCTTGAGTTGCGTGAAATTTCTAGGATCAACCAAAATGCAATAAATATGATATGCAATGATGATCTAGTGTATAACATTCCAAATTGAAAATTTGGGATGTTACAGGGGTAACCCTAGATCAGAAGTTCCGCCACCGCAAGGCTCTGTAGCCACCGAAAACCAATCTAGACCCCGTTCCGGCACTCCGCCGGAGGGGGAAATCATCACCGGTGGCCATCTTCATCATCCCGGCGGCCACCACGATGAGGAGGGAGTAGTCCACCCTCGGGGCTGTGGGTTTGTACGAGTAACTATGTGTTTAATCTCTATCTCCCTCATGTTCTTGAGATGTCACGATCTTGATGTATCGTTGGCTTTGTTAATATAGTTAGATCATATGGTGTTTTCCCCTCTCTATCATGTTGTGATGAATTGAGTTTACCCTTTTGAGATTTTGTTGTTATCAGATTGAATACTTTTATGGATTTGAGAGCACTTGATATATGTCTTGCATATGAGTACTCGTGGTGACAATGGGGTATCATATTGATTCACTTTATATGTGTTTTAGCATTCAACTTGCGGATTCCTGCGGTGACATTGGGGTAATCTATGCATAGGGGTTGATGCACATTCTCGTCTTTTGTTTCTCCGGTAGAAATCTTGGGGCACTCTTTGAGGTTCTTTATGTTGGATTGAGTATTATGAATCTGAAATTATTTGGTGTTATTTTAGTACGAACTCTTGGATAGATCAATCGGAAATAATAGCTTCGAGGTGGTTTCGTACCCTACAAACAATTTCTTCTTATGTTCTCCGCTAGATAGGAACTTTGGAGTGATTCTTCGTTGCACGGTGAGGGATGGTTATATGATCCAATTATATCAGCATTGTTGAGAGATTGCACTAGCGAAAGTACGGACCCTAGGCTTCATTTTCAAGAATTGCAATACCGTTTTTGTGCCCGTTTACTATTTGCTACCTTGCTGTTTTTATTTATTCAGATTATAAATATATATTTCTACCATCTGTATTGCACTTTTATCACCATCTCTTCGCTGAACTAGTGCACCTATACAATTTACCATTGTATTTGGTGTGTTGGGGACATAAGAGACTCTTTGTTATTTGGTTGCAGGGTTGTTTGAGAGAGACCATCTTCATCCTACGCCTCCCACAGGTTGATAAACCTTAGGTCATCCACTTGAGGGAAAATTACTACTGTCCTGCAAAACTCTGTGCTTGGAGGCCCAACACGAGTCTACGAGAATAAAGTTGCGTAGTAGACATCAACCTCTTTTCTGGCGCCGTTGCTGGGGAGGTGAGTGCTTGAAGGTATATATTTAGATCTTGCAATCAAATCTTTTAGTTTCTTGTTTATCACTAGTTTGGTTTATAAAAGAAAACAAAAAAATGGAGATTGGATTACCTCAGATTGTTCTTTATCTTTATAATGTCCATCTTGAGAATAAGGATTCCGATAGTTGTGCTCAATTGCTAGAAAAAGAATTCATCAAAATTTATGGCACAAAAACGTTGGATGATGGGCATGACTACAGTATTGCTAGTTTGAATTCTTTGAATATCCATGATGTTAATGATGATTGCATTAGTCATGATAATGATGTCTCCTATAAGAATGTCATTTTTTGCAGAGTGAATTGGAGTGCAATTATGCACACCAAAAAGGGAAGATAGATTTTTTAAGAAGCGTAAATATTTAGAAACAAAAAAGTTGCAAGAGAGACTAGATGATTGTGCTGAAAGATTTAATTTTCTCGCCATCCTTGTGAACTTTGCAATGAAAGTGGTCATTTAAATATCCAATGCAAAATGTTTCATGATCAAATCGTGTCCAAAAATTGTGATAACTTGATTACCCTTGAGCATCATAAAGAGCTTAGTCTTCTTTTGGGGTATGAAGAAATGAAACGTATAACTGGGGGTATTCCCAAATTTAATCTCAAGAGGTTTCTTGATTTTGATATAGAGGAAATTTATATGTTTTGTGCGGTAAATTGCATTGAGAATCCTTATATTGCCAACTATCTAAAGACAAGAAAACAAATAGAATATGAAGAGAGTTCTAATGAAAGGGAAAATATTTCCCAATACCCTCCTAGTGTTTATTATGATGAATCAGGTAACGAGGAGGAGCTTCCTATCAAATCAATCTCTTCAACAAGAAGCTTGGAAAAATTGATTAAACCCATACGTGGGGTGGTGAAGAATAAGAAAAGAAGAAAGAATAGAGGTAAAAAGGTATCTCTCCCTAATAATGTTGCTCCTTTTATTGTTGTGCCTCGTGAAAATGAATCAAAAATGATTGTGGAAGATGATGCACTTGAGGATGATTTTGTTAGGCGTATTGCTTGTTGTGATAATTATGATTGGGAAGATAATGATACTTCTGATACGTCTCCAACGTATCTATAATTTTTGATTGTTCCGTGCTATTATATTATCAACCTTAGATGTTTTACATGCATTTATATGCTATTTTATATGATTTTCGGGACTAACCTATTAACCCAGAGCCCAGTGCCAGTTTCTGTTTTTACCTTGTTTTAGAGTATCACAGAAAAGGAAAATCAAATGGAGTCCAATTGACCTGAAACTTCACGGAACTTTTTTTTGGAAGGAAACCAACCCGGGAGACTCGGAGTCCACGTAAGGGAAGCAACGAGGAAGCCACGAGGCAGGGGGCGCGCCCACCCCCCCTGGGCGCGCCCTCCACCCTCGTGGGCCCCTCGTGGCTCCCCTGACGTACTTCTTCCGCCTATATATCTCCATATACCCTAAAATGATCGGGGAGCACAATAGATCAGGAGTCCCGCTGCCAGAAGCCTCCGTAGCCACCAAAAACCAATCTAGACCCGTTCCGGCACCCTGCCGGAGGGGGCAATCCCTCTCCGGTGGCCATCTTCATTATCCCGGTGCTCTCCATGACGAGGAGGGAGTAGTTCTCCCTCGGGCCTGAGGGTATGTACCAGTAGCTATGTGTTTGATCTCTCTCTCTCTCTCGTGTTCTTGATTTGGCACGATCTTGATGTATCGCGAGCTTTGCTATTATAGTTGGATCTTATGTTTCTTCTCCCCCACTACTCTCTTTTAATGGATTGAGTTTCCCCTTCGAAGTTATCTTATCGGATTGAGTCTTGAAAGATTTGAGAACACTTGATGTATGTATTGCCGTGCATATCTGTGGTGACAATGGGATATCACGTGATTCACTTGATGTATGCTTTGGTGATCAACTTGCGGATTCCGCCCATGAACCTATGCATAGGGGTTGGCACACGTTTTCGTCGTGATTCTCCGGTAGAAACTTTGGGGCACTCTTTGAGGTTCTATGTGTTGGTTGAATAGATGAATCTGAGATTGTGTGATGCATATCGTATAATCATACCCACGGATACTTGAGGTGACATTGGAGTATCTAGGTGACATTAGGGTTTTGGTTGATTTGTGTATTAAGGTGTTATTCTAGTACGAACTCTAGGGCTATTTGTAACACTTGTAGGAATAGCCCAACGGATTGATTGGAAAGAATAAGGTGGTTTCGTACCCTACCATAATCTCTTCGTTCGTTCTCCGCTATTAGTGACTTTGGAGTGACTCTTTGTTGCGTGTTGAGGGATATTTATGTGATCCAATTATGTTATTATTGTTGAGGGAACTTGCACTAGCGAAAGTATGAACCCTAGGCCTTGTCTCAACGCATTGCAATACCGTTTACGCTCACTTTTATCATTGGTTACCTTGCTGTTTTTATATTTTTAGATTACAAAAACCTTTATCTACTATCCATATACCACTTGTATCACCATCTCTTCGCCGAACTAGTGCACCTATACAATTTACCATTGTATTGGGTGTGTTGGGGACACAAGAGACTCTTTGCTATTTGGTTGCAGGGTTGCTTGAGAGAAACCATCTTCATCCTACGCCTCCTATGGATTGATAACCTTAGGTCATCCACTTGAGGGAAATTTGCTACTGTCCTACAAACCTCTGCACTTGGAGGCCCAACAACGTCTACAAGAAGAAGGTTGTGTAGTAGACATCAAGCTATTTTATGGCGCTGTTGCCGGGAGGTGAGTGCTTGAAGGTATATCTTTAGATCTTGCAATCGAATCTTTTTGTTTCTTGTTTTAGCACTAGTTTAGTTTATAAAAGAAAACTACAAAAAAATGGAATTGAGTTTACCTCATACGCTTCATCTTTTTAATATCTTTCGTGAGTATGATGGAAAGGAAAATTGTGCCGAAGTGTTAGAAGAAGAATGCATTAAAATGTTTGGCACTAAATATTTGTATGACGAGCATGATTGCATTGTTTTTTGTATGAATTCTTTGAATATCCATGATGCTAATGATATGCAAAGCCACAAGCTTGGGGAAGCTATGTTTGATGAAGATGATATTTTTGTCCCCCAAGTTTTGATGAGCAAATTTATTATGATGGAAGCATCCCTCCTATTTATGATGATTATATTGATGAAAGTGGATTTGGAGAGGTCATGACTTTATTTTGTGATGAATCCACTATTCCGGAAGAGGTTCCAATTGATTATGAGAACAAAGTTGCTATCTATGATGATTATTGTGATGACTTATATGATATAAAGAATAATGATATCCATGAAACTTGTCATCATGATTTTAACCTTCAATTGGATTATGCCTCACATGATAGTTATTTTGTTGAGTTTTCTCCCACTATTATTCATGAGAAGAATTTTGATTATTTGGAGAGTAGTAAATTTTCTATGCTTGTAGATCATGAAAAGAATGCTTTAGGTGCTGGTTATATTGTTGAATGCATTCATGATGCTACTGAAAATTATTATGAGGGAGGAATATATGCTTGTAGGAATTGCAATAATATCAAGTTTCCTCTCTATGTGCTTAAAGTTTCAAAGTTATGCTTGTTTTACCTTCCTATGCTAGTTGATTATTGTTCCCACAAGTTGTTTTCTTACAAAATCCCTATGCATAGGAAGTAGGTTAGACTTAAATGTGCTAGTCATATTCTTCATGATGCCCTCTTTAGGTTACAATTCTTATATTTTATGTGAGCATCATTGAAATCATCATGCCTAGCTAGGGGCATTAAACGATAGCGCTTGTTGGGAGGCAACCCAACTTTATTTTTGTCCCTTGATTTTTTATCCTGTTTAGTAATAAATAATTTATCCAGCCTCTATTATGATTGAGTTTTTATGTTTTAATTAGTGTTTGTGCCAATTAGAACCGTTGGGAAGACTTGGGGAAAGTCTTGGTGATCATGCTGCAAAAAACAGAAACTTTAGCGCTCACGAGAATTGCTGCCATTTTTTAATGGAGAGTGCTATTAAGTTAATTATTTTTTCAGATGATTAATAGAAAAATTACTCAGGTCCAACAATTTATTTTAGAATTTTATGAATTCCATAAGTATACGTTTGATCCAGATTACTACAGATTGTTCTGTTTTTGACAGATTCTGTTTTTTGTGTGTTGTTTGCTTATTTTAATGAATCTATGGCTAGTAAAAGAGTTTATAAACCATGGATAAGTTGGAATATAGTAGGTTTAACACCAATATAAATAAATAATGAGTTCATTACAGTAACTTGAAGTGGTATTTTGTTTTCTTTCGCTAACGGAGATTACGAGTTTTCTGTTAAGTTTTGTGTTGTGAAGTTTTCAAGTTTTGGGTAAAGATTCGATGGACCATGGAATAAGGAGTGGCAAGAGCCTAATATTGGGGATTCCCAAGGCACCCCAAGGTAATATTCAAGGACAACCAAGAGTCTAAGCTTGGGGATGCCCCGGAAGGCATCCCCTCTTTCGTCTTCGTTCATCGGTAACTTTACTTGGAGCTATATTTTTATTCGCCACATGATATGTGTTTTGCTTGGAGCATCATTTTATTTCATTTTGTTTTGCTTGATGTTTGAATAAAGTATCAATATATGAAATTCTTAAATGTTAGAGAGTCTTCACATAGTTGCATAATTATTCAACTACTCATTGATCTTCACTTATATCTTTCGGAGTAGTTTGTCGTTGCTCTAGTGCTTCACTTATATCTTCTTAGAGCATGGTGGTAGTTTTATTTTATAGAAATAATTGATCTCTCATGCTTCACTTATATTTTGAGAGTCTTTAGAACAGCATGGTAGTTTGCTTTGGTTATGAAACTAGTCCTAATATGATGGGCATCCAAGAGGGATATAATTAAAACTTTCATATAGAGTGCATTGAATACTAAGAGAATTTTGATACTTGATGATTGTTTTGAGATATGGAGGTAATAATATCAAAGTCGTGCTAGTTGAGTAGTTGTGAATTTGAGAAATGCTTGTGTTGAAGTTTGCAAGTCCCGTAGCATGCACGTATGGTAAACGTTATGTAACAAATTTGAAACATGAGGTGTTATTTGATTGTCCTCCTTATGAGTGGCGGTCGGGGACGAGCGATGGTCTTTTCCTACAAATCTATCCCCCTAGGAGCATGCGCATAGTGCCGAGGTTTTTGATGACTTGTAGATTTTTGCAATAATTATGTGAGTTCTTTATGACTAATGTTGAGTCCATGGATTATACGCACTCTCACCCTTCCATCACTGCTAGCCTCTTCGGTATTGTGCCTTGCCCTTTCTCACATTGAGAGTTGGTGCAAACTTCGCCGGTGCATCCAAACCCCGTGATATGATACGCTCTTTCACACATAAACCTCCTTATATCTTCCTCAAAACAGCCACCATACCTTCCTATTATGGCATTTCCATAGCCATTCCGAGATATATTGCCATGCAACTTTCCACCGTTCCGTTTAATATGACACGCATCATCATTGTCATATTGCTTTGCATGATCATGTAGTTGACATCGTATTTGTGGCAAATCCACCGTTCATAATTTTTCATACATGTCACTCTTGAGTCATTGCACATCCCGGTACAACGCCGGAGGCATTCATATAGAGTCATATCTTGTTCTAAGTATCAAGTTGTAATTCTTGAGTTGTAATTAAATAGAAGTGTGATGATCATTATTTTCTAGAGCATTTTCCCAAGTGAGGAATAAAAAAAGAGAAAGGCCAAAAAAAGAGAAGGCCCAGAAAAGAGAGAAAGGCCATAAAAAGAGAAGGCCCAAAAAATGAGAGAAAAAGAGAGAAGGGACAATGATACTATCCTTTGCCACACTTGTGCTTCAAAATAGCACCATGATCTTAATGATAGAAAGTCTCTTGTTTTGTAACTTTCATTTACTAGTGGGAATTTTTCATTATAGAACTTGGCTTGTATATTCCAACAATGGGCCACCTCAAGTGCCCTAGGTCTTCGTAAGCAAGCAAGTTGGATGCACACCCACTTAGTTTCTTTTGTTGAGCTTTCATACATTTATAGCTCTAGTGCATCTGATGCATGGCAATCCCTACTCCTTGCATTGACATCAATTGATGGGCATCTCCCTTTCCCATTGATTAGCCGCGTCGATGTGAGACTTTCTCCTTTTTGTCTTCTCCACATAACCCCCTCATTATATTCTATTCCACCCATAGTGTTATGTCCATGGCTCACGCTCATGTATTGCATGAAGGTTTATGAGTTTGAGATTACTAAAGTATGAAACAATTGCTTGGCTTGTCATAGGGGTTGTGCATGATGAGAGCATTCTTGTGTGGCGAAAATGGAGCATGACCAAACTATATGATTTTGTAGGGATGAACTTTCTTTGGCCATGTTATTTTGAGAAGACATGATTGCTTAGTTAGTATGCTTGAAGTATTATTGTTTCTATGTCAATATTAACTTTTGTCTTGAATCTTATGGATCTGAACATTTATGCCAAAATAAAGAATAATTACTTAGATAAATATGTTAGGTAGCATTCCACATCAAAAATTCTGTTTTTATCATTTACCTACTCGAGGACGAGCAGGAATTAAGCTTGGGGATGCTGATATGTCTCCAACGTATCTATAATTTTTTATTGTTCCATGATATTATATTATCAACCTTGGATGTTTTATATGCATTTATATGCTATTTTATATGATTTTTGGGACTAAACTATTAACCCAGAGCCCAGTGCCAGTTTCTGTTTTTACCTTGTTTTAGAGTATCGCAGAAAAGGAAAATCAAACGGAGTCCAATTGACCTGAAACTTCACGGAACTTATTTTTGGAAGGAAAGCAACCCGGGACACTTGGAGTCCACGTAAGGGAAGCCACGAGGCAGGGGGGCGCGCCCACCCCCCTGGGCGCGCCCTCCACCCTCGTGGGCCCCTCGTGGCTCCCCTAATGTACTCTTCCGCCTATATATCTCCATATACCCTAAAATGACCGGGGAGCACAATAGATCGGGAGTTCTGCCGCCAGAAGCCTCCGTATCCATCAAAAACCAATCTAGACCTGTTCCGGGACCCTGCCGGAGAGGGCAATCCCTCTCCGATGGCCATCTTCATCATCCCGGTGCTCTCCATGACGAGGAGGGAGTAGTTCTCCCTCGGGGCTGAGGGTATGTACCAGTAGCTATGTGTTTGATCTCTCTCTCTCTCGTGTTCTTGATTTGGCACGATCTTGATGTATCGCGAGCTTTGCTATCATAGTTGGATCTTATGTTTCTTCTCCCCCTCTACTCTCTTGTAATGGATTGAGTTTCCCCTTCGAAGTTATCTTATCGGATTGAGTCTTTAAATATTTGAGAACACTTGATGTATGTCTTGCTGTGCATATCTGTGGTGACAATGGGATATCACGTGATTCACTTGATGTATGTTTTGGTGATCAACTTGCGGGTTCCGTCCATGAACCTATGCATAGTGGTTGGCACACGTTTTCGTCGTGATTCTCCGGTAGAAACTTTGGGGCACTCTTTGAGGTTCTATGTGTTGGTTGAATAGATGAATCTGAGATTGTGTGATGCATATCGTATAATCATACCCACGGATACTTGAGGTGACATTGGAGTATCTAGGTGACATTAGGGTTTTGGTTGATTTGTGTCTTAAGGTGTTATTCTAGTACGAACTCTAGGGTTGTTTGTGACACTTATAGGAATAGCCCAACAGATTGATTGGAAAGAACAACTTTGAGGTGGTTTCGTACCCTACCATAATCTCTCCGTTCGTTCTCTGCTATTAGTGACTTTGGAGTGACTCTTTGTTGCATGTTGAGGGATAGTTATGTGATCCAATTATGTTATTATTGTTGAGGTAACTTGCACTAGCAAAAGTATGAACCCTAGGACTTGTTTCAACGCATTGCAATACCGTTTACGCTCATTTTTATCATTAGTTACCTTGCTGTTTTTATATTTTCAGATTACAAAAACCTTTATCTACTATCCATATACCACTTGTATCACCATCTCTTCGCCGAACTAGTGCACCTATACAATTTACCATTGTATTGGGTGTGTTGGGGACACAAGAGACTATTTGTTATTTGGTTGCAGGGTTGCTTGAGAGAAACCATCTTCATCCTACGCCTCCTACGGATTGATAAACCTTAGGTCATCCGCTTGAGGGAAATTTGCTATTGTCCTACAAACCTCTGCACTTGGAGGCCCAACAATGTCTACAATAAGAAGGTTGTGTAGTAGACATCAACTTCTTATAATCTTAGAAATCTTTTTGGCACAAACTTGGGAAATTATGATGATAGCAATTGATATACCGTTGGTGCTATTCATACTATTAATGATGAGAGTGATTATGCTTATGATATGCCAAGCCACAAGCTTGGGGATGCTATGTTTGATGAGAATGACATGTTTGAGAATTTATTTGCTACATCTAATGTTTGTCCCAAGCTTGGGGATGCTATGTTTAATGAAGATGATCTTTTTAGTCCCCCTACTTCAAATGATCAAATTTGCTATGATGATTGCATGCCTCCTATCCATGATGAGAACAAAGTTGCTAGTTATGATGATACTTATGTTATAAAAAGTAGTGATGATTATATTTATAAAACTTGCCATAGTTATGATTACCCTTTTCCTGAACATTACTCTTTTAATGTGGAAACAATTTATAGTATTCGAGTTTCATATGATACTCCCACCATTGTGAATGAGAAGAAATTTTCTTATGTGGAGAGTAATAAAATTTCTATGCTTGTGGAACATGAAAAGAATGCTTTATGTGATGGTTATATTGATGAATCTATTCATGATGCTACTTAAAATTATTATGACAGATGAACTTATGGTTCATGATGCTCTCTTTATGTTTTAATTCTTATCTTTTATGCCAGCATCATTGAAATCTTCATGCCTAGCTAAAAGGCATTAAAGAAAAGCGCTTGTTGGGACACAACCCAACATTTACCCCTACTATTTTTGTGTGATCACATGATTAAGCTATTGTAGTAATCATGTTTTATAGCTTTCGTTTCAATAAAGTGCCAAGTAAGACCTTTGGGATGGTCTATTGTGATAGTTGATTTGATCTTGCTGAAAAACAGAAAACTTTGCGCCCAGTAAAATAATTTTCATTTTTTAAATAAACGTGATAAAATCTTGATTACTGTTGCACAAGATTTATATAAAAATTTCCCAGATTTTCCTAAATTTTCAGAATTTTTGGAGTAGTTGAAGTATGGTTGTTGTCTAGATCATTACAGACTATTCTGTATTTGACAGATTCTGTTTTCAATGCATAGTTTGGTTGTTTCCTAGTTTCTATGGCTTATATTGCTCAATATAAATTGTGGAAATGATATGCTACAGTAGGCATTGTGTGGAAACAATTATGAATCTTGTCTTTGACAGTACCAAAGTGTAATGGTTTGCTCTTTATCATACTAACCTATCTCACGAAGTTCCGTTAAGTTTTGTGTGATTGAAGTTTTCAAGTTTTGGGTGAGATGTAGATATGAGGAGAATAAGGAGTGACAATACTTTAAGCTTGGGTATGCCCAAGGCATCCCAAGTTAATATCCAAGGAAGATCCAAGCAACTAAGCTTGGGGATGCCCCGAAAGGAATCCCCTCTTTCATCTCCAACATTATCGGTAACCTCACTTGGAGCTACATTTTTATTCATCACATGATATGTGTTTTGCTTGGAGCATCATTTTATTTTGCTAGGGTTTTCTTTCTGTTGTTTAGAGTAATTTTGTGCATATTTTATCTCAATAAAAGTGGCAAGGAAGGCCTTTACCATGCTTATCTTGCACGTATATGAGTTGCTGTTTCAAAACAGAAAGTTTATCGATGTTGCAAAAATTCCCGAGAAAATTCAGAATGTGATAAAATGTTGAAATTTTTTTCACAATAATTTTTGATAAATTTTCTAGAGTGTGGTAAATTTTCATAATTTTTGGAGTTAAATAATATTTATACTCTTGCATTCTTTACAGACTGTATTGTTTTGGTAGATTGCTGTTATATTTGCATTGTTTGCATATGTTTGCTTGTTTAATGATTCTATTTGAGGATAGGGGTATTAAATATGCAGAGGCATTTAGTATGCAATGTTGAATAATAATTTTAGCGATTTGCTACAGTAGAGAATGATAAGGTTTTGCATTGATTTATACTAACTTATCTCACGAGTTCTTGTTGAGTTTTGTGTGGATGAAGCTTTTGAGATTTAGGAAAACTATGATATGAAAGGAATTAAGGACACAAAATCTCAAGCACGGGGATGCCCAAGGCACCCCAAGATAATATTTCAAGAAGTCTCAAGCATCTAAGCTTGGGGATGCCCCAGTAGGCATCCCACCTTTCTTCTTCAACAATTATCGGTTAGTATCGGTTGAGCCTAAGTTTTTGCTTCTTCACCTGAGTTGTGCTATTCTTGGAATGTCATTTTGTTTTGTTTTGCTTGCTGTTTTAGTAAATTACTTAGATCTGGAAGTTTTTAAATAAGAGAGAGTCCTCACATAGTTACCTATTTACTAAACTACTCATTTGATCTTCACTTATATCTTTTTGGAGTAGATTGTCATTTACTCTTGTGCTTCACTTATATCCTATGAGTAAATTGTTGAATGAGTTGAATATTATGAAGTTGAAATTATATGTTCATATCATGCCTAGTAGTAGCTTCACATTGGGTTTAGAAAGTGAAATCTTTTGAAGCTTGACAATCACAATATTGGTCATACAAGCAATTCCTGAATGATTACTATAAGGAAGAGAACTTTCACATGCAAATACACTATCTTGGAAATCTTTTGTGATTGTGAGCCCCCATCAAAATATTATATGCAAAAATTGTTGACGTTGGACAAAGAAGACAACATAATGGTTTATGCTTATTCATATTCACATAGAAGTTATATTGTCATAGATCCTTCAACATGTGGTGCTTGCCCCCCATCTTTGCTAGCCAAAAATTCCGCACCAAGTAGAGATACTACTTGTGCATCCAAAAGCCCTTAAACCCAAATCTTATTTTAAAGAGTCCACCATACCTACTTAAGGATTGAGCAAGATCCTTCAAGTAAGTTGTCATCTGTGCAATAAGGCAATAAAAATTGCTTCTAAAAGTGTTAGATCATTTAGTGTAAGAGAAAATCGAGCATTGTACGAACTTGTGATGGCAAAGAATAAAAGTGACATACTGCATAATAAAGTTGTGATCATACGGGGCAATATAATGTGACATTATTTTGCACTAAGGGATTGATCATACAAACAAACAGCACATGGCAACCTCTGCTTCCCTCTGCGAAGGGCCTACCTTTTACTTTTATATATTTACTATAATGCCAGAGTCAAAGTTTTTCTCTCTATTCCTTTTTATTTTTCTCTTCTGGCAAGCATCATGTGGTGAGGAAAGATCTAGGAACATATATCCAGTTGGATATGGGTAGCATGAGTTATTATTGTTGACATCACCCTTGAGGTGAATACGTTGGGAGGCGAAATTATAAGCCCCTATCTTTCTATATGTCCGGTTGAAATGTTTTGCTCATGTGTATGTGGTGAGTGTTAGCAATCATAGAAGACTATATGATGGTTGAGTATGTGGAGCTCTTACTATAAACTATGTTGAATAAGTTGAATTACAATTGCTTAGTGACTGAGAACATAGGTTGTTGAGTTTCAAGAGAATTCGTTGTTTGAACCTTAACATGTGAATTGGTTGCTACTTTAACATGAGAAGTTTTATAGGAAATAATTGATGTTATGACATTAGGAAAAGAAATTGTCATTGATCAAACTTGTGCACTTTGCTAGCATTCACACTTCATAAATTATTTCTTTTATCATTTACCTACTCAAGGATGAGTAGGAATTAAGCTTGGGGATGCTGATACGTCTCCAACATATCTATAATTTATGAAGTATTCATGCTATTATATTATCATTCTTGGATGTTTTACAATCATTTTATAGCAACTTCATATCATTTTTTGGTACTAACCTATTGACCCAGTGTCAGTTGTCGTTTTTTGCTTGTTTTTTACATCACATGAAATCAATATCAAACGGAGTCCAAACACCGCGAAACTTTTCGTGGATTTATTATGGACCAGAAGACATCCAATGGGCCAGAGTAGTACCTGGGGGTGCCCCGAGGGGGCACAACCCACTAGGGCGCGCCTGGGCCCCCAGGCGCGCCCCGGTGGGTTGTGCCCACCTCGGTGGCCTCCCGTACCCCCTCTTCGCCCTATAAATTCCCAAATATTCCAAAAACCCTCGGGCTAACCCTAGATCAGAAGTTCCGTCGCTGCAAGCCTCTGTAGCCACGAAAAACAAATCTAGACCCCCATTCCGGCACCCTGCCGGAGGGGGAAATCATCACCGGTGGCCATCTTCATCATCCCGGCGGCTACCATGATGAGGAGGGAGTAGTCCACCCTCGGGGCTGAGGGTTTGTACCAGTAGCTATGTGAATCTCCCTCTCTCATGTTCTTGAGATGGCACGATCTTGATGTATCGCGGGCTTTGTTAATATAGTCGGATCATATGGTGTTTTCACCTCTCTATCTTGTTGTGAATTGAGTTTCCCTTTGAGATTTCGTTTTATCGGATTGAATACTTTTATGGATTTGAGAGCACTTGATATATGTCTTTCATATGAATACCCGTGGTGACAATGGGGTATTATTTTGATTCACTTGATGTATGTTTTCGCACTCAACTCGCAGATTCCCGAGGTGACATTGGGGTAATCTACGCATAGGGTTTGATGCATGTTCTTGTCTTTGTTTCTCCGGTAGAAATCTTGGGGCACTCTTTGAGGTTCTTTGTGTTGGATTGAGTATTATGAATCTGAAATTATTTGGTGTTATTTTAGTACGAACTCTTGGATAGATCGGTCGGAAAGAATAGCTTCGAGGTGGATCCGTACCCTACAAACGATTTCTTCTCATGTTCTCCACTAAATAGGAACTTCGGATTCTTCATCACACGTTGAGGGAAGGTTATATGATCCAATTATAATAGCATTGCTGAGAGATTACACTAGTGAAAGTACGGACTCTAGGCCTCATTTTCAAGCATTGCAATATCCTTTGTGCTCACTTTTATCGTTGGCTACCTTGCTGTTTTTTTATTTTCAGATTATAAAAATATATTTCTACATCCATATTACACTTTTATACCATCTCTTCGCTGAACTAGTGCACCTATACAAATTGCTATTGTATTGGGTGCGTTGGGGATACAAGAGATTTCTTATATTTGATTGCAGGATTGTTTGAGAGAGACCATCTTCATCCTACACCTCCCACGGATTGATTAACCTTAGGTCATCCACTTGAGGGAAAATTGCTAATGTCCTACAGAACTCTGCGCTGGGAGGCCCAACACAAGTCTACAAGAATAAAGTTGCATAATAGACATCACACACCTTCCCTTTTCATGTAACTTTAATGATAATGAAACCTTGGCTTCTTATGCTAATGGTATATATGATTACTATGATGTGAAATGAATAGAAGAATTCACTGCTTTTATGGGTGCTTATGAAATTGAATCTTTGTTTGAAAAGTGTGAAAATCTTGATGATGTTGTTTACAGACCTGGAAGTCATGCTATACTTAAATATTGCTATGAGGATTATGAATATAATTCCGATATTGATGCATTTATTGAGAAAGTCTCCATTGTCAAGAAGAGACTAATATTTTGCAGGAATGTATGGAAGAAGAAATTGATGACACTGTGAGCTCATTGGATGAAAAAGATGACGAGTAGAGCAAAGAACAAAAGGAGGAAGAGCGGATTAGCTACCCGTGCCCACCTTCTAATGAGAGTAACTCTTCAACTCATACATTTTTTAATTTCCTTTCGTGCTTACGAAGGATGAATGCTATGATGATTGCTAGGATCCTTTGGATTCGTTTGAAATATCCCTTTTTGATGAACTTGATGCTTGCTATGCTTGTGACCATGATGCCAATATGAATTATGTTTATGGAGATGAACTTGCTATAGTTCCTTATGTTAATAATGAAATTGTTGCTATCGCACCCACGCATGATAGTCCTATTATCTTTTTGAATTCTCCCAACTACACTACATCGGAGAAGTTTGCACTTATTAAAGACTATATTGATGGGTTGCGTTCTACTATTGCACACGATGAATTTGATGAATATAATATGCATGTGCTTGATGCTCCTACTTGCAATTATTATGAGAGAGGAACTACATCTCCGCCTCTCTATGTTTCCTATATGATAAAATTGCAAGAAACTGCTTATGCTATGTATTGGCCTTTACTTGATGTGCATGAATTGTTCTTTTATGACATGCAGAGTGATATGTCTCCAACGTATCTATAATTTTTGATTGTTCCATGCTGTTTTATTATCAATCTTGGATGTTTTATAATCATTTTATATCTTTTTGGTACTAACCTATTGACATAGTGCCAAGTGTTAGTTGTTGTTTTTTCCATGTTTTTTACATCGCAGAAAATCAATATCAAACGGAGTCCAAATGCCACGAAACTTTACGGAGATTTTTTATGGGCTAGAAGGAAGGCAATGGGCCTTGGTTGCACCTGGGGGTGTCCCGAGGGGGGCACAACCCATGAGGGCGCGCCAGGAGGCCCAGGCATGCCCTGGTGGGTTGTGCCCACCTCGAGTGCCCCTCGGATTACCTCTTTGTTCTATAAATACCACAATATTCCAGAAACCCTAAAGGCATCGACGAAATATTCATCCAGCCGCCGCAGAGTCCAGAACCACCAGATCCAATCTAGACACCATCTCGGATGGGGTTCACCA
This sequence comes from Triticum urartu, assembly GCF_056163025.1. Lineage (NCBI taxonomy): Eukaryota > Viridiplantae > Streptophyta > Magnoliopsida > Poales > Poaceae > Triticum > Triticum urartu. The sequence goes on from NC_141874.1 coordinate 159,355,507, forward strand.
CCTCCATTGCTGCCTCTCCGATGATGCATGAGTAGTTCTTTGTAGACCTTTGGGTCCGCAGTTAGTAGCTAGATGGCTTTCTCTCTCGCTGAATTCTCAATACAATGGTCTCTTGGAGATCCATATGATGTAACTCTTTTGCGGTGTGTTTGTTGGGATCTGATGAACTTCGAGTTTATGATCAGTAATATCTTTTTATATCCATGAAAGTTATTTGAGTTTCTTTGATCTCTTATATGCATGATCTCTTATAGCCTCGTATTTCTTCTCTGATATTTGTGTTTTGTTTGGCCAACTTGATCTATTCATCTTGCAACGGGAAGAGGTGCCCGGTAGTGGGTTCGATCTTACGGTGCTTGATCCCAATGACAGAAAGGGAACCGACACGTATATATCATTGCTACTAAGGATAAAAAGACGAGATCTATATCTACCGCCATATAGATAAACGGATCTTGTCTACATCATGTCACCGTTCTTATTGCATTACTCCATTTTCCATGAACTTAATACACTACATGCATGCTGGATAACAGTTGATGTGTGGAGTAATAGTAGTAGATGCAGCCAGGAGTCGGTCTACTAATCTTGGACATGATGCCTATGTAATGATCATTGCCTGGATATCATCATAATTATTTGAAGTTCTATCAATTGCCCAACAGTAATTTGTTTACCCATCGGTTGCTATTTTTCTCGAGAGAAGCCATTAGTGAAACCTACGGCCCCGGGTCTTCTTTCTCATATATTTCCCTTGCGATCTACTTTTCCTTTGCATTTTTATTTAGATCTATTAAACCAAAAAATACAAAAATACCTTGCTGTGTTTTATCTTTATTTATTTTATTTGGCGTTTGATCTATCAATCTACTACAATTTACCTCACGTCCATTTGCCTATCTTGAGGCGTCGTACCCCGGAAGCGATTGACAACTCCTTTAACACGTCGGGTTGCGAGGTGTTGTTATTTGTGTGTAGGTGTTGCTTTCATTATGCTGCTTGATTCTCCTACTGGTTTGATACCTTGGTTTCATAACTAAGGGAAATACCTACTGTTGATGTGCTGCATCATCCCTCCCTCTCCAGGGAAATACCGACGTAGTTCCAGGTACCGTCAAGGAGAATTTCTGGCGCCGTTGCCGGAGAGGATCTTCAACATAACCAGGTTCCTAATCACAAATCTCATCTCCTTGCAATTTACATTATTTTCCATTTGCCTCTCGTTTTCCTCTCCCCCACTTCACAAAAATTTGTCATTTTATTCGCCTCTCTTTTTTCGTTTGCCGTTTTCCTGCCCTGTCTGATATCGAAAGAGCTAAGGGTTTTCTCCCTAGTCTTAATGCTTTTGATAGCTCGTCTGTCCTCTTTAAGCTCATAAACAATGGTGCTATGGAAGGATCTACGGGGGTTGCTAAGAAAAATCTTAACCATTGTGATGAAGATGATCCTGGAATTTTTCCCTATTTACTTGATGAATCTTTGAAAGATGCTTGGGATAGGTCGTTGAGAATTCGAGCAAGCTATGTGCCCCAATATCAGATATAGATATACTTGAAATATTTTTATGATGATTTACCTTCTTCTTTCAAGCAAGTCTTAGATTCTATATTTGAAAACGGTTTTCATGAAGGGGATGTCGTTGATACTTATGAGAAGATGAAAGCCATATTTGGGCACCCTAAATGAGAAAATGTTGAATCAACTACTCTTATGTGCTTTTATCAAAATGAAATAATTAAAGAGATGAAGGGTAGTTTAGATACGAATTTTCGCAACATGCTTAATCTTTCTTCCGCTATCAATGGCCATGTGCTTTCACAAGATAGAAAATTAAATGCCATTGATAGAAAATTTTCCCTTTTCTTCCCAAGGAACAAGGATGACAAAACTTAGGTCCTTGCTTTATGCCTAGCTAAGGGCGTAAAAGTATAGCGCTTGTTGGGAGGCAACCCAATGAATAAAATTTATTTTTGCTTTTTGCTTTTTGTTCTTGATTGTTAGCACAATTTGTTGGGGAACGTAGCAATAATTCAAAATTTTCCTACGTGTCACCAAGATCAATCTATGGAGTCATCTAGCAACGAGGGAGGAGTGGATCTACATACCCTTGTAGATCGCGTGCGGAAGCGTTCAAGAGAACGGGGTTGATGGAGTCGTACTCGTCGTGATCCAAATCACAGATGATCCTAGCACCGAACGGACGGCACCTCCGCGTTCAACACACGTACGGAGCAGCGACGTCTCCTCCTTCTTGATCCAGCAAAGGGGGAGGAGAGGTTGATGGAGATCCAGCAGCACGACGGCGTGGTGGTGGAAGTAGCGGGATTCCAACAGGGCTTCGCCAAGCGCTGCGGGAGGAGGGAGATGTGTCATGGGAGGGAGAGGGAGGCGCCAGGGCTTAGGTGTGGCTGCCCTCCCTTCCCCCCACTATATATAGGGCCAAGGGAGAGGGGGGGCGCAGCCTTGGCCCTTCCTCCAAGGAAGGGTGCGGCCAGGGAGGAGTCCATCCTCCCTAAGGCACCTAGGAGGTGCCTTCCCCCTTTAGGACTCTTTCTTTCCCTTATCTCTTGGCGCATGGGCCTCTTGGGGCTGGTGCCCTTGGCCCATATAGGCCAAGGCGCACACCCCTACAGCCCATGTGGCCCCCCAGGGCAGGTGGACCCCCTTGGTGGACCCCCAGACCCCTTTCGGCACTCCCGGTACAATACCGATAATGCGCGAAACTTTTCCGGCGACCAAAACAAGACTTCCCATATATAAATCTTTACCTACGGACCATTCCAGAACTCCTCGTGACGTCCGGGATCTCATCCGGGACTCCGAACAACTTTCGGGTTACCGCATATTGATATCTCTATAACCCTAGCGTCACCGAACCTTAAGTGTGTAGACCCTACGGGTTCGGGAGACATGCAGACATGACCGAGATGACTCTCCGGTCAATAACCAACAGCGGGATCTGGATACCCATGTTGGCTCCCACATGTTCCACGATGATCTCATCGGATGAACCACGATGTCGAGGATTCAATCAATCCCGTATACAATTCCCTGTCTATCGGTACGATACTTGCCCGAGATTCGATCGTTGGTATCCCGATACCTTGTTCAATCTCGTTACCGGCAAGTCTCTTTACTCTTTCCGTAACACATCATCCCGTGATCAACTCCTTGATCACATTGTGCACATTATGATGATGTCCTACCGAGTGGGCCCAGAGATACCTCTCCGTTAACATGGAGTGACAAATCCCAGTCTCGATTCGTGCCAACCCAACAGACACTTTCGGAGATACCTGTAGTGTACCTTTATAGCCACCCAGTTACGTTGTGACGTTTGGCACACCCAAAGCACTCCTACGGTATCCGGGAGTTGCACAATCTCATGGTCTAAGGAAATGATACTTGACATTAGAAAAGCTTTAGCATACGAACTACATGATCTTGTGCTAGGCTTAGGATTGGGTCTTGTCCATCACATCATTCTCCTAATGATGTGATCCCGTTATCAACGACATCCAATGTCCATGGTCAGGAAACAGTAACCATCTATTGATCAACGAGCTAGTCAACTAGAGGCTTACTAGGGACATGGTGTTGTCTATGTATCCACACATGTATCTGAGTTTCCTATCAATACAATTCTAGCATGGATAATAAACGATTATCATGAACAAGGAAATATAATAATAACTAATTTATTATTGCCTCTAGGGCATATTTCCAACAGTCTCCCACTTGCACTAGAGTCAATAATCCAGTTCACATCGCTATGTGATTAACACTCAAGGTCACATCCCCATGTGACTAACACCCAAAGAGTTTACTAGAGTCAATAATCTAGTTCACATTACCATGTGATTAACACTCGATGAGTTCTGGGTTTGATCATGTTATGCTTGTGAGAGATGTTATAGTCAACGGATCTGAACCTTTTAGATCCGTGTGTGCTTTACAAATCTCTATGTCATCTCCTAGATGCAGCTACCACGTTCTATTTGGAGCTATTCCAAATAACTGTTCTACTATACGAATCCAGTTTACTACTCAGAATAATCTGGATTAGTGTCAAAGTTTGCATCGGCGTAACCCTTTATAACAAACTCTTTTACCACCTCCATAATCGAGAAAATTCCTTAGTCCACTAGTTACTAAGGATAACTTTGACCGCTGTCTTGTGATCCATTCTTGGATCACTCTTGTACCCCTTGACTGACTCATGGCAAGGCACACTTCAGGTGCGGTAGACAGCATAGCATACTGTAGAGCCTACGTCTAAAGCATAGGGGACGACCTTCATCCTTTCTCTCTATTCTGCCGTGGTTAAGCTTTAAGTCTTAACTTCATACCTTACAACTCAGGCAAGAACTCCTTCTTTGACTGATCCATGTTGAACACCTTCAAGATCATGTCAAGGTATGTGCTCATTTGAAAGTACCATTAAGCGTTTTTGATCTATCCTTATAGATCTTGATGCTTAATGTTCAAGTAGCTTAATCCAGGTTTTCCATTGAAAAACACCTTTCAAATGACCCTATATGCTTTCCAGAAATTCTACGTCATTTCTGATCAACAATATGTTAACAACATATATTCATCAGAAGTTCTATAGTGCTCCCACTCACTTCTTTGGAAATACAAGTTTCTCATAAACTTTGTATAAACCCAAAATCTTTGATCATCATCAAAGCATACATTCCAACTCCGAGATGCTTACTCCAGTCCCTAGAAGGATTGCTGGAGCTTTGCATACTTATTAGCATCTTTCAGGATTGACAAAACCTTCCGGTTTGTATCACATACAACCTTTCCTCAAAAAACATCGAGGAAACAATGTTTTGACATCCTATCTGCAAGATTTCATAAATAATGCAGTAATCGCTAATATAATTCCAACAGACTCTTAGCATCGCTACGAGTGAGAAAGTCTCATCGTAGTCAACTCCTTGAACTTGTCGGAAAACATCTTAACGACAAGTCGAGCTTTCTTAATGGTGACATTTACCATCATTGTCCGTCTTCCTTTTAAAATCCATCTATACTCAACAGCCTCACGACCATCGAGTTGTTCTGTCAAACTCTACACTTTGTTTCCATACATGGATCCTCTCTCGGATTTTATATGGCCTCGAGCCATTTTGGAATCTAGGCCCACCATCGCTTCTCCATAGCTCGTAGGTTCATTGTTGTCTAGCAACATGACTTCCAAGACAGGATTACGTACCACTCTGAAGTAGTACGCATCCTTGTCATCCTACAAGGTTTGGTAGTGACTTGATCTGAAGTTTCATGATCACTATCATAAGCTTCCACTTCAATTGGTGTAGGTGCCACAGGAACAACTTCCTGTGCCCTGCCACACACTAGTTGAAGAGAAGGTTCAATAACCTCATCAAGTCTCCACCATTCTCCCACTCAATTCTTTCGAGAGAAACTTTTCCTCGAGAAAGGACCCGTTTCTAGAAACAATCACTTTTGCTTCCAGATCTGAAATAGGAGGTATACCCAACTGTTTTGGGTATTCTATGAAGATGCATTTATCCGCTTTGGGTTCGAGCTTATCAGCCTGAAACTTTTTCGCATAAGCATCGCAGCCCCAAACTTTTAAGAAATGACAGCTTAGGTTTCTCTAAACCATAGTTCATACGGTGTCATCTCATCGGAATTACGTGGTGCCCTATTTAAAGTGAATGTGGTTGTCTCTAATGCCTAACCCATAAACTATCGTGGTAATTTGATAAGAGACATCATGGTATGCATCATATCCAATAGGGTGCAGTTATGATGTTCGGACACACCATCACACTATGGTATTACAGGCTGTATTAGTTGTGAAACAATTTCCACAATGTCTTAATTCTGTGCCAAACTCGTAATTCAGATATTCATATCTATGATCATATCATAGATCTTTTATCCTCTTGTCACGACGATCTTTCAACTTCACCCTGAAATTACTTGAACCTTTCAATAATTCAGACTCGTGATTCATCAAGTAAATATACTCAACATCTACTTAAATCATCTGTGAAGTAAGAACATAACGATATCCACTACATGCCTCAGCACTCATTGGACTGCACACATCAAAATGTATTACTTCCAACAAGTTGCTTTCTAGTTCCATTTTACTGAAAACGAGGCTTTCAGTCATCTTGCCCATGTGGTATGATTTGCATGTCTCAAGTGATTCAAAATCAAGTGAGTCCAAATGGTCCATTTGCATGGAGTTTCTTCATGCATATACACCAATAGACATGGTTCGCATGCCTCAAACTTTTCAAAAATGAGTGAGCCCAAAGATCCATCAACATGGAGCTTCTTCATGCGTTTTATACCGATATGACTTACGTGGCAGTGCCACAAGTAGGTGGTACTATCATTACTATCTTTTGGCATGAACATGTGTATCACTACGATCGAGATTCAATAAACCATTCATTTTAGGTGTAAGACCATTGAAGGTATTATTCAAATAAATAGAGTAACCATTATTCTCCTTAAATGAATAACCGTATTGCGATAGACATAATCCAATCATGTCTATGCTCAACGCAAACATCAATCTCGATGGTAGAGGGAGCGTGCGATGCTTGATCATATCAACCTTGGAAACACTTCCAACACATATCGTCAGCTCACCTTTAGCTAGTCTCCGTTTATTCCGTAGCTTTTATTTCGAGTTACTAACACTTAGCAACCGAACCGGTATCTAATACCCTGGTGCTACTAGGAGTACTAGTAAAGTACACATCAACACAATGTATATCCAATATACTTCTATCGACTTTGCCAGCCTTCTCATCTACCAAGTATCTAGGGTAATTCTGCTCCAGTGGCTGTTCCCCTTATTACAGAAGCACTTAGTCTCGGGTTTGAGTTCAACCTTGGGTTTCTTCACTAGAGCAGCAGCTGAATTTGCCGTTTCATGAAGCATCCCTTTTGCCCTTGCCCTCCTTGAAACTAGTGGTTTCACAAACCATCAACAATTGATGCTCCTTTTGATTTCTACTTTTGTGGTGTCAAACATCGCGAATATCTCAAGGATCATCATATATGTCCCTGATATATTATAGTTCATCACGAAGCTCTAGCAGCTTGGTGGTAATGACTTCGGAGAAACATCACTATCTCATTTGGAAGATCAACTCCCACTTGATTCAAATTATTGTTGTACTCAGACAATCTGAGCACAAGCTCAACAATTGAGCTTTTCTCCTTAGTTTGCAGGCTAAGAAAATCGTCGGAGGTCTCATACCTCTTGACGTGGGCACGAGCCTGAAATCCCAATTTCAGCCCTCGAAACATCTCATATGTTTCGCGACGTTTCAAAACGTCTTCGGTGCCTCAACTCTAACCCGTTTAACTGAACTATCACGTAGTTATCAAAATGTGTATGTCAGATGTTCGCAACATCCACAGACGACGTTCGAGGTTCAGCACACTGAGCGGTGCATTAAGGACATAAGCCTTCTATGAAGCAATGAGGACAATCCTCAGTTTACGGACCTAGTCCGCATAATTGCTACTTTCAACTTTCAACTAAATTTTCTCTAGGAACATAACTAAACAGTAGAACTGAAGCGCGAGCTACGACATAATTTGCGAAGACCTTTTGACTATGTTCAGGATAATTAAGTTCATCTTATGAACTCCCACTCAGATAGACATCCCTCTAGTCATCTAAGTGATTACATGATCCGAGTCAACTAGGCCGTGTCCGATCATCACGTGAGATGGACTAGTCAACATCGGTGAACATCTTCATGTTGATCGTATCTACCATACGACTCATGCTCGACCTTTCGGTCTCTTGTGTTCCGAGGCCATGTCTGTACATGCTAGTCTCGTCAAGTCAACCTAAGTGTTTTGCATGTGTTCCGAGGCCATGTCTGTACATGCTAGGCTCGTCAACACCCGTTGTATTCGAACGTAAGAATCTATCACACCCGATCATCAGGTGGTGCTTCGAAACAACGAACTTTCGCAACGGTGCACAGTTAGGGGGAACACTTTCTTGAAATTTTAATGAGGGATCATCTTATTTACTACCGTCGTTCTAAGCAAATAAGATGTATAAACATGATAAACATCACATGTAATCAAATAGTGACATGATATGGCCAATATCATATTGCTCCTTTTGATCTTCATCTTCGGGGCTCCATGATCATCATCGTCACCGGCATGACACCATGATCTCCATCATCATGATCTCCATCATCGTGTCTTCATGAAGTTTTCTCGCCAACTATTACTTCTACTACTACAGCTAACGGTTAGCAATAAAGTAAAGTAATTACACGGCGTTGTTCAATGACACGCAGGTCATATAATAAATAAAGACAACTCCTATGGCTCCTACCGGTTGTCATACTCATCGACATGCAAGTCGTGATTCCTATTACAAGAACATGATCAATCTCATACATCACATATCATTCATCACATTCTTCTTGGCCATATCACATCACATAGCATACCCTGCAAAAACAAGTTAGACGTCCTCTAATTATTGTTTGCATGTTTTACGTGGCTGCTATGGGTTTCTAGCAAGAACGTTTCTTACCTACGCAAAAACCACAACGTGATATGCCAATTGCTATTTACCCTTCATAAGGACCCTTTTCATCGAATCCGATCTGACTAAAGTGGGAGAGACAGACACCCGCTAGCCACCTTATGCAACTAGTGCATGTCAGTCGGTGGAACCAGTCTCACGTAAGAGTACGTGTAAGGTCGGTCCGGGCCACTTCATCCCACAATGCCGCCGAATCAAGATTGGACTAGTAACGGTAAGCATATTGAACAAAATCAACACCCACAACTACTTTGTGTTCTACTCGTGCATAGAAACTACGCATAGACCTAGCTCATGATGCCACTGTTGGGGAACGTAGCAATAATTCAAAATTTTCCTACGTGTCACCAAGATCAATCTATGGAGTCATCTAGCAACGAGGGAGGAGTGGATCTACATACCCTTGTAGATCGCGCGCGGAAGCGTTCAAGAGAACGGGGTTGATGGAGTCGTACTCGTCGTGATCCAAAGCATCGATGATCCTAGCGCCGAACGGACGGCACCTCCGCGTTCAACACACGTACAGAGCAGCAACGTCTCCTCCTTCTTGATCCAGCAAAGGGGGAGGAGAGGTTGATGGAGATCCAGCAGCACGACGGCGTGGTGGTGGAAGTAGCGGGATTCCAACAGGGCTTCGCCAAGCGCTGCGGGAGGAGGGAGATGTGTCATGGGAGGGAGAGGGAGGCGCCAGGGCTTAGGTGCGGCTGCCCTCCCTTCCCCCCACTATATATAGGGCCAAGGGAGAGGGGGGGTGCAGCCTTGGCCCTTCCTCCAAGGAAGGGTGCGGCCAGGGAGGAGTCCATCCTCCCCAAGGCACCTAGGAGGTGCCTTCCCCCTTTAGGACTCTTTCTTTCCCTTATCTCTTGGCGCATGGGCCTCTTGGGGCTGGTGCCCTTGGCCCATATAGGCCAAGGCGCACACCCCTACAGCCCATGTGGCCCCCCGGGGCAGGTGGACCCCCTTGGTGGACCCCCGGACCCCTTTCGGCACTCCCGGTACAATACCGATAATGCGCGAAACTTTTCCGGCGACCAAAACAAGACTTCCCATATATAAATCTTTACCTCCGGACCATTTCGGAACTCCTCGTGACGTCCGGGATCTCATCCGGGACTCCGAACAGCTTTTGGGTTACCGCATACTGATATCTCTATAACCCTAGCGTCACCGAACCTTAAGTGTGTAGACCCTACGGGTTCGGGAGACATGCAGACATGACCGAGATGACTCTCCGGTCAATAACCAACAGCGGGATCTGGATACCCATGTTGGCTCCCACATGTTCCACGATGATCTCATCGGATGAACCACGATGTCGAGGATTCAATCAATCCCGTATACAATTCCCTTTGTCTATCGGTACGATACTTGCCCGAGATTCGATCGTTGGTATCCCGATACCTTGTTCAATCTCGTTACCGGCGTCTCTTTACTCGTTCCGTAACACATCATCCCGTGATCAACTCCTTGATCACATTGTGCACATTATGATGATGTCCTACCGAGTGGGCCCAGAGATACCTCTCCATTAACACAGAGTGACAAATCCCAGTCTCGATTCGTGCCAACCCAACAGACACTTTCGGAGATACCTGTAGTGTACCTTTATAGCCACCCAGTTACGTTGTGACGTTTGGCACACCCAAAGCACTCCTACGGTATCCGGGAGTTGCACAATCTCATGGTCTAAGGAAATGATACTTGACATTAGAAAAGCTTTAGCATACAAACTACATGATCTTGTGCTAGGCTTAGGATTGGGTCTTGTCCATCACATCATTCTCCTAATGATGTGATCCCGTTATCAACGACATCCAATGTCAATGGTCAGGAAACAGTAACCATCTATTGATCAACGAGCTAGTCAACTAGAGGCTTACTAGGGACATGGTGTTGTCTATGTATCCACACATGTATCTGAGTTTCCTATCAATACAATTCTAGCATGGATAATAAACGATTATCATGAACAAGGAAATATAATAATAACTAATTTATTATTGCCTCTAGGGCATATTTCCAACACAATTATGCTACTGTTATGATTGTGTTTTTTATGTTTTAATTAGTGTTCGTGCCAAGTAAAGCCTTTAGGATCTTCTTGGGCAATAGTTGTTTGATCTTGCTAAAAAAACAGGAAGTTTTGCGCTCACGAAAACAATTATCATTTTTACCAAAGAGCGATAAAATACCCATTCAAATGCAGTAGATCAATATAGAAATTACTCAGGTCATCCTAATTTTGCATAATGTTTGGAGTTACAGAAGTATTCAAGATAGTCATATTGCTGCAGACTGTTCTATTTTGACAGATTCTGTTTTCTTTGTGTTGTGTGCTTATTTTGATGGCTCTATGGTTTTCTTTGATGAGTTTTTGCCATATAAAAGTTGGAATACGGTAGATATAATACAAAAACAAAATATGAATTGTTCTGATACAGCTCTTATAGTAGTGGTTTATTATTCTTATACTAACGGATCTCATGAAGGTTTTCGTTGAGTTTTGTGTGATTGAAGTTTTCAAGTTTTGGGTTATCTTACGATGGATGAAGGAAGGATGTAAGAGCCTAAGCTTGGGGATGCCCCCGAGTGTCATCCCCACTTTCTTATAACAACTATCGGTATTTTACTCGAGACTATATTTTTATTCGTCAGATGATATGTGTTTTGCTCGGATCATCTTGTATGATATGAGTCTTTGCTTGTTTTATTTTGTGTTTTAAGTCATCAATCCTTGCTGGACACACCTATTTGAGAGAACCAAAATTATATCATGACTTGTTAGAATTGCTCTCTATGTTCACTTAAATCTTTTATGAGCTAGGACTTGCTCTAGTGCTTCACTTATATCTTTTTGAGCACGGTGTGCTTTGTTATTTTTGAAGAAATGCTCTCTTGCTTCACTTAGATTTGTTTGAGAGTTAGTAAAATTTTGAATCAATTCTCTCTTGCTTCACTTAAATTATTTTGAGAGAAAGAATTTTTTTATGCTCATGATCTTCACTTATATTTGATCGAGCTTATGAAAAGCAACACATGAAAATTAGTGCCAAAGTGATAGATATCCAAGAAGGATAAAGAAAAAGAAAATGACATGAAGATCATTGGACAAAATAAACTTGATTCTTAGTAATAGTTTTGAGATATGATGATGTGATATGTGAGTTATGTTGATGAGTAATTGTGCTCTAGTAGGAATATTGGTGTTAAGGTTTGTGATTCCCAATGCATGCACGAAAGTCAATAATCATGCAATGAAAATTATATCCTACTTGTGGTGCATTATTCGGTGTTAATTATGCTTAATGCTTGCTTATGAGATTATTCGTTTCTTGGTTGGTCGCTTCTCAATCTTTTTGCTAGCCTTCATTTTTCACTAAGTATGACCTCTACTTGTGCATCCAAAATCCTTTAAACCAGTTTTGCCACATGAGTCCACTATATCTACCTATATGCGGTATTCTTTTTCCCTTCTAAGAAAATTTGCATGTGCCATCTCTAATTTTCAAAATAAACTTCTCTTTTGTGTGTTTGTTTCGCTCGCGGAGCGGAGAGGGGTGGCTAATATTTTCCATGCTAGATGTGTTATTCTCAAGATGAGTGTTTACTCACTTGTCATTGCATGAGAGTAAGGCAAAGGTATTAGGGATGCCCAGTCCCGAAATGCAAAAACAAATTAATTTACTTTATGTGTCCTGAAAATCAATATCAAACGGAGTCCAAATGCCATGAAACTTTACGGAGATTTTTTATGGGCCAGAAGGAAGGCAATGGGCCCTGGTTGCACCTGGGGGTGCCCCGAGGGGGGCACAACCCACCAGGGTGCGCCAGGAGGCCCAGGCACGCCCTGGTGGGTTGTGCCCACCTAGGGTGCCCCCGGACCGCCTCTTTGCTCCATAAATACCACAATATTCCAAAAACCCTAAAGGCATCGACGAAATATTCATCCAGCCGCTGCAGAGTCCAGAACCACCAGATCCAATCTAGACACCATCTCGGATGGGGTTCACCACCTCCATTGGTGCCTCTCCAATGATGCGTGAGTAGTTCTTTGTAGACCTTCAGGTCCGTAGTTAGTAGCTAGATGGCTTTCTCTCTCTCGCTGAATTCTCAATACAATGGTCTCTTGGAGATCCATATGATGTAACTCTTTTGCGGTGTGTTTGTTGGGATCTGATGAACTTCGAGTTTATGATCAGTCATATCTTTTTATATCCATGAAAGTTTTTGAGTTTTTTTGATCTCTTATATGCATGATCTCTTATAGCCTCGTATTTCTTCTCCGATATTTGGGTTTTGTTTGGCCAACTTGATCTATTTATCTTGCAATGGGAAGAGGTGCCCTGTAGTGGGTTCGATCTTACGGTGCTTGATCACAGTGACAGAAAAGGAACCGACACATATGTTTCATTGCTACTAAGGATAAAATTATGAGATCTATATCTACCGCCATATAAATAAACGGATCTTGTCTACATCATGTCATCATTCTTATTGCATTACTCTGTTTTTCCATGAACTTAATACACTAGATGCATGCTGGATAGCGGTCGATGTGTGGAGTAATAGTAGTAGATGCAGCAGGAGTCGGTCTACTAATCTTGGACGTGATGCCTATGTAATGATCATTGCCTGGATATCATCGTAATTATTTGAAGTTCTATCAATTGCCCAACAGTAATTTGTTTACCCACCATTTGCTATTTTTCTTGAGAGAAGCCACTAGTGAAACCTATGGCCCCCGGGTCTTCTTTCTCATATATTTGCCTTGCGATCTACTTTTCCTTTGCATTTTTATTTAGATCTATTAAACCAAAAAATACAAAAATACCTTGGTGTGTTTTATCTTTATTTATTTTATCTGGCATTCGATCTATCAATCTACTATAATTTACCTCACGTCTGTTTGCCTATCTTGAGGCGTCGTACCCCGGAAGGGATTGACAACCCCTTTAACACGTCAGGTTGCAAGGTGTTGTTATTTGTGTGCAGGTGTTGCTTACGTTGTGTTGCTTGGTTCACCTACTGGTTCGATACCTTAGTTTCATAACTGAGGGAAATACCTACCGTCGCTGTGCTGCATCATCCCTCCCTCTCCAGGGAAATACCGATGTAGTTCCAACTACCATCACAGATGCATAGGAAGAGAGTTAGACTTCGTTGTTGCATGATATATATTACTTTGTGGTCACTACTAAATCACAAATCATTTTTAATTAAAATTGGCTTTGATATACCTTGGGATCCGGGTGGATCCATTACTTGAGCACTATTTGCCTAGCTTAATGGCTTTAAAGAAAGTGCTGCCTGGGAGACAACCCGAAAGTTCTAGAGAGTCATTTATTTATGTTGTGTGTTTTTATAAAGTTTAAAATCAAAAAAATAAAGTGGGGAACCTAAAACTTTTCAAAAAGAAAAGTGAAAGTAGGAAAGACGAGCACCGTTGAAGTGGGGGAGCTCCTTGAACTTGGTTCATGCCCATGGAAACTTTGCAAATCTTAATTACAGAAACTTTTCAACCAAAATAATTATCCTCTTGTACAAATATCCATTGTATTATAAAAATAATGTGCTAAGATTTGCCTTTAGGATGATTAGATTGATTGTTTGGTTTGTGCAGTGCAAAAACAGAAACTTTGGCTGTAGTGTGTGAATTTTCATTTTTTTACTGGAACTCTGAATGTTTCTGAAATTTGTACATAGTACTTCTATAAAAAAATTCCCTAATTTTTCAGAATTTTTGGAGTTACAGAAGTATGGTAGATGTTCAGATTGCTATAGACTGTCCTGTTTAAGACCGATTCTGTTTTTGATGCATTATTTTTCTAGTTTTGATGAAACTATCAATTTTATCGGTGGTATAAGCCATGGAGAAGTTATAATATAGTAGCTACAATGAAAAAACAAAATATGAATGGATTTACAATAGTACTTAAAGTGGTGATTTGTTTTATTATACTAACAGATCTCATGAGGGTTTTGTTAAGTTTTGTGTGATTGAAGTTTTCAAGTTTTGGGTGAGATCGCGATGGATGAAGGAATAAGGAGCGGCAAGAGCCTAAGCTTGGGGATGCCCGAGGCACCCCAAGGTAATATTCAAGGACTCCCAAGCAACTAAGCTTGGGGATGCCCCGAAAGGCATCCCCTCTTTCTTATAACAACCATCGGTAATTTTACTTGGAGCTATATTTTTATTCGTCACATGATATGCGTAAATTCTTGGAGCGTCTTTTGTGTTTATTTTCCCTTTTTCTTTTATGCACCATGCTGGTATGAGATAGTCCTTGGTTGATTTATAGAATGCTCTTTGCACTTCACTTATATCTTTTCAGTATGGCTTTATAGAATGCTTCATGTGCTTCACTTATATCATTTGAAGTTTGGATTGCCTATTTCCCTACACATAGAAAAATCGCTATTTATAGAATCCTCTTTTGCATCACTTATATTTGTAAGAGTGCGGGCATATCTTTTGTAGAAAGAATTAAACTCTATTGCTTCACTTATATCTATTTAGAGAGTCATCGGGAATTGGTCATTCACATGGTTAGTCATAAAATCCTACATAAAAACTTGTAGATCACTGAATATGACATGTTTGATTCCTTGAAATAGTTTTGCGATATAAAGATGGTGATATTAGAGTCATGCTAGTGAGTAATTTGGATTGGTAGAAATACTTGTGTTAAGGTTTGTGATTCCCGAAGAATGCACGTATGGTGAACTGTTATGTGATGAAGTCGGCGCATGATTTATTTTTTATTGTCTTCCTCTTATGAGTGGTGGTCGGGGACGAGCGATGGTATTTTCCTACAAATCTATCCCCCTAGCTAGGGGCATGCGTATTGGTACTTTGCTTCGATGGCTAATAATTTTTTGCAATAAGTATGTGAATTCTTTATGACTAATGTTGAGTCCATGGATTATACACACTCTCACCCTTCCATCATTGCTAGCCTCTTCGGTACCATGCACTGCCTTTTCTCACCTCGAGAGTTGGTGCAAACTTCGCCGGTGCATCCAAACACCGTGATATGATACACTCTATCACACATAAGCCTCATTATATCTTCCTCAAAACATCCACCATACCTACCTACTATGGCTTTTCCATAGCCATTCCGAGATATATTGCCATGCAACTTCCATCATCATCATATACATGACTTGAGCATTCATTGCCATATTGCTTTGCATGATCGTAAGATAGCTAGCATGATATTTTCATGGCTTGTCTGTTTTTTTATATATTTGCTATGCTAGATCATTGCACATCCTAGTACACTGCCAGAGGCATTCATATAGAGTCATACTTTGTTCTAGATATCTAGTTGTAATATTGAGTTGTAAGTAAATATAAGTGTGATGATCATCATTATTAGAGCATTGTCCCAGTGAGGAAAGGATGATGGAAGCTATGATTCCCCCACAAGCCGGGATGAGACTTCGGACTTAAATAAATAAAAGAGGCCAATGAGCCCAAAAAAAGGCCAAAGATCCCAAAACAAAAAAATAGAAAAAATGAGAGAAAAAGAAAGAAGGGGCAATGCTACTATCATTTTACCACACTTGCGCTTCAGAGAAGCACCATGTTCTTCATATAGAGAGTCTCTTGAGTTATCACTTTCATATACTAGTGGGAATTTTCATTATAAAACTTGGCTTGTATATTCTGATGATGGGCTTCCTCAAATGCCCGAGGTCTTCATGAGCAAGAAAGTTGGATGCACACCCACTTAGTTTTCAGTTTGAGTTTTCATACACTTATAGCTCTTAGTGCATTCGTTGCATGACAATCCCTAATCCTCGCATTGACATCAATTGATGGGCATCTCCATAGCCCATTGATTAGCCGCGTCGATGTGAGACTTTCTCCTTTTTTGTCTTCTCCATACAACCTCCATCATCATATTCTATTCCATCTATAGTGCTATATCCATGGCTCACGCTCATGTATTACGTGAAATTTGAAAAAGCTTGAGAACATTAAAAGTATGAAACAATTGCTTGGCTTGTCATCGGGGTTGTGCATGATGAAATACTTTGTGTGACGAAGATGGGGCAAAGCCAGACTATATGATTTTGTAGGGATAATTTTCTTTCCCCATGTTATTTTGAGAAGACATGATTGCTTTATTAGTATGCTTGAAGTATGATTGTCTTTATGTCAAATGATAGACTATTGTGTTGAGTCACTCGTGTCTTAATATTCATGTCATGATTAGATTATATGATCAAGATTATGCTTGGTAGCATTCCACATCAAAAATTATCTTTTTTATCATTTACCTACTCGAGGACGATCAGGAATTAAGCTTGGGGATGCTGATACATCTCCGTCGTATCTATAATTTTTGATTGTTCCATGCCAATATTCTACCACTTTTACATACTTTTGGCAACAATTTATATGATTTTCTTGGACTAACATATTGATCCAGTGCCCAGTGCCAGTTCCTGTTTGTTGCATGTTTTTTTCACATAAAATCCATATCAAACGAAGTACAAATGCGATAAAAACTTACGAAGATTTTTTTTGTAATATATGTGATTTTTGGGAAAAAAGAATCAACGCGAGACAATGCTCGAGGGTCCCACAAGCCCTAGGGGCGCGCCCCTACCCTGGGCACGCCCTGAAGGCTTGTGGCCACCCCCATAAGGCGGTTGGTGCCCTTCTTTCGCCGCAGGAAAGCTAATATCCGAGTAAAAATCGTGTTAAAATTCCAGCCCAATCGGAGCTATGGATCTCAGGGAATATAAGAAACGGTGAAAGGCCAAAATCTGGGGATGCAGAAACAAAAGGAAATAGAGAGAGATCCAATCTGGGAGAGGCTCTCGCCCCTCCGCCTCCATGGAGACCAAGGACCAGAGGGGAAATCCTCCTCCCATCTAGGGGGAGACCAAGGACGAAGAAGAAGGAGGGGGCTCTCCCCCCCTCTCTCTCGGTGGCGCTGGAACGCCGCCGGGGCCATCATCGTGACTGCGATCTACACCAACAACTTCGCCGTTGTCATCACCAACTCTCTCCCCCTCTATGCAGCGGTGTAACACCTCTTCTCCCTGATGTAATATCTACTTAAACATGGTGCTCCATGCTCATATTATTTCCCAATGATGTATGGCCATCCCATGATGTTTGAGTAGATCCATTTTGTCCTATGGGTTGATTGATGATCGTGATTGGTTTGAGTTGCATGTTTTATTATTGGTGTTGTCCTATGGTGCTCTCTGTGTCGTGCAAGCATGAGAGATCCCCGCTGTAGGGTTTGCAATATGTTCATGATTTGCTTATGGTGGGTGGCTAGAGTGACAGAAGGTTAAAGCCGAGTAAGTAGGTTGTTTGCGTATGAGAGTAAAGAGGACTTGATACTTTAATGCTATGGTTGGGTTTTGCATTAATGATCTTTAGTAGCTACGGATGTTTGCTAGAGTTCCAGTCATAAGTGCATGTGATCCAAGTAGAGGAAGTATGTTAGCTTATGCCTCTCCCTCATATAAAATTGCAATAATGATTATCGGTCTACTTATCGATTGCCTAGGGACAAATAACTTTCTTGTGACAAAAGCTCTCTACTAAAACTAGCTTAGTTGTTTCTTTATCTAAACAACCCCTAGCTTTTTATTTACGTGTTCTTTATTATCTTGCAAACCTATCCTATCACACCTACAAAGTACTTCAAGTTTCATACTTGTTCTAGGTAAAGCGAATGTTAAACATGCGTAGAGTTGTGTCGGTGGTCGATATAATTTGAGGGAATATTTGTTCTGCCTTTAGCTCCTCGTTGGGCTCGACACTCTTATCGTGAAAGGCTACAATTGATCCCCTATACTTGTGGGCTATCATTGGGTAAGTTGGTGCACCTCTGCAGGGAAGTATATCTATTAGAATAGTCATGTCCACAATAACAGATGCTCGAAGTTGTATCACGATGTATTACACTTGAACGGGATACTAGTGACACTAAACCAATATGATGGCTCTGGGATAGCCTCGCGGGTAGACGAGGAAGGATCTCCGGGCGTATTTTGTTATATACTTGTTACTATATGATATGATACTCTACTCTCTACTGTTGCTGCAAGATGCTGGAAGATGCTAGTCTTCGTTAGGCTGGGTCTTCCCTTCTATTCTAGCATTTTTGCAGTATCATCCTCAGACAAACCCTTCCCTTGTTACTGATGCATACTTAGTATAGATCTGATGTAATTCTTGTGAGTAGTTTGGATGAGTACTCACGATTGCTTTGCTACCTCTTTTCTTCTTCCTGGATGTTGCGGTCAGAGGTTGGAGCCCAAGAACCAGAAGATCCTGAGGATGCTTGCTACGTGGAGTTCTACGACCAGGAGTAGTTCGGAGGTCCCAGGCAGGAGGCCTGAGCCTTTTCAATCTAGAGTCATTGTTTGTTTCGCCTTCTTAAGGCACCTTTGTAATTGTGTGTATGCATCCCTAACTCTTGTTGTAATATCGGGTCTTGCGACCCTGGCTTGTAATATATTGTTTAATTTGTTTAATTTGAGTCATAGAGTTGTGTTGTGATATTATCCGTGAGTCTCTGATCTTGATTGTGTTGGGGAACGCAGTATTTCAAAAAAATTCCTACGATCACGCAAGATCTATCTAGGAGATGCATAGCAAGGAGGGGGGAGAGTGTGTCCGCGTACCCTCGTAGAACGAAAGCGGAAGCATTAAGTAACGCGGTTCATGTAGTCGAATGTCTTCGCGATCCAACCGATCAAGTACCGAACGCACGATACCTCCGCGATCTGCACACGTTCAGCTTGGTGATGTCCCTCGTACTCTTGATCCAGTTGAGGTCGAGGGAGAGTTTCGTCAGCACGACGGCGTGATGACGCTGATGATGAAGTTACCGATGCAGGGCTTCGCCTAAGCACTACAACGATATGACCGAGGTGGAAATCTATGGAGGGGGGCACCGCACATGGCTAAGACAACTGTCAACTTGTGTGTCTATGGGGTTCCCCTCTCCCCCGTATATAAAGGAGTGGAGGAGGGGAGGGCCGGCCCTCTCATAGCGCGCCTAAGGGGGGAGTCCTACTCCCAATAGGAGTAGGTTTCCCCCTTCCCTAGTTGGAGTAGGAGAAGAAGGAAGGGGAGAGGGAGAGAAGGAAAGGGGGCGGCCCCCCTCCCAATTCAGATTGGGCTTGGGGGTGGACGCGCCCCCACCTTGGCCGCCTCCTCCTCTCTCCCACTAAGGCCCAATAAGGCCCACTGACTCCATCGGGGGTTCCGGTAACCCCCCGGTACTCCAGTAAATGCTCGAACTCATCCGGAACCATTCCGATGTCCAAACATAGCCTTCCAATATATCGATCTTTATTTCTTGATCATTTCGAGACTCATCGTCATGTCCGTGATCAACATCCGGGACTCCGAACTACCTTCGGTACATCAAAACACATAAACTCAATACTGATCGTCATCAAACATTAAGCGCGCGGACCTACAGGTTCAAGAACAATGTAGACATGACCGAGACTCATCTCTGGTTAATAACCAATAGCAAAACCTGGATGCTCATATTGGTTCCTACATATTCTACGAAGATCTTTATCGGTCAAACCGCATAACAACATAAGTTGTTCCCTTTGTCGTCGGTATGTTACTTGCTCGAGATTTCATCGTCGGTATCTCAATCCCTAGTTCAATCTCGTTACTAGCAAGTCTCTTTACTCGTTCTGTAATGCAACATCCCATAACTAACTCATTATTCACATTGCTTGCAAGCCTTATAGTGATGTGCATTACCGAGAGGGCCTAGAGATACCTCTCCAATACACGGAGTGACAAATCGTAAACTCGATCTATGCCAACTCAACAAACACCATTGGATACACCTGTAGAGCATCTTTATAGTCACCCAGTTACGTTGTGACGTTTGATAACACACTAAGTGTTCCTCCGGCATTCAGGAGTTGCATAATCTCATAGTCATAGGAACATGTATAAGTCATGAAGAAAGCAATAGCATCAAACTAAACGATCAAGTGCTAAGCTAACGGAATATGTCAAGTCAATCACATCATTCTCCTAATGATGTGATCCCGTTAATCAAATGACAACTCATGTCTATGGTTAGGAAACATAACCATCTTTGATCAACGAGCTAGTCAAGTAGAGGCATACTAGTGACACTCTGTTTTTCTATGTATCCACACATGTATTATGTTTCCGGTTAATACAATTCTAGCATGAATAATAAACATTTATCATGATATAAGGAAATAAATAATAACTTTATTATTGCCTCTAGGGCATATTTCCTTCAATCTCCCACTTGCACTAGAGTCAATAATCTAGTTCACATCGCCATGTGATTTAATACCAATAGTTTCACATCTTTATGTGATTAGTTCACATCTCCATGTGACTAATACCCAAAGGGTTTACTAGAGTCAATAATCTTGTTCACATCGCTATGTGATTAAATCCCAAAGAGTGACCATGTTTTGCTTGTGAGAGAAGTTTAGTCTATGGGTCTGCAACATTCAGATCCGTATGTATTTTGCAAATTTCTATGTCTATAATACTTTGCACTGAGCTACTCTAGCTAATTGCTCCCACTTTCAATATGTATCTAGATCGAGACTTAGAGTCATCTAGATCGGTTTCAAAAGCTTGCATCGGCGTAACTCTTTACGACTCTTTTATCACCTCCATAAAAGAGAACTATTTCCTTAGTCCTCTAAGGATAATTTTGACCGTTGTCCAGTGATCTACTCCTAGATCACTATTGTACACCCTTGCCAAAATCATGCTAAGGTGTACAATAGGTCTGGTACACAGCATATCATACTTTATAGAACCTATGACTGAGGCATAGGGAATGACTTTTTCATTCTCTTTCTATTTTCTGTCGTGGTCGGGTTTTGAGTCTTTACTCAACTTCACACCTTGCAACACAGTCAAGAACTCCTTCTTTGACTGTTCCACTTTGAACTACTTCAAAAACTTGTCAAGGTATGTACTCATTGAAAAATTTATCAAGCGTCTTGATCTATCTCTATAGATCTTGATGCCCAATATGTAAGTAGCTTTACCGAGGTCTTTCATTGAAAAATTCTTATTCAAGTATCCTTTTATGCTATCCAGAAATTCAGTATCATTTCCGATCAACAATATGTCATCCACATATAATATCAGAAATGCTACAGAGCTCCCACTCACTTTCTTGTAAATAGAGGCTTCTCCAAAAGTATGTATAAAACTATATGCTTTGATCAACTCATAAAAGCGCATATTCCAACTCTAAGATGCTTGCACCAGTCCATAGATGGATCGCTGGAGCTTGCACACTTTGTTAGCATCTTTAGGATTGACAAAACCTTCTGGTTGCATCATATACAACTCTTTTTTTAATAAATCCATTAAGGAATGTAGTTTTGATATCCATTTGCCAGATTTCATAAAATGCGGCAACTGCTAACATGATTCGAACAAACTTTTAAGCATCGATACGAGTGAGAAAATCTCATCGTAGTCAACACCTTGAACTTGTCGAAAACCTTTTGCGATAATTCGAGCTTTGTAGATAGTAACACTACTATCAGCGTCCGTCTTCCTCTTGAAGACCCATTTATTCTCAATGGCTCGCCGATCATAGGGCAAGTCAATCAAAGTACATACTTTGTTCTTTATACATGGATCCCATCTTAGATTTCATGGCCTCAAGCCATTTTGCAGAATCTGGGCTCATCATCGCTTCCTCATAGTTCGTAGGTTCGTCATGGTCAAGTAACATGACCTCCAGAACAGGATTACCGTACCACTCTAGTGCGGAACGTACTCCGGTTAACCTACAAGGTTTAGTAGTAACTTGATCCGAAGTATCATGATCATCATCATTAACTTCCTCACTAATTGGTGTAGGCATCACTCGAACTGATTTCTGTGATGAACTACTTTCCAATTCGGGAGAAGGTACAATTACCTCATCAAGTTCTACTTTCCTCCCACTCACTTCTTTCGAGAGAAACTCCTTCTCTAGAAAGGATCCATTTTAAGCAAGAAAGATCTTGGCTTCGGATCTGTGATAGAAGGTGTAACCAACAGTTTCTTTTGGGTATCCTATGAAGACGCACTTCTCCTATTTGGTTTGAGCTTATCAGGCTGAAACTTTTTCACATAAGCATCGCAACCCCAAACTTTAAGAAATGACAGCTTAGGTTTCTTGCTAAACCACAGTTCATACAGTGTCATCTCAACAGATTTTTAGACGGTGCCCTATTTAACGTGAATGCAGCTGTCTCTAATGCATAACCCCAAAACTATAGTGGTAAATCGGTAAGAAACATCATAGGTCGCACCATATCTAATAAAATATGGTTATGACGTTCGGACACACCATTACGCTGTGGTGTTCCAGGTGGCGTGAGTTGCGAAAAATATTTGACATTGTTTCAATTGAAGGCCAAACTCGTAATTCAAATATTTCGTCTCCGCGATCAGATCGTAGAAACTTTTATTTTCTTGTTATGATGTTTCTCCACTTCACTCTGAAATTCTTTGAACATTTCAAACGTTTCAGACTTGTGTTTCATTAAGTAATATACTCATATCTGCTCAAATCATCCGTGAAAGTCAGAAAATAACGATACCCGCCGCGAGCCTCAACACTCATCGGACCGCATACATCGGTATGCATTATTTCCAATAAGTCATTGGCTCGCTCCATTGTTCCGGAGAACGGAGTCTTAGTCATCTTGCCCATGAGGCATGGTTTGCAAGCATCAAATGATTCATAATCAAGTGATTCCAAAAGTCCATCCTCATGGAGTTTCTTCATGTGCTTTACACCAATATGACCTAAACGGCAGTGCCGCAAGTATGTTGCACTATCATTATCAACTTTGCATCTTTTGGCGTCAATATTATGAATATGTGTATCACTATGATCGAGATTCAATATACCATTTATATTAAGTGTATGACCATAGAAGGTTTTATTCATGTAGCAGAACAACAATTATTCTTTGACTTAAATGAATAACTGTATTGCAATAAACATGATCCAATCATATTCATGCTCAACGCAAACACCAAATAACATTTATTTTAGGTTCAACACTAACCCCGAAGGTAAAAGGAGTGTGCGATAGTGATCTTATCAACCTTGGAATAAATTCCAACACACATCGTCACCTTGCCCTCAACTAGTCTCTGTTCATTTTGCAACTCCTGTCCCGAGTTTACTAATCTTAGCAACTGAACCAGTATCAAATACCCCGGGGTTACTATGAACACTAGTAAAGTATAGATCAATAACATGTATATCAAATATACTTTTGTTCACTTTGCCATCCTTCTTATCCGCCAAGTATTTGGGGTAGTTCCGCTTCCAGTGACCATTCCCTTTGCAGTAGAAGCACTCAATTTCAGGCTTAGGTCTAGCTTTGGGCTTCTTCACGAGAGTGGCAGCTTGCTTTCCATTCTTCTTGAAGTTCCCTTTCTTTCCCTTGCCCTTTTACTTGAAACTAGTGGTCTTGTCAACCATCAACAATTGATGCTTTTTCTTGATTTCTACCTTCACCAATTTCAGCACCGCGAAGAGCTTGGGAACCGTTTCCGTTATCCCTTGCATATTATAGTTCATACGAAGTTCTAGTAACTTGGTGATAGTGACTAGAGAACTCTGTCAATCACTATCTTATCTGGAATATTAACTCCCACTTGATTCAAGTGATTGTAGTACTCAGACATTCTGAGCACATGCTCACTAGCTGAGCTATTCTCCTCCATCTTGTAGGCAAAGTACTTGTCAGAGGTCTCATACCTCTCGACTTAGGCATGAGTCTAAAATACCAATTTCAGCTCTTGGAACATCTTATATGCTCCGTGGCGTTCAAAACATCTTTGAATTCCCGGTTCTAAGCCGTAAAGCATGGCGCACTAAACTATCAAGTAGTCATCATACGGAGCTTGCCAAACATTCATAATGTCTGCATCTACTCCTGCAATAGGTCCATCACCTAGCGATGCATCAAGGACATAATTCTTCTATGCAGCAATGAGGATAATCCTCAGATCACGGAGCTAGTCCGCATCATTGCTACTAACATCTTTCAACATAGTTTTCTCTAGGAACATATCATAAATAAAGCGGGGAATCTATATGCGAGCAATTGTCTACAACATAGATTTGCAAATACTATCGGGACTAAGTTCATGATAAATTTAAGTTCAATTAATCATATTAATTACTTAAGAACTCCCACTTAGATAGACATCCCTCTAATCATCTAAGTGATCATGTGATCCATATCAACTAAACCATGTCCGATCATCACGTGAGATGGAGTAGTTTTCAATGGTGAACATCACTATGTTGATCGTATATACTATATGATTCACGCTCAACCTTTCGGTCTTAGTGTCCCGAGGCCATATCTGCATATGGTAGGCTCGTCAAGTTTAACCCAAGTATTCTGCGTGTGCAAAACTGGCTTGCACCCGTTGTATGTGAACATAGAGCTTATCACACCCGATCATCACGTGGTGTCTCGGCACGACGAACTGTAGCAACGGTGCATACTCAGGGAGAACACTTATACCTTGAAATTTAGTGAGAGATCATCTTATAATGCTACCGCCGTACTAAGCAAAATAATATGCATAAAGGATAAACATCACATGCAATCAATATAAGTGATATGATATGGCCATCATTATCTTGTGCCTTTGATCTCCATCTCCAAAGCATCGTCATGATCACCATCGTCACCGGCTTGACACCTTGATCTCCATCATAGCATCGTTGTCGTCTCGCCAACTATTGCTTCTACGACTATCGCTACCGCTTAGTGATAAAGTAAAGCAATTACATGGCGATTGAATTTCATACAATAAAGCGACAACCATATGGCTCCTGCCAGTTGCCGATAACTGTGTTACAAAACATGATCATCTCATACAACAATTTATATAATCATGTCTTGACCATATCACATCACAACATGCCCTGCAAAAACAAGTTAGACGTCCTCTACTTTGTTGTTGCAAGTTTTACGTGGCTGCTACTGGCTTAGCAAGAACCATTCTTACCTACGCATCGAAAACCACAACGCGGTATAGTGATTGCTTTTTGATCTTCAGAAAGAACCCTGTTCATTGAATCCGATTCAACTAAAGTTGGAGGAACATACACCCACTAGCCACTTATGTGCGAAGCACGTCGGTAGAACCAGTCTCCCGTAAGCATACGCATACTGTCAGTCTGAGCCACTTCATCCAACAATACCGCTGAATCAAGAATCAACTAGTGACGGCAAGCAATATGTATATACCCACACCCACAACTCCTTTGTGTTCTATTCATGCATATAACATCTACGCATAAACCTGACTCTGATACCACTGTTGGGGAACGCAGTATTACAAAAAAATTCCTACGATCACGCAAGATCTATCTAGGAGATGCATAGCAACAAGGGGGGAGAGTGTGTCCACGTACCCTCGTAGACCGAAAGAGGAAGCGTTAAGTAACACGATTGATGTAGTCGAATGTCTTCGCGATCCAACCGATCAAGTACCGAACGCACGGCACCTCCGCGATCTGCATATGTTCAGCTCGGTGACGTCCCTCGTACTCTTGATCCAGTTGAGGCCGAGGGAGAGTTTCGTCAGCATGATGGTGTGATGACGGTGATGATGAAGTTACCGACGCAGGGCTTCGCCTAAGCACTACAATGATATGACCGAGGTGGAAATCTGTGGAGGGGGGCACCGCACACGGCTAAGACAACTGTCAACTTGTGTGTCTATGGGGTTACCCCCTCCCCCGTATATAAAGGAGTGGAGGAGGGGAGGGCCGGCCCTCTCATAGCGCGCCCAAGGGGGGAGTCCTACTCCCAATAGGAGTAGGTTTCCCCCTTCCCTAGTTGGAGTAGGAGAAGAAGGAAGGGGAGAGGGAGAGAAGGAAAGGGGGCGGCCCCCCTCCCAATTCAGATTGGGCTTGGGGGTGGACGCGCCCCCACCTTGGCCGCCTCCTCCTCTCTCCCACTAAGGCCCAATAAGGCCCACTGACTCCATCGGGGGTTCCGGTAACCCCCCGGTACTCCAGTAAATGCTCGAACTCATCCGGAACCATTCCGATGTCCAAACATAGCCTTCCAATATATCAATCTTTATTTCTTGATCATTTCGAGACTCATCGTCATGTCCGTGATCAACATCCGGGACTCCGAACTACCTTCGGTACATCAAAACACATAAACTAATAATATCGATCGTCATCGAATGTTAAGCGTGCGGACCCTACGGGTTCGAGAACTATATAGACATGACCGAGACTCATCTCCGGTAAATAACCAATAGCGGAACCTGGATGCTCATATTGGTTCCTACATATTCTACAAAGATCTTTATCGGTCAAACCGCATAACAACATACGTTGTTCCCTTTGTCATCGGTATGTTACTTGCCCGAGATTCGATCGTCGGTATCTCAATACCTAGTTCAATCTCGTTATCAGCAAGTCTCTTTACTCGTTCCGTAATGCAACATCCTGTAACTAACTCATTAGTCGCATTGCTTGCAAGGCTTATAGTGATATGCATTACCGAGAGGGCCCAGAGATACCTCTCCGATACACGGAGTGACAAATCCTAATCTCGATCTATGCCAACTCAACAAACACCATCAGAGACACCTGTAGAGCATCTTTATAGTCACCCAGTTATGTTGTGATGTGTGATAGCACACTTAGTGTTCCTCCGGCATTCGGAAGTTGCATAATCTCATAGTCAAAGGAACATGTATAAGTCATGAAGAAAGCAATAGCAATAAACTAAACGATCATAGTGCTAAGCTAACGGATGGGTCTAGTCCATCACATCATTCTCTAATGATGTGATCCCATTCATCAAATGACAACACATGTCCATGGCTAGAAAACTTAACCATCTTTGATTAACGAGCTAGTCAAGTAGAGGCATACTAGGGACACTCTGTTTGTCTATGTATTCACACATGTACTAAGTTTCCGGTTAATACAATTCTAGCATGAATAATAAACATTTATCATGATATAAGGAAATAAATAATAACTTTATTATTGCTTCTAGGGCATATTTCCTTCAGATTGTGCATGCAGCGTGGATGTTTAGCGCGCGATTAATTTCGGGGCATCAATATGACAACATGCGTGATAATGCACAACATGGTCATAGAGGATGGGTGGACCCCCAGGGAGACTTCTGTTGCGAGAATGAGGGGCACTATATGATTCACGCTCGACCTTTCGGTCTCCAGTGTTCCGAGGCCATATCTGCATATGCTAGGCTCGTCAAGTTTAACCCGAGTATTTATGCATGTGCAAAACTGGCTTGCACCCGATCATCACGTGGTGTCTGGGCACGACGAACTTTGGCAACGGTGCATACTCAGGGAGAACACTTTTATCTTGAAATTTAGTGAGAGATCATCTTATAATGCTACCGCCATAACTAAGCAAAGTAAGATGTATAAAAGATAAACATCACATGCAATCAAAATATGTGACATGACATGGCCATCGTCATCTTGTGCCTTTGATCTCTATCTCCAAAGCATCGTCATGATCTCCATCGTCACCGGCATGACACCATGATCTCCATCATCTTGATCTATATCAATGTGTCGTCACATGGTCGTCTCGCCAACTATTGCTCTTGCAACAATTGCTATGGCATAGCGATAAAGTAAAGCAATTATTTGGCACTTGCATCTTATGCAATAAAGAGACAACCATAAGGTTTCTGCCAATTGCCGATAACTTCAACAAAACATGATCATCTCATACAACAACTTATATCTCATCACGTCTTGACCATATCACATCACAACATGCCCTGCAAAAACAAGTTAGACGTCCTCTACTTTGTTGTTGCAAGTTTTACGTGGCTTCTACGGGATGAGCAAGAACCGTTCTTACCTACGCATCAAAACCACAACGATAGTTCGTCAAGTTAGTGTTGTTTTAACCTTCTCAAGGACCAGGCATAGCCATACTCGGTTCAACTAAAGTTGGACAAACTGACACCCGCCAGCCACCTGTGTGCAAAGCACGTCGGTAGAACCAGTCTCGCGTAAGCGTACGCGTAATGTCGGTCCGGGCCGCTTCATCCAACAATACCGCCGAACCAAAGTATGACATGCTGGTAAGCAGTATGACTTGTATCGCCCACAACTCACTTGTGTTCTACTCGTGCATATAACATCAACGCATAAAACCTGGCTCGGATGCCACTGTTGGGGAACATAGTAATTTCAAAAAAATTCCTACGCACACGCAAGATCATGGTGATGCATAGCAACGAGAGGGAGAGTGTTGTCCACGTACCCTCGTAGACCGAAAGCAGAAGCGTTATCACAACGCGGTTGATGTAGTCGTACATCTTCATGATCCGACCGATCAAGTACTGAACGCACGGCACCTCCGAGTTCTGCACACGTTCAACTCGATGACGTCCCTCGAACTCCGCTCCAGCCGAGTGTTGAGGGAGAGTTTCGTCAGCACGACAGCGTGGTGACGATGATGATGTTCTACCGACGCAGGGCTTCACCTAAGCACCGCGACAGTATAATCGAGGTGGACTATGGTGAAGGGGGGCACCGCACACGGCTAAAAGATCAAACGATCAATTGTTGTGTCTATGGGGTGCCCCTAGCCACGTATATAAAGGAGTGGAGGAGGGGAGGGGCCGGCCCTCTCTATGGCGCGCCCTAGGGGAGTCCTACTCCCACCGGGAGTAGGATTCCCCCTTTCCTAGTAGAACTAGGAACCCTTCCAAGTAGTAGGAGTAGGAGAGAAGGAAAGGGAAAAGAGAAGAGAAGGAAGGAGGGGGCGCATTCCTTCCCCCTAGTCCAATTTGGACTAGGCCTGGGGGGGCGCGGCTTGCCTCTCTCTCTTTCCCCTAAAGCCC
The DNA here is from genome assembly GCF_056163025.1 of Triticum urartu. Lineage (NCBI taxonomy): Eukaryota > Viridiplantae > Streptophyta > Magnoliopsida > Poales > Poaceae > Triticum > Triticum urartu. The sequence goes on from NC_141874.1 coordinate 159,385,007, forward strand.
AATAAGGCCCATACACTCCCCTCCGAATTCCCGTAACTCCCCGGTACTCCGATAAATACCCGAATCACTCGGAACCTTTCCGATGTCCGAATATAGTCGTCCAATATATCGATCTTTACGTCTCGACCATTTCGAGACTCCTCGTCATGTCTCCGATCTCATCCGGGACTCCGAACTACCTTCGGTACATCAAAACTCATAAGCTCATAATATAACCGTCATCGAACTTTAAGCGTGCGGCCCTACGGGTTCGAGAACTATGTAGACATGACCAAGACACGTCTCCGGTCAATAACCAATAGCGGAACCTAGATGTTGGCTCCTACATATTCTATGAATATCTTTATCGGTCAAACCGCATAACAACATACGCTGTTCCTTTTGTCATCGGTATGTTACTTGCCCAAGATTCGACCGTTGGTGTCTCAATACCTAGTTCAATCTCGTTATCGATGTAACATCCCAAATTTTTAATTTGGAATGTTATACACTAGATCATATGCATATCATACTTTCATGCATTTTGGTTGATCCTAGAAATTTCACGCAACTCAAGGACCCTCGGAGAGAGTTGGAGATTTCGTTATTTTCATATTTGAGAGTTTTCTCGAATTTTGAAAATAGGATCATTTGATTTATTTATTTTATCTTCAATAATTTTTCCGGTATCAAAATATGAGAGAGGGAATAATATAACTTTCCCAAAATTTAGGAAAATGAAGATTTAATAAATAGATCAATTTTTGTTTGCCGGAGTTTTATTTGCATTTTATTTGGATAGGGAAAAATGCGCGTTTTCGAAAATTGCATTTTAGGTCCGGAGAAAAGTTCATTTTGTTCGGCTCATTTTTAGGAGTCGGGGAAAATTTACTTTAGATTTTTCGGAGTTCGTTTAGTCGCTTTTCTGTTTTTTTCCCGCGCGCTGAACCGTTTATATATAAAAAAACACAAAAAAAACAGGAGCCAGGCCAGCCAGGCCTAAAGCCCAGCCAGCCGGCCAGCCCTTCCCCTCGCGCGCGTGCAGCCAGGCAGGCAGGTGCAGCCGCCGCCGCCTCTGGCTCAAGCCGAGTCCCAGCGGGACTTAGGCTGGCCCTTTCCTTATTCCGTTTTCTTTTCTTTTTTCTTCTAGGACTCTTTTTCCTAATCCTAGTCTAATTCCTTGCCCCCTACCCCAAGTTTTGTCTCCCCTCACCCATATAAATACCCAAGCACCCCCCCTCTAAACACATCAAATCAAAGCCGCAACAAGCAGCAGCACGCAGCTCCACCCCGCGCCCTGCGTCACCCGTGCCGCGCCACCCTAAGCCGCCGCCCGCGCCGCCTCACCCGCGCCGCCGCCGCACCTTGCCCACGCCGCCGCCCTACGTCGCCGCCGCCGGAGCCCCGTTTGCCGGAGACCTCGCCAAGGTTGCCCCGCGCTACATCTATTCTTTTCCTCGGATCGTTTTCTTCTAATCGTTCCGATTCTTTTCTTCTCTAAACCGTTCCGGTTTTCTAGATCGGTTTTTTGTTCGGTTTTCTTTTCTGAAACCCTAGATCGGATTCGTTTTCTTCTCTGATTTATTTGACTTTGGATCGTTCGCCGGACCGTTCATCCTAACGAACGTGATCACCGGATTCTTCTAGGTTACGAACGTCCGTTCGTTTAACCGTTCCTCGTTTTCTTTTCGTCGGATTTATTCCGCGATCGCGATCTCAGATCCGATCTTCTTTCTAGTTTATATTTTAGCTTGTTTATCGGAATCAGGTGATTCAAGCGCCTGGAGTTTCGTCTCGAAACCGCCGTTCCGTCTAATCAACTTGAACAAGTTTTTTCTACAGTAAAATTTTGACCTAGTTTCAACTTGCTAGAACCGAGTTGTTTTCTTCTGCCGTTTGTTTTCCGTTTCTTTGTTCGGTTCGTTCTTTCTTTGCAACCGGAGTTCTTAAGTTGAACTACCTGGTTCGATCTCTTGTTCGAGTTTTACCTGTGCATTAGATGAGTACTTATTGTATGCTTGTTGTTTGTCTGCGATAGATTACCCGGATTGCGCTGCCTGTTACTTCGAAACCCTAGGACTCGCGGATCATCGGCAAGGCAAGTAACACTTTGATCATACCTTTTCTACAACCCATGTTTTATTGCATTAGATCAATCCTCACACATTGCATGATTAGGATCTAATTAAATTGTGGGATGGGAAGTATATGAGGTAGTACCTATTACCTGTATTATTATGAAACCCTTGGGAGTTACTTCTACGTTTGCTATTTATGCCATGCTATGCTAGTAGACGTGGATTGGGTGAGTGATATCCATGACAGATGTGAGATTGATATTTTAATGGTTTATCTAAGGTGGCAACTTAAACACACATCTGGGTGGATTGAGGCACCTGATGTCTATCAGGACTTGCCTGTTTTTTTTTCGGACCGCCACCCAGGCTCAAAGGGATCATAAGATCTTTCATGCTAGAAACTTCCGTGTGCAGCCACATGCCATTATGGGCTCTGGCATAGTTGACTAAGTTGTGCGAACTCTTACGGGGTGGACTAGCAGATGTAGGGGTTGTAGGTGGTACGGTCTACCCCACATGTAAGGTGCTAGTGCTTCTGAAAGACTATGTCTCGGTCATCCGTTTCTCAAACACCATGTAGTGCGAGAAAACAAACGGAGGCGATCGAGTCATGTGGGGAAAAGTGCGCAAACCTTTGCAGAGTAACAAACTAATCATGATTGGCCGTGTCCCCGGTTATGGACAAACTTGAGTATCTAGTACTTGAATATCATTGTGAATCTCAACATGTTACTTCTAATTAATGTTGTTGGGTTTTAATTATTTTTAATTGGGATTGAGAATGTTGTCAACCATTCTCAATGTTTCACAACCACCATGATAGTTAAATAAATTTATTCCTTTGCAGTAGGGAAAAAATGGCTTTACGCAAAACTGTAACCATAGAGCTTTCCACCAGCCATATATGCATATAGTATAGCTGTTCATTCCAGTACTCTCTATGTGTTACATTGCCAGCATATTCCATGTGCTGACCCGTTTCGGGCTGCAACTTCTCATGTTGCAGACTTTTCAGACGATGATTGAGGTGTTTTAGGTCGTGGTTCTATACTCAGTGATGCCGCTGGAGTTGATGGACCCATTTATCTTCCGAGTCTTCCGCTGTTATCGATATTAGATGGCCTTCAGCCATATTTATTGTAATAAGTTCTTTTTGAGCCATCGATGTAATAAGTGTGTGATTGCAACTCTGCTATAAAACCTCGATGTACTGTGTGGTGTCAGCATTACTGATCCAGGGATGACACCGTAGCACAGTAGACGTGAACCATTCGGGTCAGGTCGCTACAGAGATGGTATCAGAGCACACGCTGACTATAGGACACGACCACTAAGTTAAAGCCATAGATCACCCTTCTCTTCTCATTTTCTAACTCCTCATCTTTTCTACTCTATTAGGATGAAGCACGCGAAGATTAAGTATGCTCAACTGGATGAAGGCACACCTTTTGGATTTCACCTGAAGGAAGTCATCAAGTACCTGAACATTGGATTACCAAGCTTCACGGGAACTTTCAACACCACTCTGCCTGAAGAGGAGCGCTGGAAGATTCAAGCTCACGTTCCGGGAAGAACATTCGCGCCAATCACGAAGCCCATAGATAGTGTTTTCAATGCACCAACCTGGAGTCTGGGAAGGAGCATGGCAGCCCATATCACCATAGGACGCATTGGAGAAGTTTATCAAGAAGACCTCAAGGACACTATCTACCAGATTTGCGGACGCCGAGATGAACAATGGGAGTTAGTCAGCACCAAGAAGGATAGATCCATTGCATCATTCATCCAGGAGTTAAACCAGCACATTCGACGCCACGAGAACCAGATGTGCAATGATATGATAGAGTTGAAGAATGCGAAGGCAAGGATCATCGAGCTAGAAGGAGAACTGAAGTCTACACGCAAGGACTACATGGACGAGATCGTAGCTCTAGCAAGGCACAATTGCGATCTTAAGCAGGAGATTGAAGAACTCAAGAGCAAGTTAGCATCCCAGGAGGACGACGAGTACGTCGCATGTCCGGACAACTACATCATCATCGACGACACCGATTAGGATCCAAGTGAACCCGACTTTGAAGACGAAGCTGGAGCAGATATCATGGAGTCTTCCACCGGTTCAAATTTCTAGATGACCACCAGATAGTAGTAGTATTCCCCCATGTAAACATTATAGTCGAGCACTTTTGCGATAGTTTTAGACCGATTGTAAGCCCTTGTTTGATTGATTGAAGTGATTTTGTGTGCATTTGCCTCATGTGCATATGGGTAGTGTTTTCCCTTTAGACCTCATTCTATTCTCAATTCTCGTCTTTTCTAAACCCTCAGATGCCTCCGAGACGTGACAATGGATTTCCACCGGAGCTCACTCAGTTGATCCAGCAGCAGAATCAATTGATGCAGATGTTAGTCCAGAACCAGCAGAACAACAACAACAACCCACCACCACCACCACCACCTGTTGACCACTTAGCTCGTTTCCTTAGGCTGAATCCGCCGGTGTTTTCCAGTAGCACCAAGCCAATAGTAGCAGACGATTGGCTCCGTAAGATAGGAAGGGAGTTGACCACTGCAGGATGCACGGATGGTGAGAAAGTGAAGTTTGCCGCACACCAGCTTGACGGACCCACGGCAGCATGGTGGGAGAATTTCACAGCCACTTACCCAGTTGACACTGTCACATGGGATCAGTTTCAGCAAGCTTTCCGCACTGCCCATGTTTCAGCAGGAGCTATGGCCATAAAGAAGCGTGAGTTTCGCAACTTACGCCAAGGAGGAAGGACTGTTGGCCAGTATGTGGAGGAGTTTAGTAAGCTAGCCCGTTATGCCCCAGATGACGTTGCTACGGATGCAGCTAAGCAGGAGAAGTTTCTGGAAGGACTGAATGATGAACTAAGCATGCAGTTGATGGTAGCGAATTTCAACAACTACCAGGAGTTGGTAGATCGTGCCATCATGATTGAAGGGAAGCAACAGCAGATTGAGAACCGTAAGAGGAAGTATGGACATGGGAAGTATAACTCTGGAGCCCAGCAGAAGCCCCGTTTTACCCCTAAACCGGGATTTAAGTTTCAGCACACCCATGGAGGAGGTAGCTCGCACAACCATAATGGCCACAAGAATGGTAATGGGAATGGAGGAAGCAACGGCCAGAACCGGACCACCCCATCGACCCCAACCAAGAGAGATCTGAGTAATGTCACTTGTTTCAAGTGTTCGAAGACCGGACATTATGCCAATGAATGTCCTGAAGGCCAGAATGGAAATGGCAATGGAAGCTCTGGGAAGAAGCCGAACCCTTTCAATAGGGGACAGGTGAACCACGTTAATGTGGAGGAGGTCGAAGATCAGCCCGATGCGATAATCGGTAAGTTTTTGGTTAAGTCATTTACTGCACTCGTTCTTTTTGACACTAGTGCATCGCATTCATACATATCAAGGGGATTTGTGGATAAGTATAACCTGCCAACCCAAGCCCTTAGGTCACCCATGTTAGTAAGCTCACCAGGAGCGGAGTTTATGGCCAGACGATGGTGTGATCGGTTACCATTAAGGATTGGTAACTATGTGTTTCCCTCAGACCTAATAGTATTGGAATCTCAAGGATTGGATGTGATATTAGGCATGGATTGGTTATCAAAGTATGAAGGGAATATTGAGTGTGCTAGTAAGTCAGTTTTGCTTACTACACCAGAAGGGAGAAGGATCAAGTATGTATCCCGGCATGTGCCAAACAGGACACGAGTGAATTGCCTAACAGGAGTCGTGCAGGAGGAAGTACCAGTGGTAAGGGATTTTCCTGATGTATTTCCTGAGGAATTACCAGGCATGCCACCGGATAGAGACATTGAGTTTTTGATTGAGTTATTGCTAGGTATAGGCCCAATATCGAAGCAACCATACCGGATGCCAGCAAAGGATTTGGTGGAAATTAAGAATCAGATTAAGGAGTTATTGGATAAAGGTTACATTCGCCCAAGTTCTTCGCCTTGGGGATCACCCGTACTTCTAGTGGAAAAGAAGGATGGATCATTAAGGATGGTTGTAGATTATCGGGGATTGAATGAAGTAACCATCAAGAATAAGTATCCACTGCCAATGATCAATGATCTGTTTGATCGATTGCAAGGAGCTAAAGTGTTTTCCAAGATCGATTTGCGATCAAGGTACCATCAGTTGAAGATTCGAGAGCAGGACATACCTAAGACAGCATTCACCACAAGATATGGACTGTATGAGTATACCGTTATGTCATTTGGATTGACTAACGCACCCGCCTATTTTATGAACCTGATGAACAAAGTGTTTATGGAGTTTTTGGATAAGTTCGTCGTAGTGTTCATTGATGACATCCTAGTTTATTCGAAGAATGAAGAGGAGCATAAGGAACATTTGCGTTTGGTTTTGGAGAAACTAAGGGAACATCAGTTATACGCCAAATTCAGCAAATGTGAGTTTTGGTTGAAGGAAGTTGGATTCCTCGGACACGTTATATCCGGAGAAGGTATAGCAGTTGACCCCACAAAGGTTGAGACCGTAACCGAATGGGAAGCACCAACAACAGTTGGAGAGATCCGGAGTTTTCTTAGACTCGCAGTATACTACCGGAGATTCATTGAGAACTTTTCAAAGATTGCAAAGCCTATGACGGAGTTGTTGAAGAAGGATACTAAGTTCAAATGGACTGAGGAGTGTGAAGCTAGTTTCCAGGAGTTGAAGAAACGTTTGGTTACCTCACCGGTATTGATTTTGCCAGATCAGACCAAGGATTATGAGGTGTATTGCGATGCTTCACGTCGAGGACTTGGAGCAGTGCTTATGCAGGAAGGGAGAGTTGTTTCGTATGCATCACGACAACTGAAGCCTCATGAGTTGAATTATGCCACGCATGATTTGGAGTTAGCAGCCGTAGTGCATGCACAAAACGTGGAGACATTTCCTCATTGGAAATCATTGTGAGGTGTACACGGATCATAAGAGTTTGAAGTACATTTTCACTCAGAAGGAGTTGAACCTCCGACAGAGGAGATGGTTGGAGCTCATCAAGGATTATGACATGAGATTGCATTACCATCCCGGAAAGGCTAATGTAGTAGCTGACGCATTGAGCCGTAAGAGCCATGTCAATACCCTAGTGACGGGAGAAATACCAAAGGAATTAGCAGAAAACCTTCGTGAGCTATGTTTGGAAATAGTTCCGAGAGGCTATGTAGCAGCATTGGAGATTCAGTCAACATTGATGGATAAGATCAAAGAAGCTCAGAAATCTGACAAGGAGATTGCTTCTATAAAAGAGAGAATGAGCAAAGGAAAAGCTAAGGGATTTCGTGAGGATGAGCACGATACCTTATGGTTTGAGGACCGTGTTTATGTGCCCAATGACCCGGAGATCAGGAAGTTGATTATGCAAGAGGCACATGATTCACCATGTTCGATTCACCCAGGGAATACCAAGATGTATTTGGATTTAAAGGAAACATTTTGGTGGACCGGAATGAAGAAGGATATTGCAGCCTATGTAGCAGTTTGTGACGTATGTCAGAGAGTAAAGGCAGAGCATCAGAAGCCAGCAGGATTGTTACAACCATTGCCAATACCCGAATGGAAGTGGGATAAGATAGGCATGGATTTTATCACAGGGCTACCCAGGACAAAGGCCGGATATGATTCGATATGGGTAGTAGTTGATCGTTTGACGAAGGTAGCACATTTCATCCCAGTTAAGACCACTTACACCAGTGCTAAGTTGGCAAAGATATACATGACTAGGATCGTTTGTTTGCATGGAGTTTCGAGGAGTATCATATCAGATAACAGTTTCGTTCCATGACAACAGTAACGAAGTTGGAGACCGTCAGTTCTTTGGACCAGATTTGATTAAGGAGTCTGAACGGAAAGTTAAGTTGATTCGCGATAGGCTCAAGGTAGCCCAGTCCAGGCAGAAGAGCTACACGGATTCAAAACGCAAGGAGATAGTTTACGAAACTGGAGACAGAGTTTATCTCCGAGTATCCCCACTTCGAGGAGTTAAGCGCTTTGGAGTTAAGGGAAAGTTAGCACCGCGTTTCGTTGGACCGTTTAAGATTTTGAAACGCATGGGAGAAGTCGTGTATAAGTTGGAATTACCAGAAGGACTGTCAGGAGTTCATGATGTATTCCATGTTTCTCAGCTGAAGAGATGTCACGCCGAGATGGCGGAGGTACCGCTAAGAGATACCGTGCCACTCGAAGCGATTCAGTTAAAAGATGACCTAACATATGAGGAGAAGCCAGTCAAGATTCTCGATGTTGCCAGTAGAGTTACTCGCAGCAAGGTTATCAAGTTTTGCAAAGTTCAGTGGAACCACCACTCAGCGGATGAAGCCACCTGGGAGAGAGAAGAAGATTTGCTCAAGGACCACCCTCACCTATTTTCTAGCCAACCCGAATCTCGAGGGCGAGATTCATCTTAAGGGGGGTAGGCTTGTAACATCCCAAATTTTCAATTTGGAATGTTATACACTAGATCATATGCATATCATACTTTCATGCATTTTGGTTGATCCTAGAAATTTCACGCAACTCAAGGACCCTCGGAGAGAGTTGGAGATTTCGTTATTTTCATATTTGAGAGTTTTCTCGAATTTTGAAAATAGGATCATTTGATTTATTTATTTTATCTTCAATAATTTTTCCGGTATCAAAATATGAGAGAGGGAATAATATGACTTTCCCAAAATTTAGGAAAATGAAGATTTAATAAATAGATCAATTTTTGTTTGCCGGAGTTTTATTTGCATTTTATTTGGATAGGGAAAAATGCGTGTTTTCGAAAATTGCATTTTAGGTCCGGAGAAAAGTTCATTTTGTTCGGCTCATTTTTAGGAGTCGGGGAAAATTTACTTTAGATTTTTCGGAGTTCGTTTAGTCGCTTTTCTGTTTTTTTCCCGCGCGCTGAACCATTTATATATAAAAAAACACAAAAAAAAACAGGAGCCAGGCCAGCCGGGCCTAAAGCCCAGCCAGCCGGCCAGCCCCTCCCCTCGCGCGCGCAGCCAGGCAGGCAGGCGCAGCCGCCGCCGCCTCTAGCTCAAGCCGAGTCCCAGCGGGACTTAGGCCGGCCCTTTCCTTATTCCGTTTTCTTTTCTTTTTTCTTCTAGGACTCTTTTTCCTAATCCTAGTCTAATTCCTTGCCCCCTACCCCAAGTTTTGTCTCCCCTCACCCATATAAATACCCAAGCACCCCCCCTCTAAACACATCAAATCAAAGCCGCAACAAGCAGCAGCACGCAGCTCCACCCCGCGCCCTGCGTCACCCGTGCCGCGCCACCCTAAGCCGCCGCCCGCGCCGCCTCACCCGCGCCGCTGCCGCACCTTGCCCACGCCGCCGCCCTACGTCGCCGCCGCCGGAGCCCCGTTTGCCGGAGACCTCGCCAAGGTTGCCCCGCGCTACATCTATTCTTTTCCTCGGATCGTTTTCTTCTAATCGTTCCGATTCTTTTCTTCTCTAAACCGTTCCGGTTTTCTAGATCGGTTTTTTGTTCGGTTTTCTTTTCTGAAACCCTAGATCGGATTCGTTTTCTTCTCTGATTTATTTGACTTTGGATCGTTCGCCGGACCGTTCATCCTAACGAACGTGATCACCGGATTCTTCTAGGTTACGAACGTCCGTTCGTTTAACCGTTCCTCGTTTTCTTTTCGTCGGATTTATTCCGCGATCGCGATCTCAGATCCGATCTTCTTTCTAGTTTATATTTTAGCTCGTTTATCGGAATCAGGTGATTCAAGCGCCTGGAGTTTCGTCTCGAAACCGCCGTTCCGTCTAATCAACTTGAACAAGTTTTTTCTACAGTAAAATTTTGACCTAGTTTCAACTTGCTAGAACCGAGTTGTTTTCTTCTGCCGTTTGTTTTCCGTTTCTTTGTTCGGTTCGTTCTTTCTTTGCAACCGGAGTTCTTAAGTTGAACTACCTGGTTTGATCTCTTGTTCGAGTTTTACCTGTGCATTAGATGAGTACTTATTGTATGCTTGTTGTTTGTCTGCGATAGATTACCCGGATTGCGCTGCCTGTTACTTCGAAACCCTAGGACTCGCGGATCATCAGCAAGGCAAGTAACACTTTGATCATACCTTTTCTACAACCCATGTTTTATTGCATTAGATCAATCCTCACACATTGCATGATTAGGATCTAATTAAATTGTGGGATGGGAAGTATATGAGGTAGTACCTATTACCTGTATTATTATGAAACCCTTGGGAGTTACTTCTACGTTTGCTATTTATGCCATGCTATGCTAGTAGACGTGGATTGGGTGAGTGATATCCATGACAGATGTGAGATTGATATTTTAATGGTTTATCTAAGGTGGCAACTTAAACACACATCTGGGTGGATTGAGGCACCTGATGTCTATCAGGACTTGCCTGTTTTTTTTTCGGACCGCCACCCAGGCTCAAAGGGATCATAAGATCTTTCATGCTAGAAACTTCCGTGTGCAGCCACATGCCATTATGGGCTCTGGCATAGTTGACTAAGTTGTGCGAACTCTTACGGGGTGGACTAGCAGATGTAGGGGTTGTAGGTGGTACGGTCTACCCCACATGTAAGGTGCTGGTGCTTCTGAAAGACTATGTCTCGGTCATCCGTTTCTCAAACACCATGTAGTGCGAGAAAACAAATGGAGGCGATCGAGTCATGTGGGGAAAAGTGCGCAAACCTCTGCAGAGTAACAAACTAATCATGATTAGCCGTGTCCCCGGTTATGGACAAACTTGAGTATCTAGTACTTGAATATCATTGTGAATCTCAACATGTTACTTCTAATTAATGTTGTTGGGTTTTAATTATTTTTAATTGGGATTGAGAATGCTGTCAACCATTCTCAATGTTTCACAACCACCATGATAGTTAAATAAATTTATTCCTTTGCAGTAGGGAAAAATTGGCTTTACGCAAAACTGTAACCATAGAGCTTTCCACCAGCCATATATGCATATAGTATAGCTGTTCATTCCATTACTCTCTATGTGTTACATTGCCAGCATATTCCATGTGCTGACCCGTTTTCGGGCTGCAACTTCTCATGTTGCAGACTTTTCAGACGACGATTGAGGTGTTTTAGGTCGTGGTTCTATACTCAGTGATGCCGCTGGAGTTGATGGACCCATTTATCTTCCGAGTCTTCCGCTGTTATCGATATTAGATGGCCTTCAGCCATATTTATTGTAATAAGTTCTTTTTGAGCCATCGATGTAATAAGTGTGTGATTGCAACTCTGCTATAAAACCTCGATGTACTGTGTGGTGTCAGCATTACTGATCCAGGGATGACACCGTAGCACAGTAGACGTGATCCATTCGGGTCAGGTCGCTACAACCGACAAGTCTCTTTACTCATTCCGTAACACATCATCCCGCAACTAATTCATTAGTTGCAATGCTTGCAAGGCTTAAGTGATGTGTATTACCGAGTGGGCCTAGAGATACCTCTCCGACAATCGGAGTGACAAATCCTAATCTCGAAATACGCCAACCCAACAAGTACCTTCGGAGGCACCTGTAGAGCACCTTTATAATCACCCAGTTACGTTGTGACGTTTGGTAGCACACAAAGTGTTCCTCCGGTAAACGGAAGTTGCATAATCTCATAGTCATAGGAACATGTATAAATCATGAATAAAGCAATAGCATCAAACTAAACGATCAAGTGCTAAGCTAATGGAATGGGTCAAGTCAATCACATCATTCTCCTAATGATGTGATCCCGTTAATCAAATGACAACTCATGTCTATGGTTAGGAAACATAACCATCTTTGATCAACGAGCTAGTCAAGTAGAGGCATACTAGTGACACTCTGTTTGTCTATGTATTCACACATGTATTATGTTTCCGGTTAATACAATTCTAGCATGAATAATAAACATTTATCATGATATAAGGAAATAAATAATAAGTTTATTATTGACTCTAGGGCATATTTCCTTCAGTCTCCCACTTGCACTAGATTCAATAATCTAGTTCACATCGCCATGTGATTTAATACCAATAGTTCACATCACCATGTGATTAACACCCATAGTTCACATCGACATGTGACCAACACCCAAAGGGTTTACTAGAGTCAATAATCTAGTTCACATCGCTATGTGATTAACACCCAAAGAGTACTAAGGTGTGATCATGTTTTGCTTGTGAGAGAAGTTTAGTGAACAGGTCTGCCACATTCATATCCGTAAGTATTTTGCAAATTTCTATGTCAACAATGCTCTGCATGGAGCTACTCTAGCTAATTGCTCCCACTTTCAAAATGTATCCAGATTGAGACTTAGAGTCATCTGGATCAGTGTCAAATTTTGCATCGACGTAACCGAGGGAGTCCTGGATTAGGGGGTGTCCGGATGGCCGGACTATACCTTCAGCCGGACTCCTGGACTATGAAGATAAAAGATTGAAGACTTCGTCCCGTGTCCGGAAGGGACTTTCCTTGGCGTGGAAGGCAAGCTTGGTGATACGGATATGTAGATCTCCTACCATTGTAACCGACTTTGTGTAACCCTAACCCTCTCCGGTGTCTATATAAACCGGAGGGTTTTAGTCCGTAGGACAACATACAGAACAACAATCATAGCATAGGCTAGCTTCTAGGGTTTAGCCTCTCCGATCTCGTGGTAGATCTACTCTTGTACTACCCATATCATCAATATTAATGAAGCAGGACGTAGGGTTTTACCTCCATCAAGAGGGCCCGAACCTGGGCAAAACTTCGTGTCCCTTGCCTCCTGTTACCATCCGGCCTAGACGCACAATTCGGGACCCCCTACCCGAGATCCGCCGGTTTTGACACCGACATTGGTGCTTTCATTGAGAGTTCCTCTGTGTCGTCGCCGTTAGGCTTGATGGCTCCTACGATCATCAATAGCGATGCAGTCCAGGGTGAGACCTTCCTCCCCGGACAGATCTTCGTCTTCGGCAGCTTCGCACTGCGGGCCAATTCACTTGGCCATCTAGAGCAGATCAAAAGCTAGGCCCCTGGCCGTCAGGTCAGATTTGGAAGTTTAAACTACACGGCTGACATCCGCGGGGACTTGATCCTCGACGGATTCGAGCCACTGCCGAGAGCGCCGCACTGTCACGACGAGCATGATCTAGCTCTGCCCCCGAACAGTGCCCTGGAGGCCGCACCCGCATCGGTTCGACCCTTAATTCGGAGACAACTGCGCCGATCGAGGATGGGTGGTTGGACGCCGCCTCGGGGGCTGCGATCCCGACGGCGATCGAGCCGAACACCAGCCCCGCACTCCGCGAGACTCGTGACTCCAAGGAGCCGGACTCCTCTCCGGACTCCGAACCCTCCGCGCCCCTGCCGATCGAATCCGATTTGGCGCCGATCATGGAGTTTACTGCCGCGGACATCTTTCAGCACTCGCCTTTTGGCGATATTCTAAAGACACTAAAGTCTCTCTCTTTATCAGGAGAGCCCTGGCCGGACTACGGTCAGCAAGGTTGGGATACGGACGATGAAGAAATTCAAAGCCCACCCACCACCCACTTTGTAGCCACTATTGACAATTTAACCGACATGCTCGACTTCGACTCTGAAGACATCGACGGTATGGACGCCGATGAAGGAGACGATGAAGAACCAGCGCCTACTGGGCCCTGGAAAGCCACCTCGTCATATGATGTATACATGGTGGACGCACCAAAAGAAGACGAGAGGAGCGGAAGGACGCACGGAAGGCTTGTTCCCTCGAGAAGTAGACAAAGCGGCGACGCAAGCGCCGCCCTAAATCCCGCCTCGACAGAAATAACGATCACATAGACCCAGCGTTGGAGCAGGGCGAACCGCTGCCGGACAACGGCAATCCAGATAATCAAACCGAACAAACAAATTCTATCAAGGATAATGGTCCGGACGACATAACGCCGGACAGGCACCCGGAGCAGCAGAATGCCCGTAAAAGGCTTGTTGCCACCGCGAAGAGTCTTAAAAAGCAGAAGCAAAGGCTCAAGGCTGTGCAAGACACACTCCAAATCAGATGGAGTAAAATACTCAACACAGCAGCGAGGTACGGCGACAATCGCCCCTCCAAGAGCTACCCAAAGCGGAAGCTGCTACCTGAATTCAATGAGGAGGCCTCAGACCCCCCACAACCAAATATCAAAGCAGCCACCTGGCCGGATAGACGACCCCTCTACCAACACAGAGCGGCATACAACGCCACTCACAATACAACACGCGACCCATGCGAGGGCTCGCACCCAAAGGACGGCGCAACAAGATCCATCTATGGACCACGCAAGCGCGCCCCAGCATACAATGCAACACAACAAACATCCGAAAAACGTGGTACACCCAGCTACAGGGGTGCCGCACACCCCTTATGTTTCACCGATGAGGTGTTGGACCATAAATTTCCAGAGGGATTCAAACCCGTAAACATAGAGACATAGGACGGAACAACAGACCCTGGGGTCTGGATTGAGGACTACATCCTTCATATCCATATGGCTCGAGGAGATGATCTCCACGCCATCAAGTACTTACCCCTCAAGCTCAAAGGGCCAGCTCGTCACTGGCTTAAAGGCCTCCCCGAAAGCTCCATTGGAAGTTGGGAAGAGCTCGAAGACGCCTTTCGAGCAAATTTTCAAGGGACTTATGTCCAACCTCCAGATGCGGACGATTTGAGTCATATAACTCAATAGCCCGGAGACTCAGCCCGAAAGCTTTGGAACATGTTTCTTACTAAAAAGAACCAGATTGTCGACTGTCCGGACGCCGAAGCCTTGGCAGCTTTTAAGCATACGTCTGTGACGAATGGCTCGCCAGACACCTCGGCCAAAATAAGCCAAGAACGATGGCCGCATTAACAAGCCTCATGACCCGCTTTTGCGCAGGTGAGGACAGCTGGCTAGCCAGATGCAGCACCAGCGACCCCAGTACATCTGAAGTTAGATATGGAAACAAGAAATCACGGCGCAACAGCAATAACAAACGCCAGAATAAAGAAGACAGCACGAAGGGCACGGCAGTAAACGCCGGATTCAAAAGTTCTCGGCCAGGTCAGCAAAAGCCGCCCTCTAAAGGCACCAGGGATGAACTGTCCATCCTCAACAAAATTCTGGACCAAGTATGTCAGATCCATAGTACCCCTGGTAAAACCTGCTAATCATACCCACAGAGAATGTTGGGTCTTCAAGCAGTCCGGCAAGCTCAATGCCGTACACAAGGGGGAGGATACACCAAGTGAAGACGAGGATGAGCCTCCCAAGCAAGACACTGGGGAACAAAAGAAATTTCCACCAGAAGTCAAAGCAGTAAACGTGTTACACGTGATCAAGGGAAAAAACAACGTGGCACTCCCAGGAAAATATACCCAAGTGCCTGTCACCGCGAAGTCCTGCCACTGGTCGTCTCAACCGATCACTTTCGACCAACGCGATTACTCAGCAAGTATCCAACGCGCAGGATGGGCTGCCCTGGTATTAGACCCAGTAATTGGTGGATATCACTTCACACGAGTCTTGATGGACGGTGGCAGCAATCTAAACCTAATATATCAGGATACAATCCGCGGGATGGGGTTAGACCCAACAAAAATTCGCCATAGCAATACTACCTTTAAAGGAGTAACGCCAGGCCCAGGGGCTCGTTGTACGGGCTCCCTCCTACTACAAGTTATATTCGGCTCCCCCGATAACTTCCGTCGCGAGCATTTAACCTTCCACATCGCTCTGTTCCAAAGTGGCTATCAAGCACTGCTCGGACGCGAAGCTTTCGCTCGCTTTAATGCAATACCACACTAAGCCTCCCTCACACTCAAGATGCCCGGTCCATGTGGCATCATTTCAGTGAACGGAAATATCAAGCGATCTCTACGCGCCGAAGAGAGTGCGGCTGCCTTGGCAGCCGCACACTAAAGGCGCCTGGACCAGCGAAAGCATCCAATAGGTCGTCAAGACCTCAGACACAACTAATCAAGTCCGGCGCCGCTATTTATACTGAATAAATGGTCACACCCCTAATTGTCAATACAAGGGGCTCAACGCGCGCAGACAAGTGGCAATTTTTTCTCTTCTTGAATTATACATGGTTTCTTTAAAAACTATCTTTTTGCACGGCAACTTTTTCACCTAAATTCCTCTCTTTTACAGACGATCATCGTGCTACACCCGTCCAGGATACGCACAACGGAGACACAGGCGTAGACGTGCAGCAGGGACCCGCTCCAAGGATTCTTTTTAGATTAAGACCCTGCGTAAACCTTTTTTACTGTCTCTTGTTGATACATATCCACCGTTGAGAAGGATGTTGACGTCTTGGCATGTGGCCACGCCAGAACAATGCACGTACCTGGACACAAGGGGCTTCTTACAAAGGCCATTATTTAGGCCCAGTTTATACCACAAAGACCGAATACCTTAGGGAGTGTTCGGTGTCGCGAGTTTGGCCCTATATGCATCAGCTCCGAATCATTGTGTTTGGTCAAATGTTGGGTTTTCCCGGCTCCTGTGTTTTGGTGCCTTACGTTCCGCTTTACCGGCTAAGGTAGCACCAGGAGAACTAATGCGATTGTGCCTTGGTTCATCCGGATGAGCACCTCAGTAGAGAAAGCTGAAAACTGACTGTCATGATATAGCGTGAGACTGGTCAACCACTCGATGAACTATTGGAATGTTAGAATTCCTCCGCCTTAACGAAGGGCTGTTTCCCGACCAGGCATGTACGCACCCCGGGATCGGGAGAGTGCGGAGCCACCAGGGGCTATCTAGTAGCCCCACTGTCAAACTCCTATGGCTAAGTGAAAGTGCTAAAGCATTATAGTCCGGTTGCCTCGCTCGCTCCGCTATCACCTCCTTAATAGGACCAAGACATTTGGTTAAGTGTGAACGCGTGTTTTTTGCGAGCACCTCCGCATTATATGCATGGGGGTTGAAGCCGACGGCTGCAATCTTTCAGGTTATACACATGTATACATAAACGGCCGCCCAGGAGGCATCATATTACTTTCAGGCAAAAGTATAGAAATAGCCTTATAAAAATTTATAAAAGCATTTCGCTTACAATGAGATTACATATCACTCAAACATAATATTTTTTGAGCACTGGGTCTCTATTAAACGAGCACCCTTAAGAACTTCTTCAAAGTAGTGCTCAGCAGTCATTTGGCCTATGGCCGAATCCCGCGCTGCAAGAGTGGTAGCATCCATCTCCGCCCAGTATGCTTTAACACGGGCAAAGGCCATCCGTGAGCCCTCTATGCACGCCGACCTCTTCATCGCATTAATGCGCGGCACCACGTCAAGGAACTGCTGCACCAAGCTGAAATAGCTGTTCGGTTTTGGCCTTTCCGGCCATAGCTGATCCACAACAGACCTCATGGCGAGTCCGGACAACCTATTCAGTTCGGCCCATTCGGCTAATTGGTCAGTCAATGAAAGCGGACGCTCGGGAGAATGGAATTGTCTCCAAAACAGCTGGTCCACTTCACGATCCGTCTGACCCTGGAAGTACTTGGCCGCATCGGCAGCGCTCGCCGCCAAATCCATATACACATCCTCCGAACTCCACAGCCGATCCAGAGGGGCATACCGTGGGTCTCCGAACTTCCTCCGCAACATAAAGGATTTCCCAGCTACAATATCCCCGGCTTCCCGCAGCTCCTCCTTCTTCGCCCTCATAGCAGAGCGGATGTCTTTTCTCGTCACAGCAGCCTTCTCAAGGTCCGATGTCTTTGCTAGGTTTTCCTTTTCAAGAACCCGGCAACGGTCGGCGGCGGCTTTTAATTCTATGGCCATCTTATCTCGGCTCTCGCCATGCGCGGACTTCTCGGCTTTCAACTCTTCGGCCGCCTTCAAAGCAGTCGCATTACCAAACCTTGCTTGTTCCTTGGCTCGGGCAAGTTCTGCCCGCAAGGCTTCAACAGTGGTAGCTCCATCTGCAGTCACAACATATTAAAGATACTGGCATCATGCTGCTCTTACTATGTGGCGTTTACCAGATAATGACACTTACCCTGTGCCTCGTCAAGCCTTTTGTTAACAAGCTCGATGTCGGCGTCTGCCGCATCCAACTGCCGTTTTAAATGGGCAAACTCGCTAGTCCGGCTAGCCACCGGAGCTTCCATCACCTGCACATAGAGGCAGTATGGTTATTACCTGGGAATATGATCCTCTGTTCGTCATTGTTTCCGACGACAACCAGAGTCTCAGGGGCTACTATCTACACAGGGCACACCTAGCATGTGCAGGACTATCATACATTATTTTACGTACCTCAAAGCCTGTCAGTAGACTCATAAAAGCTTCATGCAATCCGGTTTCGGCGGACGGGATTCTCTCCATCACCGTATTCATCAGCACACGGTGTTCATCTGAGATGGCTGCTCGCCCCACCAACTCCCTCAGAACATCCGATCGCACACCAGACGGTGCCAGACTCTTTTGTCCGCTCTCTTCGGGAGCCGGACACTGGGAGCTTCGGGGGTCAATGGGATTATCTTCTGGCCTCACCGGACTCGGAGAGGCCCTCCGCGATGACACTTCGGGGTCGCCCGCTTCCGGAGTGGAGGGGTCCGGAGGAGGCGTTTCACTCTCCATCATCTCTGGAAGAAGATCCCCCGAAGACGAGCTCATTTGAGAGGGGCTAAGGCCCGAACTGCAAAGATATATGCGGTGGTTATTTTCTCAGAAGAAAAAGATGGCATACCTGTACTATTAAAGTATTTCGGGTCACTTACGACTCGCTGGAGAATTGATCCCCCCGCGGACTTTGTGCGGCAAAAGCACCCCCCGAGGTAGGACCCTCTGTGGGAGACTTCTTCTCCCATTTGGAAGCTTCGGCTTCCGAATCCCCGGGCGCAGTCCTTTTCCTCCTCCGGTCGTCTTCTTTCATGGAGACGCTCGCTCCCTCGGTTAGAATGGGCAGTGTTGGGGGCCCGCATCCCCCCGTATTATCCTCCCCAGTATCTTCCTTCAAGGGCTCCGGGCAAGGTGTGACCTGGAGCATCTTTTCCAATACCGGATTGTCCAAACCCTCAGGAAGGGGGGCCGAACACCGAATCAACTTTGCCTTTGTTAGCCAGTCCTGGTTAAAAAGCGAACTCTCAGAAATAACTTCGTAACAAATGAGAGATAGTATGTTCGGCCGGAAGATTCCTTACCTGTTCGGCGGTGCGATTACTGCTCAGGCCCACGTCCTCGGTGATTTCTGGACACTCTACCTAAGGTCCGAAGAATGACTTGTACATCTCCTCGTGCGTCAGGCCGAGGAAATTTTGAATGACACGCGGTCCCTCGGGATTGAACTCCCACAAGCGAAGGGCCGGCGTTTGCAAGGCTGGACATGACGAACCAGCATAACTTGTATTACCGCAACCAAACTAAAATCTCCATTGAAGAGATCTCGAATGCGGCTTTGCAGTATAGGCACGTCCTTGGCTTGACCCCAGCTCAGACCTCTGTTGATCCATGACATCAGTTTGGTGGAGGGCTCGAGCGGAAAACAGGGGCGGCCGCCCACTTGGCACTTCTAGGAGCCGTGATGTAGAACCACTCCTATTGCCACAATTCAGACACCTCTGGAATGGAACCTTTGGGCCATGGAGCTCCCGTCATCTTGCATATTGAGGCACCTCCACACGCTGCATGTTGCCCCTCGATCATCTTCGACTTTACTTCAAAGGTCTTGAGCCACAGGCCAAAGTGAGGGGTAACTCGGAGGAAGGCCTCACACACGACAATAAATGTCGTGATATGAAGAAAGGAGTCCGGAGCTAGATCATGGAAATCTAGCCCGTAATAAAACATCAAACCCCTGACTAAAGGATCCAGAGCAAGGCCTAGACCTCGGAGGAAGTGGGAGAAGAACACGATGTTCTCGTTGGGTTCGGGGGAGGGGATGGCCTGCCCTCGGGCAGGCAGCCGATGCAAAACCTCGCGGTCAGATATCTGACCTCCCTCAACTTTTTGATGTCTTCTTCCGTGACGGAGGAAGGCACCCATCGACCTTGAAGGCTAGATCCGGACATGATTGAAGGTTCGGAGCACCTGACCTGAACTTTGGGTGTTTGAGCTTGAGGTGGGGGAAGGATTCGATTGAGCACGGGAGGGAAAAAATAAAAGCCTTGTCCCTTTATAAAGAGGGTGAATATCAAGCGTCCTCTCTGTGGCTGTTTGGACTTGCCTATAGTCTAGGAGTCCTAGAAGCGGTTGGGTTACCCACGCCCGTATTGATGAGAATCCCGGAATAAGGGGACACAATCTCTGCTTTGACGAGACGTGCCAAGGAAACCGCCTCGCATGACACGCTGAGGTGGGACAATAAAATGATTTGAATAAAGGCTTGGCCGTGGTGCGATGTCACACTACGGAATACGTCAGCAGATTAGATTTGTGTAAATATTATTCTCTCTATGGCAATATGTGGAAACTTATTTTGCAGAGCCGGACACTATCTTTGTGTTCAAAAACTTCTATGAAGTACTTGGAGGAGGAACCCGCCTTGCAATGCCCAAGACAATCTGCGCGCCGGACTCATCGTCATTGAAGCCTGGTTCAGGGGCTACTGAGAGAGTCCTGGATTAGGGGGTGTCCGGATGGCCGGACTATACCTTCAGCCGGACTCCTGGACTATGAAGATACAAGATTGAAGACTTCGTCCCGTGTCCGGAAGGGACTTTCCTTGGCGTGGAAGGCAAGCTTGGCGATACGGATATGTAGATCTCCTACCATTGTAACCGACTTTGTGTAACCCTAACCCTCTCCGGTGTCTATATAAACCGGAGGGTTTTAGTCCGTAGGACAACATACAGAACAACAATCATACCATAGGCTAGCTTCTAGGGTTTAGCCTCTCCAATCTCGTGGTAGATCTACTCTTGTACTACCCATATCATCAATATTAATCAAGCAGGACGTAGGGTTTTACCTCCATCAAGAGGGCCCGAACCTGGGTAAAACTTCGTGTCCCTTGCCTCCTGTTACCATCTGGCCTAGACGCACAGTTCGGGACCCCCTACCCGAGATCCGCCGGTTTTGACACCGACAGTAACCCTTTACGACGAACCTTTTGTAACCTCCATAATCGAAAAACATATCCTTATTCCACTAAGGATAATTTTGACCGCTGTCCAGTGATCTACTCCTATATCACTATTGTACTCCCTTGCCAAAAAAATAGTGTAGGGTATACAATAGATCTGGTACACAACATGGCATACTTTATAGAACATATGGCTGAGGCATAGAGAATGACTTTCATTCTCTTTCTATCTTCTGTCGTGGTTGGGCTTTGAGTATTACTCAATTTCACACCTTGTAACACAGGTAAGAACTCTTTCTTTGACTGTTCCATTTTGAGCTACTTCAAAATCTTGTCAAGGTATGTACTCATTGAAAAAAAACTTATCAAGCATCTTGATCTATCTCTATAGATCTTGATGCTCAATATGTAAGTAGCTTCACCGAGGTTTTTATTTGAAAAACTCCTTTCAAAAACTCCTTTATGCTTTCTAGAAAATTCTACATTATTTTCGACCAACAATATGTCATTCACATATATTTATCAGAAATGCTGTAGTGCTCCCACTCACTTTCTTGTAAATACAGGCTTCACCACAAGTCTATATAAAACTATATGCTTTGATCAACTTATCAAAGTGTATATTCCAACTCCGAGATGCTTGCACCAGTCCATAGATGGATCACTGGAGCTTGCATATTTTGTTAGCACCTTTAGGATTGACAAAACCTTCTGGTTGCATCATATACAACTCTTTCTTTAATAAATCCTTTAAGGAATGCAGTTTTGTTTATCCATTTGCCATATTTCATAAAATCCGGCAATTTGCTAACATGATTCAGACAGACTTATGCATCGCTACGAGTGAGAAAATATCATCATAGTCAACACCTTGAACTTTGTCAAAAATCTTTTTCGACAAGTCTAGCTTTGTAGATAGTAACACTACTATCAGCGTCCGTCTTCCTCTTGAAGATCCATTTATTTTCTATGGCTTGCCGATCAACGGGCAAGTCAACCAAAGTCCACACTTTGTTCTCATACATGGATCCCATCTTAGATTTCATGGCCTCAAGCCATTTCGCGGAATCTGGGCTCGTCATCGCTTCCTCATAGTTTGTAGGTTCGTCATGGTCAATTAACATGACCTCCAGAACAGGATTACCGTACCACACTGGTGCAGATCTCACTTTGGTTGACCTACGAAGTTCGGTAGTAACTTGATCTGAAGTTACATGATCATCATCATTAGCTTCCTCACTAATTGGTGTAGGAGTCACTGAAACAGATTTCTGTGATGAACTACTTTCTAATAAGGGAGAAGGTACAATTACCTCATCTAGTTCTGCATTCCTCCCACTCACTTCTTTCGAGAGAAACTCCTTCTCTAGAAAGGATCCGTTCTCAGCAATGAATATCTTGCCTTCGGATCTGTGATAGAAGGTGTACCCAACATTATCTTTCGGGTATCCTATGAAGACGCACTTCTCCAATTTGGGTTTGAGCTTATCAGGTTGAATCTTTTTCACATAAGCATTGCAACCTCAAACTTTAAGAAATGACAGCTTAGGTTTCTTGCCAAACCATAGTTCATACGGTGTCGTCTCAACGGATTTAGATGGTGCCCTATTTAACGTGAATGTAGCTGTCTCTAATGCATAACCCCAAAACGATAGTGGTAAATTGGTAAGAGACATCATAGATCGCACCATATCTAATAAAGTACGGTTATGACGTTCGGACACACCATTACACTGTGGTGTTCCAGGTGGCGTGAGTAGTGAAACTATTTCACATTGTTTTAACTGAAGGCCAAACTCGTAACTCAAATATTTTACTTCTGTGATCATATCGTAGAAACTTTTATTTTTGTTACGATGATTCTCCACTTCACTCTGAAATTCTTTGAACTTTTCAAATGTTTCAGACTTGTGTTTCATCAAGTAGATATACTTATATCTGCTCAAATCATCTGTGAAGATCAGAAAATAATGATACCTGCCGCGAGCCTCAATATTCATCGGACCACATACATCAGTATGTATGATTTCCAACAAATCTGTTGCTCGCTCCATTGTTCTGAAGAACAGAGTCTTAGTCATCTTGCCCATGAGGCATGGTTCGCAAGCATCAACTGATTCATAATCAAGTGATTCCAAAAGCCCATCAGCATGGATTTTCTTCATGCGCTTTACACCAATATGACCTAAACGGCAGTGCCACAAATAAGTTGCACTATCATTATTAACTTTGCATCTTTTGGCTTCAATATTATGAAAATGTGTATCACCATGATCGAGATCCAACAAACCATTTTCATTGGGTGTATGACCATAGAAGGTTTTATTCATGTAAACAGAACAACAATTATTCTCTAACTTACATAAATAACCGTATTGCAATAAACATGATTCAATCATATTCATGCTCAATGCAAACACTAAATAACATTTATTTTAGGTTTAAAACTAATCCCGAAAGTATAGGGAGTGTCCGATGATGATCATATCAATCTTGGAACCATTTCCAATACACATCGTCACTTCACCCTTAACTAGTCTCTGTTCATTCTACAACTCTCGTTTCGAGTTACTATTCTTAGCAACTGAACTAGTATCAAATACTGAGGGGTTGCTATAAACACTAGTAAAGTACACATCAATAACATGTATATCAAATATACCTATGTTCACTTTGCCATCCTTCTTATCCGCCAATTACTTGGGGTAGTTCCGCTTCCAGTGAGCAGTCCCTTTGCAGTAGAAGCACTCAGTTTCGGGCTTAGGTCCAGACTTGGGTTTTTTCACTTGAGCAGCAACTTGCTTGTCGTTCTTCTTGAAGTTCCCCTTTCTTCCCTTTGTCCCTTTAGTTGAAACTAGTGGTTTTGTTTACCATCAACACTTGATGCTTTTCTTGATTTCTACCTTCGTCGATTTCAGCATCACGAAGAGCTTGGGAATCGTTTCCGTTATCCCTTGCATATTATAGTTCATCACGAAGTTCTACTAACTTGGTGATGGTGACTAGAGAATTCTGTCAATCACTATTTTATCTAGAAGATTAACTCCCACTTGATTCAAGCGATTGTAGTACTCAGACAATCTGAGCACATGCTCACTGCTTGAGCTATTCTCCTCCATCTTTTAGCTATAGAACTTGTTGGAGGCTTCATATCTCTCAACTCGGGTATTTGCTTGGAATATTAACATCAACTCCTGGAACATCTCATATGGTCCATGACGTTCAAAACGTCTTTGAAATCCTGATTCTAAGCTGTTAAGCATGGTGCACTAAACTATCAAGTAGTTATCATATTGAGCTAGCCAAACATTCATAACGTTTGCATCTGCTCCTACAATAGGTCAGTCACCTAGCGGTGCATCAAGGACATAATTCTTCTGTGCAGCAATGAGGACAAACCTCAGATCACGGACCCAGTCCGCATCATTGCTACTATCATCTTTCAACTTAATTTTCTCTAGGAACACATATAAAACATAGGGAAGCAATAACGCGAGCTATTGATCTACAACATAGATATGCAAATACTATCACGACTAAGTTCATGATAAATTAAAGTTCAATTAATCATATTACTTAAGAACTCCCAGTTAGATAGACATCCCTCTAATCATCTAAGTGATCAAGTGATCCATATCAACTAAACCATAACCGATCATCACGTGAAATGGAGTAGTTTTCAATGGTGAACATCATTATGTTGATCATATCTACTATATGATTCATGCTCGACCTTTCGCTCTCCAGTGTTTCGAGGCCATATCTGCATATGCTAGGCTCGTCAAGTTTAACCCGAATATTTCTGCGTGTGCAAAACTGGCTTGCACCCGTTGAAGATGGACGTAGAGCTTATCACACCCGATCATCACGTGGTGTCTGGGCACGACGAACTTTGGCAATGGTGCATACTCAGGGAGAACACTTTTATCTTGAAATTTAGTGAGAGATCATCTTATAATGCTACCGTCATAACTAAGCAAAGTAAGATGTATAAAAGATAAACATCACATGTAATCAAAATATGTGACATGTGTTGACGCTCAAAAGTGGCACGATCATAAAGTAGCATGCCGGGGCGAAAACCTTGCCGGGGTAAAATCTTGCCGGTGTGAAAGCTTGCCGGTGTGAAGGCTTGCCGACGTGGAAAGCTTGCCGGCACAGAAAGATTGCCGGTGTGGAAGCTTGCCAGTGTGAAATCTTTCCGGGGGAGAAACCTTGTCAGGGAGGAACCCTTGCCGGAGTACAAACCTTGCCGGAGTGAAACCTTGCCGGTGTGGAAGCTTGCCGGTGTGAAATCTTGCCGGGGGAGAAACCTTGTCAGGGAGGAACCCTTGCCGGAGTACAAACCTTGCCGGAGTGAAACCTTGCCGGTGTGAAAGCTTGCCGGGTAGAAACATTGCCAGTGTGGAAAGCTTACTCGGATGGAAAACTTGCCGGGTTGGAGGCTGTGATAGTCAATCGAACGAGAAGTTGAAGATGGGCTCAAAAGGTTATTCAGATGATCTCGGATGGAAAAATGATCTACACGGATTGTCTTCGTCTTGTCGAAACGATCGATTTAGATATAAAAATTGTTCAAATCCGAGTTTGTATGCAAAAGTTATAGCAATTGGAGTGCAGCCCTGTCACGAGGCGAGATGTGGCGCGCCCCACCAGACACATGTGTGACGGGTAGCGCGAGGAAATAGCCTGTGTTGCGAGACCGATCTGACCCTCAAGATGATCTGTGATCAAAAAACCTTCAACATGAAAGTTGTTCGTCTCGTCGAAACGGTCAAGATTGCTTTTGGGCTTGTTTTCATCCGAGATCGTTTACCACTGCAAAAAAGACCCGCAAGGTGCAGCCAGTTTAAACCGAACAGTTTTGGAAAGTTCGGATAAACCAGTCCGAATTTGACTAGGGTTTTGGACGTGAATTGATGTAATTTTCTTGTAAGGAAAGCCTAGATAAATTCTTTGCTTGTACGGGAAGTCCAGCCGCCTCTTATATATGTTGGGGGTGACAGCCGATTGAAAGAACACACAATCGAACAAACACATCTACTACTTTTTCGTGTTCATCTACTTTTTATCTCTCCCTTGTATCTTTCTTCTCGTTCTTCGCTAGTTCTTCATGCTGGAGGGATGTGGATCCACGAGGCTCTAGGGGCGAGCGAATCGACCTAGGGCGGCCCATAGCCGCCGCGAGCCCTGACGGGGTCCCTCCTGGGCAAACGGGGCTTCGGGTCTACAAAAGCATCTGCCGGCTGTCCTGCGTATCGCGCTGTCGGTCAGATCTCCTTCGACGCGAGCTGCGGCGCATCACCCCCGGCGTCGAGGGTACACGGTGACGTTTTCGTGTGCGAACACACTTTTTGGCGACTCCGCTGGGGACGAAGTTTCGAACGGTCTCTGGCCCGTTCTTGCTACGAAGAGATCGTCATCAAGTTGCTGAAATCTACAAAGGTAATATGAATACCGAATTCCCCTTTGTAGATGTAAATAATTCATATGTTGTTGCTGGATCACCTAATGAACATAATGTATCGGCTAGCCCTAGTTTTATCAATCATGCATCTAATTATGCGCAAGGGCCGATGCAAAACAATTTTCATGCTTCAAATTCTTATGATTTTAGCAACGTACAACATATGTAACCAAACTCTCATGCATCGGCAACCCCACAAATCCATATGCCGATGAACAACATGATGGGTTTGGTTAATCAATTTGAAACACCTCATGTTAAAATTTCCAATAGCATACAAGAAAGTGTTTCACCTTTTTATTCATCGGCAACTGATTTGCAATATGTGAATCCAACCTTGCCAATGGATGGGAGAATTGGCCATTCTACTACTAGCTATTCGGCCAGTTACTCTTAACCATCATATGCTACACCTCATGTTAATAATTTTTCAGCACCGTATGCAACTGTAGATGTTCATAATTCGGCCCCACATCTTCATGGTCACAGCCGAATAAGTGAAAATTTTACAGGAACACATGTGTCGTCATCAAATACTGTAGCATATAATGCATACTCTACACAATTCAAGAATTTCGGCAACACTCACGAATCATTGCCGAAAGAATCTGAAAGCGTTGCGGAGCAATCCCTTCCAGAAGCGGTTGTGGCTGCATTAAAAAAGAGCTTGGCACAAAACAAGAGGATTAGTGTTCTTTGCCTTGAACAATATGAAAAGGGGTTGTTTCCTGATTATGCTGCAATAAAAGCTAGAGTTTTACAAGAAGATGAATCTTTGCAAATTGATAAAATTGGCGAGCAAAAATATGGTTTTACAACAATGCATATGCCTTCACCTAATACTACATCATATTATACAGCCCCTACACAATTGCAAAGTTTCGGCAACACCCATGTGCCATTGCCAAAAGAATCTAAAAGCATTGGGGGGCAATCGTATCCGAAGTGGGCTGAAATTGAGAAAAAGGTTAAAGCCAATTTCGCCGCTCGCCGCCAGAAACAAAAAGAAACAGAATTGGCTCAAGTGAAAGAAGCATTGCCAATTGGTAGAAGCAATGTAAAGAAAGATGATTTAGAACATGAAAGTGCTCCGGTTAAAAGAGCCGAGTCAAGAAGTATATATTCTGAATCCATCAAATGCAAAGAGGCAAGCATTATTGAGAAAGGGCATGGCAAGCATAGCAAGGCGACCATACTTGATTTTTTCAAAGTTAATGGAACCTACTTCCTGCCCTATGAGTTTCGTGCCAGAGAAATTGATGAACTTCAAGGACAAGAACAAGTAGCCGAACAAAGTTCGGCCGACAAATTTTTTCAATGTAATGATGCACGAAATCAAGAAAAAGATGATGAAGAGGCGTTGGGGGGCCATCCAAAGGCGGAGCAAGATTTTCTTCAAGTCACACCACCATCGTGCTCTCCCAACATATTTGAAGAGGTATGTTTAGCAAGTAATTTACCTATTTTCATATTTGGTCAGGACTTTATTGTTGATGTATCTATTAGAAAAATCCTCATAAGTAATTTTGAAAGACCAATGAAGAAGGGTAATTTACTTGCTAGCAATAAAGTTGTTATTGAGCATATCGGTCAACCCATTACGCCATTTATAAAGACCGATGGTGACTTATTATTACAGCCAAAGCTTTCCCCATTGCTTTATCTAAAGTTCATATCTATTTGGGTAGCTTTGCTTATTTCATACTTGGCTTGCACTTGGTATGAATTGAGACATGTATGTTCTAACTATTTTCGTTTTAGAAATTTAAAGCCAAGGTTAAATTCTGTTGAGAAAACCGATGCTAGTATAATATCTTACCCAAAGACATCGGAAATAGAGTGCAAAACACAATGCATAGCCGAATGGTGTGGTGCAAAATCTGAACCATTCTTTTGCTTAATTCCAAAGCCGTTCTCACATCAAGATCGGCTAGAAAATAAAAGGTTTACCTTTAATTCAAACATGTGTGATAAAATCTTTGATTTGTTGTTGAGGAATAATTATATTAGAATTCTTGATCACCATGTTGAGCCATTTGTCTAGGGACAAATGTATTGTAAGTTGCATGATTCATCCAAGCATAATTTTGAGGATTGTAACATGTTTCGTGAAACAGTTAAATCGGCCATTGATAAAGGACGATTGAAATTTGTTGAGACACCAAGAGATGACCAGTCTATTCCGATTGGTCTCGATGGTAGAAAGTTTTTGCATCGGCTGCTTCAAGCCGATCCATTTGAAGAGAAGGTAAAAACTGCAGGTGATGGGATCAAGCTTTCAAGTAAAGAAGTTGTCGAAGAGCATAATGAACATAATCTTGAGGGCAAGAATTCCATCGAAGCTACAATGGAGACGCCAAGGACTGGGGGGCAGCAAGCAAATCCAATGATTGATGAAAGCAAACCAAAAGGAAACAAAGGCCGAAATAAGCGCAAGTGTAAGAGATCAAAAATCACCTTCGCTGAACTATTGGATAAATATCAAAAGAAGAGTGAAGAGAAGAATTCTTATCGGCCCAATCATGCAAAGAAACCAAGATCACCCCCAAGGCGCAAATATGAGGATCGGTATTGGCAAAGTGAGAATTTTAATGCAAAATATTCATATCCTTATTTTGGGCCGCCAATGCCAATGCCGTGGATGCCTCCCTATGCTCATATAGATCCATATCCATCATGGGACATGTATGATACAAGGGCACATTCTCCATCTTGTTTTAGACCATCTCACCAATATTATGCAGCTCCGAGAAGATCAATATCTGAACAATCACATGTTAAAGACCGTTTCAATCATAAGGAATCGGTCCAGAGCTCAAGGATGAAGAAAGAGGTGGTCAAGCAAGTCTACCGCGTGAAAAGAGATGGTCGTAAGTGTGCTACTTCAGATTTGATCTCAAATAATAAAGAGCCAATTAAAGTGTTGACATTGGCTACAAAAGGCAATGAGACGAAGCAACCAACTATTGAGAGTCAAAGTGCCAAATCTGAAGAAAAGAAGTTGAGAGTGCACAAGGTCAAAAAGGAATTGCCATTGGTCAAAACAGAATCATAGCCGAGATGCCCACTCGGCTTATCGTATTGGCAAAAGAGGGAATTACACAAACTTAGTGCACAAGAACTTGAAGAAAGGAACATGGCATGGGTTCCCAAAGGAAGTGCTCAAAATAAGAATTATGTGCATGCCTCCATTACAAGAAGTGCGGCAAAAGTGAAGAAGGAAAAGAGTAAAAACTATGAAGGACGAAGACGAAGGTTTCAACATCTTTGGTCTACACATTATCCATATTCTTCAACTATGCCGTTAACGCCTATGCCATGGAATTCGTCATCAGGTATGATTGGTAACCCCCAATGGGCTTATTTTAATCCATGAATGCAATATAATTTCTTGCGTCATGAAAGGGTATTACCAAGTCACTATACATTTGATTAGCTACAAGTTTGTTGCTGATCCAAAGGACTGAAATACTTGATTTGTCATTTCATTTGTTTATTTCGGCTATATGTGCTTTGAATGAAGTTTACATGGTAATGGCCGATGATATTTATCTATCGTCCTAAGAGTATGTCAATGCATGGCCGGTGTAGTATTCTAATATCATCCTTAGTTTGATTGGAGAGCGAGACAAGGTACGTGCTCATGAAAATTTATATGTATGCTTATATTATGATTGAATGGAGTTGAGACATCATGACCGATGTCATTGAATATATGCTGCATAGACCAATTCATAGCTGCAGAATTGGTTGGTGGGCTTATACATTGTTTGGATATGATTTGGCTTATGCATCTTTGAGATCTATAAGAGGCCAAATCATAGTTGATTTTGTTACTGAACATCGGATTAGTGTCATGCATAATATTAATATTAGCCTTGTCTCTCTAGTACTATGGAGATTATGTTTTGATGGTTCAATTCATAGCAATGGCCAAAGTGTTGGTGTTGTTTATATATTTCTTTATGGTACTATTTTTTGAAGCCTCGTGCCGCTTAGAATATTTTTATGCACGATTAATCAAGGCCGAATATGCATTGTTATTCGGATTGACTCTTTTACTTGCTATAGGTGCTATACATATTGAGGCTTTTGGTGATTCGTTATGAGTAGTGCAACAAATATCCAAGGGTTATCAATGTGTTTTGACGAATCACTTATAGTTTATCTTGGGTTATGTCTAGATGAAGAATTTACCTTGGGTTGCATTAAAATTGTTCATATATTTAGACATGACAATTGGAGAGAGTTGGCATAGCAAGCATCCGGCTACCATGTCCATCATGTTGTATTGCATTTCTCTCAATAGCCGATGCTTAGTCTCGTCAACATAGGTAAGGCCGAACCGAAGTCCACAACTTCGGCCACTAATGAAATTTTTATGTAGGCGAAAGTAAGGATCGGAGAAAGTTTATTGTTGATTGTCTACAAAATCCTAGCAAAAGGGTGAACAATATGGTTCGGAGGATGACATTGAGATACATATCTATGGAACTTTATCATCGGATTGTTAATGAAGCTGAGAAGGTTTCACCCAAGTTTGCATCAGAAAGTTCACACAAGACATGGCTGATATATACTTATCGTCCTAAGAACATATAAATGGCCGATGGAGTGTTGACATCGTCCTTAGAACAAACTTGGTACAAGTATTTTTCGGCATGCTAGCTTTACCGAAAAACAGGGGGGCATGTGTTGACGCTCAAAAGTGGCACGATCATAAAGCAGCATGCCGGGGCGAAAACCTTGCCGGGGTAAAATCTTGCCGGTGTGAAAGCTTGACGGTGTGAAGGCTTGCCGGCGTGGAAAGCTTGCCGGCACAGAAAGATCGCCAGTGTGGAAGCTTGCCGGTGTGAAATCTTGCCGGGGGAGAAACCTTGCCAGGGAGGAACCCTTGCCGGAGTACAAACCTTGCCGGAGTGAAACCTTGCTGGTGTGGAAGCTTGCCGGTGTGAAATCTTGCCGGGGGAGAAACCTTGTCAGGGAGGAACCCTTGCCGGAGTACAAACCTTGCCGGAGTGAAAGCTTGCCGGTGTGAAAGCTTGCCGGGTAGAAACATTTCCGGTGTGGAAAGCTTACTCGGATGGAAAACTTGCTGGGTTGGAGGCTGTGATAGTCAATCGAACGAGAAGTTGAAGATGGGCTCAAAAGGTTATTCAGATGATCTCGGATGGAAAAATGATCTACACGGGTTGTCTTCATCTCGTCGAAACGATCGATTTTGATCTAAAAATCGTTCAAATCCGAGTTCGTATGCAAAATTTATAGCAATTGGAGTGCAGCCTTGTCACGAGGCGAGATGTGGTGCGCCCCACCAGACACATGTCTGACGGGTAGCGCGAGGAAATAGCCTGTGTTGAGAGACCGATCTAACCCTCAAGATGATCTCTGATCAAAAAACCTTCAACATGAAAGTTGTTCGTCTCGTCGAAACGGTCAAGATTGCTTTTGGGCTTGTTTTCTTCTGAGATCGTTTACCATCGCAAAAAAGACCCGCAAGGTGCAGCCAGTTTAAACCGAACAGTTTTGGAAAGTTCGGATAAACCAGTCCGAATTTGACTAGGGTTTTGGACGTGAATTGATGTAATTTTCTTGTAAGGAAAGCCTAGATAAATTCTTTGCTTGTACGGGAAGTCCAGCCGCCTCTTATATATGTTGGGAGTGACGGCCGATTGAAACAACACACAATCGGACAAACACATCTACTACTTTTTCGTGTTCATCTACTTTTTATCTTTCCCTTGTATCTTTCTTCTCGTTCTTTGCTAGTTCTTCATGCTGGAGGGCTGCGGATCCACGAGGCTCTAGGGGTGAGCGAATCGACCTAGGGCAGCCCATAGCCGCCGCGAGCCCTGACGGGGTCCCTCCCGGGCAAACGGGGCTTCGGGTCTACAAAAGCATCTGCCGGCTGTCCTGCGTATCGCGCTGCCGGCCAGATCTCCTTCGACGCGAGCTGCGGTGCATCACCCCAAGCGTCAAGGGTACACGGTGACGTGTTCGTGTGCGAACAACATGATAGGGCCATCATCATCTTGTGCATTTGATCTCTATCTCCAAAGCATCGTCATGATCTCCATCGTCACCGGGATGACACCATGATCTCCATCATCTTGATCTATATCAATGTGTCGTCACATGGTCGTCTCGCCAACTATTGCTCTTGCAACTATTGCTATCGCATAGCGATAAAGTAAAGCAATTGTTTGGCACTTGCATCTTATGCAACAAAGAGACAACCATAAGGTTTCTGCCAATTGCCGATAACCTCAACAAAACATGATCATCTCATACAACAACTTATATCTCATCACGTCTTGACCATATCACATCACAACATGCCCTGCAAAAGCAAGTTAGACATCCTCTACTTTGTTGTTGCAAGTTTTACGTGGCTTCTACGGGCTGAGCAAGAACCGTTCTTACCTACGCATCAAAACCACAACGATAGTTCGTCAAGTTAGTACTGTTTAAACCTTCTCAAGGACCGGGCGTATCCATACTCGGTTCAACTAAAGTTGGAGAAACTGACACCCGCCAGCCACCTGTGTGCAAAGCACGTCAGTAGAACCAGTCTCGCGTAAGCGTACGCGTAATGTCGGTCCGGGCCGCTTCATCCAACAATACCGCCGAACCAAAGTATGACATGCTGGTAAGCAGTATTACTTGTATCGCCCACAACTCACTTGTGTTCTACTCGTGCATATAACATCAACGCATAAAACCTGGCTCGGATGCCACTGTTGGGGAACGTAATAATTTCAAAAAAAATTCCTACGCACACGCAAGATCATGGTGATGCATAGCAACGAGAGGGGAGAGTGTTGTCCATGTACCCTCGTAGACCAAAAACAGAAGCGTTAGCACAATGCGGTTGATGTAGTCGTACGTCTTCACGATCCGACCGATCAAGTACTGAACGCACGGCACCTCCGAGTTCTGCACACATTCAACTCGATGACGTCCCTCGAACTCCGATCCAGCCGAGTGTTGAGGGAGAGTTTTGTCAGCACGATGGCGTGGTGACGATGATGATGTTCAACCGATGCAGGGCTTCTCCTAAGCACCGCTACAGTATTATCAAGGTGGACTATGGTGGAGGGGGGCACCGCACATGGCTAAAAGATCAAACGATCAATTGTTGTGTCTATGGGGTGCCCCCTGGCCACGTATATAAAGGAGTGGAGGAGGGGAGGGGCCGGCCCTCTCTATGGCGCGTCCTAGGGGAGTCCTACTCCCACCGGGAGTAGGATTCCCCCTTTCCTAGTAGAACTAGGAGCCCTTCCAAGTAGTAAGAGTAGGAGAGAAGGAAAGGGAAAAGAGAAGAGAAGGAAGGAGGGGGCGCAACCCTTCACCCTAGTCCAATTCAGACTAGGCCTTGGGGGGCGCATGGCCTGCCTCTCTCTCTCTTTCCCCTAAAGCCCAATAAGGCCCATACACTCCCCGGCGAATTCCCATAACTCCTCGGTACTCCGATAAATACCCGAATCACTCGGAACCTTTCCGATGTCCGAATATAGTCGTCCAATATATCGATCTTTACGTCTCGACCATTTCGAGACTCCTCGTCATGTCTCCGATCTCATCCGGGACTCCGAACTACCTTCGGTACATCAAAACTCATAAACTCATAATATAACCGTCATCGAACTTTAAGCGTGCGGACCCTGCGGGTTCGAGAACTATGTAGACATGACCGAGACACATCTCCAGTCAATAACCAATAGCGGAACCTGGATGCTCATATTGGCTCCTACATATTCTACGAAGATCTTTATCGGTCAAACCGCATAACAACATACGTTGTTCCTTTTGTCATTGGTATGTTACTTGCCCGAGATTCGATCGTCGGTATCTCAATACCTAGTTCAGTCTCGTCACCGGCAAGTCTCTTTACTCGTTCCGTAACACATCATCCCGCAACTAACTCATTAGTTGCAATGCTTGCAAGGCTTAAGTGATGTGTATTACCGAGTGGGCCCAGAGATACCTCTCCGACAATCGGAGTGACAATCCTAATCTCGAAATACGCCAACCCAACAAGTACCTTCGGAGGCACCTATAGAGCACCTTTATAATCACCCAGTTACTTGTGACGTTTGGTAGCACACAAAGTGTTCCTCCGGTAAACGGGAGTTGCATAATCTCATAGTCATAGGAACATGTATAAGTCATGAAGAAAGCAATAGCAACAAACTAAATGATCAAGTGCTAAGCTAATGGAATGGGTCAAGTCAATCACATCATTCTCCTAATGATGTGATCCCGCTAATCAAATGACAACTCATGTGTATGGTTAGGAAACATAACCATCTTTGATCAACGAGCTAGTCAAGTAGAGGCATACTAGTGACACTCTGTTTGTCTATGTATTCACACATGTATTATGTTTCCGGTTAATACAATTCTAGCATGAATAATAAACATTTATCATGATATAAAGAAATAAATAATAACTTTATTATTGCCTCTAGGACATATTTCCTTCATACGATCCATTCAATGTAATCTTTTGAAATGCATTTGTTGGTATCCGATGAATTGTGGGTTTATGATCAGATTATTCATTGATCTTTTATGATTTCTGAAGCCTACCTAACTGCATAATTTTATAGCTTTGTATTTCTCTTTGATCTATCAGTCTCCATTGGCCAATTTTGATTGATTTATCTTAATCAGGGGTGGTGCTTTGTAGTAGGTTCAATCTTGCGGTGACCTTGCTTTGTGACAAAGTAGGACCAAATATTGTATTGTTGCCACTAAGGATAAAATGATGTGGTTTAAAGAAGTACTTTGTCTACATTATGCATTATGTCATCTTGCTTACCACTTTACTCTGTTTATCATGAGCTTAATACTTTGAGATGCATGCTGAATAGCGGTCTTGGGTTAGAGTAATAGTAGTAGACTTCAGTAAGTTTAACGTTCTTATCATAGACGTAATGCCTATGTAATGATTATGCCATAGATGATCTTCATAACTATGCGTAATACTATCAATTGCCCAATAGTAATTTGCTTATCATTCACTATTCTGCTTTCGTGAGAGATGCCACTAGTGAAACTATGGTTCCCGGGTCCATTCTTAATTAATTTGCAAGTTCCTACAATTACTACTACTATTTTGCTATTTCTAGCATCATCCTACTTATCTTTACTATCATTACTATTATTTGCTTTTGACCTTGTGGCTAGCAAGAACAAGGGGAGTGACGACCCCCTTTGCCTTTGTTGGGTGCAAGCAATTATTTTATTCATGTGTAGGTGTTGTTGAAGTTGATAGTTTGATGCCTCCTACTAGTTCGATAAATCTTGGTTCTTAACTGAGGGAAGTACTTCTGCTGTCGTGCTGCATCACCCTTCCTCTTCAGGGAAATCCAACAACTCCTACGAGAG
The DNA here is from genome assembly GCF_056163025.1 of Triticum urartu. NCBI lineage: Eukaryota > Viridiplantae > Streptophyta > Magnoliopsida > Poales > Poaceae > Triticum > Triticum urartu. The sequence continues at coordinate 159,420,950 of NC_141874.1, forward strand.
TAGCACGGGGCAGGAACAACTTCATGAGGACCTTGCTCAGCATCTGTGGGTGCTCCATGGGCAATAAACTTCTTCATGTTATCTTTACTTAATTGATTTAGACAATTGTCATGTTTACTTTGAACTAGTTGGACTATTTGTTATGTTCAAATCTGAATTTGAATTTCAAATCTAATTTCATAAATTGTGGATTTCAAATGTTGTTCAATTATATGTGTCTGAAATATAATTATTTTAACTATATGTTGGTATAATGGACATACATATGTAGTTTATATGCAAGATTGAAGAGAAATAGAAAAAAGCAGATTATTGGGAAGAGCTTATTGGGATCTTGATAAAGCACTACACCTGCAAACCCCTTCTAAATTATTGGGACAACCCAATAACAATTTATTGGGGAACATTTTTTGATAACCTCATGGAAATGCTCTTGGTTTTTTTTGCGGGCATGTTTGTGTTTTCACATTTCTAAAAACTGAAGGAGATAATTTCCTGTTGAGTTACTACTCCATATCACAATCATATGATACCCGTCTTTCTCGCAAGGCTTTGTGTCAAAAAACTTTCAACCACGCCCCCTACCTTGTCCATTTGCGGAGACCATCCACATTTTGATACAATGATAAAGAAAAATCATATTGGATAAAGGACCTTTTGTTTGGGCTTATACTTCAGCTTTTGCGGTTTTTCCACTTTGGCCTTAGCCGCCTCTAAATCATGCATGTGGCATATTTGAATTATGTGAGATATTTTCTAGGCATGAGAGAGCATGTCATTTTCAAGCCATTTAATCCCCTTCAAGCGTACATCACTACATGCGCTACATGCATCCCGTCAATGATACTCCATTTCTCGCCTCCGCTAGTAGAAGAGTAGTACCACCATTTCAAAAGCTCAGAGCTTTCAGCGTACGAGAGGCGAATTTGAAACTCGTTCGGCTCTGGCTAGCATGCTGCAGGGCAGCGTCAGCTTGGTTCGTCTCCCTCCTCGCGGCGCACAAGCCCGACCCCGACTTATATGAGATATCGAGGCCCTAGGTTCACAAAAGTCAGTCCTTCACTGATCCGGCTTCTTGTCTTGAACAACAAGGCTTCCCGAATCTTTATTCTATAGGGCCCATGTGCCAGCATGATGGCCCAGGGCGGAAAACCGACCCTCGGGGTCCTCGGTTGACATACTTGGGCCGACAACCAGTAAGGTGAGGTACCCCATGGGCCATAACCATCAAACATCGTGTTGACCAGTAAACTGATGCAGCTGAGCCAACGAAACAGACCATTTTTGCAGCGCGCGAGCCTGGTTGGGCTTCTTGGAGGATAAACACGCCCCTAGTTAGTACCTAGTTCTCGCTCGAGTTCCTCACTCACGCATCCTAATCAACAAATTGTTTATTGTTTTTTATATTGATAATCTCCTGTTCATTTTCTTTGCCTATTAAATTTGGATCTTTCATCCTTATTTATATTTTCCCCCTCCCAACCCAAAATCATTTTTATACCAAATATTGCACATGTGTGTGTGCGTGTGTGCCCATACTTTTTTTTGCGGGGGGTAAAAGGGTTGTATTAGTCAAGAGCATAGAAGTTCCTCCCTACACATTCTAGGGGTGTTAGCCGGGCCAGAGCGGAGCCAGACCACCGTACGGTCCTCCATTCTACCAAAGTTTGCTAATACATGGCTTACATTATTTTGCTCTCTAGAGATATGAGTAACACTAGACTCCCTACTACCCAAAAGAAGTTTGACCTCTGAAACCACCATTGCATGTTCGGAGCGGTCTTGTCATGTCGCCTTGATCAATGATATTGCATGTAAACAATCGCATTCGAGGGTGATTGGCAGCTCAGTCCACTCTAAGGCCAGAGCGATTCCTTCCTAGCATCCTTCCAGCTCGGCATGTAGTGGGTTAGGGCACGAACGCAGGGCTCGACATGCAGAGAAGATGATGGTGCCATCATGACCGCGCAGAACCATGCCAGTGCCCGCCCTACCATCCTCGTGGGCGAAGGACCCGTCGACATTCAGCTTGGCCCACCCATGCGGCGGTGGGTGCCATTTCCGAGTAAGCTTCGGTCCTGTCGACACATGCGAAGATGGTTGCTCCGCCCCTTCCGGCTGCAGAACCATCTTCCCCTTATCCCAGTCTCCTGTTGGGTATTGTTGTATACCTACAGCAGGGAGACATAGCTCTGTAGGAAGCGTCGAGAAACCTCCAAAGGCGGTGGTCTCTTGTCATGTTGGATCTCATTACGTATAAACCAACACCTCCATATCACCATGATGACTCTGAGACGCTCTGTAGGAAGCGTCGAGAAACCTGCAAAGGCGGTGCACATACTTGTCTTTAGTACGCATTTATGTTCGTTTTTCACATTCCAGAATCATATTTCCATGTCACAATCATATGATGCAAGATAAGAAAAATTCTAACAGGATAAAGAGTATTTCAACCGGATAGCCCAATAATTGGAAAGTCTTCAATTTTGTATTTTGCTAAAATCCCAACGTTAGATTTTTAAGCATGGCCAATCGAACGTTTTTTTTACAAATTATATTTTGCGGTGGCTAGGGTTTGCCATGCTCGTTGAAGGGAATTTCCATGCAGTGACAACGCAATTTACCATAAAAATATTTGATTTGCCATGTTTAAAAATCCGACGTCAGATTTTTAACATTCTCGTAAAGTTTTGACCGCAGTACCGACAAAACATGAGTATATATGACCTCAAGTTTTTTTAGCCGCATCTGATCATGCATGTGCACATGTTCTAGCATGCGGCATGCTTGAATTACGTGAGATGTTTTTCGGGCATAAAAGAAAGAACGTCGTTTTCCCCGGCAAAGAAAGAAAGAACCTGTCATTTTGAAGCCATTTTATCCCCCGTCGACAGTACTCCATTTCTCATCTCCGTCGGTAAAAAACTTCCAACCACGTTTTCCTACCTTGCCCATTTGTGGAGACGATCCGCATTCCGATACAATGATAAGAAAAAAAATCAGATTGAATGAAGAGTATTTCAATTGAAAAGCCCAATAATTTGAAACAAATGCATCCCGGAGAAAAAGAATGAAATCCTTAGAGTTTCACCGTAGTAGTGTACAAAACATTGAGTATAACATCATGGTTTTTAGCCGGCCGGAGGATATAATTCGTTTACCCCTTTCATGTTTACTTCTGCTATATGCGTAGTGGTATGAGTTTATTTACGGATTAAATCAATCAAAAAATTGCTAATTTTATTTAACAATAACTTCATGGTTTTTTAACCGCATGTGATGATGCATGCGGCATATTTGAATTACGTGAGATATTTTCTGGGCATGAGAGAGCATGTCATTTTCAAGCCATTTACAATCGGAGTACATCGCTACATGCATTCCGTCAATGATGCTCCATTTCTCGTCTCCGTTAGAAGAAGAGCAGTACCACCATTTTAAAAGCTCGGAGCTTTCTTGGGTGCAAGAGAAAGAAGAGGATTTGAAACCGGGGCGGCTCCGGCTAGCACGCAGCAGGGAGGAGGGCAGCGTGAGCTGGGTTCGTCTTCCTCCTCGCGGCGCACCAGGCAAGCCCAGCTCAGGGTCCAGCGCGGCAGGGCAGGGCCGAGGGAGGGAGCGGGCGGCACGCACCAACCTGCCCCCGGGATAGTTTTATGCGATTATCCGCGTCACCCCACCGGCCCCCGCTGCTGCTTTCCCAATCGAGCCGAGCACCGCGATTCCAGGCCAGCGGAAACCGATTAAAAAAGGCAACCCCCGCTCCGTCCGCGCAAAAGTAAAAAACAACAACCGCATCGCGCAGCGCAGCGCAGCACCGAGCGAGCGAGCGAGCGGGCGGAGGGAGGGGGGAGAGAGAGGGGGGAGCGAGCAAAGGTTCGATAAAAAGGAGAGGAGGAGACGAAGCGTCCAAGCCCAAGTAACATCCCCACCTCCCCTTCCTCCCCTCCCTTTCCCATCGCCCCGGCCGCATCGAGATCTTGGCTGGCACCGCCGGAGATCGCGAGGAGCGGCCCCGCGGCTCCCCCGATCCCACCTCCTCCTCCGCCGCCGCCGACCGCCGCCGCCGACCGCCGATCGGTGAGTCGCCCGATCCGCCCCGCCCCGCCACGCCCTGCGCCGATCGCCGCCGGATCGGCCGGATCTGGTACGGATCTCGCGTAATTCCGCGGCCCTGTGAGGCGCGCTTGTCGTTTTGCTGCGTGGCCCGCGGGCGCGGCTCGATCGCCGCGTTGCTTTCAGCTCGGATCTAGCTAGCCCTCCCTGCGCGCGCGCGCGCGGGGCGTGTGCGCGTTTCGTTTTGTGGCTGCCCTTGTGGATAAGTCGGGGTTTTGTCCGCATTTGCTATGGCTGGCTGGTATGAATTCGCCCTGACTTGTGGATTGCAGGGGTAGGAGGGGAGGGGAGGACGCGATGGAGGCCGACTCCGGGAAGCTCTTCGTCGGCGGCATCTCCTGGGAGACGGACGAGGACCGCCTCCGCGACTACTTTGGCCGCTTCGGCGAGGTCACCGAGGCTGTCATCATGCGCGACCGCAACACCGGCCGCGCTCGCGGCTTCGGCTTCATAGTCTTCGCCGAGGCCGGCGTTGCTGAGCGAGTCACCATGGACAAGCACATGATCGATGGCCGCATGGTAATTACGTGATGCCATTCTTGCTCCTTCCTCTGCTAGTCTAGTCATGTGCATTTCGTTGGGAATTCTGCTTGTAATCCTGTCTGTGGTTCGACCAAGCTTGAGCTCAATTGTCTGCGCCAATTCAATTCAGGTCGAAGCCAAGAAAGCTGTTCCCAGGGACGACCAGAGCATTGCAAGCAAGAACAATGGCAGCAGCATAGGCTCGCCTGGGCCAGTCCGTACCAGAAAGATCTTTGTTGGGGGGCTGGCCTCCAATGTTACTGAGGTTGAATTCAGAAGGTATTTTGAGCAATTCGGCATGATAACAGATGTGGTTGTCATGTACGACCACAACACACAGAGGCCCAGGGGCTTTGGCTTCATCACCTATGATTCAGAAGATGCAGTGGATAAGGCGCTGCACAAGAACTTCCATGAGCTTAATGGCAAGATGGTTGAAGTCAAGAGAGCTGTCCCAAAGGAGCAGTCGCCTGGACCTGTCGCACGCTCACCTGCTGGAGGGCAGAACCTTGCTATCAGCAGGGTTCACAACTTCTTGAATGGCTTCAACCAGGGATATAGCCCAAACCCGATAGGAGGTTACGGCATGAGGGTGGATGGAAGGTTTGGCCTGCTTTCAGGTGCACGAAATGGGTTTTCTTCATTTGGCCCCAGTTATGGAATGGGCATGAATGTTGAAACTGGGATGAATGCAAATTTTGGTGCAAACTCTAGTTTCCTCAATAACTCAAATGGGCGGCAAATGGGTTCATACTACAATGGTGGTTCAAACAGACTAGGCAGCCCTATTGGGTACGTTGGTCTGAATGATGATTCAGGATCGATATTGAGTTCAATGGGAAGGAATGTTTGGGGTAATGGAAATGTCAACTACCAGAACAGCCCTACAAACATGAGTTCTTTTGTACCATCTGGAAGTGGGAGTCAAGTTGGTATTACTGGCGATGGTATAAATTGGGGAGGTCCTACTTCTGCCCATGGGATGGGAAGCATTTCAAGCCTTGGGTCTAACATTGGCCGTGGGGCTGGAGATAACTTTGGTTTGCCGTCTGGCGGCTATGGAAGGAGCAACCCAACTGGCACCATTGGTGAACCTTTTTCTGCGTCAGCCAATGCATATGAAATGAACAACATAGATACATATGGCAACAACTCTATTTATGGTGACTCAACCTGGAGGTTCACGTCATCTGAGATCGATATTCCTCCTTTTGATAATGATCTTGGAAATATCGATCCAGATATCAAATCGAACATGCCAGCAAGTTACATGGGCAACTATACTGTTAATAATAATCAGACAAGCAGAGGTCAGTATCCGCTTCAGCATTTTGCTATTAGCTACACATGAATTTCCCATCTTTTTTTGAAAATTAAAGGTGCTGCATAACTCAGTTATTCAAAAAATAGAATGAATATTTAAATAGAGCAATTGATCTACCCTTCATAGTTTATTAGAACCATTACATCTGCATGTCTATGTTTTTGGAAAGGAAAAATGTTGCATAATTGCATGCCATATGCTTAATCAGTTGATGCTAGAGCATAATCAATAGACCTTTCTTGGGGCTTACATCAGATTTGACTGGTAGATCAGTGGATTGAACTTGTAGGAATTGTGTTGTAATTATATTGTGGTAGTATATGTATCACATTTAACTGACACAACATTGGGTGCTGTCTGACTGCTTTTGCTGTAATGAAAGCACTATCAAGAGCAACAACTTTTGGACGCATCAGCTTTGACTGATAATGAATAGATCAAATAGGGAGCACTGCCTTCATCCATTCCATTGACCTGGGATATGCTTCCATGTAATGCCTGACAAACATAATGGATTAGGGACCAATGATTTGTTTTGCAATTTTAGTTGTGTCAAGTAAATCGATGCAAATGATTGGTGTAGGATGTATTCACTAACCTGGTTTGTTTAGTTCCTGTATCTACTCTATGATCTTTGACATAATTCTAGGTCAAATTTTGTGACCAGCTCTTTCATAAGTAAAATTGAGATTTGCTACAACCTTGTTATTGTAGTGCCATCCTGAAGTTGAGGGTAAATGATAGCATTGGAGATGTGTAATGCATGTGCCTGAACAACATAAAGGGTAAGAAATGAGAAAACAATATATTTTAAATATAAATAAAATTGAAAAAGAGGGTGAGCCAAGCAATTATGAGAATATTTTGTATGCATGTGGCTGCTGTCATTGGCTGAGCAAATCACTTGTCTAAATACGTTTAGAATCAGTTTGGAACTCGCACTAAGTGAAGTATGTATTGACTCATGTCTGTGGAGGATGGACATGTGTTCTTCCTTTCATCTGACGAATTATTATAGTTCTAAATTACCATTTTCTGTCAGGACTGTTATTGGTGGTTTTATTTCCAAAGCTACTGTCATTTGTTTCCGTGCTTGATTGATAGTTTAGTTACACATGAATGAGTGTGCATTTTTAGAAACTAGCTAAGATAACCCATTGAATGACACTTTATTATTATTATTACCAATTTGTGATAAATTCTCTCTCTGTGTGTGTGTGTATGTGTTTACAATTCTGGCAACAGGTTAATCCTATTTTCTCAAATAATTGAATGCACTACAACGAAGTTTGATAGTGATTCTAACTATTTTGTAATTACAGAATATTTAACCAGTTGCAATTGAAAATGAAAAAAGTATTGTTGTAGTTAATATTTTGCTTTCGTGAAAATGCGCCGAGTCAGAATTGTTACATAAGTTAGTGTTGATCTTTATACTTTGATGCACCAAGGACTGGGTCATTTTTGCTCAACTGGTATTGTAGAGATGTAAATTTCTACTTTAATTTGGACAACCGTGCTTGTTGCTTGCCCCATTTCCTGTGTAGATCATAGTTAAATGTGGTGTAAGGGCTCCTTGTCTCGAGGACATGAGCTATACTCTGTCGTGGATATTTACTTTTGCTATCTGATCAGGCATGCGTGACAAGAAGTCGCTCACATGTATTTTGTTACAACTTAAACTGTATAATATGTTTGGGAATGAAAATGATTAAGTTTTTTTTTTGGTAACTTGATACTAAGTTTCTAACTAGTCAACACATGATCTGAGGTGCATCGTACATGCAGTAATCAGTAATCGAGTCTGTTTGTTGTCAATGCCCACTTTATTATATTCTTGAAATTTATACTGTGAAGAGAAACTATACTAGAATGTTTGTATCTGATCAAGATTTGTTGCACCGTTTTGCAGGTATCACTTCCTAGGCGAGAATATTATTATAGTCATATATATGACTTGGGATAGGCAAGACACCCATTATATCAGGTATTCAGGTGCAGTACTGTGAATTGGTGATATCAGATTAATATACAGGTTAGTTAATTGTTTCTAGCTAACCAGAGGTGTGGTTTACGGACACCAACCAACATGCTAGAGGAGCGGGATACAAACATTTTGTGAAGGTTTCAGATTTTAGTTTAATTTTCTACGTGTATTAGGTCTTTTGGTTTTCCAATGAGATGTGCAGTGGTGATTGCGGCACACACTTAGAAGGTGTTCCAACATAAGCTGGAATTCTGTCATACGGACGACAAACTTGTATACCAGGGATGCTGTATTATCTTGCCCATTTATGGCAACATTAGCTTGCGTGTTTTTCCTCTTCTCCTTTTTTAACCATTTCATTTGTTACTAGAGGATTTGGTCGGCTTTACTAGTAAAAACTATTTGGGGGTGCCAATGCCATACTGGTCCCCATTAATAAAGTCACCCAAAGTACATACAATGTTGCTTCTTCTTCTTCTGTGTCTATTTGTATGCCGTTGCATGTTTCTTCTTTGGGAAAAATACAAGTTTCGATCTGGTCATGCATATTTGCACACTGTGTTTGATTGTTTTAAAGCGAGCCTATCAGCCGGTAGGTAGGTACTCACATACGCAAGCTTTTCATAGCTCAGGATGGCATGCATGTGCTCGTGTCTTCCATTTCCATCTTTTCGAAAGTAGCTTTAGATCTCATGTGGATGGGTACTGCATTGGCCTTGCCTTTTAGGTAGTTGAAGTACACCAGGCTGTGTGTACTTTCCCTCCCCCTATAAATAGCTCGCTATTTTCTGCTTCCATATATATATACATATATCTTGATTTGCTTCCTTCCTTCCTCATCACGGCCTTCACCGTTTCATGTTACCCCGTCGCTTTCAGCCACCTACTTGTAGAGTGCTTCACCTAACGGTTTTCCATGTCTGGTGGTTGCCGATGCTTCGGTCCATGTTTGGACTGGCATTTCACTCCACATTTCCAGAAATTCAAACAACCATAGAGAGCGTGCAAAAGTGCAAAGTTTTATTTCTTTTTGACACCGAAGTGTAGGAGGGACCCTACACAAAAGTGTGTAGGAGGGCGGTGCTAACTCTCTCCTACTGCGATTTGCGAACCCAATGGCGTCTGCTCCATGGCGGCAGGGCGAAGCTCCTTTCCCTGTGGTAGTCTTGTTAGCTGCAGTCCCAAGCTTCCCATCTCCTCCAAGACCTATGTTGACAATGACCTTGCCCTGATGCCCTGTCAACCTAACCTTCCTCGGTGGAAGGAAGCCTTGTTGTGCGGTACCCTCCACCAGCCATCCGTCGTGCTGGTTGGTGCCTTCCAGGCATCCCCAACGCCTAGCCAAGTGCGTAGCGAACCTGATGGAGAACAGACGGCCTGGAATCGTATAACTGTCAAAAGCAAAAGCGAGTGACTGTTCATTGATACTGTTATGGTCCGACTACTCATAAGGTTTGGTCTGCAAACATTGTGTGGCACCTCGACCCACTCCAAATCTTGGGTTCAGCCCATGGCTCTGAGCTTGGGAGCACCTCCACCGGGTAGTCAAGTGAAAGCACCCAGACTCTTGCAGGTTCTGACAATCGCGGCTGATGAAGAGGACGAAAGCACAAACGGGTAGCTATGCTACGTATGGATGTGAGATTTAGGAGAAACCCGAGACCTTAGAGTGCTACTCCCTCCGTTTCAAAATAGATGACCCAACTTTATACTACCTCTCCGTTTCAAAATAGATGACCCAACTTTATACTACCTTTAGTACAAAGATAGTATAAAGTTGGGTTATCTATTTTGAAACGGAGGGAGTACAACTTATTAGTGATAGATCTGTGGATCGGCTAGGGTAGATTAATCCGGTGAACTTACCTTCTCCTTGTGGCTCGAGGAGCTCCAGTTGCCGGCCATGGTGGATGGCGGCGGTGGTGGCAGAGAGTAGTGGTGGTGGAGCTTCCCATCAGCACTGCACTAACCCTAGATCGGTAGGGGATTAGGTGGGGTGTGCGGCGCTGGACGAACCTCGTAATGCGAGCTGCCGACGCCCGCCTCTTTATATAGTGCAGGTGACAGGGGCCCGTCACCCATAGTGGGTTGAGCGCCCCCGATCAGGGCGCGGATCTAAGGGCCCGGTGGGCCGTTGGGCCCACACGGTGGAGATCATCCTAACATTCTGTTGGGGAACGTTGCAGAAAACAAAAATTTTCCTACTCGTTTCACCAAGATCATCTAGGAGTTCATCTAGCAACGAGTCATTGGATGCATCTACATACCTTTGTAGATGGCGCACGGAAGCGTTCGAAAAAACGGTGATGATGTAGTCGTACACGACGTGATCCAAATCACCGATGACCAAGCGCCGAACGGACGGCACCTCCGCGTTCAACACACGTACGGGACGGGAGACGTCTCCTCCTTCTTGATCCAGCAAGTGGGAAGGAGAGGTTGATGAAGATCCAGCAGCACGACGGCGTGGTGGTGGATGCAGGGCGTCACAGTAGCAGGGCTTCGTCTATACTACGAGAGAGAGACGTAACGGGGAGAGAGGGAGGCGCCAGGGGCTGGTCTGTCAAGTCCCTCCTCTCCCCCACTATATATAGGAGGGCCAAGGGGGGGTGGTGCGCAGCCTAGGAGATCTAATCTCCTAGGTGCGGCGGCCAGGGGAAGGATTCCCTCCCCCCCAAGGCACCTAGAGGTGCCTTCCACCACTTGGACTCCTCCCCCATGGAAACCCTAGGCGCATGGGCCTGGTAGGGCTGGTGCCCTTGGCCCATGTAGGCCAAGGCGCACCCCCTATAGCCCATGTGCCCCCCCGCGACAGGTGGCCCCACCCGGTGGGCCCCCGGGACCCCTCTGGTGGTCCCGGTACAATACCGATAACCCCGAAACTTGTCCCGATGGCCGAAACAGCACTTCCTATATATAATTCTTTACCTCCGGACCATTCCGGAACTCCTCGTGACGTCCGGGATCTCATCCGGGACTCCGAACAACATTCGGGTTCCTGCATATACATATCTTCACAACCCTAGCGTCACCGAACCTTAAGTGTGTAGACCCTACGGGTTCGGGAGACAAGCAGACATGACCGAGACGACTCTCCGGCCAATAACCAACAGCGGGATCTGGATACCCATGTTGGCTCCCACATGCTCCACGATGATCTTATCGGATGAACCACGATGTCAAGGATTCAATCAACCCCGTATGCAATTCCCTTTGTCAATCGATATGTTACTTGCCCGAGATTCGATCGCCGGTATCCCAATACCTCGTTCAATCTCGTTACCGGCAAGTCACTTTACTCGTACCGTAATGCATGATCCCGTGACCAGACACTTGGTCACTTTGAGCTCAATATGATGATGCATTACCGAGTGGGCCCAGTGATACCTCTCCGTCATACGGAGTGACAAATCCCAGTCTTGATCCATGTCAACCCAACAGACACTTTCGGAGATACCCGTAGTCTACCTTTATGGTCACCCAGTTACGTTGTGACGTTTGGTATACCCAAAGCACTCCTACGGTATCCGGGAGTTACACGATCTCATGGTCTAAGGAAAAGATACTTTGACATTAGAAAACTCTAGCAAACGAACTATACGATCTTGTGCTATGTTTAGGATTGGGTCTAGTCCATCACATCATTCTCCTAATGATGTGATCTCGTTATCAATGACATCCAATGTCCATACCAGGAAACCATGACTATCTATTGATCAACGAGCTAGTCAACTAGAGGCTTACTAGGGACATGTTGGTGTCTGTTATTCACACATGTATTACGATTTCCGGATAATACACTTATAGCATGAATAAAGACAATTATCATGAACAAGGAAATATAATAATAATGCTTTTATTATTGCCTCTAGGGCATATTTCCAACAGTCTCTCACTTGCACTAGAGTCAGTAATCTAGTTACATTGTGATGAATCGAACACCCATGGTATTCTGGTGTTGATCATGTTTTGCTCTAGGGAGAGGTTTAGTCAACGGATCTGCTACATTCAGGTCCGTATGTACTTTACAAATCTCTATGTCTCCATTTTGAACATTTTCACGAATGGAGTTGAAGCGACGCTTGATGTGCCTTGTCTTCTTGTGAAACCTGGGCTCCTTGGCAAGTGCAATAGCTCCAGTGTTGTCACAAAAGAGCTTGATTGGCCCCGACGCATTGGGTATGAGTCCTAGGTCGGTGATGAACTCCTTCACCCATATTGCTTCATGTGCTGCCTCCGAGGCTGCCATGTACTCCGCTTCACATGTAGATCCCGCCACGACGCTCTGCTTGCAGCTGCACCAGCTCACTGCTCCACCATTCAACATATACACGTATCCGGTTTGTGACTTAGAGTCATCCAGATCTGTGTCGAAGCTAGCGTCGACGTAACCCTTTACGACGAGCTCTTCGTCACCTCCATAAACGAGAAACATTTCCTTAGTCCTTTTCAGGTACTTCAGGATATTCTTGACCGCTGTCCAGTGTTCCTTGCCGGGATTACTTTGGTATCTGCCTACCAAACTTACGGCAAGGTTTACATCAGGTCTGGTACACAGCATGGCATACATAATAGAACCTATGGCTGAGGCATAGGGGATGACACTCATCTCTTCTATTTTTTCTGCCGTGGTCGGACATTGAGCTGAGCTCAATTTCACACCTTGTAACACAGGTAAGAACCCCTTCTTAGAATGATCCATATTGAACTTCTTCAATATCTTATCAAGGTATGTGCTTTGTGAAAGACCTATGAGGCGTCTTGATCTATCTCTATAGATTTTGATGCCTAATATATAAGCAGCTTCTCCAAGGTCCTTCATTGAAAAACTTTTATTCAAGTAGGCCTTGATGCTGTCCAAGAGTTCCATATCATTTCCCATCAACAGTATGTCATCTACATATAATATGAGAAATGCTACAGAGCTCCCACTCACTTTCTTGTAAACGCAGGCTTCTCCATAAGTCTGTGTAAACCCAAACGCTTTGATCATCTCATCAAAGCGAATGTTCCAACTCCGAGATGCTTGCACCAGCCCATAAATCGAGCGTTGGAGCTTGCACACCTTGTCAGCATTCTTAGGATCGACAAAACCTTCCGGCTGCATCATATACAATTCTTCCTTAAGGAAACCATTAAGGAATGCCGTTTTGACGTCCATTTGCCATATCTCATAATCGTAGAATGCGGCAATTGCTAACATGATTCGGACGGACTTTAGCTTCGCTACCGGTGAGAAAGTCTCATCGTAGTCAACCCCTTGAACTTGTCGATAACCCTTAGCGACAAGCCGAGCTTTATAGATGGTCACATTACCATCCGCGTCTGTCTTCTTAAAGATCCATTTATTCTCTATGGCTCGCCGTTCAACGGGCAAGTCAGTCAAAGTCCATACTTCGTTTTCATACATGGATCCTATCTCGGATTTCATGGCTTCTAGCCATTTGTCGGAATCCGGGCCCGCCATCGCTTCTTCATAGTTCGAAGGTTCACCGTTGTCTAACAACATGATTTCCAAGACAGGGTTGCCGTACCACTCTGGTGCGGAACGTGTCCTTGTGGACCTTCGAATTTCAGTAGGAGCTTGATCAGAAGTATCTTGATCATCATCATTAACTTCCTCTCTAGTCGGTGCAGGCACCTCAGGAACATTTTCTTGAGTTGCGCCATTTGCCGGTTCAAGAGGTAATACTTCATCAAGCTCTACTTTCTTCCCACTTCTTTCGAGAGAAACTCTTTCTCTAGAAAGGACCCATTCTTGGCAACAAAGATCTTGCCTTCGGATCTGAGGTAGAAGGTGTACCCAATAGTTTCTTTTGGGTATCCTATGAAGACGCATTTTTCCGACTTGGGTTCGAGCTTCTCAGGTTGAAGTTTCTTCACATAAGCATCGCATCCCCAAACTTTTAGAAACGGCAGCTTAGGTTTCTTCCCAAACCATAATTCATACGGTGTCGTCTCAACGGATTTCGACGGAGCCCTATTTAAAGTGAATGCGGCAGTCTCTAAAGCATAGCCCTAAAAAGATAGCGGTAAATCAGTAAGAGACATCATAGACCGCACCATATCCAATAGAGTGCGATTACGACGTTCGGACACACCGTTACGTTGAGGTGTTCCAGGCGGCGTGAGTTGTGAAACTATTCCACATTTTCTTAAGTGTGTACCAAATTCGTGACTCAAGTATTCTCCTCCATGATCTGATCGTAGAAACTTGATTTTCCTGTCATGTTGATTCTCAACCTCACTCTGAAATTCCTTGAACTTTTCAAAGGTTTCAGACTTGTGTTTCATTAAGTAGACATACCCATATCTACTTAAGTCATCAGTGAGGGTGAGAGCATAACGATAGCCACCGCGAGCCTCAACACTCATTGGACCGCACACATCAGTATGTATGATTTCCAATAAGTCGGTTGCTCGCTCCATTGTTCCTGAGAACGGAGTCTTGGTCATTTTACCCATAAGGTATGGTTCGCACGTGTCAAATGATTCATAATCAAGAGACTCTAAGAGTCCATCTGCATGGAGCTTCTTCATGCGTTTGACACCTATGTGACCAAGGCGGCAGTGCCACAAGTATGTGGAACTATCATTATCAACCTTACATCTTTTGGTACTCACATTATGAACATGTGTAGCATTACGTTCGAGACTCATTAAGAATAAACCATTCACCATAGGAGCATGACCATAAAACATATCTCTCATATAAATGGAACAACCATTATTCTCAGATTTAAATGAGTAGCCATCTCGAATTAAACGAGATCCCGATACAATGTTCATGCTCAAAGCTGGCACTAAATAACAATTATTGAGGTTTAAAACTAATCCCTTAGGTAAATGTAGAGGCAGCGTGCCGACGGCGATCACATCGACCTTGGAACCATTCCCGACGCGCATCGTCACCTCGTCCTTCGCCAGTCTCCGTTTATTCCGCAGCTCCTGCTGTGAGTTACAAATATGAGCAACGGCACCGGTATCGAATACCCAGGAGTTACTACGAGTACTGGTAAGGTACACATCAATTACATGTATATCAAATATACCTTTGGTGTTGCCGGCCTTCTTATCCGCTAAGTATTTGGGGCAGTTCCGTTTCCAGTGACCCTTCCCTTTGCAATAAAAGCACTCCGTCTCAGGCTTGGGTCCATTCTTTGGCTTCTTCCCGGCAGCTTGCTTGCCGGGCGCGGCAACCTCCTTGCCGTCCTTCTTGAAGTTCTTTTTACCCTTGCCTTTCTTGAACTTAGTGGTTTTATTGACCATCAACACTTGATGTTCTTTCTTGACTTCTACCTCCGCTGATTTCAGCATTGAGAACAACTCAGGAATGGTCTTTTGCATCCCCTGCATGTTGAAGTTCATCACAAAGCTCTTGTAGCTTGGTGGAAACGACTGGAGGATTCTGTCAATGACCGCATCATCCGGGAGATTAACTCCCAGCTGAGACAAGCGGTTATGTAACCCAGACATAGTGAGTATGTGCTCACTGACAGAACTATTTTCCTCCATCTTACAGCTGAAGAACTTATCAGAGACTTCATATCTCTCGATCCGGGCATGAGCTTGAAAAACCATTTTCAGCTCTTCGAACATCTCATATGCTCCATGTCTCTCAAAACGCTTTTGGAGCCCCGGCTCTAAGCTGTAAAGCATGCCGCACTGAACGAGGGAGTAGTCGTCAACACGTGTCTGCCAAGCGTTCATAACATCTTGGTTCTGTGGGACGGGTGGATCACCTAGCGGTGCTTGTAGGACATAATCTTTCTTGGCAGCTATGAGGATGATCCTCAGGTTCCGGACCCAGTCCGTATAGTTACTGCCATCGTCTTTCAGCTTGGTTTTCTCTAGGAACGCGTTGAAGTTGAGGACTACGTGGGCCATTTGATCTACAAGACATAGTGTAAAATATTTTAGACTAAGTTCATGATAATTAAGTTCATCTAATCAAATTATTAATGAACTCCCACTTAGATTAGACATCCCTCTAGTCATCTAAGTATTACATGATCCGAGTTAACTAGGCCGTGTCCGATCATCACGTGAGACGGATTAGTCAACGTCGGTGAACATCTTCATGTTGATCGTATCTTCTATACGACTCATGCTCGACCTTTCGGTCTTCTGTGTTTCGAGGCCATGTCTGTACATGCTAGGCTCGTCAAGTTAACCCCAAGTGTTTTGCATGTGTTCCGAGGCCATGTCTGTACATGCTAGGCTCGTCAACACCCGTTGTATGTGAACGTAAGGATCCATCACACCCGATCATCACGGCGTGCTTAGAAACGACGAACTTTAGGAACGGTGCACAGTTAGGGGAGAACACTTCTTGAAATTGTTATGAGGGATCATCTTATTTACTACCGTCGTTCTAAGTAAACAAGATGCAAAAACATGATAAACATCACATGCAATCAAATAATAAACGTGACATGATATGGCCAATATCACATAGCTCCTTTGATCTCCATCTTGGGGCTCCATGATCATCCTGTCACCGGCTTGACACCATGATCTCCATCATCATGATCTCCATCATCGTGTCTCCATGAAGTTGCTCGCCAACCATTACTTCTACTATTATGGCTAACGCGTTTAGCAATAAACTAAAGTAATTTACATGGCGTTTCTCGATGACACGCAGGTCATATAAAAGAATAAAGACAACTCCTATGGCTCCTACCGGTTGTCATACTCATCGACATGCAAGTCGTGATTCCTATTACAATAGCATGAACATCTCATACATCACATATAGATCATTCATCATTCATCACAACTTTGGCCATATCATATCACAAACCACTTGCTGCAAAAACAAGTTAGACGTCCTCTAATTGTTGTTGCAAGTTTTACGTGGCTGATTTAGGGTTCTAGCAAGAACGTCTTCTTACCTACGTTAAAGCCACAACGTGATTTGTCAACTTCTATTTACCCTTCATAAGGACCCTGTTCATCGAATCCGCTCCAACTAAAGTGGGAGAGACAGACACCCGCCAGCCACCTTATGCAACTAGTGCATGTTAGTCGGTGGAACCGGTCTCACGTAAGCGTACATGTAAGGTTGGTCCGGGCCGCTTCATCCCACAATACCGCTGAAGCAAGAAAAGACTAGTAACGGCAAGAAAGTTGACAAATCTACGCCCACAACTCATTGTGTTCTACTCGCGCAAGAAGAACTACGCATAGACCTAGCTCTGATACCACTGTTGGGGAACGTTACAGAAAACAAAAATTTTCCTACTCGTTTCACCAAGATCATCTAGGAGTTCATCTAGCAACGAGTCATTGTATGCATCTACATACCTTTGTAGATGGCGCACGGAAGCGTTCGAAAAAACGGTGATGATGTAGTCGTACACGACGTGATCCAAATCACCGATGACCAAGCGCCGAACGGACGGCACCTCCGCGTTCAACACACGTACGGGACGGGAGACGTCTCCTCCTTCTTGATCCAGCAAGGGGGAAGGAGAGGTTGATGAAGATCCAGCAGCACGACGGCGTGGTGGTGGATGCAGGGCGTCACAGTAGCAGGGCTTCGCCTATACTACGAGAGAGAGACGTAACGGGGAGAGAGGGAGGCGCCAGGGGCTGGTCTGTCAAGTCCCTCCTCTCCCCCACTATATATAGGAGGGCCAAGGGGGGGTGGTGCGCAGCCTAGGAGATCTGATCTCCTAGGTGCGGCGGCCAGGGGAAGGATTCCCTCCCCCCCAAGGCACCTAGAGGTGCCTTCCACCACTTGGACTCCTCCCCCATGGAAACCCTAGGCGCATGGGCCTAGTAGGGCTGGTGCCCTTGGCCCATGTAGGCCAAGGCGCACCCCCTACAGCCCATGTGGCCCCGCGGGATAGGTGGCCCCACCCGGTGGGCCCCCGGGACCCCTCCGGTGGTCCCGGTACAATACCGATAACCCCGAAACTTGTCCCGATGGCCGAAACAGCACTTCCTATATATAATTCTTTACCTCCGGACCATTCCGGAACTCCTCGTGACGTCCGGGATCTCATCCGGGACTCCGAACAACATTCGGGTTCCTGCATATACATATCTTCACAACCCTAGCGTCACCAAACCTTAAGTGTGTAGACCCTACGGGTTCGGGAGACAAGCAGACATGACCGAGACGACTCTCCGGCCAATAACCAACAGCGGGATCTGGATACCCATGTTGGCTCCCACATGCTCCACGATGATCTCATCGGATGAACCACGATGTCAAGGATTCAATCAACCCCGTATGCAATTCCCTTTGTCAATCGATATGTTACTTGCCCGAGATTCGATCGCCGGTATCCCAATACCTCGTTCAATCTCGTTACCGGCAAGTCACTTTACTCGTACCGTAATGCATGATCCCGTGACCAGACACTTGGTCACTTTGAGCTCAATATGATGATGCATTACCGAGTGGGCCCAATGATACCTCTCCGTCATACGGAGTGACAAATCCCAGTCTTGATCCATGTCAACCCAACAGACACTTTCGGAGATACCCGTAGTCTACCTTTATGGTCACCCAGTTACGTTGTGACGTTTGGTATACCCAAAGCACTCCTACGGTATCCGGGAGTTACACGATCTCATGGTCTAAGGAAAAGATACTTTGACATTGGAAAACTCTAGCAAACGAACTATACGATCTTGTGCTATGTTTAGGATTGGGTCTAGTCCATCACATCATTCTCCTAATGATGTGATCTCGTTATCAATGACATCCAATGTCCATAGTCAGGAAACCATGACTATCTGTTGATCAACGAGCTAGTCAACTAGAGGCTTACTAGGGACATGTTGGTGTCTGTTATTCACACATGTATTACGATTTCCGGATAATACAATTATAGCATGAATAAAGACAATTATCATGAACAAGGAAATATAATAATAATGCTTTTATTATTGCCTCTAGGGCATATTTCCAACACATTCTCCCTCTTGATCTCAACTTTTACTTTTGACCTTATACTTTTACTTTACTCGTTTCATAACAGATCAATACATAGAACATGTTTCATCGTCACAGCTCAATTGCCGATAGAATCAGACAGCCACAGTGTACCACTCTGTTTTGAAACAAATTCTTTAACCTTGGGCCCTTTTATTGTCTGGAAATGTTAGACTATACCATAAAACCCATGTCGACTGTGTGTTCTCCGAACACACTGGGCGATAAGCCTTTAATAAGCAGATCTGCAAACACTTGTCTGTTGCTTTTATGCTTCAAGCATTCCTACATAATTCCAGACTTTCTTCTTTACAACGCATACTCTGTGTCAGTGTGTTCAACACTTGACTCGTTGTTATAGGAGCGAAAGACTTAAAATAGTTATCGCTGTTGTCAACCGTTATCAACTCCGGGTACAGGTCTTCATAACCATTTTGCCTGTCCCTCAGCCTCATATCAAGCTATAAAATATCTTTGCATCACATTCATGATAATTGTTTCATTCTTTGGAGCTTTTCCACACAAAAACCTCCAAGTATGAAAGTTAGCGACAATTGTGGATTTCGCTATACATTTCACAAGTCATGTCTTTGTACTCACAATCTTTTGAGAGCACTTATTTCTTTAAGCTTGAGGCCGATATCTTTGACTCCATTCCAGTGATCTATATATGGACTGGACATTGCCAAAACAACCCGGATATGTGAACTGTGTCAGGGTAATGTATTGAGCTTCCAACAACTGAAGCATATGGTACCATATCCGTTTTTCAATCTTTTCTCATCAACTCTTGGAACACCATAGTTTCCAGTTCCATTATCCTTGACTATAAGAACAGGCGTAGGTTTTCTCGTATGCATACTTTAGAGACCTTTCTTAGCATGTTCATTCGACATTCCTAATACCCCCTTTTATTCTTTTCTTTGTGAATCTCGATACTTATAACGAGAGACACTCTACCGGGAACATTCTTTTAAACTTTGAGGATAAAAGCTTCTTTTCTCCTCCTGCAGTAGGTTGACATCACCACTAGCAAGTAGGATGTCATCTGCATGCACAGGATTAGGAAATGAATTTCCCATTCTATAACTTTGCACGAATACAATTGTCCTCTCATTTTCTTTAACCCAAAACAACATTTGATTGCTTTAGTTCATAAAAGACTTCTTCAGGCAGTATTCCCTGTGTTCTTACTTTCATCTGATGTAACTCAGATCATGATGTGCCACCAACACTCATTGTAATCTATTCAGTGCAAAACGCGCAAAAACCTTTCGATTTAAGTCGTGTTTTACACCTTTACATATTTCCTTTGGAGTCACATTAACCTTGTAGACCCTTTACAGCCTACTATTTATGCTCCATTGGAAATTACTTATGAGTCCCAAACATCGTTGGGATTCACCAATTTTATTTCATCTCACATAGTCTCTTATCATTTAGATAAGCAGACACTTCTCAAAGCTCGAATGAGCGCTTTAAATGAGGTGGGATCAACCTCCATTTGAATTTCACTAACATAGACTTTATAGTAATCAGAAGTATTTGATTTTCTCATTCCTTGAGACCATCAGTGTCTCAGGTACTGGCACTTCTTTCATATGGGGATGTTGTTGCTCTGTCATTGCAAGAGGCAAACTAATTCTATAGTCTTTCATTTCCAAGAGGCAATAGGTTTTACAGGGACCTGTATCACAAGATCTATGTTTACTCATTCATCATTTATAGAGCTAACAACATGTGTTGTATAGGTCATACAACATGCTCCCCCAGATTACTCCATCTTCACTAAAAATGGCGTATCTTTAAACTTTATAATTTGAGTTTATTCTGTTAAAACTTTCTTCTTTATGGCACTTTAAGCACCGTCTTAGTATTCCTTACTCTGCTTTCGGAACTGTAAAAGATCCAGAAATACAACTATTTCTTTTCTTTAGGGGTATTAATATGACCGTCATACTCCCCCAGACGATCACATTCTTCATCACATTATCTAAAGTATAGGGGAGTTTCATCATTCTTAATTTATCTCATATATCTTTCTCCTCCTCGAAATGTGGCAAGAACTTTTCTGCCACAATTTCGAAAACCATTGATAACTCTTTTGAATTGAGGAAACTTTGATTATCTACTTCATTCATCAGATTACTTCATACGAAATGAAGTTATCTCTTCATACAAAGTGAAGTTATCTTTTAACTAGTATGGGAGTACTCTTTCCTCATTCCATTTCAGAAACTCAACAGAGTTCTTTATCATTAGTACTTTTGCAAGTCACACTTGCATATCATTCTTATCTTTAGGTTCGTCTGTAACTTTTATTCTCTTTGGATTTATTGAGTGCTTAATGACCGTTACACATAAGATGTACGGTCGATACTAGGAAAGCATAATAGCTACTCCATACTTTTCTCCCAGAGTGGGACATATTAAAAGCACATGAGTCATCATGTCTTTCTCCTGTCATACAGGATAAGTCTGAGAAAATTTCTGCCACCATACGGGTTACGCAGGGATTTTCCCAGACTTATCCTGCCATGCGGGTTTTGTCATAATCATCTTTTCCCGCCATGCGGGTAATTCCCTGCAAGGGACATAAATGCCAGAATTGGCTCTTTTGACTGCATATTCAATCATCAAATTTATAAATAAATCCGAATGCTCTTTGACACACATGCTTGATCCGACTTTGGTCAAATTAAACACGCACGTTGCTTGTTTTATCTCAAATCATAGAGAGTACATGAAAGACATTCATCAACCAAGACTCTCAATGATCTATCTCTTTTCTTTTGAAACCATTCTTTAGAGAGAACATACTATCTCACGTTATGACCTTTCTTGGTCATCTTTTGGGTCACAAGTACCCAACCATTCGCTTTCATGAATGAAAGCATGGAAAACTTTTGGTCTGAGAAAACTTAGCCAATAATCAACAATAATGAGCATAAAAATAACCCTATGTTGGTCTGGTTAAAAAATGTGCACAATAAACTTTTGCAAAACTTCCTTTTTATACTCTAAATCATCGATCTGGTAGAATTAGAATAAAACTCATTCTTCTACATTAATTCCATATCACCATTGGGCGGAAATGGAAATAATGCATATAACTCATGAATAATGTGATGATAATATTTCTATTAAATAACTTTGCTCAGAAATGATAATCATGATGATGAAATTTCTATTAAGAGACTTTGCTAAGAAAATAATCATCATTATCAACTTTATTGCAGCGGAAAACTTTTAATGTACATTTCTCAACCTTTATCAAATGCTCTGAAAATTGGTCACTTTGATACAAAAATTATCAGAGACTTGAACTTTTAACTATAAGACTCATTGAATTATAATATTGTCATCATCAACGTTGGTCAGAAAATAACAATACCATAATTAAACTTTAATCAAATATCTTTCTACTGTTATAGCAGAAGCTATCTGAATCTGATTTCACCCACAAGTGAAAAAACTTCTCTCAAAAAAACTGTTCATCCAATTAAATTTTCCCGTTGGTTCCAATTTAATTGGAGGATAATAATTTTTCTATTTTGCAGCGGAAACTTTACAATATTCTATACAGAAACAATTTTGTACTCTTTTACTCTCTAAGCAATTTAACCGGTTGATTCAAAATTGCATTAGAGAATAACAATATAAACTTTTACTTTATTTCTATTCGCTTTTAAAAGAGCACTTTTATTTTTATTTGCAGTGGAAAACATGAATTAAAAAAAACATGAACTTTATTCTTTTCATAAACTTTTCTTTCACTTTCTATATTCTAAACAAAACTTTCGTTGGAAAAAGAATGTATAGAAAAACTGTTTGAAAAACAGCAAGCTTCAGCTGGCCTCGGCCTGGCGCGGGAGGCCCAAAAGCAACCCACAGCCTACTCCCCTGCGCGGTCGCGCGAGCCGGGCCTGGACTCAGCGCTGCCACTTCTCCTTTCGGCCCAAAAGGCCCAGCGTGCCAGCTAGGGTTTACATCTTGACCATCCACTGAAATCCGACAGCCACCCAATCCTTTCACTGGGTCAAAACCAGCCTCGATCGATCCCTCCCGAAAACCCTAGCGCCCAGTCGCTAGCCTCGATCTATTTCTCCCTCTATCTTGGAACGTCTGCAACGACGAAAAAGGGGGGCAGCACCCCGGTCGCCCGCGCCGGCCGCCGTCGACGGCGTCGACCGGCCACCGCGCCATGCTGGCCGCCCTCTCCTTTTCCCTTTCACTTTCTTCATCCGCGCCGCTTGCTCCTCTCTCTGCTGCAACCGGGGCTCGAGGCCACCGGCGAGTTTTCTCTGGCTGCCGGCGACGACGACGATAGTAACCGTGCCGCGCGCCCTAACCTCTCCTCCCCTGCTCTCTTTCTGCTTCTTTTTCTCCCCTTATCCCACCGAATCCAGTGGCAAAGAGAGATAAGAGCTGGGCTCTCCTTTGTACAGAGAGGGACGCGGCTGCGCTCCTGCCACCGGCGACGGCGGTGAGCCGCGCCAGCGCGAGCCCCCCTTTCCCTTTCCCATTTTCTGTCTCACCACTCGCACCCCCTTTTTTTTATCTTTGACAACGGCGGAGCACAAAACGGCGGGTTGCAGCGGCGCCATGGCCATCCCCCTCGCCGGCTGCGCGTCCCCCTTGCGGTGAGCGCGCCGCCGTCGAGCGGTTTGGCTGCGGTGTACTTTGCCCCTCGCGGGGTTGTTCTTCGTCCGAACGGCTCGGCTTGCCGATGCCGTCCGGATCGAGAGGAACCGGCGCGGCCTTGCGGCGACGCATCTTTGCCGGCGAGCCCAAGGCCCGTCTCCGGTGATTCCTTCTCTGCCCTGTTCTAGGGTTCTTTGGGGAGGGGATTTCTTTTGCTTTGATTTCTCTGTTTCTTTTCAACCGAAAAAATCTAACCCAATCTGGCTAATACCATTGATAGATCTGTGGATCGGGTAGGGTAGATTAATCCGGTGAACCTACCTTCTCCTTGTGGCTCGAGGAGCTCCAGTTGCCGGCCATGGTGGATGGCGGCGGTGGTGGCAGAGAGTAGTGGTGGCGGAGCTTCCCATCAGCACTGCACTAACCCTAGATCGGTAGGGGATTAGGTGGGGTGTGCGGCGCTGGACGAACCTCATAATGCGAGCCGCCGACTCCCACCTCTTTATATAGTGCAGGTGACAGGGGCCCGTCACCCATAGTGGGTTGAGCGCCCCCGATCAGGGCACGGATCTAAGGGCTCGGTGGGCCGTTGGGCCCACACGGTGGAGATCATCCTAACAATTAGAGCATCTTCAATAGCTAGCCTAAAAATGAAACCCAAGGAAAAAAATACCTTAACAAGACAATTATCTACACGCTATAGCGTGCTATTAGCGCGCTGTTTTCTCCAATGCGCAGAACTGAAAATTTAGGCTTTTTGGTCCCCAAAAGAGCTTCAATAGCTAACCTAAACGTTTATGAACTGAAATTTTAGGCCTTTTGGTCCAAAAAAGAGCTTCAATAGCTAAAATATATGTTTATGAACTGCTAATATTTTCTGGATATTAGCCTACACTAGCACATATGCTCGTGCGTTCCAACGGAAGAGTTAATTGGTGTGTTCACTGAAATAACCATCAACACAGCGGAAGAACATCCGAATGGTGCCAGCAGAAATTCATATAAGTTGTACTACATTAAGAAGCATGCTACACATACAATACTTTCGGTATGATTTTCGTACGACGATTCTGATCTTAAAGGGCCTCATACCATGGCATTACTTTTATGTTGAACAATGCTTGAAATTTGCACCAGGTCGTGAAAAAATCTTATAAAAAGGGTTCTGTTAAACGCGTTTTACACCATCTCTTTATATGTTTGAAGATCAATAATGTAATGTTCACGTCTGAGCGAAACAACCCTAATTCGTTGCATGCAACTCAATGCTTACATAGTGCCTCTCACCTTTCTGGTTGCATTATTTTTGTTGCACATTACGGTCCCACACTAAGCCTTCATTTTTAATAGATAACCCAGCTCAATTGGTTGCAACCTACTAAACGGTGGTTAAGATCTCGGGTTCGAGCTCACAGGAATAAATTAAATTTTTCTATGGCATAATTCTTTATCGCATAATGACCATGGGCGGCCCCTGCAGGGAAATACTCAATTGCACTGGGGTGGAGGGCCGGGCCCATTGCCTATGTGCAAGACGTGCGACCGATGAGTCAAATAAATCGAAGTCGAATGATGGACGATTTTTTTATTTTCTGTTTTTTATGTATGAAAAAACAGGAGTAAGAAACTGTTGAGGAACGCAGTATTTCAAAAAATTTACCTACGCTCACGCAAGATCCATCTAGGAGATGCATAGCAATGAGAGGGGGAGAGCGTGTCTACGTACCCTCGTAGACCAAAAGCGGAAGCGTTTAGTAACGCGTTTGATGTAGTCGAACGTCTTCGTGATCCAACCGATCCAAGTATCGAACGTACGACACCTTCGCGATCTGCACACGTTCAATCCGGTGACGTCCCTCGAACTCTTGATCCAATTGAGGCTGAGGGAGTGTTCCGTCAGCACGACGGCATGGTGACGGTGATGATGAAGTTACCGGCGCAGGGCTTCGCCTAAACACTACGATGATATGACCGAGGTGTGTAACTGTGGAGGGGGGCACCGGACACGGCTAAAAGATCAACTTGTGTGTATTTGGGGTGCCCCCTGCCTTCGTATATAAAGGAGGGAGAGGGAGAGGCAGTCGGCCCTAGGGGGCGTGCCAAGGTGTGGAGTCCTACCAGGACTCCCTAGTCCTAGTAGGATTCCACCTCCCACACGGAGTAGGAAAGGGGGAAGGGAGAATGAGAAGGCCTCCTTCTCTTAGTCCTAATCGACCTCCTGCCCAAGGGGGGCGCACCAGCCTCTTGTGGGCTGGTGTGCTTGTCGGTGTCAAAACCGACGAATCTCGGGTAGGGGGTCCCGAACTATGCGTCTAAGGTTGATGGTAACAGGAGGCAGGGGACACAATGTTTACCCAGGTTCGGGCTCTCTTGATGGAGGTAATACCATACGTCCTGCTTGATTGATATTGATGAGTATAAGGATTACAAGAGTTGATTTACCACAAGATCGTAATGGCTAAAACCCTAGAAGTCTAGCTTGTATGATTATGATTATGATTATCTCTACGGACTAAACCCTCCGGTTTATATAGACACCGGAGGGGGCTCGGTGTCGGAGTAAGTGACCACGGGTAGCCTAGCCGGCTCCCCCTGGCCTTTCTGAAAAAATTACGAGCCGATCCGGCTCTCAAGAATCCAAGACATAGGGCCGCCTTCCCCTGGCCGGCTGTCTCCCAGGCCGGCTATCGGAAGGTGGCCCGAGTTCAGCCCTCATGAAGAAAGCCGCGGGAGGGCCGGCTCCGAGGAGCCGGCTGCGAGAAGGCCGACTCCAAGGAGCCAGCTCCCATAAAGCGGTCGAGATCGTACCCTCGAAGCCTGCACCCACATAACGGCGATGTGACGGGGCGTGGCTACAGTAAGGCTGGCCACCCCCGAATCCCGGAGCACGCCTGGCATAGTGCGCCGTACGGGTGGCCATGACCCGTCCGGCGCAGCACTGTTGCCACGTTGACCCTGATGTCATCCACGACGGGCTGCCAGTACGGCCCACGGCGGTGGGCCCCTTCGGGCAGAGGGACACCCGAAGGCGGCCAGACCTCCCCCAGTCGGCCCAAGATAGAGCCGGCTCCCCACAGCCGGCTTGCAACCTCCCTCGAAGAAGACGCCCCATTAAGGAGACAAGACGCGGAGGGGCTATAGTGATCGCCCGCCGGACGACAGCACTGTAGCCACGCTTACCTCGGCGAAGCCCTCATCACCAAGATTGAGCAACAGTAACCAGCCACCGACAAGGCCCTGGACAGTGGGGCCTGCCTGTCGACCCAGGAGCCGGCAGCCGGCGGGACCCACCAGTCGGCGGGCCCCAGCAGTCGGCGCGGAAGCCGGCGAGCATAGACACAGACGCCTGGGCCCCACGCCCAGCCGGATTACCATTGTACCCCCGGGGGGTAGGCCTATTTAAACCCCCCGGGACACCCATGCAAAGGGTTGATCCCTGCTAGTTTTAGACACCACGTAGGGAGGAGAAGAGAGCAAGCAGAGCCCTTCTTCCTCCTCTCGCCGAACAGCTCCAGGAGCATCGTGTAGCTACTTGTTCATCGAGTGATCATGCGGAGACCCCGCAGAGCAGCAGTAGGGGTGTTATCTCCACGGAGAGCCCCGAAGCTGGGTAAGATTCGCCGGCGTGCATGTCTTCGCCTCATCCCGTTTCCAGGCACCGGCGATGTTTTACTGGCTCCCACAATGATAAGTCACCCGTTGGCATATGTCGCACCTACCACCCGACATTTGGCGCCCACCGTGGGGCCAGGTGCACCGTCGTCCGGAGACCTGTTCTGGACGGGAACCCTCTTCCTCCCCCGCGAGCGTAGCCAGCCCGGCACGCCCGATGGCGCTTGCCACGACGTGCTGCAAGGCACCACCAACGCCTGAGCAGCGAGTAGCCTCGCTGATCTCCTCGACAAGACCCTCATCTCCGACGAGCTCGCCTCCGACGCGAGCACCGACCACCTCGTCAACCTCCTCGGCCGGCTCCATGTCTCCGGCGAGCCTGCTGTGGACTCGGAGTCGGTTGGCTCCACCGATCCGATGCCTGTCGACTCCGACACGGCCTCATTCGACACCTTCCCCACCAATGTCATGATCTACAACGACCCGCTTCCCCGAGCCGATGGCTGCAACGCTGTCACCACCGAGGTGATGGTCATCGGCCACAACGGCGCAGCCGACGAGAGCGCCCATGACGCCCCGCACGCGGCGGTCCACGACTTGTCCATCCCCCTCCCGGCCGACGATGATGCTGAAGCACTAGAGGCTCGCCGCCTCGCCCTCCTCGCGGAGGGCCGGAAGTTGGTTTCCATGAGACGCCTCGCTGAGGCCCACCGACGCGAGGCCGACCGCGCCGCCTTTGGCACGCCGCCCCCAGGCGGGCCTAGCCGGGCAGGCGTTGTTAGACAGCGCGGCGCTGCCATTGCCGACACGTTAGGAGTCGACCGCCCAGTCTACGCCACTCCACTCGAAAACCTGCGCGCCGCCCAGGCGGCCGTAGACGAGCTAGACGGACTGGGGGCCGAAGAACTCCCCCACATGACCCGACGCATCCAGCAGCTGATCGATGCAGCCGCGCAGCGGCACGAAGCCGACGCCCGCGCGGAAAGCCCTCCCCCGCGCCGAGATCACGGCGCGACGTCCTGGACGCCGACTGCGGGTAGAAACCGCGCGCGGCGCGAGAAAGAGCCGGCTGCCAGCCGAAGCCTAACCCAGATCTCCATCGAGCGAGACGCAGAAGGCCACCCTCGGGCCATGGAGTGGCGGGGCAACCCGCCTCCGCCCCGGCCCCGTGGAGAGAGATATCCCACCCCGCCGCCTGTTGCGCATCCGACTCTCAGCGGCCGGCTAGGTCGCCGCGAAGGAGTCGGCGAGAACGACGCCCGCCATCGGATCGACCGCTTGGCGCGATCCCTGGCGCTGGAAGAACAAGACGATGTCGGTCCGCCTTGCTTCGGCCCCCGCATCCGCGACGAGCCCTTCCCCAAAGGGTTCTCGCTCCCAAGTGACACGCCCAAGTACAACGGCTCCATGAAGCCGGAAGATTGGTTGATCGACTACTCCACGGCGGTTAGCATAGCCAGCGGCAACAGGTGCGTTGCCATGAAGTACGTGCCCCTCATGCTGCAGGGCACAGCGCGGACCTGGCTCAACAGCCTCAAACCACACAGCATCAACAGCTGGCTAGATTTCACAGAAGCTTTCGTCCGCAACTTCACCAGCACCTACAAGCGGGCTCCCAAGCCCAGACAGCTCTCCTTGTGCGTACAAGGCCCCGCCGAGTCCACTCACGACTACCTCACACGTTGGGCCGAGCTCCGCAACTCTTGCGAAGGAGTGCACGAGGTACAAGCCATAGAATACTTCACTGCCGGATGCCGAGAAGGCACCCTCCTCAAGCACAAGCTTCTCTGCGACGAGCCGACTACCCTCGACGAGCTTCTGGACATAGCGGACAAGTACGCCACCGCTGACTCCTCAATGAAGACCGAGCTCCGGGTAGACGCGTCCGGGAAAGTACTCAACCCAGCTCCCAAGACGCCGGCTGGGGATTCCGGCCGACGCCCACACTCGAACGACCACAAGCGCAAGGGCCCCACGCCGCCTCCCGTCAGCCGGCAGGTGGCCACAGTCGAAGACGTGCCGCCCGAAGGGCGGCCCGCGCCCAAGAAACCCAAGGGCGGCAGGCCGGCTTGGCAGCCGACCTTTTCCTACGAACAAACTCTCGATGCCCCATGCAAGTTCCACAGCGGCGCGAAGCCGTCCAACCACACAACCCGGAAGTGCCATTGGCTCACCCGAATCACTAAAGGCGAAGGGCTCTCACCGCCTCCGCCTGCCGGTCCGCCGCCTTCGGCTCCCAGTCGCCGGCCGCTCGGCCCGCAGTCGGAGCCGTGCACGACGAGTTCCCCAACGAGCATGCCGCCTATATCATCTTTACAAGTCAGCCCGAAGACCGGCGCAATAAATGCCGAGAGCACCAAGAAGTCAACATGGTTGCTGCCAACCCCGCCGAGCACATGCACTGGTCAGAAAAACCTATCAGCTGGAGCCGGACCGACCACCTAGAGGTGATGCCGTCTCCTGGCTCTTATGCGTTGGTTTTGGATGCCACCCTTGCAACGGACAGACGCGCTGCCCGATTCTCCCGCGTGCTGATAGACGGCGGGAGTAGCATCAACATCCTATACCGTGACACCATGGAGAAGCTGAATGTCAAGACGAAGCAACTCATGCCTACTCGGACTGTGTTCCACGGCATCGTACCCGGCCTGTCCTGTTCCCCACTATGCATACCTCAAGATGAAGATACCAAGCACCAAAGGCGTCATCACCGTAGCCGGCGATTACAAGAAGTCCTCCGAGTGCGCAACAGCCAGCAGCCAGCTGGCCGAGTCCCTTGTGATTGCCGAAGAGAAGAAGATGTTGGACCGGGTCGTGGCCATGGCCGGCAAGCAGTCGGCCCTGTCCCCCGATCCCAAGGAGTATGATGCCCAAGGATCTTTCCAGCCGGCCAAGGAGACGAAGAAGATACCTCTTGACCCCGAGCACCCAGAGAGGTTTGCCATCATCGGGGCAAACCTAAACAGCAAATAGGAAGGCGAGCTCGCCGACTTCCTCTGTGAGAATCGGGACATCTTTGCATGGTCCCCCAAGGACATGCTGGGTGTTCCGAAGGAATTCGCCGAGCACAAATTACACGTCTGAGAAGACGCCAAACCAGTCAAACAACCCTTCCGCCAACTTCGGAGGAGAAATGCAGGATTGTGGGAGAGGAGATAGCCCGGCTTCTGGCAGCCGGCTTCATTATGGAAGTTTTCTTTCCAGAGTGGCTCGCCAACCCAGTCCTCGTGCTAAAGAAGAACAACAAGTGGCGCATGTGTATAGACTACACGAGTCTCAACAAGGCCTGCCCCAAAGATCCCTTTACCCTGCCAAGGATTGACCAAGTGATAGACTCCACGGCCGGATGCGAGCTGTTGAGTTTCTTGGATGCTTACTCAGGATACCACCAGATAAAGTTAGATCCGGCTGACCGCCTTCATCACGCCATTCGGAGCCTTCTGCTACCTGACTATGACATTCGGCTTAAGAAATGCCGGTGCCACTTTTCAGCGTTGCATGCAGAAGTGCCTCCTCAAGCAGCTCGGCAGAAATGCTCATGTCTACGTAGACGACATTGTGATGAAGACGGAGAAGTGCGACACCTTGCTGGAAGACCTCAAAGAAACATTTGAGAACCTACGCCATTTCCAAATCAAGCTCAACCCCGAGAAATGCGTGTTCGGAGTGCCAGCCGGCCAACTCCTAGGCTTCCTGGTCTCCGAACGCGGCATCGAATGCAACCCGGTGAAGATCAAGGCCATTGAGAGAATGGCGATTCCCACCAAGCTTCGAGACATCCAGAAGTTCACCGGGTGCTTGGCCTCCCTAAACCGCTTCATCAGCCGGCTCGGAGAGAAAGCTCTCCCCCTCTACCGCCTCATGAAGAAGACCACTCACTTCGAGTGGAATGACCAAGCTGACCAAGCTTTCCACGAGCTGAAGAAGATGCTGGCCACACCGCCAGTCCTGGCAGCGCCGACTGAGAAAGAGCCCATGCTCCTCTACATTGCCGCAACCAGCCGGGTGGTCAGCACCGTCATCGTAGTCCAACGCCCAGAAGAGGGCCGAGCCCAGCCGGTCCAGAGGCCGGTGTACTATTTGAGCGAGGTAC
Source organism: Triticum urartu (assembly GCF_056163025.1). Lineage (NCBI taxonomy): Eukaryota > Viridiplantae > Streptophyta > Magnoliopsida > Poales > Poaceae > Triticum > Triticum urartu. The sequence continues at coordinate 159,452,196 of NC_141874.1, forward strand.
TGTCCGCCTCTAAGCAGAACTACCCGCACTACCAAAAGATGTGTTATGGCGTGTACTTCGCCGCCAAGAAGCTGAAGCCCTACTTCCAAGAGCATCCCATCACGGTCGTATGCACCGCCCCGCTGGCCGAGATCATAGGCAGCCGGGATGCATCCGGCCGGGTGGCGAAATGGGCCATCGAGCTGGCCCCTTACGTGATCTTCTACCAGCCTCGCACCACCATCAAATCCCAAGCATTGGCCGACTTCCTCGTCGACTGGGCCGAGACCCAGTACCTGCCGCCGGCTCCCGACTCCACTCATTGGCGCATGCACTTCGATGGGTCCAAGATGCGCACCGGCTTGGGAGCCGGCATCGTCCTCACCTCTCCCAAAGGCGACAAGCTCAGATACACGCTGCAAATCCACTTTGCCACCTCCAACAATGTAGCCGAGTACGAGGCGCTCATACACGGGCTCCGACTTGCCAAAGAGCTCGGCATTCGCCGGATCCTATGTTATGGCAACTCGGACTTGGTGGTCCAGCAATCATCCGGCGACTGGGACGCCAAGGACGCAAATATGGCAAGCTACCGCTTCCTCATTCAGCAGATCAGTGGGTATTTTGAAGGATGCGAGTTCCTCCACGTACCGCGAGCCGACAACGAGCCAGTTGATGCTCTGGCTCGAATAGGCTCCACCCGGCAAGCAATACCAACCGGCGTCTCTCTACAACGCCTCCTCAAGACGTCTATCAAGCCGTCTCCAGAGTCCGATTCCATCTTCGTGCTGCCTGACCCCGACGCGGCCGGGTCCGGCTCGAAGAGCCAAGCAGGTGACCCGGGGACTTCGATAGTCGGCCCAGGGACGTCAGCAGGCGGCTCGGGGACTTCCGTAGTTACGCCCGACCCGGGGACTGCCTCACCCGGCTCGGGGACTGCGGTAGTCGGCCCGGAGACTACACCAACACAACAGGCGGCGGCCGACTCCAGCATTTCACCGCCCAGCCCGCCCGCCCTGGTCGCAGTAGCCGTTTTGGCAATAGAAGAAGTCGCAGCTCCATCATGGGCTCAACCCATCCTCAACTTCCTAATAAACCAAGATCTGTCGGTTGACGAAGTAGAGGCAAGACAAGTCCAACGCCGAGCCGGAGCATACACAATCGTCAACAGAGAACTCGTCAAGCGCAGTGTCACTGGAGTCCTCCAGCAATGCGTTGAGCAAGAGAAGGGCATTGCAATCCTCAGAGACATCCACCAAGGAGAATGCGGCCACCATGCGGCCTCAAGATCACTCGTCGCCAAAGCCTTCCGCCATGGTTTCTTTTGGCCAACTGCTTTGGATAATGCCAAGGAGTTAGTTAAACATTGCAAAGGGTGCCAACTCTTCAGCTCCAAGCAACACATGCCGGCTTCAGCACTCAAGACCATTCCCCTCACTTGGCCCTTCGCCGTTTGGGGACTGGACATGGTGGGCCCATTCAAGACGACGCGCGGCGGCATGACACATCTGCTTGTCGCCGTGGACAAATTCACCAAATGGATTGAAGCAAAGCCGATCAAGAAGCTGAATGGGCCGACTGCCGTCACATTTATCGCAGATATAACAACTCGGTACGGCGTGCCACACAGCATCATCACCGACAATGGCACGAATTTCGCCAAGGGAGCCTTGGCACGTTTCTGCGCAACGCAAGGCATCCGCTTGGACCTAGCGTCCGTCGCCCACCCGCAGTCAAACGGCCAGGTCGAGCGAGCCAACGGCCTCATCCTTTCTGGCATCAAGCCCTGACTGATCGTACCACTGGAGCGTTCAGCCGGCTGTTGGCTCGATGAGCTGCCGGCTGTCCTCTGGAGTCTGCGCACTACACCAAACAAGTCAACCGACTTCAGCCCTTTCTTCCTCGTGTATGGTGCCGAGGCGGTCATCCCAACTGACATCGAGTTCGACTCGCCTCGGGTAACCATGTACACGGAAGCAGAGGCCAAGGAAGCACGAGAAGACGGCGTCGACCTGCTGGAAGAAGGTTGGCTGTTAGCCCTCAGCCGGTCCGCCATCTATCAGCAGGGCCTGCGCCGCTACCACAGCCGGAAGGTCAAGCCAAGATCCTTCCAAGAGGGCGATCTTGTGCTCCGGCTGATCCAGCGAACAGCCGGCCATCACAAGCTCTCGGCACCTTGGGAGGGCCCCTTCGTCATCAGCAGAGCCTTAGGCAACGACTCCTATTACCTGATCGACGCGCAGAAGCCGAAGGCACGAAAGAGAGACGACTCCGGCAAGGAGTCGGAACGACCATGGAACGCCAACCTCCTTTGAAGGTTTTACAGCTGAAATGCAGTATGTATCACGCTAAATTTTGTACTAAGTACGAGACAATAGGCCCCCCGAGGAGAGCTCAGGGACTGCCATCTTTTATCTATGAATGAAGAGTATCATGCTTATGACATTGTCATTACATTTACTTGTTCCGTCTGGCACCGGGTTCGACTAGTCGGCCCGGGGACTGGCCGACTAGAGTTATATTAGAAGTCCTACCCGCGGTCAGAAAAGTAGTGTGCCGGCGCCCAAGCCTTCTCTTGCCAAAAGTCGCAGTTCGAAGAGCCGGCTGTCCGGTTGGCAAGAGTTAAAGGCAGGAAAGGACGCCCACATGAAAAACGGCTAGGGACTAACGGACTAATATAACAAAAGCCGGTTTCTCTCCCACCACCGACCGACTACCAGAGTAGCCGGCCGGCCGGCTTCCATTCACTTCACTTCAATCAAAGAAAGCTCGAGTACTTGCCTCCCCAAAAGGGGAAGGCGGCAAAGGAAACAGCCTAAGGATAAAAAGCATACGTGAATGGAAACCAAACATGCACAAGTTAATATTTACATAAAAGACCTGAGTGGGTGGAACTGCATTCAACATAGTTTGGATACACCCCCAGTGGGTGGAACTGCGGAAGCTTAACAAAATTGTTCAGAAGGCAACAAGCAGGAAAAAACAAGGACGGCAGATTAAGCCGGCGGAGCGACTGATGAGCCGGGCAGGTTGGTGGAGACGGCAGTGCCGGCTGGAGGAGTGGCCGGCTAGCGAACCTCAGCATGATCACCGCCTCCCGCAGAAGGCGCGCCTGCGCGCGCCTCGTTGCTGGAGGCACGGTTAGGCTGAGGCTGGCTGGCTGTTCCACCAGCCGGATCGACATCTTCATTTTCCTCTCCTTCGACGTCTTCGCCTTCGTTGCTGGAGGCGATCTCTTCTGCCGAGTCTTCACCCGCCGCTGGGTCCAGCCCGAACCACTCCTCCGGCTAGGCAACGCCGTCATTATTAATCTCGGGAGCGAAGACGCTGATGTCAGTACACTCGGCGATTGTCGATGCACGCTGAGCGATAGCCGGCCGCACCTCCGCTAGCTCTTCGTCGGCCTCCAGCCGCCAGGTGCACAGCTGGTCCAGGTTCAGCCCCGGATACCAAGCTCGGACGAACTCCAGCGCCCATCCAGCTCCAAGCCGGGCCGCCGACGCCTTCCAGGCCTCGAAGCGGCCAACCGCAACCTCCAGCCAGTCGGTAGTCCGACTTGGGGTGCGGGGAATCGCCTCGCTTGGCCAGAGGGCGGCCAACACCTGCGCTCTGGCGCGCTGGAGGCGGCAGAGCATACGATGAGCCGGCTGTAGCCGCGCTTGGACCGCCAAGAGTTGCTCTTTGAGCGACCGACTCGCGTCCGGCGCGACTTCAGCCCCCGCCTGCCGGCGCGCTTCGCGATGGGCCTCGATGGTTTGGGCGGCGAAGACGGAGTAGCCAGGAAAGTAGTCTGCATAGAGAATAAAAAGCAGCTCAAGTCAGAACACAAGTCAGGCGGCAAGGGGCAGGCAAGGAGCGAGGAAAGCGGCTTACCGTCGATCAAATCCTCAATACGGCCGAAGCCTTCATTCAGCGCTTGCCTGGTCTCAGCCCAGCCCGCTGCTTCAGTCTCGAACTCGGCCTTCAGGGCGGCTTCGTTATCCTGCGCCTTCTTCAGAGCCGCCTTGTGGCTCTCCTCCTGGTCAGCCAGCTTCTTGGCCAGGCGGTCACGCTCCAGGACCAAGGCGTCGTACTCGGTTTCCTTGGCGCGAAGGGCGGCCTGCGCCTCGCTGAGCTGCCCCCTTAAGTCGGCATTGGCTTCTGCGAGCACGAAAGACAAAAGAAAAACCAGTAAGGTGAAGTCGTCGGGAAAGATCCGACCCGACTGCTCAGCAGTCGGCCCGAATCTCGGGGACTACACCCAGTGGGTGCGCTGACGCGCCCCCATAGGAGATGAACGAAACCAAGTACGTACTCTGGCTGCTGCTCAGGTCTTCGGTTCTCCGACCCAGCTCCTGAGCCTGGGAGTTGAAGGCGGTAGCGCGGAGGTTATGATACTCCTGGAAGGTTAGACAGGAGGCAAGAATAAGGTAGTCGTCAAGGAAGATCCGACCCGACTACTCAGTAGTCGGCCCGAATCTCGGGGACTACACCCAGTGGGTGCGCTGACGCGCCCCCACGGAAGAAATCAAGAGAACAAAACAACCAAAGATAGAAGATTCATCCGGATGACGGCCCGTGTCGCAAGGAACTCCTGGGTGTATTGCTGCAGTGAGGCGGCTTGGGCCTAAAGCCGGTTCCGAACCTCTTGGGCCGCCACATTCAGCTCGCCCGTCCCGCTGCTGGGAGTCCACTCGGACGTGCCGGTGCTGGCCGCCTCCAAGGCCTCCGCCGTCCGGCTGGCACCCGTAGCTCGGTGCGGCTTCGGCGCAGCGGTGCCTCCCCTTGCGCGCCGGCGCATTGCCGGCTGTACCTTGTGGCCGGCTCCTGCTTCCGGCTCACCCCCGGCCGGCTGCTCTGGCGCCGCAGCCGACTGGCCGCCTTGGCCCGCTCCGATTGGCGCTGCCGGCGGCGCCCCCTCCACGAAGATCACGGAGTCCTCCCTCCGCTCCATCACCGGTGGTTCTTGGTCGACCTCCTCCAGCGAAGGCACATGAATGTTGGGGGCCACGGCGCGGAGGGGAATGGCTAGCAGCGGAGGCTGGTTGTGCGAATCCTCCGCCTCCGTCTCCGCAGCTGCCGCCTCTGCCCGGGCCTTGGCTGCTGCATCAGCCCGCTCCTTCGTCGCCTGGGCGGCCCTTCGCTCCACCGCCTCCCGCTCCTCCCGCACCTCTCGTGCGTTCCGCTCCGTGGCCTCCCTGAGGTCGGCGCGGGGATCCACGCGGCGGGAGCCCGAAGACCCTCCAGTCGGCCCGACTACGGAGCCGCCTAGACCCCGCTCAAGGGAAAGCGGCGCCCTGTCCGGCGAGCAAAGAAAGGTTTAGAAGAGTTTTCAATCGAAAAGAACAACAAAAAATATGTGTCCAAGCATTCGACGACTTACGCTGAGATCGCCTGCGGCTGCTTCACCGCCTTGCGGAAGCGGGCCGCCTTCGCGGCCGCCTCATCTCGCTTGGTCAGCGCTGCGGAAGCCTTGGACTTCTTCGGCCGGCTGCCGAAGAGGATCGACACGGCCCGACACTTCTGGGTGCCGCCGCCAGCAGCCGGCGCGGCGGACGAGCTCGCGCCTTGATGATCAGGCGCCGGCTGGCGGCGCGGGGCGACTTCGACCTCGGCATCATCCGGCCAGTCCTCGAAGCCGCCGTGAGCCCCGCGCCTCCGGCCTCGTCGCTTTCCCCCACAATGGCGTCTTCCATGGCAGCCGCTCCCAAGTCCGGGTCATCGGCGTCGTCCACCGTGCGGTCAGGGACGAGCTGGCGCTCTATCCCTACGGCCCCGGTCGTCGGCGGAAGGAGAGGGTTCTGCTAGGGGCAAACCGACTGATCAGAGGCCGGCTATCATGAGGCCGGCTACCAAAGGAAGAAAAGAAGAAAGAACTTACGGTAGGAGGAGGGTTGGCGCGGGAATACGGTTCCTTGCCGTATCGCCAATCCTCGGCAAGCTTGCAGTTGGAGATATAGTTCACCATGTAGGAGACCTCCGCATGAGGCATCTCCCTGGTGCTCAGCCGGCTTGGGTCGAAGCGGCCGCTCATCTGACAAACCATGTGAGGCCAGCTTTGGAGGGGAAGAACCCGGTGCTCCACGAAGGCGGCCACCAAGTCGGCTCCGGTCAGGCCCTCCGACTGGATCATCACCCGAAGCCGGGAGACGGCTGCGTTCCCGTCCTGAGACAACGACCTGGCCCGGTAGCTCCACGAAGGTTGCCTCCCAGCCGGCGGGCTGGCTTCGTAAGCCGGCAGGTTGATGTAGTCGCCTTGCTGCGCGACATTCTTCACGTAAAAGTATGACTTCTGCCAGAGCTTCACCGACTGGATCAGCGGGATGGGCGGGAACGGGTTGTTCTCGCTCGCCCGCCTCATGGCAATAAAGGCTCCGCAAGGGGCAGGCACGCCCGCGACGACGGTGCCGAGCTTGCTTTGGAAGAATTCCGCCCAGAGCTCGAGCGTGGGGAGGACCCCAAGGAAGCCTTCGCACAGCGTGACGAAGGCCGACAGCAGCATCACCGCGTTGGGCGTGAGGTGATGCGGCTGGAGGTTGTAGAATTCGAGGAAGGCTCGGAGGAACCCGCTCGCCGGAAGGCCGAAGCCGCGCAGGCAGTGCGAGCGGAAGATCACCTGCTCGCCCTCCTCCGGTGCCGGCGAAATCTCCTTCTCCGGCGCTAGACGAACCCGAATGAAGTCCTCGCCGGGCAGGCGTCGCGTCTGGCGGAGGAACGCGACGTGGTCCTCATGGACGTTGGAGCCATTCCACGAGCTTGACAGCGCCATGGGGCAGCGCAGCGAGAAGCAAGACGATGCGGCGGTGGAACGGCGCGGCAAAGAGTTACTGCGGCGGCGGGAAGGAGAGGAAGGAAGACGAGAGGGGGCGGAGCGAGGGAGAGCGTGCGAGCCTCTGCCGCTCCCCCTCCTCCCCCTACTTATAGACCGCGCGGCGGAGCTGAGGGGGCGTGGCGTGGGGGAACGTGGGGATCAACTGTGCCCACTCCCCCACGTCCCGCGGTTATTACGCCCTAATGGCATAATAAAATCGCTGCGGGAAGGCGAGCGGTCCGCATGGGCCGCATAAGATCCACGCTCGGGCCGAGGCCTAGTAGTGGCGGGCCCGGGCCTGTGGCGGCATCTCATCGCGCGCGTGCACTGGCAGGGTTTCCTTGCCACGTGGCCCGCAGGATGGCCTGCGGACAGCTCGCAGGTCGACCGCATTCCCGCCTACGAGAAACGGAGCCCTCCGAAGTCGGCGCGCACAAGCAAAGCCGGCCCCTCAGGATAGGAAGCTGACCAAGCTTCTCGTCCCTTTATCAGCCTCGAAGCTCGCTCAGCTTCGGGGACTACTGTCGGAGTAAGTGACCACGGGTAGCCTAGCCGGCTCCCCCTGGCCTTTCTGAAAAAATTACGAGCCGATCCGGCTCTCAAGAATCCAAGACATAGGGTCGCCTTCCCCTGGCCGGCTGTCTCCCAGGCCGGCTATCGGAAGGCGGCCCGAGTTCAGCCCACATGAAGAAAGCCGCGGGAGGGCCGGCTCCGAGGAGCCGGCTGCGAGAAGGCCAACTCCAAGGAGCCAGCTCCCATAAAGCGGTCGAGATCGTACCCTCGAAGCCTGCACCCACATAACGGCGATGTGACAGGGCGGGGCTACAGTAAGGCTGGCCACCCCTGAATCTCAGAGCACGCCTGGCACAGTGCGCCGTACGGGTGGCCATGACCCGTCCGGCGCAGCACTATTGCCACGTTGACCCTGATGTCATCCACGACGGGCTGCCAGTACGGCCCACGGCGGTGAGCCCCTTCGGGCAGAGGGACACCCGAAGGCGGCCAGACCTCCCCCAGTCGGCCCAAGATAGAGCCGGCTCCCCACAGCCGGCTTGCCACCTCCCTCGAAGAAGACGCCCATTAAGGAGACAAGATGCGGAGGGGCTACAGTGATCGCCCGCCGGACGGCAGCACTGTAGCTACGCTTACCTCGGCGAAGCCCTCGTCACCAAGATTGAGCAACAGTAACCAGCCACTGACAAGGCCCTGGACAGTGGGGCCTGCCTGTCGACCCAGGAGCCGGCAGCCGGCGGGACCCACCAGTCGGCGCGGAAGCCGGCGAGCATAGACACAGACGGCTGGGCCCCACGCCCAGCCGGATTACCATTGTACCGCCGAGGGGTAGGCCTATTTAAACCCCCTGGGACACCCATGCAAAGGGTTGATCCCTGCTAGTTTTAGACACCACGTAGGGAGGAGAAGAGATCAAGCAGAGCCCTTCTTCCTCCTCTCGCCGAACAGCTCCAGGAGCATCGTGTAGCTACTTGTTCATCGAGTGATCATGCGGAGACCCCGCAGAGCAGCAGTAGGGGTGTTATCTCCACGGAGAGCCCTGAAGCTGGGTAAGATTCGCCGGCGTGCATGTCTTCGCCTCGTCCCGTTTCCAGGCACCGGCGATGTTTTACTGGCTCCCACAATGATAAGTCACCCGTTGGCATATGTCGCACCTACCACCCGACAATCGGGTTGTACAAAGTCGGTTACAAAGAAAAGAATCTTCATATCCGAACGCGAGGCTTGCCATCCATGCCAAGGAGAGTCCCATCCGGGCACGGGAGAGAGTCTTCTATCTTGTATCTTCACGGCCCATCAGTCTGGCCCATGTCCAACAGGTCGGACGCCCGAGGACCCCTTAGTCCAGGACTCCCTCAGTAGCCCCTGAATCAGGTTTCAATGACGAGGTGTCCGACACGCAGATTGTCTTCGACATTGCAAGGCGGGTTCCTCCTCTAAATACTCCAAAACAGCTCTCGAACACAGAGAACATGTCCGGCTCTGTAAAACAAACACCACGCATATCCGCAGAGAGCATAAATATTTTATGAGTCCAATCCACTGACAACTTTCGTAGCGTGACATCACGTCACAGTCCGGTCATTATTTCGAACCGTCTTTTAGCCTCCCGCTCCATGTTTCAAGATGCGATTTTATTGGCATGTCTTGTCAAAGCACAGATCGTGTCCCCTTATTGCGGGATTCTCATCAATACAGGCGTAATCCAACCGCGCCATCTGCACGACCCTTGGGGAATAGGCGAGTTTTAAGGCGAGTGGGGAGGCTTGATATTCACTGCCCTTATAAAGGGATAAGGATTCACCATTTTCACCCACGCCTTCCTTCTCTATGCCCATCCATTCCCGAGCTCCAGCGCCCAAGCTTCCATCCTTTCCACCTCAAGAAAAGCACTCCAGCCATGTCCGGATCCGGAGCGCAAGGCAAGTGGATGGTTTCCTCCGTCAAGGAGAAGGACATCACCAAGCTCCGGGAGGCCGGGTACTTGGCCAAGGAAATCGCCCACCGGCTTCCGGCCAAGGGACAGATCGTCCCTACCCCGGAGCCCCATGAGAGGGTTGTGTTCATCCCCCACTTCGTCCGCGGGTTGGGATTTCCTCTCCACCCATTCGTTCGCGGACTCATGTTCTACTACGGGCTAGATTTCCATGATCTGCCCCCCAAGTCCTTCCTCAATATCTCGGCATTTATTGTCGTGTGCGAGGCCTTCCTCCGCATCCCACCCCACTTCGGACTGTGGTTGAAGATCTTCAACGTGAAGCCGAAGGTGGTGGATGGCCAACATGTAGAGTGCGGAGCCGCCATGGTGAGCAAGCTGCCCAACGTCACATGGCCCAAAGGTACCTTCATGGAGACCGTTAAATGGTGGCAACAACAGTGGTTCTATGTCACAAAGCCTCGCGACGCCACTTGGGCTGCGGCTCCTGAATTCTAGTCCGGTGCCCCGATGCGGCTCACCTCCTGGCTAAATAAGGGCCTGGATTGGTCTTTGTCGGACGAGCTGACAGCGCTTCAGACGCGCATCAGGAGTATGGTGGACAAGAATGTCAAGCTTGTCAATGTGATCCAGGTGATGCTCGCTCGCCGGATCCTTCCATGCCAAAGCCAAACTTGCCATTTGTAGGAGTTCGATCCGGCCAAGCACCAGACCTTGCAACAGTTCTTCGGCACTATGCAAGAAGACATCTGGAAGGTGCTCTTCAAGGCCAACGAGACGTGGCCGGCGGCGACCGAGGACCGCGGGCATGACCTGGCCCATCCTGCTAGTGCGGTAAGTTTTCCGTATTTCAAGGCATATCCTTTACTTGCATATTCAAGGAAGACGTCTGAGCTTACCCATTCATTCCTTCAGGGTTGGACAAAGAAGGCAGAGCGGATCCAGTGTCCGGCTCCGCTGCCCGAAGACCCAGCAATCCCTCTTCTGACGAAGATGCTGGTTCCAGCGCCCTACCAAGTGTTGGAGAAGAAGGCCAAGGAGACCAGGAGTGGTCTCCGTCACAAGGGCACTTCGAATGTGACGTCCAAAGACACCGAGACCCACTCCTCCCACACCGATGACGACGACGAGGAGGAGGAAAGCGATTCTCCCCCGAAGGGGGGAGGGAAGAAAAGGGCGGCCTCCACGCATCTGGAGGCAGAAGCGTCCAAGAAGGGGAAGGCCTCCGCCGCGGACAACTCTGCGTGGGAGATTGATAGCAGCTCCGAGTGGCGCCCCAGGGATAAGCCCCTGGCCGAATCGTAAGTACTCAAAGACGCACACAAATATCCAACTTCTTTACTTCATAATTTTAACATGTTAAATCATGCACTTGCAGTCTGGATCGTTCCGACCTCGAGCGGTCCTCATCTTCGGGAAATTCGCTGGATCCGAAGGTGATGGACAGTGGGTCCCTTCCGGCGGCCTCCTCTCCCAAGACTACGGAGGACGCTGAAGTGTTGTCCCGAAGGACCCTCCCGGCTCAGGGGGAGGCACATGAGGCAGTCGCGGTGGCACAAGAGGAGGATACCTCGGCCGCCGGACACATGGGGGAGCAGATCCCCACAGAGACTAGCGATGGGGGCCATATCCAATTCGGCCCCTAGCCGAATACGACCCCGGAGACCTATACGGCTCCGGAATCCGGCAAGCAGCCTCCTTCGAAAGAAGGAGGTGCACCAATTCCACCGGTGACCTATGTCCATCCAGAGGCACCGGATACTCTACTGGAAGCGCTGCAAAGCGCTTCCATTGTTGAGGAACACCATGCCCTCATGGGTACGGTGGTTGAGAGGGTTCGGTCCGTTAACAGCGGACTGAACGAAGCCTGCACCAGCCTCCTAACAGGCTTTGAGGTAAGCGATGCAACTGTATAAAAAGAATGTCATAGTATAGACAGTAGCCCCTGGAACTTTGTCCGGTGTTCGAAAAGAAAAGCCGGATAGAGGATCAAGTAATTTTCGCAGGAGACTAACCAAATATGTCTTATGTGAATAAGCAGGCGTTGTTGCTGGCTATGACCTCTCATGCTGCTGAGGTCTTCAGACTAAAGCAAAGTCTGGAGCGGGCCAAGGAAGAGCTCGGCCGTGTAAAAAGCAGCTCGAAGATAAGCAAGGTATGCAATGACCTTTTGTATATCCGAAAAGGATGAATATTTTGTGCTGACCATAGTGCCGTGATATTTGTTAGGAGCGGCGACCAAGGTGGAGGCCCTCAAGAAGGCGCTGGCCGAGGCCAAAAAGAAAGCGGCAGAGGAGCAAGCCGCCTGTGAAAAACACGAGGCCAGAGTTGGTGAGGTCCAGCAGGAGCTCCAGGACGCCGTGAAGAAATACGAGTCCTTGGAGCGCCACGCTGCGGATCAAGAGTCCGAGCTCATCAAGGACCGCCAAAGCGCACAAGATGCCCGGGTCGAAGCCCAGGGCGCCCTCCAGGAGATCTAAGAGGCCAGAAAAACCGTGGCGGGTAAGGCCTTCATTATGCAGAGCAAATATGTGAGGAAGAGGTATCTCTTACTAACCCGGATTTGGAGTTCTCCAGGAGCGTTTGCGGATTTACCGCGCAGTGTTGCCGACGCTGCGGAGTAGCTGTTCTGAGCCGAAGAGGGGAGCTCAACGGAGAAGAGGGGAGCTCAACGGAGAAGCTGTTCTGGTCGCAATACCTTGCGCCAGAACATCCGGTGCCCTTTAGCGATCAGCTAAAACAGCTGGTCGAACTGCATAGGGTGGCCGAACTAGCCATGAAGGATTTAATAATCCGGCTATGGCCTGCTGAAGTCATACCCAGTAGCTACTTCGGGCTCATGAAGCGGCTGGTCAATGCCTATCCCCGGCTTGACGTCATCAAGCGGTCAGTTTGTATTGAGGGTGCGCAGATGGCCTTCGCCCGTGTCAAGGTACAGTGGGCGAAGATGGATGCCGTCAAGCTCGCAACCGAGGGACCGCCCGCTGGCAAGGAGCACCGCACGCCGGAGCGATATTTTGACGATGTCCTCAAGGGGTCCCGCATTGTAGAGGGCCAGTGCTCAAAAGACATTATCTTCGAATGAATACATTCGTGTTATCTTGTCTTGTATGATGAAACAAAGTCATTATGTAATATAATGCTTGTTTATTTTAAAAAAATTCCTCCTGTGCGGCCATTTTTATTAAATCTGAGAGTTGGCCAGTTGTCGGCTTCAGCCCCCACATAGGTAGTACGGGAGTGTTCGGGATGGAATCTAAACACTCTTGATCCAAGAATTTGGTCCTTGAAGGAGGTGTTTAGCGCAACGAACTAGGCAATCGGACTATGTGGCTTTATCACCCTCACTTAGCCATAGGAGTTTGACAATAAAAATGTAGGTGCAACCCCTAGTTAGCAGACTAGGGTGCTGTAAACACCTGATCGGATGAAGGGCGATTCATCGCATAATGCGGAAAAAAATCGCAAAAGATTTTAACCTTCGAAGAGCTGACCGGCTCACGCCGCATCATGACAGTCAGTTTTTGGCTTTCTCTAATGAGGTGCTCATCCGGATAAACCAGGACACAATCGCAGTAGTTCTCCCTTTACTACCCTAGCCGATACAGCGGAACATAAGGTAGTAAGCACAGGAGCCGGGCAACCCAACTATTGACCAAAGACATCATTCAGAGCTGATGCATATAATGCTAAATTCGGGGGCCGAACTATACTGTAAAAGTGTTCGGACTTGTTGCCTTAGTATGAAGCGCAATAAAGCCCCTAGCGAATTACGACATACCAAAGTGTACAGGTGCAATCGATAAGAATAGCGAAATAAAATGAAGTAAAAAGCCAGTGCCACATGAGTTGGGCCGCAAACTATGTTCATTATAATTTTGATTAATATGTTAAAGCGTGTTTGTACAAATAGTGCGATAAGCAACATGGCTATTTAACATGCCAAGACCAAGGGGGAGCTGCGTACGGGTCCTGAAAACAGGTAGAATGATCGTCAAGAAGAACATCTAGAGATTCCCCCATACATCTGTGCTGCTTGCCGCCTTGGTATATCCGTCCTTCGAAGGGCCGATGATCAGGCCGTCGAGAGGGTCCTGTAGAAAAGAGACCAAAAATGGTAAAAAGGAAAAGGAAAAGTATGTGTGGAAGCCGTATGATGGACCACAATCAAGTTACGCCTCCGTCTATGCCCATGGTATTTTGAGTGCGTAGTTATGTACGCGCGGTACGTATGCCGCCATTTGGTCGGGACTGAGACGGAGGCCGAATTGCTAGTCGAGCTCCTGACGAGCTGGACTGTCCTGCTGCAGAGTAGTCCTGACTCGTTTGACAGTGTCCGGGAGCTTGGCTGTTGAATTAAAGTTTTGCCTTAAAAGGCCACTCTGTACTTCCATTGCCAGGGCCGCGGTGTGTTCCTCGGTACGGAGGGAGCACTCTGTGTTTCCATTGACTGTTATGACACCGCGTGGCCCAGGCATCTTGAGCTTGAGATAAGCATAGTGTGGCACCGTGTTGAATCGAGCAAACGCGCTTCGTCCGAGCAGTGCGTGATAGCCATTGCGGAAGATTACGATATCGAAGATTAACTCTTCGCTTCAGAAGTTGTACGGAGATCTGAAGACGACCTCCAATGTGATTGATCCCGTGCAAGGGGCCTCTACACCTGATATAACTCCTTTAAAGGTAGTTTTGGTGGGCTTGATACTTGATGGATCGAAGCCCATTTTGTGCATAGTATCCTGATAGAGCAGGTTGAGGCTGCCGCCACCATCCATGAGGACAAGTGTGAGGTGGAATCCATCAATTATTGGGTCAAGAACCAGTGCGGCTGAATGGCCATGACGGATACTGGTCAGATGGTCCCTGCGATCAAAGGTGATCGGGCAGGACGACCATGGGTTGAATTTTTGGGCGACTAGCTCTATCGGATAGACGTCCCTGAGTGCGCGTTTGCGCTTCCTCTAGGGTATATGAGTAGCGTATATCATGTTCACCGTTTTAACCTAGGGGGGGGACTTCTTCTGTCCCCCTATGTTCGGCGGACGAATCTCCTCGTCGTCATTCTCGCTTTGCGACCCCTTCTCCTTGTCTTCGGTATTTAACTTGTCGGCCTGTTTAAAGACCCAACAACTTCGATGGGTATGATTGGATGGTTTATCAAGGGTGCCGTGGATCTGACATGGACGATCTGGTATGCGGTCCAAGCTGGAAGGGCCCTGATTATTCTTTTTATATGGCTTCTTCCGCTGACCGGATTTGGAGCCATTGAATCCGGCGTTTACCGCCATGTCATCAGTATTGTCACCATTGTTTTGACGCTTGTGTTTGTTGCGCCGGGGCTTGCCGTTGCTATTTCTGGCTTCAGAGGTGCCAGGTTCGCTTGCATTGTTATTGCTACGGGCTAGCCAACTATCTTCGCCCGCGCAAAAGCGGGTCATGAGTGCCGTGAGGGCTGCCATGGACTTCGGCTTTTCTTGGCCGAGGTGGCGGGCGATCCATTCGTCGCAGATGCTATGCTTAAAGGCCGCTAGGGCTTCGGCATCCGGGCATTTGACGATCTGGTTCTTTTTAGTTAAGTCATCGGCATCCGGAGGTCTGACATATGTGCCTCGGAAGTTGTCGCGCAATGCGTCTTCTAGGTCTTCCCAGCTGCCAATAGAACTTTCAGGCAGGCTGTTCAACTAGTGCCAGGCCGGTCCCTTGAGTTTTACGGGGAGGTATTTGATGGCATGAAGATCATCACCGCGGGCCATATGAATATGGAGAATGAAGTCTTCAATCCATACCGCGGGACCTGTTGTTCCATCATATGATTCGATATTCACGGGTTTGAACCCTTTTGGGAATTCATGTTCCATTACTTCATCAGTGAAGAGTGAGATCTGATAGAGATGACAATAATAAGATAAGTATTTTTGGTATTTTTATGATATAGATTGAAAGTAAAGATTCCAAAATAAAATAGATTGGAAACTTGTATAATGAAAAATAGACCCGGGGGCCATAGGTTTCACTAGTGGCTTCTCTCAAGATAGCATAAGTATTACGGTGGGTGAACAAATTACTGTCGAGCAATTGATAGAAAAGCAAATAATTATGAGAATATCTAGGCATGATCATGCATATAGGCATCACGTCCGTGACAAGTAGACCAACTCCTGCCTGCATCTACTACTATTACTCCACACATCGACCGCTATCCAGCATGCATCTAGAGTATTAATTTCATAAGAACAGAGTAACGCCTTAAGAAAGATAACATGATGTAGAGGGATAAACTCATGCAATATGATGTAAACCCCATCTTTTTATCCTCGATGGCAACAATACAATATGTGTCATTTCCCTTTCTGTCACTGGGATCGAGCACCGCAAGATTGAACCCAAAGCTAAGCACTTCTCCCATTGCAAGAAAGATCAATCTAGTAGGCCAAACCAAACTGATAATTCGAAGATACTTGCAAATATAAACCAATCATACATAAAAGATGAAAGTGCAACTATCCCTAGGTGGTTTTGGTAATTCATAACAACATATAGCTCATTGAGCTAATGCTATTCCAAGATGATTATTTCAGGAAAGCTCAATGATTGGCATGGCATGGATGTGAAAGTGGAACCCTCAAAATGCTAAGGACAAAGGATTGGCTCAAGCTCAAAATCTCAAGACTCTTCATTTTATATTTTAGTGATCCAAGATCACATTGAGTCTTTAGGAAAAGCCAATACTATCAAGGAGGGATGAGGTGTTGCTTAATGAGCCTCTTGCTTCATTTGCTTAGTGATATGCTCCAAAACCCTCAACTACTTTCCCATATCCACATATGACCTAAACCCTAAGCCAAACTCGGTCCTACCGATTCTTCCTATCCGGCGCCACCGAGTTTCACTTGTCATTAGCCACTGCCAAACCCTAGCAATTCGGTCCTACCGATAAGGATCTCGGTCTCACCGAGATGGGGTTGCAAACTCTCTGTTTCCCTTTCGTAACTTTTCGGTCTCACCGAAAGAGCGAATCGGTCCCACCGAGATTGTAATGTAAACTCAGTGTTTCCCCTTTGTAACTTTCGGTCTCACCAAGTTCCACTCGGTCTCACCGAAAGAGCAAATCGGTCCCACTGAGTTTGCCTGACCAACTCTCTGGTTAGCTAATTACCAAATTCAGTCTCACCGAGTTTGTGTAATCGGTCTCACCGAGATTACGTTATGCCCAAACCCTAACCATATCGGTCCTACCGAGTTGCATGTCAGTCCCACCAAAAATCTCTAACGGTCACTAGGTTTACATTTTCGGTCCGACCGAGTTTATTGATTCGGTCCCACCGAGATTGGAAAACTGTGTAACGGTTGGATTTTGTGTGGAGGCTATATATACCCCTCCACCTTCTTCTCATTCGGAGAGAGAGCCATCAGAACACACACACCATTCCAACTCATATGTTCTGAGAGAGAACCACCTACTCATGTGTTGAGACCAAGATATTCCATTCCTACCATATGAATCTTGATCTCTAGCCTCTCCAAGTTGCTTTCCACTCAAATCTTTTTTCCACCAAATCCAAATCCCATGAGAGAGAGTTGAGTGTTGGGGAGACTATCATTTGAAGCACAAGAGCAAGGAGTTCATTACCTACACACCATTTGTTACTTCTTGGAGAGTGGTGTCTCCTAGATTGGCTAGGTGTCACTTGGGAGCCTCCGACAAGATTGTGGAGTTGAACCAAGGAGTTTGTAAGGGCAAGGAGATCGCCTACTTCGTGAAGATCTACCGCTAGTGAGGCAAGTCCTGTGTGGGCGATGGCCATGGTGGGATAGACAAGGTTGCTTCTTTGTGGACCCTTTGTGGGTGGTTGCTTCTTCGTGGACCCTTCGTGGGTGGAGCCCTGTGTGGACTCGCGCAACCGTTACCCTTGGGTGGAGCCCTGTGTGGAATCGCGCAACCGTTACCCTTCGTGGGTTGAAGTCTCCATCAACGTGGATGTAGGATAGCACCACCTATCCGAACCACGGGAAAAACATCCGTGTCTCCAATAGCGTTTGGATTCTCCAAACCCTTCCCTTTACATTCTTGCAAGTTGCATGCTTTACTTTCCGCTGCCTATATACTTTTTGCATGCTTGCTTGAATTGTGTGATGATTGCTTGACTTGTCCTAAATTAGCTAAAAACTGCCAAGAACTAAAATTGGGAAAAGGTTAAGTTTTTATTTGGTCAAGTAGTCTAATCACCCCCCCTCTAGACATACTTTCGATCCTACAAGTAGTATCAGAGCTTTGGTCTCCATTTGCTTTGATCTCCATAGCTTTTGGTGGTCATAGCCTTGGTTTCACAACCTAGGTGAGTATGGCGTCTAGCGAGGGAAATTATCACCGTAGAGGTCCTTACTTTGATGGTACTAATTTTGCTAGTTGGAAGCATAAAATGAAAATGCATATTCTTGGACATAACCCCGCCGTTTGGGCTATTGTGTGTGTTGGTTTGCAAGGTGACTTATTTGATGGGAGAGAACCATACCGTGAAGCTATCGCGGATGAGTTGAAGATGTTGCAATACAATGCTCAAGCTTGTGATATTCTCTTCAACGGATTGTGCCCCGAAGAATTCAACAAAATCAGCCGCCTTGAGAATGCAAAGGAAATTTGGGACACTTTGATTGATATGCACGAAGGTACCGACTCCGTCAAGGAATCCAAGTTGGATGTGCTTCAAAGCCAACTTGACAAGTTCAAGATGAAGGATGGTGAAGGTGTCGCCTAAATGTACTCTAGGCTTGCTCTCATCACAAATGAGATTGCCGGCTTAGGAAGTGAAGAGATGACCGATAAATTCATCATCAAGAAGATTCTAAGAGCCTTGGATGGAAAATATGATACCGTGTGCACATTGATCCAAATGATGCCCAATTACAAAGATCTCAAGCCAACGGAGGTGATTGGAAGAATTGTTGCTCATGAGATGTCACTTAAGGATAAAGAGGAACTTCACAACAAATCAAGTGGTGCCTATAAAGCCTCATGTGAAGCCCCTACATCATCAAGTGAGAAACAAGACTTCAATGAAGAATTGAGCTTAATGGTGAAGAACTTCAACAAGTTCTACAAGAGTAGAAGCAAAGATAGAAGCTCCAAGTCAAGGTCCTACAATGACAAAAGATCTTCTAGTCGAGAGAGAAACTGCTACAATTGTGGAAGACCCGGACACTATTCCAATGAGTGTACGGCTCCCTACAAGAGAAGAGAAGATTCTCCAAAAAGAAGAAGCAAAGGATCACCACCAAGAGAGAGAAGGAGTAGAGATGATCGTTATGAACGAAGATACTCACGGAGAAGCAAGGATTCGGAAAGGAAGGAAAAATCATCAAGGAGCTACACAAGACGAAGACATCAAGCTCATGTTGGTGAATGGGTATCCGGCTCCGACTCCGACAGCCACTCCGAGAGAAGTTATTACTCCGGCTCCGAAGATACTCAAGATGAAGGTGTTGCTGGTCTAGCACTTGTGTCAACCAACTCCTATGACATATTTGACTCACCAAATGAAGGAATTGGAAGATGCTTAATGGCCAAAGGTCCTAAGGTAACACACCCCGAGTATGTTGATTTCAATAGTGATGAAGATGACTTGTTAGGTGATGATTTGCTTGTTGACAACTCTTGTGATGAATACTATGATGAAATGTCAATTAAGCATGCTAATCAAGATAAAACGAATGACAATGATAAGGAGAAGATTGAGGCCCTAACTAAAGAACTAAACACTCTTAAGTTAGCTCATGAAACCATCTTCGAAGATCATCGAGAACTTTTAAGAGCTCATGAGAAATTACGCTTTGAAAAGCTCAATCTTGAGCAAGAGCATGAGTTCTTAAAAGCAATCAATGATGATCTCCGCAAGAAAAGTTCTTACATTGCCAAGCTTTACTCTTATCCACTTACATGCCTCAAGTCAAGTCTAGTAACAAGAAAGATTCTTCCTCTAGCAGTAACGATGATAATGCTAAATCCAATATTGTTGCTTCTAGTAGTTCTCTTGATTCCAGTAAATCCAATATTGTTGCTTCTAGTAGTTACACTTGAGCAAGAAAATAGCTTATTGAAGGGAATTATAGAGAAAGGAGTGTACAAAAGCCTTGCCGGGAGTAAGCAATTCGAGGAAATTGTGCGCAAGCAAGGAATGCACCGGAAGAATCAAGGTGTTGGTTTTGAACGAAAGTTCAATGCCAATGGAGTTGAGTGGTAAGAAGATCAATACCCCAAGACAAAGTTTGTCCCTCAACAAGAGAAGTATACTTCTTTCAAGGGGACACAAGCTCAAGATGATCTTCCACCACAAGACTACAAGCAAAAAGGCAAGGACAAGCTTCAAGAGGAAATTGACGCATTTGAAGAAGCTCCAAAGACCTTAGTCAAGTGGATTCCCAAGACTACTTCAAGTTCCACTTCATCAAGTACGACTACAACTCCAAGGATTCCCATCAAGATGATGTGGATCCAAAAGAAGAAGAACTAGAGAGTTCTTGAGGGTGACTCCGCCAACATACTTCACTCTTATCATTTTGGCAAGAACAAGTGCAATCAACTTCCACATCCTGCACTAGTTCAAGGAGTCACAAACCCTCTTGTTGGTAAGACAAGGGACAAGGTAACCTAAAAGTTTTCATGGACATCATCTTTGTGTGTATCACTCTATGTCTATGGATATCCTTGTTTGTTCCTTGTGGGACTAACCCATGTAGGTATTGAAAGTGCAATTCACTCAAATGGATAGCTCCAAGAGATCTACATCAACATTGAGCATCCACATCTTCAATATCTACATGAAGTCATCATCGACAAAACCCAAGGTTAGTTCATCCCTCTTAGGGGGGATATCACATCTAGGGGGAGCTTTACTCTAAGACTTGAGCTAAAGCAACTCTAAAGATGTGAACAAAAACATGCTTTATGTAAAAGTGGTAACCCCACTTGAGCTTAAACGATGAGTATGACCTATGATCAAGTGTTCTCACTTGACTCCTAAGTCAATATACTCATATATAGATGACCTAGTCATCGCAAATTGCTTGATAGATGCTAGAATTGGTTGTGCATGCCTTGCCACATATTTCATTTGCCATCTTATTGTGTGAGCATGCTGGTTGCATATTTTACTCATTCGAGGACATCCACTTGTTGTTTTGATTGTTTGGTTTTATCTTCTTTTGCCAAGTGGATGGACAAGAATGCCTAAGAACCTCCTCTAGCTATCTATGCTTTCCTCGTCTCAAACTCTATTCATGCTGCATCACAAAATTTGATCAAGTCAGATTCGAACCACTCTGTGTGAGGAGCGCTCGGAGTCCCCGATTCGTCATAGACTTAAACTTCCAAAACCTCTTTATGATTCTCGGTCTGACCGATACTCCACTTTCGGTCCTACCGAGATCATTAAGTTGATCTAGGTTTTCGATCTCGATGCAACCGATTTGAACATTTCGGTCACACCGAGTTTCAGTAACTGCTTGCAGTTATGAATCTCGGTGCCACCGAGTTGTTCCACTTGGTCACACCGACAGGGTCGGGCTATATATAGTCACGGGCAAAATTTTGGAAATTTCTCCGAACCCCTTCGCCCGCGCGATAGCCTGCTCTGCCCTCGTGGTCTCCGGATCGTCTTCTCGCCGCCAGCAGCCTCCAGTCGCTGGTTTCCGTCGCCGTCAACGGGAATTCTGCCCCGCCGTTGCCGCCGTAGCAAGTCCCCGCCGAACTAGGGTATGGACTTGATCTTTGTGCTATTCCCCAATCTGATTCCTAGCACATTGTGATCATATTGATTCTAGCCACGATTGAGACACTCCTATCTAGTCAAAACGCTCATAGATTAGGTTTGATTCGAAAATTCTAGGTTTAGGTTTCCGCCGAAACTATCTCGGACCCACCGAGTTGAAAAACTCGGTCCCACCGATTTGGCTTATGCCATTGCACAAGTGAGACTCGGTCTGACCGAGAATTACTTATCGGTGTGACCGATTTTTGAACTCAGTGAAACCCTAGCAGTCTCGGTGCCACCGAACTGTGACTCGGTCCTACCGAGTTCACTAGTTTAGGTTCCAAAACTGCTTCGGTATCACTGAGTTTGAAAATCGGTAGATCCGAGATGATTTCAGTGGGAAACTAAAACTAAGTTTTTGGATCATTCTTTTGCAAAAATCTCTGCATTTTGTGATGCTCATCCACTCTATCTCTTCTATAATCTATTCACAGGGTCAGCAGTCAGTTTGCAGCATGTCTGATCAAAGTGATAGCCAAAATATGTCAGAGCAGCAAGTGGTGATGAGTGAGGGCACTAGTCCCTCCAGTTCATCTGATGAAGGCAGCAGGAGCACTCCTAGCAATTTGCCAAAGGCTGCCACGAGACAAAGGAAGAAGAGGACTTCAGATTCCGAAGATGAGGACTATGTGGCAGAGGAAGAGGCCACTTCCAAGAGAGTTGAGCCAGCTCAAGGCACTAAGCCAGGCCTGAAAATCAAAAGGCCAGCAGGCAGGCAACCAATGTCAAAGGCCAGAATGTCAACTGAGAAGCCCATAGAGCCAGTTGCAGCTGAGGGCAAGAAAAGAAAGGAAAGGGTGAAGAAGATTGTGGCTAGAGTGCTTGGCAAAGCTTCCATCATGGAAGAAGAAGAGGAAGAAGAGGTAGCTGCACCAGCACCCAAGGCACCCAAGCTAATGGGAGATGCCATAAAATCAGGGGGAGCTGCTTCCAAGGCCAAGTCAGCTCCAAAGCCAAAGCCTAAGAGAAATACAAGGAGCATTCCTACAGCTGAGAAGAACAAGGCCCCAGTGCCTGAGACTGTTGCTGAAGAAGAGGAAGAGAATGTCCTGAGAAAGCTAAAGCCCAAGATCCCAGACCACAACGATGCTCATCCTGTGGCTGAGGATATGAAGCTCAGGAGAGATTCAGGGCTGAGGAAATGGAGAGAAGCAGACCCGTATGCTTCAAGGAGAAGGACAGCCGTTGACTACAGATTTCACACCAAGGAGCAGCAAGATTTCTATGAGACTGTGCTGCTAGATAAGAAGCCCATTGTATGTGATATGAGATGGGTCGACTGGGAATATATCAAGGAAAACGAAGAGCACTATCCTGGAGTGCAAGACAGCTTCATAGCTTGTGGAGTAGCTGACTTTGTTGGGCAGAAGCTCACAAAGTGGAACGAGGAACTGATCATGCAATTCTACTCCACGACACACTTTTATCCAGATGGGAGGATCACATGGATGTCTGAGGGTACAAGGTACCAATCTACAGTGGCTGAGTGGGCACAGGAGAGATTCAGGGCTGAGGAAATGGAGAGAAGCAGACCCGTATGCTTCAAGGAGAAGGACAGCCGTTGACTACAGATTTCACACCAAGGAGCAGCAAGATTTCTATGAGACTGTGCTGCTAGATAAGAAGCCCATTGTATGTGATATGAGATGGGTCGACTGGGAATATATCAAGGAAAACGAAGAGCACTATCCTGGAGTGCAAGACAGCTTCATAGCTTGTGGAGTAGCTGACTTTGTTGGGCAGAAGCTCACAAAGTGGAACGAGGAACTGATCATGCAATTCTACTCCACGACACACTTTTATCCAGATGGGAGGATCACATGGATGTCTGAGGGTACAAGGTACCAATCTACAGTGGCTGAGTGGGCACAGATCATTAATGCCCCAGAGGAGCAAGATGATGACTTGGATATCTATGCCAAGAAGAAGATGGACCACAACTCGATGTCGAATATGTACAAGGAGATCCCAAATGAAGCACTTGATACCTTCAAGTTTGGATCAGTACATTACCTTCTGTCAGGGCTCCCGACTATCAATTGGATCTTGAGGCACACCTTATTGCCCAAGTCAGGTGATCACAAGATGATCAGAGGCCATGCTATCAACTTGCTACATGTGTTTGATGTGCCTCAGAAGTTCAAGGTGATGAGCCTCATAGTGGAAACAATCAAGAGGACTGCAGCAGATCAGAAGAGGAGTTGCGGATACGCCCCTCAAATTCAGGAGCTCATCAACTCCAAGATGGGCACGAGCATATATCTATTGGACAAGGAACACCTGCCCATCCGTCCAGATTTCGAGGACAATCAAGTTGTCATGACTGAGAATGAGCCATCATCTGCCCAAGCATTTGCAAAGAAGGAGAAGGCGAGGAAGGAGAAAGCTGCCAAGATGCCTACTCAAGAGGAGGCATCTGAGTATTTCTTGAAGACTAAACAAGAGCAGCTTGGTTACTTGATTTCATCCACGCTAAGGATTGAGCAAAGTCTGGCCACCCTCACTCAGAATCATCAGAGCCTAGAGAGAATCATGGAACAGAAGTTCTATGACTTGGATGTCAAAGTAACGGAAGTTCAGTCTGCAGTGGAGCAGCTCCAGGAGGACATGCAGGAGAGGAGAGGCAGGACTACCACTCATGCCTTTTCCAGAGTGCCACGAGGCCCGAGGTCACCTGCCGTGCCAGTTGCTGACACCAGAGCCAACACTTCAGCACCAGCTACAGCCTCAGCTCCAGCGTCTACTTCAGCTCCAACTCCAGCGTCTACTTCAGCATCTACCAAAGCCTTCGTCCTTGGAGTGATCCGGACTCCACCACCACCAGAAGATCAAGCTTGAGCGTCGTTTTAGCACTATGCATTTTCTAGGAACTTTTTGGTAACTTGTTGCCAAAGGGGGAGAAGATGTATAGATCATAGGCTTCGAGAGAGAGTGTTGTTTTTCTCTCTTGCTTTATTTGGTGGTTTTTCAAACTTGTTTGCTTTTGAGTGCTTGAGATACTACGTCATTATTTGTGAGACATTGATGATCATGTGTTTGATCATAAGCTACACTTAATGCTTGCTTATTACTATTATCCTATCTATTTTGTGTGATCATTCACTTTTCTTGGTGATGAGTGCATGTATTTCATTCTTATCATTTTGAGCGCTCCACCAAGATGTATGTGACATGGAAGAGTAACCCATGACTCTAACTCTTTGTGCATTTGCAGTCCAAAGCAAATTTTAAATATGCACAAATTTAGGGGGAGCTCTTACTTATCACATACTTCTCAAAGCGACGATATATTTCATGCTTATTATCATTTGTCGAAGCTTTGATCTATATGTTGTCATCAATTACCAAAAAGGGGGAGATTGAAAGTGCAACTATCCCTAGGTGGTTTTGGTAATTCATAACAACATATAGCTCATTGAGCTAATGCTATTCCAAGATGATTATTTCAGGAAAGCTCAATGATTGGCATGGCATGGATGTGAAAGTGGAACCCTCAAAATGCTAAGGACAAAGGATTGGCTCAAGCTCAAAAGCTCAAGACTCTTCATTTTATATTTTAGTGATCCAAGATCACATTGAGTCTTTAGGAAAAGCCAATACTATCAAGGAGGGATGAGGTGTTGCTTAATGAGCCTCTTGCTTCATGTGCTTAGTGATATGCTCCAAAACCCTCAACTACTTTCCCATATCCACATATGACCTAAACCCTAAGCCAAACTCGGTCCTACCGATTCTTCCTATCCGGCGCCACCGAGTTTCACTTGTCATTAGCCACTGCCAAACCCTAGCAATTCGGTCCTACCGATAAGGATCTCGGTCTCACCGAGATGGGGTTGCAAACTCTCTGTTTCCCTTTCGTAACTTTTCGGTCTCACCGAAAGAGCGAATCGGTCCCACCGAGATTGTAATGTAAACTCAGTGTTTCCCCTTTGTAACTTTCGGTGTCACCGAGTTCCACTCGGTCTCACCGAAAGAGCAAATCGGTCCCACCGAGTTTGCCTGACCAACTCTCTGGTTAGCTAATTACCAAATTCGGTCTCACCGAGTTTGTGTAATCGGTCTCACCGAGATTACGTTATGCCCAAACCCTAACCATATCGGTCCTACCGAGTTGCATGTCAGTCCCACCGAAAATCTCTAACGGTCACTAGGTTTACATTTTCGGTCCGACCGAGTTTATTGATTCGGTCCCACCAAGATTGGAAAACTGTGTAACAGTTGGATTTTGTGTGGAGGCTATATATACCCCTCCACCTTCTTCTCATTCGGAGAGAGAGCCATCAGAACACACACACCATTCCAACTCATATGTTCTGAGAGAGAACCACCTACTCATGTGTTGAGACCAAGATATTCCATTCCTACCATATGAATCTTGATCTCTAGCCTCTCCAAGTTGCTTTCCACTCAAATCTTTTTTCCACCAAATCCAAATCCTATGAGAGAGAGTTGAGTGTTGGGGAGACTATCATTTGAAGCACAAGAGCAAGGAGTTCATTACCTACACACCATTTGTTACTTCTTGGAGAGTGGTGTCTCCTAGATTGGCTAGGTGTCACTTGGGAGCCTCCGACAAGATTGTGGAGTTGAACCAAGGAGTTTGCAAGGGCAAGGAGATCGCCTACTTCGTGAAGATCTACCGCTAGTGAGGCAAGTCCTGTGTGGGCGATGGCCATGGTGGGATAGACAAGGTTGCTTCTTCGTGGACCCTTTGTGGGTGGTTGCTTCTTCGTGGACCCTTCGTGGGTGGAGCCCTGTGTGGACTCGCGCAACCGTTACCCTTCGTGGGTTGAAGTCTCCATCAACGTGGATGTAGGATAGCACCACCTATCCGAACCACGGGAAAAACATCCGTGTCTCCAATAGCGTTTGAATTCTCCAAACCCTTCCCTTTACATTCTTGCAAGTTGCATGCTTTACTTTCCGCTGCCTATATACTCTTTGCATGCTTGCTTGAATTGTGTGATGATTGCTTGACTTGTCCTAAATTAGCTAAAAACTGCCAAGAACTAAAATTGGGAAAAGGTTAAGTTTTTATTTGGTCAAGTAGTCTAATCACCCCCCTCTAGATATACTTTCGATCCTAAAAAAGAACTCAGAGAATATTCAAATATTGTTCATAGATAAACTTGATCATAAACCCACAATTCACTGGATCTCGACAAACACACCGCAAAAGAAGATTACATCGAATAGATCTCCAAGAGAATCGAGGAGAACTTTGTATTGAGATCCAAAGAGAGAGAAGAAGCCATCTAGCTACTAGCTATGGACCCGAAGGTCTGAGGTAAACTACTCACACATCATCGGAGGGGCCATGGAGTTGATGTAGAGGCCCTCCGTGATCGATGCCCCCTCCGGCGAAGCTCCGGAAAAGGCGCCAAGATGGGATCTCTTGGGTACAGAAGGTTGCGGCGGTGGAAATAGGGTTTCGTGGTGTTCCTGGATGTTTGCAGGGTATGTGAACATATATAAGAGGAAGAAGTAGGTCGGTGGAGCAATGAGGGACCCACGAGGGGGAGGGCGCGCCCAGGGGGGCAGGCGTGCCCCCTGCCTCGCGGCCGCCTCGTTGATTGCTTGACGTCCACTCCAAGTCCTCTGGATCACGTTTGTTCCAAAAATCTCGTTCCCAAAGGTTTCATTCCATTTGGACTCCGTTTGATATTCCTTTTCTACGAAACACTGAAATAGGCAAAAACAGCAATTTGGGCTGGGCCTCCGGTTAATAGGTTAGTCCCAAAATTAATATAAAAGTGTAAAATAAAGCCCATTAGCATCTAAAACAGATAATATAATAGCATGGAACAATAAAAAATTATAGATACGTTGGAGACTTATCAACATCCTCAAGCTTAATTCCTGCTCGTCCTCGAGTAGGTAAATGATAAAAACAGAATTTTTGATGTGGAATGCTTTCTAGAATATTCTTCAATGTATTTTTCTCTATTGTGGCATGAATGTTCAGATCCGAAAGATTCAAGATTATCGTTGACATAAAAACAGTAATACTCCAAGTATGCTAATCAAGCAATTATGTCTTATCAAAATACCATCGCCAAAGAAAACTTATCCCTACAAAGTCATATAGTTTGGCCATGCTTCATTTTCGTCACACAAAATGCTCTCATCATGCACAACCCCGATGACTATTGGAAATATGCCCTAGAGGCAATAATAAATTGGTTATTATTATATTTCCTTGTTCATGATAATCAATTTATTATCCATGCTAGAATTGTATTGATAGGAAACTCAGATACATGTGTGGATACATAGACAACACCATGTCCCTAGTAAGCCTCTAGTTGACTAGCTCGTTGATCAATAGATGGTTACGGTTTCCTGACCATGGACATTGGATGTTGTTGATAACGGGATCACATCATTAGGAGAATGATGTGATGGACAAGACCCAATCCTAAGCCTAGCACAAAGATCGTGTAGTTCGTATGCTAAAGCTTTTCTAATGTCAAGTATCATTTCCTTAGACCATGAGATTGTGCAACTCCCGGATACCGTAGGAGTGCTTTGGGTGTACCAAACGTCACAACGTAACTGGGTGGCTATAAAGGTTCACTATAGGTATCTCCGAAAGTGTCTGTTGGGTTGGCACGAATCGAGACTGGGATTTGTCACTCCGTGTAAACGGAGAGGTATCTCTGGGCCCACTCAGTAGGACATCATCATAATGTGCACAATGTGACCAAGGAGTTGATCACGGGATGATGTGTTACGGAACGAGTAAAGAGACTTGCCGGTAACGAGATTGAACAAGGTATCGGGATACCGACGATCGAATCTCGGGCAAGTATCGTACCGCTAGACAAAGGGAATTGAATACGAGATTGATTGAATCCTCGACATCGTGGTTCATCCAATGAGATCATCGTGGAACATGTGGGAGCCAACATGGGTATCCAGATCCCACTGTTGGTTATTGGCCGGAGAGTTGTCTCGGTCATGTCTGCATGGTTCCCGAACCCGTAGGGTCTACACACTTAAGGTTCGATGACGCTAGGGTTATTAGGAAGACTTGTATGTGATTACCGAATGTTGTTCGGAGTCCCGGATGAGATCCCGGACGTCACGAGGAGTTCTAGAATGGTCCGGAGGTAAATATTTATATATGGAAAGTTGTTGTTCGGGTTCCGGGAAAAGTTTGGTTTTTTCCGGTATTGTACCGGGAAGCTTCCGGAAGGTTTCGAAGGATTCCGGAGGGGTCCGGAGGTCCGGAAAAATGTTCCACCACGTCCAATACAGCAGCATGGGCTGTAAGGGGGCGCCCTAACCTTAATGGGCCAAGGGCACCAGCCCCCCCAAGGCCCATGCGCATGGGAGAGGGGAAACCCTAAGGGGGAGGGCCTCCACTTGACTTGGGAGGCACTCCTCCCCCCTTGGCCGCCGCCCCCAACCCTAGATGGTATCTAAGGGGGGCCGGCCCCCTCTCTCCCCACCTATAAATAGTGGAGGGGTGGGAGGGCAGCCACACCCTTGAACCTGCGGCAGCCCCTCCCCTCCAATACCTCTCCTCCTCCGCGTGAGCTTGGCGAAGCCCTGCCGGAGAACTGCCACTCCATCACCACCACGACGTCGTGCTGCTGTTAGACTCTCTTCCTCAACCTCTCCCTCCTCCTTGCTGGATCAAGGCGTGGGAGACGTCTCCGTTCCGTACGTGTGTTGAACGCGGAGGTGCCGTCCGTTCGGCGCTAGGATCATCGGTGATTTGGATCACGACGAGTACGACTCCATCAACCCCGTTCACTTGAACGCTTCCGCTTAGCGATCTACAAGGGTATGTAGATGCACTCTCCTTCCCTCGTTGCTAGATTACTCTATAAATTGATCTTGGTGATGCGTAGAAAATTTTAAATTTCTGCTACGATCCCCAACAATGACAAGCCAAGCAATTGTTTCATACTTAGCCTTTTCAAACTCTTTCAACTTTTACGCAATATATGAGCGCGAGCCATGGACATAACACTATGGGTGGAATAGAATATGATGATTGAGGTTGTGTGAGAAGATAAAAAAGGAGAAAGTCTCACATTGACGTGGATAATCAATGGGCTATGGAGATGCCCACCGATTGATGTCAATGCAAGGAGTAGGGATTGCCATGCAATGGATGCACTAGAGCTATAAATATACGAAAGTTCATCAAAGAAACTAAGTGGGTGTGCATCCAACTCGCTTGCTCATGAAGACCTAGGGCATTTGAGGAAGCCCATCATTGGAATATACAAGCCAAGTTCTATAATGAAAAATTCCCACTAGTATATGAAAGTGACAAAATAAGAGACTCTCTATCATGAAGATCATGGTGTTACTTTGAAGCACAAGTGTGGAAAAAGGATAGTAACATTGTCCCTTCTCTCTTTTTCTCTCATTTATTTATTATTATTTTTCTTTTTTTATTTGGGCCTTCTTTTTCTTTTCTTTTTTTGGCCTCTTTTTTTTTTGCCCGGAGTCTCATCCCGACTTGTGGGGGAATCATAGTCTCCATCATCCTTTCCTCACATGGGAAAATGCTCTAATGATGATCATCACACTTTTATTTTGTTACAACTCAAGAATTACAACTCGATACTTAGAACAAAATATGACTATGTGAATGCCTCCGGCGGTGTACCGGGATTGCGATGAACCAAGAGTGACATGTATGAAAAAATTATGAATGGTGGCTTTGCCACAAATACGATGTCAACTACATGATCATGCAAAGCAATATGATAATGATGATGCGTGTCATAATAAATGGAACGGTGGAAAGTTGCATGGCAATATATCTCGGAATGGCTATGGAAATGCCATAATAGGTAGATATGGTGGTTGTTTTGAGGAAGATATAATAAGGAGGCTTATGTGTGATAGAGCGTATCATATCACGGGGTTTGGATGCACCAGTGAAGTTTGCACCAACTCTCTAGGTGAGAAAGGACAATGCACGGTACCGAAGAGGCTAGTAATGGTGGAAGGGTGAGAGTGCGTATAATCCATGGACTCAACATTAGTCATAAAGAACTCACATACTTATTGCAAAAATCTACAAGTCATCAAAACTAAGCACTACGCGCATGCTCCTAGGGGGATAGATTGGTAGGAAAAGACCATCGCTCGTCCCCGACCACCACTCATAAGGAAAGCAATCAAAGAACACCCCATGCTTCAAATTTGTCACATAATGTTCACCATACGTGCATGCTACGGGACTTGCCAACTTCAACACAAGTATTCATCAATTTCACAATTACTCAACTAGCACACTTCTAATATTACCACCTTTATATCTCAAAACCATCTATCAAGCATCCAACTTCTCTTAGCATTTAAAATTTATAACAAAAGTGAATTACCTTGCTATTCTAAAGGACTCTCAAAATGATATAAGCATGAGAGATCAATTATTTCTATAAAATAAAACCACCGCCGTGCTCTAAAAGATATATATGCGAAGCACTAGAGCAAAAAACTATATAGCTCAAAAGATATAAGTGAAGCACATAGAGTATTCTAATAAATTCCAATTCATGTGTGTCTCTCCCAAAAGGTGTGTACAGAAAGGATGATTGTGGTAAACTAAAAAGCAAAGACTCAAATCATACAAGATGCTCCAAGCAAAACACATATCATGTGGCGAATAAAAATATAGCTCCAAGTAAAGTTACCGATAGATGAAGACGAAAGAGGGGATGCCTTCCGGGGCATCCCCACTTAGGCTTTTTGGTGTCCTTGGATTTTAACTTGGGGTGCCTTGGGCATCCCCAAGCTTAGGCTCTTGTCACTCCTTGTTCCATAATCCATCAAATCCTTACCCAAAACTTGAAAACTTCACAACACAAAACTTAAAAGAAAATCTTCGTGAGCTTCGTTAGTAAAAGAAAACAAACCACCACTTCAAGTTACTGTAATGAACTCATTCTTGATTTATATTGGTGTTAAACCTACTGTATTCCAACTTTTCTATGGTTCATAAACTCTATTACTAGCCATAGATTCATCAAAATAAGCAAACAACACACGAAAAACAGAATCTGTCAAAAACAGAACAGTCTGTAGTAATCTGTAGGTTTCGACCACTTCTGGAACCCCAAAAATTCTAAAATAAATTTCTGGACGTGAGGAATTTATCTATTAATAATCTGCAAAAATAGTTAACTAAATAGCACTATCCAATAAAAAATGGCAGCAATTCTCGTGAGCGCTAAAGTTTTGTTTTTACAGCAAGATCAAAAAAGACTTTCCCTAAGTCTTCCCAACGGTTCTACTTGGCACAAACACTAATTAAAGAAAAAAACACAAACAAAACAGAGGCTAGATAAGTTATTTATTACTAAACAGGAGCAAAAAGCAAGGAATAAAAATAAAATTGAGTTGCCTCCCAACAAGCGCTATTCTTTAAAGCCCTTGGCTAGGCATTGATAATTTTAATGATGCTCACATGAAAGACAAGAATTGAAGCACAAAAGAGAGCATCATAAAACACGTGACAAACACATCTAAGTCTAACATACTTCCTATGCATAGGCATCTTATAGGCAAACAAATTATCATAGCAAGCAAAAACTAGCATATGCAAGGAAGCCGAAAGAAACAATAGCAATCTCAACATAACGAGAGATAATTTAGTAACATGAAAATTTCTACAATCATATTTTCCTCTCTCATAATAATTACATGTGGGGTCATAAGAAAATTCAACAAAATAGCTATCACATAAAATATTTTCAACACGATCCACATGCATGCAAAGTTGACCATCTTCCAAAATAGTGGGATTAACATTAACTAAAGTCATGACCTCTCCAAACCCACTTTTATCAAAAATTTCATAAGATTGAAAATTCTCCAAATATGTGGGATCTAAAGTTGACACTCTTCCAAACCCACTTTCAATAGTATTGCAAACACTATTATCAATCTCATATTCATCATGGGGTTTAAATAAATTTTCAAGATCATAAGAAGAATCACCCCAATCATGATCATTGCAACAAGTAGAGGACATAGCAAAACTAGCATCCCCAAGCTTAGGGTTTTGCATATTATTAGCAAAATTGACATTAATAGAATTTATAATAACATCATTGCAATCATGCTTTTCATCGAAGGAACTATCAAGTATGGGTGCAATAGCAATGATCTCATGTTTAACATAAGGAACTATAGCAAATTCATATTCATAAATATTGGCATCATGGCCAAAAGAATAGCAAGCATCATGTTCATCAAGGGATATTTCAATCAAATCACCGGAATCATAATTATCTATAGATTCATGCATATCATTATTTTATTCCAAAGCAACGGTCATTCTCTCAATAAATTCCTTAACATAGGCATTGTGAGCATAATTTTCATAGCAATATTAAGTATGTCAAGATTTACAGATTCGTAGAGAGTAATATCATACATTTCAATCAAAGAAGCAACTTCATAAGCACCCTTAAAAGCAACAAATTCTTCAATTTGTTCGATATCGTAGTAACTATAAACACCCTTTGCATAAGAAGATAAGATTTCATTTTCATTAAACTCACATAGGTAGGGAAGGTGTTTTTAGGGTTCTTAGAGCAACAAGTAAAATCACAAATTTCACAAAGATTCCAAGCATAACACAGCAATATATTTATTTGATCCCATAAAAGTCTCCCTTTTTCACACAAACGGTGACGCAAAAAATGAGCATGCTCATCTAAAGATTTCCCATCAACTAGGCTAGTTGGGGTTTCAGCACGAGCGCATAAGGATCGAAGATGATCCAAGTAGAACACTTTAAGTGGATCCATATCAATAGATTTTTAGCAAGCAAAGATGCAAGCAAATAGAAGGCACATGGAAACACAAACAAAGATACATACGTGAAGAAGGCGAATAAAAGGCAAAGGTGAAGTGGGGGAGAGGAAAACGAGAGGCAAATGGCAAATAATGTAATGCGAAGGATAAGAGTTGTAATGGGTACTTGGTATGTCTTGACTTGGCATAGATCTCCCCGGCAACAGCGCCAGAAATCCTTCTTGCTACCGCACTGCGTTGGTTTTCCCTTGAAGAGGAAAGGGTGGTGCAGTAAAGCAGCGTACG
Organism: Triticum urartu; assembly: GCF_056163025.1. NCBI lineage: Eukaryota > Viridiplantae > Streptophyta > Magnoliopsida > Poales > Poaceae > Triticum > Triticum urartu. Next base: position 159,485,299 of record NC_141874.1, read on the forward strand.
TATTTCCTTCAGTTTTTGAGAACCAAGGTATCAATCTAGTAGGAGACCACACGCGAGTCACCTCGTACCTACACAAACAAATAAGAACCTCGCAACCAACGCGATAAAGGGGTTGTCAATCCCTTCATGGCCACTTGCAAGAGTGAGATCTGATGGAGATGATAATAATAAGATAAGTATTTTTGGTATTTTTATGATATAGATTGAAAGTAAAGATTGCAAAATAAAATAGATTGGAAACTTGTATGATGAAAAATAGACCCCGGGGCCATAGGTTTCACTAGTGGCTTCTCTAAAGATAGCATAAGTATTACGGTGGGTGAACAAATTACTGTCGAGCAATTGATAGAAAAGCGAATAATTATGAGAATATCTAGGCATGATCATGTATATAGGCATCATGTCCGTGACAAGTAGACCGACTCCTGCCTGCATCTACTACTATTACTCCACACATCGACCGCTATCCAACATGCATCTAGAGTATTAAGTTCATAAGAACAGAGTAACACCTTAAGCAAGATGACATGATGTAGAGGGATAAACTCATGCAATATGATGTAAACCCCATCTTTTTATCCTCGATGGCAACAATTATACCTGGCCATGGGCCGGCTCGGGCCGGGCCTAAAAAAGCCCACGCCACAAAACTAAGGCCCATGCCCTCCCAAGCCCTACCAACGGGCCTAGTTTTCAAGCCCAAGACCGGCCCATCTGGTAAAAAGCCCTAAAAATCCCTTAGGGCTTAGGGCCGTGGGTCGGGCCTCTTCCTTAAAATGCCAATATGCCAAGACCAAGCCCGTCCAGGCCCTGTTGGTGGGCTCAAAACTCAAGCCCAAGCCCGGCCCACGGGCAAGCCCATCGGGCCTAGGCCCTAGATTTTAGGGCCGGGCCTGGGTGGGCCGACAGGGACGGGCCGGAGATGGCCAGGACTAGCAACAATACAATACGTGTCGTTTCCCTTTCTGTCACTGGGATCGAGCACCGCAAGATTGAACCCAAAGCTAAGCACTTCTCCCATTGCAAGAAAGATCAATCTAGTAGGCCAAACCAAACTGATAATTCGAAGAGACTTGCAAAGATAAACCAATCATACATAAAAGAATTCAGAGAAGATTCAAATATTGTTCATAGATAAACTTGATCATAAACCCACAATTCATCGGATCTCGACAAACACACCGCAAAAGAAGATTACATCGAATAGATCTCCAAGAGAATCGAGGAGAACTTTGTATTGAGATCCAAAGAGAGAGAAGAAGCCATCTAGCTACTAGCTATGGACCCAAAGGTCTGAGGTAAACTACTCACACATCATTGGAGGGGCCATGGATTTGATGTAGAGGCCCTCCGTGATCGATGCCCCCTCCGGCGGAGCTTCGGAAAAGGCCCCAAGATGGGATCTCTTGGGTACAGAATGTTGCGGCGGTGGAAATAGGGTTTCGTGGTGCTCCTGGATGTTTGCGGGGTATGTGAACATATATAGGAGGAAGAAGTAGGTTGGTGGAGCAACAAGGGGCCCACGAGGGGGAGGGCGTGCCCAGGGGGGTAGGCGCGCCCCCTGCCTCGTGGCCACCTCGTTGATTGCTTGACGTCCACTCCAAGTCCTCTGGATCACATTTGTTCCAAAAATCACGTCCCCGAAGGTTTCATTCCATTTAGACTCCGTTTGATATTCCTTTTCTACGAAACACTGAAATAGGAAAAAAAACAACAATTTGGGCTGGGCCTCCGGTTAATAGGTTAGTCCCAAAAATAATATAAAAGTGTAAAATAAAGCCCATTAACATCCAAAACAGATAATATAATAGCATGGAACAATAAAAAATTATAGATACGTTGGAGACGTATCAAGGACGGGCTGGTGTTCGACTTGAGTTGCCGCTTTGTCCCAGCCACGTAGTGGTCGATCAGCCGCGTTATGCGCTGATGGTACGGGCTCAAGTGCCTCGTCTTCGAATTGAGGTAACAATTTGTACTTCGGGTAACTTTTGGTTGGGCGCTCGAGGCCGTATTCCTCTGCTGCCAGGACATCAGTCCATCTATTATTGAGTTGATCTTGATCAGTTTGAAGCTGCTGTTGTTTCTTTTTCAGGCTCCTTGCAGTGGCTATTAGCTATTGCTTAAAGCGCACCTGCTCGAGAGGTTCCTCAGGTATGATAAAGTCTTCATCGCCGAGGCTCACCTCATCCTCGGAGGGTGGAAGGTAATTACTGTCTTCCGAGTCTTCATTTGCAGCCAGTTCATCAGGGCTAGCTTGCCCATCCTCCCGATCATCTTGTTCAGAGTTTTGCTCGACGGGGTTTTCTTAGTCTTCGGCATCATCCGGAGTATTGTTGTCTCTCGTACCGGTATTGTTGTCTTTGCTGCGGCGTGATTTAGAGCGGCACCGTTGGCGCTTTGGTTGTATCCCAGGAGGTTTACCCTTGACTGGGTCTTCTTTGTCGTCACCGTTAGCTTCCTTGGGTGTATCCACCATGTATATGTCATACGAGGAGGTGGCCGTCCAGCGTCCGGTATACGACGGGTTTTGAGCCTCCTCTTCTCCGGCATCGTCGTCCATACCATCGATGTTTTCGGAGTCATAATCGAGCATGTCTGTTAAGTCCTTGACAGTGGCTATAAAGTGGGTGGTGGGTGGGATGTAAAATTCCCTGCTCTCAGCCCCTAGTCTGGGCTGGGCATACTTCGGACGTTGCTCCTGTGTAATGACAAGGGATCACATTAAGTCCAGGCACTACAAAAAAAAGACACATCCCTGACATTTTGGGCTGAATGATTTTTTTCTGTCATACATATGACACTTCTATGACAATAATTGTGACAAAACCCGGTATCATCATAGATGTGGTGGGCTCCTACTTCTATGACAAAAAATCATGACAGGAAATGGGCTTTTCATCCTGGGCGGGCCAGAGACGCAGCTGCATGACATTCTTTGGGCCGTCCATGACAGAAAAACCCGTGGTAGAAGCGAGGGCGAGGAAAATTTCAGGGAGTTCCCGGTTACGGTGGGAGGTCGGGGGCCGAGCGATGCGCGTTTCTCTCGTACACGTATGCACGTGTGTGCGACGCGTTGGCTCTAACTGAACCCGAGCGAGGCGTTGGGCTCTAACTGAACCCGAGCGATTGCACTGCAGGCTACGCGTTACTGAACCCGAGCGATCGATCGATGGCTGTTAACTGAACCCGATCGAGCGATTCCTTCGCTACTGCTGCTAACTGAAGCCGATTGATGCTGCCTCTGGATGAATAGTGAGCGTTGCGGGGGGGGGGGGGGGAGGAGGGTTGGATGAATAGTTCCCGGTGGGGGTGGATGAACAGGACCCCGTGGTGTTGCCTCTGGATGAACAGGACCCCGATCGATCGAGCCGGTTGGGGCTGGATGAACAGGACCCCGTGGAGGGCTGGATGAACAGGACCACCCCGTGAAGGGCAGGATGAACAGTAGACGGTGGAGGGCAGGATGAACAGTAGCCCGTGGAGGGGTGGTTGAACAGGAGCCCGTGGAGAGGGTTGGTTGAACAGTAGCCGGTGGAGTAGCGCGCGGTGAAGGCTGGATGAACAGGAGCCCGTGGATGAACAGTCGCAGGTGGAGGCTGGAGGAGGTCGACGATGGATGAACAGTAGCTCGTGGAGGCTAGAGGGGGTCGATGGTGGAGATGAACAGTATCCCGTGGAGTCCCGTTTTGCGGTACGCCACATCCCTCCCGATGAACAGGACCCCCGTTTCGACCGTAGCGCTCCAATACAAGTCCGTTTCCTCTGTTTTGCGGTACGCCACACCCCTCCCGATGAATATGACCCCTGTTTTGACTGTAGGAGGTCCGTTTCGTCCATTTTGCGGTACTCCACACCCCTCCCGATCAACAGGACCCCTGTTTCGACCGTAGGACGTCCGTTTCCTCCATTTTGCGGTACGCCAGACCCCTCCCGATGAACAGGATCCCATTTCGAACGTGGCCGGTCGAACACAAGGACGTTTCCTCCGTTCTGCGGTACGCCAGGCCTCGTTTCCATCGCCTGTTCCGTCCAAGCCCTCCCGATGAACACGACACATTTCGTTGCCTCCCCATGAACACGACGCATTTCGTTGCCTCCCCATGAACACGACGCATTCCGTTGCCTCCCCATGAACACGACGACGACGCTGTTTCTCCGTTCCGACCCAGCCATGTACACGAGCCCTGGCCGTACGTATGCGTGAGTAGGCGTTCGAGACCCCGGCCGTATGTACACATACATGGCTGTATTTTCTTTCTTGCACCCTGGCCGCTGTACGTACGTGTATATGCTACGTGCGCGCCTCTACTACGACACGTGCACGCCTCTACTACGACACATGCGCACCTCTACATCGACCAGTATGTACGTACACGTTCGCGACCAGAATGACAACGCTACATACGCTTCGACCAGGTGGGTCCTGACTATCAGGCACTTCCTTGCCTCCAAAGATGTAGCTGGTGGGTCCCAGCAGTTAGGGGGCGAATCGTTTTTTTGCCCGGACGCACTTCCTTGCGTGCGAAGATGTAGCTGGTGGGTCCCAGCAGTCAGGGGGAAACATTTTTTTCACGAAATACAGTGGCCCGTCCGGTGGGTCCCAGCTGTCAGGTGGATGAATCATTATTTTCCGCGTAATAAGGAGGCACTTCCTTGCTGCGGCTTTGGACCCAGCTGTCAGCCTCTCCACGTACAGTCCACGTCCGATGGAAGTCGTTCCTTGACCACGTTGACCACGTCGCGCCGAGAGCACCAGGGTGGTGGACGACGGCGATGCCTAGGAAGGGGACGACACAGAGGTAGGGAAGACTCGACAATTGTTTCCCACGCGAAGGGGAGTACGACTGTACGAGGGTTTACTGGTTCGTCTGCCGTCGCCGGAGAATAACAATAGGTGTGGGCGAGTAGAGGGATGGCTAGGCCAGCGATGGGAGTATGGTCGAGCGGTGAGTCCTGGGCGGCAGCACAACCGGCCGCGAGGAGGAGGGAACAGGCAGTCCCGCCGGCGCTTGTTTGAGCAGCTGGAGCAGGAAGAGCAGAGATTGAAGAAGCACGACGGCCATTGGATGGACATCCAACAGTTAGTGCTTGTGCGTCAACCTTTTTTTAGGAAAGCCTCAAATCTGTGGAAAACAGCATACATCCCATCTGCCATTATTTCTAATAATTTACAGCCCATTTGCTAATTCTTAAGGTTTTTTTGGGAGCCCATATTCTTTTTGTTAGCATTACAGCCCATATTGTGGCAATGGTTAAAAAATTATACGAAATTTTACATATTTCAGTGCGGTCTGAACTGTTTTTAATCCCGAAATTTCGACTCACATTCAAACTGAGTTTAAAAATAAATGTATATCAATATAAAATCCAACAAATTCTCCATGCATAAAAATTAATGTAATTTAAAATCTTGAAATGAAAAAAAAGATATTTGAAACTAATTGCCGGTTTGATGTGTTTTAAAAATGTATAGCCCATTTCTCATTACTGATGGGCCATTTTCTCGGCCAGCCGAATGAAAGCTCTCCTCGTCCTGAAAGATTTGCAGCCCAACAGGCCTGACAAAGCGACTTACTTGGCAAATCACAAAAAACTGGGCTGTGGCCGTGGACCCAGTTGCCAGCCTCTCCACGTACAGTACTCTTCCGATGGAAGTCGTTCCTTGACCACGTTGACCACGCCACGCGGAGAGCACCACAACGGTGGACGACGGTGAGGCCTAGGAAGGGGACGACACGGCAGTGGAAGCCCGTGCGGAGAGGACTACGAGGGTTCACTGGTTCGGCTGAGGTGTGAGGCTGCCATCGCCGCAGGGCCTGGCCAGCGGTGGGAATAGTAGGGGGCAGTGAGGCCTCTGCTGCAGCACAGCCGGCCACGGGAGGCAGGAGCATACGGCACGACCGGCGCTGCTTTGGGCAGCTGGAGCAAGAAGACCAGAGGTTGAAGAAGCACTACGGCCGTTGGATGGACATCGTACAGTCAATGGAGCTAGAATCGTTCATATTGACTAAGTTGACAAAGCCCTTCGTCCCCGTCAACTTAGTAGGCCCACAAGTCAGCCTCCTAGCAAGGTGGGTCCCAGCTAGCCGGGGAAGTATTCATTTTTTTGTGCGTAATAAGGAGGCACTTCCGGTGGGTCCGAGCTAACAGTGGGGGGAACATTTTTTCGCGAAATACTGGTGGCCCGTCCAGTGGGTCCCAGCAGTCAGGGGGAAATGATTTTTTTCGCAAAATACTGGTGGCCCGTCCGGTGGGTCCCCGCTGTCAGGTGGAGGAATAATTATTTTCTGTGTAATAAGGAGGCACTTCCTTGCGGCTGCCATGGACCCAGCTGTCAGCCTCTCCACGTACAGTACTCTTCCGATGGAATTCGGTCATTGACCACATTGACCACGCCGCGCCGAGAGCACCACGGCGGTGGACGACAGCGAGGCCTAGGAAGGGGACGACGCGGAGCCGTGCAAGATGCGGCAGTGGATGCCCACCCGGAGAGGAGTACGAGCGTTCACTGGTTCGGCTGCGGTGTGAGGCTGCCATCGCCACAGAATAACAGGGGGTGTGGGTGAGTGGAGGGATGGCCTGGCCAGTGGTGGGAGTAGGGGTGGTGAGGCCTCCGCGGTAGCACAGCCGGCCACGGGAGGCAGGAGTAGGCGGCACGACCGGCGCTGCTTTGGGCGGCTGGAGCAAGAAGACCACAGGTTGAAGAAGCACTATGGTCGTTGGATGGACATCATACGGTCACTGGAGTATTGACTAAGTTGACAAAGCTCTCCGTCGCAGTCAACTTAGTAGGCCCACAAGTCAGCCCAACAATATGGTGGGTCCCAGCTAGCAGGGGGTATTCATTTTTTTGGGCGTAATAAGGAGGCACTTCCTCGCGTGCGAAGATATAGCTGGTGGGTCCGACCTGTCAGCGGGGGGAACATTTTTTTTTGCGAAATACAGAGGCCCTTCCTGTGGGTCCTAGCTGTCAGGTGGAGGAATCATTATTTTGCGCGTAATAAGGAGGCATTTCCTTGCATGCGGCCGTGGACCCAGCTATCAGCCTCTCCACGTACAGTCCACTTCCGATGGATGTCGTTCATTGACCACGTTGACCAGGCCGCGCAGAGAGCACCAGGGCGGTGGACGACGGCGAGGCCTAGGAAGGGAACGACACGGAGCCAGGGAATACTCGACAGTTGTTTCCCACGCGGAGGAGTACGAGGGTTTATTGGTTCGTCTGCCATCGCCGGAGAATAACAACATGTGTGGGTGAGTCGAGGGATGGCTAGGCCAGCGATGGGAGTACGGTGGGGCCGTGAGGCCTGCATGGCAGCATAGCCGGCCGCGGGAGGAGGGAGCAGGCAATCCCGCTGGCGCTTGTTTGAGCGGCTTGAGCATGAAGAGCAGAGATTGAAGAAGCACGACAGCCGTTGGATGGACATCCAACAGTCATTGCACTCGTGTGTTGACTAAGTTGACAGGGCGTTGCATGTGCGTCAACCTTTTTTTTATGAAAGCATACGCGTTAACCTGTGGTAGGCGCACAAGTCAGCCTCAAATCTGTGGAAAATAGCATACAACCCATCTGCCATTATTTCTAATAATGTACAACCCATTTGCTAATTCTTAAGAATTTTTTTGGAGCCCATCTTCTTTTTGTTAGTATCACACCCCATATTGTGGCCACGGTTAAAAAGTATACGAAATTTTGCATATTTCGGTGCGGTCAATTGTTTTTAATCCAGAAATATTGATTCACAATCAAACTATTTTGAAAAATAATTTATATAAATATAAAATCCAAATAATTGTCCACGCATAAAAATCAATGGAATTTAAGATCTTGTAATGAAAAAAATTGAAACTAATACCCGGTTTGATGTGTTTTAAAAATGTACAACACATTTCTGGGCAAACCAAATGAAACTCTCCTTGTCTTGAAAGATTTGCAGCCCAGCAGGGCCGATAAAGCTAGTAGGCCTTGTTTGGGTATTTCTTTTAAAAAAATAGAACTGGGCTAGCCATTTTCAGCAAGAAAAAAACACAACTGGGCACATGATGTGGTCAACATAAATAAAACCCTGGCTAGACGGGCCACAGCCCCTGCACAGCCCCGTTGTTACCCTGATCCGTCGCTAAAACTAGTATAAATAACAACTGCTTGTTCCTAAAAAAAAACTGCGCGACTTGCTGGGTCCCTGGTGTCAGCCGCTCGTAGTGTAATTCTCTCGTTTATTGACTACGTTGACAATGGCGTGAGCCCCAGATGTCCAACCATTAGGAGGAACCATATTTTTGGGCTTGTACTTTAGAGGCACTTGCTTGCGTACTGCCATGACGCTGGTGGGTCCCTACTGTCATCCTCTCCACGTACAATCATCTCCTTATTCCTCTCGGTTGTTGATGACGTTGACAACGCAAGAGGGCGGCGCACCGCGCACGACGAGTGAACCAAGGCCACAAGGCGGAGGACGACGGCGAGGCCCCGGACGGGACGAACAGGAGCCGTTGAAGATGCGCTGGTCCAGTCGCAGGCGGAGGGGAGTACGAGGGTTGACTGGTTCGGGCGCGGGTGCGTGTTGGGGCTGACGTCGCCGGAGAATAACAGGACGTGTGGGGGAATAGAGGGAGGGACTGGCCAACGTTGGAGGGTACGTACGGTAGGGCGGCGGAGGCGCAGCCAGCCATGGGTGGCGGGAGCAGGCGGAGCCGACGGGGTGGTTTGGTTTGGGCAATTGGAGGAAGAAGAAGACAAGAGATAGAAGATACACGAAAGATGTTGGATGTCAACCCAACGGCTGGTAGGCAGAATCGTTTGTTGACTGGCTAGTAAGTCGACACCACCTTGGATAGGCTATTTCCTCGCGGGTCCCAAATGTCAGAATCCAAATCTGTCACGGTCATGCAACCTTTCCTATGAAAATTTACAGCCCATTTGATGTGCTAGTTCGAAGTAAGTTTGTGGGTGCTGGTGGGGGCTAATTACTTGGCTTCTATAATGCACAGTGAGCTCAAGCAGCCGACGAGAGTGATGTTATTTCCCTTGGTTTGGATTTGTTACAATATTTCACTCTAAATTAAACGAATGGCAAGCCATTTGCCTTGTTTCAAAGAAAATATGACAGTCACAGCTGAGTTGAAAAGGGCAGGAACATCTAACTCTAGCTTACAAACTATACAAAAGCACGAGGGTTAATTGTTCATCAGGTTTACAAAAAAACCAGATTGAAAAGGGCAACAACATCTACTCCAGCACTATTTTCGGCAGTCACAGTCAAATGGATCGGTCATGTCCATAGAATGAACATCCTGGGTCGTAAAATTTACTGGATTATGACCACAATATGTTGTAAATAGAAGCCCGGCACATTCAGAAGCTCTTTTGCCCACCTGAAACTCCTTTTTTGCTCTTCGACATACCCATCCGTCAAAACCATGCTGCTGATAAACTTAAGCCTGGTGGACAATAGTAACCTCGCATTCAGTAGGAAGAATGTGACAAATCTTGTGTTTGCACAGTTGGCTACATATCGTTCTAGCGTTATTGTCTTCAATCAAATCTCATGAGAAGATAGAAAATCCTGATGCTTACGAATCCACCGATTGGTTATAACTTTCTTACCCCGTCTTGTTGCCTAAATAGACATGAAGATTGAAAATAGTTAAGGTCTAAAAGAAGAGTGTCGAAAGAGCAATAGCTAAACGGTTAATTCTAGTACACTATATGCGGGCTTCCAATGTGCGTGAAATTATCACCTTTATATATAACTTCTCCAGACATGGAAAGCATTGCAGCAAGCCAATAATCTTGTTCAGATCAAAACTATTCATTTGGATATATAAGATCTTGACAGAATCTAGCACCATTGATAGGCCATCCATGGAGAAACTCTTCATTGAGCATAGAACATAATATTAGTACAAAATGTGTACTCCAAGATGATATATAAATTATGCGTAGAAATTTAAAATGCAGCTTATGGTTACAGGTGTAGATGATAATATAAAGTACCTGAAGAACTGTGGAGCCAAACACCATATTGAAATGAGCACAGAGATCATGTATTACACCCAAGGTCTCCAGTTTAGGCGCAGAGAGGACGGTTATTTGCAACGATGAATAACTAGAATCAAGGATCAACCTTTGAAGTGAAGGGGCATCTTGGATGATGAGCTGCCTTCCATCAAAATAAATTCCAATTCTTACAAGGTTAGGCGACTTTATTTGGAGACAACCGATTCTAACTGTGAAAACAAGCACCAAGCACTCCAGCGCAGGGCAATTGGAGTGGATGATGCTGTGCAATGAGGCCTCCGATATACGAACCCGCACAAGTGAAAGTTTCTTGAGAAATGGGAGTCGAAGGTTTAGTACCAGATTGTCTGGTAGGTAGCACTGCGCAAAGGTGGCGGTGTGGAGAGAGGACGAAAACCCCGAGATGGACATCGGTGCTGAGGGCACAAGTTCATGGCGTTCGGTATGTGGTATGTGATTTCCAGGGGAATAGTAGAACTCAAGCAGCTGTAGTTCTGTGAATTCAGGGGATTCCAGCCAGGCGTCCACCGTGTAGGGCATGGTATGCTTGCTCAGGTAGCATGACGGGATGCAGAGGCTTTGAACGGAGCCCTGGTGGGAGGAGATGATGGCTCTGGGGATTTCAAAATCATTGAAGAGAGATAGCTGACGACAGTCGAGATTAAGGGGAACGGCACGCCATAGAGGGCGCCACCGAATTGAGAGGACTTGGGTGCGGCAACAATCCTTGGTGGGGAGAAGTGAGATGATCTCCCCAAGGATGGCATCCGGGAGATCACTGATGCGGTCCACCTGAGATTCTACTGGTTCCTGGGATCTGGTGGGGGCGGGGTCGCCGCTTCTCCCCGCGCTGCCGGGTGCGGGATCTACAACAGGCGTCGCCGCTGGCGGGAGCCTCATCTTCTTGGCGCTGGGGTCAGCCGACTCCATTTTCCTCGAGGGCGTCGCATCACGCTCACGGATTTGAGCAGAGTAACGAATGACGAGCCTAGTTATAGTGCGAGCGAAGAAGAAGGGGAGCTGGGGGTTTTCTGTAGGAGTGAGGAAGAAGGGGAGCTGGGGTTTTCTGTAGGAGTGAGGTGAGGAATTTGGGGGTACGAGTGGAGCGAGCTGACGTGAGGTGGGTGGGAGCGAGGAGGAAGAAGAGCACCCAGGTTTTTGAATTGATTTTACTATTTACTAGTGTGGATGGGCTGTTTTGTCTTGGGACCCGAGAAACAATTACTACTAGTACAGTGGAGACACTCTACAGCTACCCAGAAAAACAATTACTACTAGTAAAGTGGAGACACTCTACCGCTTCTGGCTCCTCCTAGGTCATTGAAACGTCTCCCTCTACTGAATGCCGTTATACTTTTGTTCACCGACATGCGGGCTATGCAGCGCGCGGGCCCAAATGCCATCCACCAAATTAGAAGGCAATATGCAGGCGGAGAGTCACCCCTGTCGTAGCGCGGCAGTAACGAGCCGTCGTATCACAAAACCCCACCTCCCCGCAGTCTAAGTTTGACAGACGAAGCAACCATCATTTCACTCTTCGTTGAATGCCCTTCTCCCTCACCGTCTTCAAGAAAGGCAACACTTGCATCTGCCATTGTTCTTCTCTCCGAACGAAGGGAAGGTAAGCGGATCCGTGATGTTGGTATATTTTCGTTCAGAGGAAAAAAAGAACTTTTGCAAAGCAGTAACCGATCCTCACTCTCTTTTTTGTTTCATTGTCATTGCGATTGTGTTTTCCTTTCAGTGGACTCCTAGTATTCGTCAGTTTCATGATGGACCAAGGAGAACCAGGCAAAGATCTGCTGATATTGGAGCAGACGTGGGAGGCTGATCCCCACGAGACAGAGAGCTCCAAGAAGATGGAGGCAACCACCGAGGCGACCCCAGATACTGAGATGGTCAACGCCCCGTTTGAGGTTACAGCCCCCGTGGCACTGCAGGAGCAGTTTTCCCCCTTCGAGGATGTGTCCCCCCTGCTGAGCTGCCCAAGGTGATTTCCTTCTTTGCCGATCTCGATTGTGGTTTTTCATCTAAGTATGTGGTGATTTTTTTAGAAAAGGAAGTATGTGGTGATTAATAATGCAAAATTTTATTAGCTTCGATGCCATGGTATACGTAGTGGTTTAAATAACTTGTGTTTCTTATACTGAAAAGTAATTCAGAATTTGTTTCTGTTTCAATTAGAGCCCTGATGCAGACAAGGATTGTGTGGTTGTACATGTCACTCGCTATGAGGCGGACGACCTGAATATACGCACTGGGAAAACAGAGTTCTTAGGCTGTTGGATCCTGGAAGCCATTTGCGGTTATACCAATGAAGAGTTGTATTCGAGCCTCACTGTTGTCAGGCGTGTTGTCCAGGGTGTACTGAAGCACAAGAAGTTCAAAGCTACTCCTTCGTTTGTGAGGAATACTGTTCTTGTCAAGCTTACGCAGGAAGATGACGTGGCATGCCTCCACAAACAAGTTTATCAGTGGCAAGGCCACAAGGTTGTCTTCATGAAGGTTCACATGATTGAGCTGCTGTGGGACGTCCTCGATGATGTTCATGGCAAGGTCCGACTTGTGTCCAGCCCAAATTAGAACAAGGCATGAAATAGTTGCCCCAGCTCGTGTTTAATAGTAGTTTGGATTGTGTCTAATTACCCGAACCTTGCCTGTTATCGACCCCTCTGGGGTTAGTACTCTGTTTGAATCCGTCTATGGGAACTGCTGCTACTTTTGTGTGCCCGTGAATCATGTGAGAACCATCGTAATTGTTGCTGAAACAGATGCGTTCTCACTAGTTTTTTCATGAATATGGCATGGTAAGACATAAGTTGTCACGGTTTATCATATGAGCAGTGTGTGTTTTGATGAAATAGAGCACTCATTCGAGAACCGTGCGCCGACGTATACATAAGTACTTGTAAACACTGTTGGTGCTACCCCACTTGTAAGCAGTTGTGAAAAACACGGCACATTGGCTCAACTCGCTTCAACACTAGGCTATCGACCAGCTAACAATCAACAATCTGTTGTTTGACATATAAGCAACTATGTATCTTGTTACAGTGTTTCATGCAGTTAATTGAGGCCACAATGTAATAAATTCCAAACGTTCACACGCTAGTCCAGCGCTCATGTGGAACACTCACATTAAACTCGTCTTCATAAAAAACGTGAAAAGCATAAGTTAAGCAATTTTATACATCTCAATGATTCATAGAACATAACAAACATATACTAGTTCACAGCAAAAGACAAAGTTGTGAGAAGGTTTACAAATCAGGAACTAGTTCACAGCAAGGCTTCTCTCTGAGCAAAGGGCCTCCCGGCAGGCTTAAATTTCCTGGAGTTCACTCTGGTTTTTTCTTGTTGCCACCATTCAGGGTTAGGCTCTCTCATTCCAGAATAACCAATTATAATTGTGGTCTTAGCTGGAATGCTGAACTGAACCATGCAGTGTACTAACCAGCTGAAATGCTTGTGCATTCCACTAAATTTAAGCACCACTATTTGCAGAAATAAGCAGACCACAATGCCTCTTGTTCGTGCACCTGTCCAAAAAACCGCCGTGCAGCCGTGCCAGCTAGTCCTTGGTCCATGGATGAACTGGTAGAAAGTACATTTCAGACTAGGATGCAGTTGTTTTCGCTCGTCCCTGCACTGCAATCAGGAAGTAAAACGTATGAATCAACTTCTTTTAGATTGTGTTGGTCATTCTACCTTAGTTACTACCAATGTAGGGATACCTTGAAGACAGGAGGTTAGACGACAGCAGCGAGGGATAGCCATCTCATTTTGCGCAGTTGTACTAAAACTGAGGTGTGTGCTTTTGATTGCGCGGATAGAAACGATACGGAGACAGACATCCCAAAACGATATGGAGACAGACATCCCTGTCTGCGCAAATAAGAAATACGGTTATTTAAACAGTGACAAATATTACTACTTCCCCCCGTTTCCTCTTAGAACCAAGTCCTAGATTCATGCTACAGCTTTCCCACTTTCTTCCTTGTTTGAACCAACGCTTTGAGTCGACTGTATGAAATAGCTTTACTTCTAATCTACTACTATTATAATGTGGCAGTTTTGAAATTGGATTTACCACTCCATCTTCGGTTCTCCCACCCGAACAAGCATTGGCTCAAAATCCATCGTTCATTTCCCCTCTCATGCATATCACTGCCGTCCATCAAACAAAGGATGACATGATCTGACGGCTAAGAGCTGCCAGATTCGCTCCCGCTCCTTGTGCACATGGCCGACTCTGCTCTCCAAGTAAACAAATAAAGAAGTCCTCATTGAATCTGGATTGCACCTACTGAAGTTGAGAAATGTCTAGAAACTGCTGCCACCTCCTCACATGCAAGTACGACAAGTTGGCAAATAGCTAGCACGTTTTGGTTCCCCGTTGTCACCTGGGAAATAAACACTCTACTACTAACTTATTTTTTTAGATTACTGTAAAAAGGATTTTTTAGATGCCGCTATACTGCAAAGTTTACACTGTTCACATAACATAACATTGCATGGCTGATGCTAGCTAAAGTTTTATTATGCTTCATCGAGAAATGTAATATTTTCATTATTCGCAGAAAAAGTGTAATATTTTATTTCAGTCATACATAAGCTATACCTCAAGCTAATACAGGACATGAGTGTCTGTCAGACCTAAATGACTTATTTAGTTGCACAAAATACATAAACATGCATGTAAACCGTCAAACAACTCTGGAACTATACATAAGTGGAACCCAGGAAACAACATATAATAAAACTACAACTTTTATCTTGTAATCAAATTCTTACTTGGAACTCAGTTTGATTTGTGCAAGTGATTTGCTTCTTATTTCAGAATAGTCCTTAGATCATGCAAACAAACACACTATGATATCTACTCAAGATACGAGTACCCATTTCTCTCTCTAAAAAGGAGGTATATGAGTATCTATCATACAGAACATACGTGCAAAGCACGTGCCTTAGTAGAAGTCTAGGTGGCTTTGGAACAGCGGACGGAAGTAGAAAAGGATCCACACGAAGGGAGCTGGAGCAGTAGAGCAAGGCAGGTTTCGAAGGAATATATACCTGAGGGTCGTCGGCATGTTGCAAAGACGGCGTCGGGAGGCCGCATCTTGGCCACAATACCACAGCCGATCGGGACGCGCAGGCAGCCGTTGGTCTCCTCCCTCACCGCTGATGACAGCGTGAACGATGCACCTACACCCCTGCCCCGGTCGAGGTTGTCCGGCTGGATTTGTGACCAGCCTTGAGCTGAGAGAGAGTGTGGCCACCTATGTGTTGCTTAGATCTGGAGAGCATGAGAGAGTGAACGAGAGGAACCCTAGTAAAGCAAGCGCTAAGGCTCCTGCTTTTATATATAGTGGAGTGATTTTGTTGTACCAGCTTCAAAAAATGCGCTCCTACGTGTACCCGCGAGTGGGTGTGAGAGAACTAGTGCGTGCGTGCACCGCTTCTCTTCGTGAGAGTACAATATACTATGCCCAAAGAACGTTCGCCGCAAGAGTAATAGTACAAGTGTGTGACGTGTGAGCTAAAATAAAATGTGTGTGCCGTCTTTTGTTTTTTAGAAGTTCTGAGGGTAGGGTGTGAAGAGCACATATGTGCGTGACTTCTACCTGCAGATAGACGGTGGGTGCGACGTGCGAGTCTGTGAGAGGACTCGGGAGAGTCGTGACTCGCGAGGGTGCGTGTGCGTGAGAGAGAGAGGGGGGAACGTATCAATGCAATGCATGTGTGCGTACATCATTATCCGACAAACGTTCGCCACAAGCCTTTTCCTGACGAACGCTGTAAGGACCGTTAGATCGGCATCCGACAGTGTCAGTTTTGCCATGTCATTTAACAGAACAGCCACTCCTCCTACACACAAATCTTCCACGTGAGTATTAGCAACTGCCATATGCTCCCTCCGTTCCGAAATGCAGTGCATATAGCTTTATTGAAAATTCGAACCTCGCAAACTTTTACTGAGTTTTCATGTACCAAATTGCACATGTAGAATACCATGTATATATCATTTCATTCATCTTCAAGAGGTAACTATAAAGTTGGGTGAGGAGTCTACAAAGAAAGACCATCGTATCACCCGCAGCAATTTCAAGCATCCTTTAGTGTCGAGGAATATCATAGGAACTCTATATGATATGATTTTTATATGATTTTTTCCTTTAGAGCCAATTGGTTCATAGGAATAGATTCATATACTCCACATTTCAAAGGAAATAAACATGATATCATTTCTATAGCTTTAGAGCCACTTGGTTCATATGAATGGATTCCTATACTCCCTTAATTTCAAAGGAAAATAAACATTAGCGTATATTCAATAGAAAAGTTCCTATGATATGAACCAAATTACATCTCTTTTCTAATCCCTCCTCATAGGAATTGAGAAACATGTCATCTCTATATTCAATAGAAAAGTTCCTATGATGTGAACCAAATGACATATCTTTTCCAATCCCTACTCATTGGAATTGAGATGCTCCATGTCATCTCTTTCCCTACAACTTCCATGTATACATCTTCAATTCCTAAATAGATAGTACAACCCACTAGTAGCTTTTTTCAAAAACACGCAACTATGGCATAAGAACTATATAGTGTGCCAATAACTTTGAAAGATGGTCGCTGGATGAAGCTAACTCGACAGTGCAGAGATAGGCAAATCCGAGCACTACTGGCCATTGGATATCATCAGCATTCCACCAGATCTACCACATGTACAATTTAGAAGACTCCATGGTTGAACTTAAGCATAATGCACAAACCTCAAAACACAAGCACTTCTCCTTTGTTCTAGAATCTTCTGTATCATAATTGATTATTTTTTCTAAATGAATTGCCATTATTTGTTTTTTACTTTATGATTTACTCCCTCCGTTCCAAAATAGATGACCCAACTTTGCACTAACTTTGTACAAAGTTAGTGCAAAGTTGGGTCATCTATTTTGGAACGGAGGGACTACAATGCATAACCCCATGAATCTTAACATTTTTATAAAACTTATTGATTTTGAATGAGATGAACTATAAGAACTAAACGAACATCTACATCATGCATATATGACTCAAAGCTTTACATGCTATAGTGTGTATTTATTCATAATTTGGTTTCAAAATCTCATGCGTTCAATACATGTATACCTTACTAGTTTTGAGTAGAGTAGCAAATTTCACGCGGCCCCGGGTATATCAAAATGCAGGGCCCATGCATCATTGCCTTTCGGTCGAACCTACGTCCACAATTTTTTGTACGTACTATATCGCCACTGGTACCCGAACCCAAAATGCTGCCTCGTTCCCGTAAAACCAAGCGGCCCACACATATTTAAGGCGTCGGCTCGAACCTGTTTACTACGACATGGCCCCGCACACCGTAGTACTCCTACAAACCCTACCGCCGCACTCATCATCGGTTTTCTTCAAGAGGACGAGGGAGAAGCCGATTCGTAGTGGAGGCGCTTTCAAAAAAAGGATCTGTAGTGGAGACCCCTACCCTAGGGTGCCCTAGGTAGCTGCCGCACGCATCATTGTTTTCTCTTTTCTTTATGCTCTTGCACCCTAGAGTGAAATGATGGTTGCTTCGTCCGTCCAGCTTAATGCGGGAAAGGTGGGGCTTTGTGATTTGACCCCTCGTCGCTCATTTTCTACTACTGCGGCGCTACGATCGGGGTGCCTCCAATTCCAACCGCTGCTCCAAACTGTAATTTGGTGCATCGCACGTGGAACAAGACGGTGGATGAGCCACATGTCGGCCAAAGGGGGCCTGCTAAGTGTGTCGCCATTTCATGTGCGGACTGACCCTGCTTGAGTGGCTACGCCAACACGACAGGAGCAGCCTACCACTTGGTTTTTCTCCTTGGTGAATCCCGACTATATTGATCTAAAAAGATACATGCTGAACTACCCTCTCCGTCTCGGTTTTTTTATTTTTAGGCGTATCGGTTTATAGGGCCTGCACGTAGTTCTAGGTCATCCATTTGACTAACTAAATATGAGTTACTATGTCACAAAAAGTATATCATTGGATTCTTAAGCGGATGTAGTTGTATTTAAAAGTCGAGGGCGGGGCTTTTCCTGCACGGTAGGCGGCGGGGCAGTTCCGCCTAGTCGGTTCGACAGAGATGAGAGAAGACGATGGAGTAGGCTACTGCAAACATAGGGCTGTGTGATTTGACAGCGAGTTACTGCTGGACAGGTGGGTCCCCATGATTTGACTTGCCATTATCATTTTAACTGTGGCGCTACGACCGGCGTGAGTCTCCCAGATTCCTGACCACCTCCATACAGGTGCCTCTCCCAATGCTCCACCATGTAGTAGAGGCTGGCTCTTGCATGAGAGCCCACTTCTCCACTTTTTCCTTGCCTCTCTTTCCTCAACATATGCAAAAATGCCATGTAAAGTGCACTATTGTACTTACTTTTACTTGCTCCTACAGGTGCTTAAGCTTGCCACATAGGCATAAAGTCTGATGTGGCAAGTTAATCAAGAAGAGAGAAACTAGTTTGGTGACCCAATGAAGAAACGGTGCTAAGCGCGTGTACCTAGGTGAAAAGACAATTTTGAGTCTATAGCTAATTAAATGAAGCAAACTTAGCAACACCATTTCATTGGAAGAGGTCACTCCTTGGCAAATGCAATAAATACACGCGCTTAGCACTGTTTCTTCCTTGAGTACGAAGAAAGAGATAGAGAGGAGTAAAAAAATACACTTATAGCCAACCTTGTTGTAGTATGAGTGACTAAGTGATGACTATGTATGACATGCCAACATCAGATAGCCTAACACATCGTGTTAAATCTCGAAGGGCGCGACCGCGCGAGCGACGCGACGCGACGGTCGTGGTAGGCGCGACCATGATACATGCTATTGGCAGCCCTTGGATCTGAGATCAAACGGTCGCATGCTAAGTTGCTAAAAATTTGCAGAATAACCCTCTAGGATAGGATATTCACGCATAGGTCTAGAATCACGCCATGCAACCGTTCGATCTCAGATACAAGGGCTCTCAGAAGCCCGTATCATGGGAGAATGGAAAGCCACTACCCTACCATTCGCACACTGGCAGTTCGCTCCTACTCGTCCCCGCACGTCCTTCAATACTACGGCGGTTCGCTCCTAGTCGTCCCGTCCATTCACATTACGGTAGTTCCACTAATCCTAACCCTCCTCCCAAATCCATGACATCCCAAATCTCCACGATCGGCGGTGAGTACAAGGTTAGAACCGTCACCGGCGATGAGTTCTATGTCATCTACACTCGTTCTTCCACGACGGTGAAAGGATGCCTTTCTCGCTTCAGACGCATGTTTGAAAACTCAGATGATGAGTGGGTCGCTAGGCTAGATGTTGAGTACACCACAGTCCTGGGACGAGAGAATGATCTAAAGGACGAAGAGAGGAAGAAGCCCGCCATGATCCAGGTTTGCGTACATAACGTTTGCTTGGTCTACCACATATGCCATGCCGACGTTGAGTGCCAGGATTTTAAGAACTTCCTCAAGGACAAAACAGTGAAATTCGTTACTGTAGACTTTACGAACGACGATGAAGTCCTGGGTCGGATAGGCCTTGTTGTAGGCAACCCCTTCGACCTCCAGAAGAATCGGCTGGTGCCCTCTCGTCAGCCTTCAATGCTGACCCTGGCAGGAGCCATGGTTCATCCTTCATATGGTAAGCTGGAGAAACCTCCATACACATTTCATCGTCATGCATGGCAGCGGAATGTACTAGATATAGACCACGTCCACTACGCTGCAATGGATGGCTACCTTTGTTTCAATATCTACAAGGGCTGGATGAAGAGCAACAACCAAGTGTGCGGTTCAAGCAAAGAAGTATCGGCCAAGAGGAATAGGGACAAGGAAGAAGTCGAGGACGTGGACGAGGACTCCGAGTAAGGTGGCAGTGTCGTTGCTCATGGTGGTTCTAAACTTCTAATGCAGTGTCTACTGGATTAGTTGCATAGTTTAATTTCAGGTGTGCTTAGTTTAATTTGAGGGTTGTGTTGTGCTGAGCCCCCAGCAGAACTATGTTATGTTTCTTCTCGTTACTTTAACTCTTCAGTATGTACATACTACTAGTATTACTTTAATAGAATTTAGCACCCCAATTAAGCACGTACTAGCTTTTTTAATAGTACTATATACATAATTTGGCGACGAGCGCTCTCTATATGTAACACCTTTTTTTTAATTTCAATTTTTGCTCCATGGCGCAATCCATCGATAGTATTACTGTACAAAAGTATACATTTTTTAAAAGGCTAGAGTACTGTTCATCACATATATAGCCAGTTAAATTCTCAACCTAGAACGACGTGCATGCCATGTAGTAAACCGATACGGAGGAAGTATAGTAAAAATGAGGTGATTTTACCGAGCGATCGGCGGGGGAGCATGGCCTGTCATGCGGTCCCACGTGTCATGATGTACCAAGGCGATGCACGTGTCCCTCTTGAGGCAGAAGCAATACTAGTACTACGTGGTTTGAGATGATGGCAAACCGAAGTGTGAAATAATGGTTGCTTCGTCCGTCTGGGAAAGTGCGGCATTGTGATTTGACGTCTCATTGCTCGTTACTACTACTGGGCCGGTACGAGTGGGGTGCGTCCCCCCTGCTGTTCTGCACTGTTATTTGGTGCTTGACACGTCGACCCGGTTGCTATATGTCCCGCTTGTCGGCGACAGGAAGTACAGAATTCATGAAAGGGAGCGTCGACGGAGGAGTATACTACAAAATTCATGAAAGGGAGCGACTTAGTTGGAAAAATCTGTTTTTACGGAGTACGTACCCTCTAGGGTTTATAGGGCTCATCTAAAGGACATTCGTTTTTCCGTTTGATAAGTCTCAATTCTACTATACTAGTGGTAGTGCCATTACATGTTGGATTTCGAGGTGCGTTAGATCACCCGACGCAAGCAGTGTCGAGGAAACTAACCAATGCATATACAAGTTCATGGAAATTTAGTGGTCATTCATGCATTCGTTCTAATTAATGCCTCGGTAAACATAACTTCTTGAGAAAAACGAGCGTACTAATTACTTGTGCAAACTACGAAATTAATTCGACCACTCACCGTCTACCTTGGTTGGAGAGATTTTGAAATTGAGCCATAAACTGGAAAGGAGGGAGTAGTAACTTTTGGGTCGATTACTATTTGTGGCCTTGTATAGATGCAAAATGTATTTTTTTAGTGGCCTTGTATAAGTAAATGGAGGGAGTACTAACCAAAGTACGTAGTAGGGACGAGGAGTAAACGGAGGGAGTAGTAAAATTTTCTCCTCGTGCTGCGAGCCACCGCGCGCGTGGGCGAGGGAGCGGGCGTAAGGCATAGTAAGAAAGCTTCACCTCATCCTGCGAGCCATCGTGCCCGTGGGCGGGGGAGACGGCGTACTAAGCAAGCTTCTCCTCGTTCTGCGAGTTGACGGGACACATCAAAAGTACTCCAGTGTATAGAGCCTTGCCTCTAAGGTAGGCCCCACATGGTTTGCCTCTTTTTTAATTTAACATAACGCGTCAAGTCGCAATTTGTTTTTTCACCCGTGGTAGACGATCCTCCCTCCACCAAGTGGACAACCAGTACACGTGCCAAATTACCACGTGGGCTGCCTTTTTCGTACAGAAATGAGCTCCACCATGTACCCGCGCGGGTGTGGTTGGGAAAGAGACGGGAGTACGTGCACCGTGCGTGCACCTCTTCTCTTCGTGCACGCCCCCCACCTACGTGTGTGTGTGAGAGAGAGATACAAACCTAGACATAATGCGCCGTCCATCCCCATGCCTCCGCCCAGTCCGACCACCAGTCACCACCACACCCCACTCCTTCTCACCTTATCTCTCATCTTTCTCCCTCCATTTTTATATACAAGGGGCCACTATCAAAATTACAATTTGCAGATATACAAGGCCACTAACACTAATTGATGCAAATATTAATTGTGTTTGCCTCGTGGTACTAGCAAAGTAGGACATTAATTATCCCTTGCATGCATGCGGGAGTTTGTAAAAATAATGCATCTTGATGTTCTGTGCAATGCACGGGCATCTTGCTAGTCCATGAAACCAACACATGACAAAATTCCATGGTGAACGAGGGATTTGAATCTACTGGGAGGGGCTGTTTGGATCTTGCCCGGGGTAGCCAAAATATTGGCGACCCTTTTGTCCATCGATGCCTTTGCCACCGATGAACGAGGAATGGCTTGGGTGCTCATGCTGTCATGCATCCTCCAGTGTGCAGGTTGGAGACGAGCTCGCACGAGCTGTGTTTTTTTGTCCCACAACGCCGCCCGAGCCGCCCGCAGACCGACCGGCGACCCGCAAATTACGCCATCCAACCGTAGCCACACACATTACGACCGCAACTCAACCAACCGGACGAAATTCACGCAAACACATAGACAAACTGATATTTCATATAAACAACGATGGAAATCATATAAAATACCGGATTTTCATAGAAACATGACGGATTTCATTACATTCAACTGAACTATGCGGTGCTAGTTCTGGACATCACAGGTATATAATACTTGGCCTAAATGGTCGCCCGCCGATCGATTTGTGTTCCTCATGTCCGGCAGCACGATCACCGGACTGCCGGGAGCCCCGGAGGTATATGCTTCAGCGCAAAGGACGGCTCGCTTCCCCACTGCCCAACTAATATCATTGGCTGGTGCCGAAGATGATGGTGGCCGGCACCGGTTTGAGTTCATCACTAGCCACTACTTCGCCATGGCCAGCACCGGCTCGAGTTCATCCTAACATTCCCCTCTTCCATGGAGCCCATGCGGGGTCGATGAAGGTCCTCACAAAAAAAGGATCCGGCAAGACACCTGTTGTGTACGCTGGCGTCGCCTCTGCGGTGGCCTTCATGGGACCCAAGCGGCGGCCGCCTCCCGTGTTCTACTTCTCCTCGATGATGGCGGCAGACGCGGAGGCGCTGGCCACCGACTCATCGCTCTCCGCGCACCCGGCTTCTATCGCTGCTTGCATGGCGCGGCCGTCGGCATGGGAGTCTCGGCCACAGAAACGGGAGACGTGGTACGAGGCGACGGCGTGGACGGCAGCAACGACGCCCGTGCGCCGCTCCTCATCGAGCTGGCCTGGAGCGGCGAGTTGCTGAACCGCGCGCCGGCTTGGGGCGGCAACTGGCTCCGTCGGGCGAGGGGAGGGAGGTGGATCAGCGAGCTACATAGCTCGTATCCGGCGGGCTACCCAGCCGGCTTGGATGCGGAATAACTACTCTTCGTAAGCCATTGTAAGAGTGGACAAAATGGTGGAGGAGATAGGGGAGCGGCCCGGTCATGAACGGACGTGTGTCCAGAGTGGGTTTCTCGACTTCCACACGGGCAGGTTTCATGGAGGCGTTTGAATGCGGCACGGAGGCGTGTTCAGCCGGGCGTGCCGCGAGTGGCGCCCTCGACTCTGACCTAGGACACTGCGCCGTTCTTCCACTGACATGTGGGCTCTTTGGGTGCATGGCATGCATGTCAGTGACCCAACGCAGGCAGCGCACAGTAGAGGAACCTTTGGTGGGCCAGGGCGGTCAGAAGCGGGCATTTCATAAACCGATGATTGTTCATTGAGTGTGACGTCATCTTTTTTCATGTAGATAAGCCTACTATGTTGATAGCCCGTTCGATACGTTGTGATTCATAAAGACCACTGCAAACATCAATGTTCTGCTTATCACAGATAAGATTGGTTAACACCCGTAACAATCCATGTCCTTAACAAAGGGTGCATGCATGTATAGGTTGAACGTGTGTCTTGCGTCGTGTGCTGTGTGCATGCAGGCGTGCGAGTGTTGCGTGCGTGCAAGGGTACGTTTTAGTGTTGCATGCATGGGTGCGTACGTGCGTGTGTTCGTGAGTGCATGTGTACGTGTCAGTGTTGCACGCCAGCATGCGTGCTTGTGTACGTGTCAGTGTTGCACGCCTACATGCGTGCGTGTCTTGCGTGCGTGTCTTGCGTGCGTGCATGTGTACGTGCGGGGTGAGGCTACACGTCAGTCGACTGACTTTTTCATCTCTGGTCATTAGATTTTTCCAGCCGTTGGATACGAAATCAAGGGCCTCCAGTTTATCATCAAACTCCACCCCCCTGAGCCGCCAGCCACCACCTGCCGAACCGCCAACCCCCGCCGCCCGCGGCCGGCCCGCCCTCCCCGAAACCACTCCCCACCGCCGGTCCGCCGCTGCACCGGCCATCCCTCTAGCCCCCCCCCCCCCCCCCCCGCCGAGCTTTTTCTCCGGGGATCCCCACCCTGCCGCCCAATGAACGCCCCCAACCGCCGGTGACTGCCAACCAGAGGTCTCACGACTTTGAATACCCACCGACCACTAATTTATTACCATTTCTGTCCTTCATATACGCGCTGACGGGTGGGCCCTATGGTAATGTGCGCTGCTGAATGTGGACCGTTTGACTGGTCAATTGATCATGTTATCAACAAATTATGGAGCTGTATGGTGAGACAGTGATCGTATGATCACCCTAAAATGTACTCCTATTTTATTAACATAGTACAGACTCAAACTACCATTTCTTTCTTTCATATACGGGCTGACGGGTGGGCCCCACGATTACGCGCCCCGATGGTGCAACACTAGTTGCGCCGCGTGGAACGTTTGACTGGTCAATTGATTGTGTCATCAACAAAATACGGAGTTGTACGGGTGAGCCAGTGACCGTATAATCATGATATGTATTTGTTTAACACGGTACAGACGCAAGGGCTCATATATACGCATAAGCACTCACCGCTATAAGCGCACACACGCGAACCCTACCCCTATGAGCTCCTTCGAGAGAATGGGCCAGCATATATGATCTTGAGATTTTACGAAGTCACCATAGGTGCCTCGTAGTCGAGTGGAACGTCTCCTCCCACTGAACGTACGTCGCCGGAAAATACTGAAATTAACACAAGATAAATGCGAGCACCGGGACTTTAACCTTGGTGGGCTCAAGAAACCACTGTCCTCTAACCATCCAACCACATGTTGGTTAGCACGACAAAATGTATGTGGTGACCGTGATGAGCTTATTCTGAAGTCCAGTGACCATATCGTGCTTTCGCTTCAAATACAATGACCGTAAGTGTCGTCAACAAAATACGGAGCACGCATTAAATGCAAAGTCCGTCAGTGTCATCAACAAAATATGGAGACGTATCGTGAGCTAGATATTGTTGTACTATTGTATATGCTTATTTTCTTAGTGGCTGATTGCGTGTGTGGTGTGGTGGGCACATCATTTCTAGTTCTGGTGGGTCAAAATGAAGACTCATGGGTCGGTTCCATCCTGCGCCACATATAGGTTGGACCGAGACGTGTTATACAAAGACCCATGTGGAGGACTCGGCGTACAGAACGAAGCTATCAGAGTCGCGGAGGACTCTATCCCCACTGGTGATAAGCCGACTATATATGATTTGTAACCCTAGGCCCTTAGTATGTTATACTCCCTCCGTTCCAAAATAGATGACCCAACTTTATACTTACTTTAGTACAAAGTTGGGTCATCTATTTTGGAACGGAGGGAGTACAAGCTTGGGGGCTAGTTCGTCGATAGTATACACACACGCACAATGCCTGGTATTCACGTGTATGTTGTACACACCCCTATCACTAATATATAGTACCAGGAGTAGGCTCTTTCTTCAACTGCAATTGAATTCTAGCATGTGCATGTGTTTATTTCATATTATCGATCCATAGAGTGAGAGTGGTTTGAAATACAGGCAATGGATGCTTTTGCAATTCATATATAAACATTAATTAGTGCACTCCATGTTGTTGGTGTGAAGCACTTTATACATTTGTCACTTGCATGGATACATTCCAAATTGCTAGCTACGAAATAGAATACATGTCAAATTCAACATAAAGGGGGTTTCGAAGATTCGAATTCATAGGAAGTGCATTCATCTATTTGAACCCAAGATAATGGCATTTGTAAATCAGATGTAAAAGGGGGCATCAATCTTTGTTGTGAGTTTGAACATGCTATATATATTCATACGCATATCTAACTTTTTTTGCAACCAAGGAGATTATATCTGGAACCATGCATGAACTGAGGTAAGTTGCATATTTTTTAATATATACTCGTGTACAATGTATATTCAAATGTACCCCCTCCATTCCAAAATAATCGTAGCTTTAGGATTTTCAAGAGTAAAGATTTGTGAAGTTTGACAAATCCTGAAAGTTCAATTCAAGAGAACCGAAAACGTTAATGCTTCTGCTCTCAAATATTGAACGAAGCGCCAAATAGGCCTCTGGTCACCCAAAACCACGCGAGACTAATGTTTTGGTGGTAGGAAATTACTGTCCTGACTCTGGCCCGTGTAGCCTATCGGCCCAATGTCCAAAGGTCTAAACCGGGGTAGGTTTGTAACTTCACCAAGACGCCAGAGAAGCATTCATACGCCGTGGGCGCCTACCCATGCGCTCGGCCAAAATCTATCCCGCCCACATTTGGGACACCTAACATGACTGTCCTACCCCCAACCCGCAATATGTCCGAAATTTTAGATGGGGGGAAAGTTTGTAACTTTCCCCAAATTTCAAACAAGCACGTCTCAAACCGAAACATTGTTCCCCCTTAGTTCCCCGCCTCCCTCCGTTTCCCCATTCATACTCCGTGGGCGCGAAAACGCCCTCTCCACCAGCCGCGAAACCCCAGCCTCCTCCATCCTCCACCCCATAGCGGCCAATCCACCGCCGCACTCCTCCATGACGCCGGAGCTGGTACCCCGACATCGTCGTCCAACACAACCGCAACCGCAACGCCCTCAAGGACTTAGCAGCTGAAGTCGAGGCAGAGCTGCCTCCATGATGCTGATGCCGACGTGCGCCGTACCAGAACCACTCCGACCATGCCGTCCTGCGCCTCACTGCTGTGGCTCCACTGTCGCAACCGTCCACCGCATCGGAGCTGTTCCCGCTACGCCGTCGTTCGCCGCCGACAGATAGCCACCGCACCACACTCAACAGCTTGGCCATGGGTTCGTCCAAGGCTGCACCGTCCTCCACAACTTCTGGGTTCCGGCGAACAACAAGAAGATCATCGAAAAAACACAAGCAGGACACAGCACTGCCAGCAGAAAGAGGTACTCCTCTTCCCTTATTCGTGCAAATCTTACGTCTCTGCTCACACCGTATTCATCCCACGAAAGAAACTAGTTGAGCGCTTCTTACTGCATCTTCTTCGTGATACTAAATGCACAAGGTTTCCTCCCTTTTACTATTTCACCTTTGCTAGAGGTCAGTAGCCCGCCTAGATTTCAATTCAGGGTCAATCGGACCACAATTAAAAGAAGCAGCACCCTCTTAGGCGCGCGGAGCACCTAGTCCGCCTGTTCCCCGGGGAAGCGGCGCATCGGTGTCTATCATAGGGGTGTGGGGCATAGGAGCTGCTTGCGCCTGATCTGGAGATCGGCGGGGCTTGAATGGATGGCCGGGGGGCGGTGCCAAGCACGGCGGTGCGGTGAGGTCGAGGGGAGGGCACAGGCAGGGGAGGAATACTGGGCCGGTGGTCACTGGTGTTTCGAGGAAGATCGTCAACACTGACTCGCTGGAGGTAGATGAAGGCGATCTGCCCATTCTTTGTACATCGGACGGTGCAGAAAAAATGGACTGACCTATTTGCTTTCAGTCGACTGTTATTTTCATAGAATCATGTAGTAATTTAGTGTGCCATGCATGTTGTAGAGCTATCATATGTCTCCCGTCATTTATTTCTCACCGACCTGCTATCTGCTACCTTTACACTGTACTAATTGTGCACACACTTCACCCATACTCACACTATTGTTTTTTTATGCATGGGTATTTCAGACTCTGACGCAGTGTTGATGAATGCAGAAAAGAAAAGACAGAGGTTGCTCCAGTGTAATTCGAAGATAATAACTAAGCGTTCCAGCGCTCTAACGGGTGCAGTGTCAGCAGTTGGAGACAGTAAACGTAGCTCCGCAGTTGATGATCTCAATTTCCACACACAACCATCCCAGGTGCTTGCTTTAACTTCGCGCTGTCAAATGTGGTTGCATGTTGCATATGGTGTCTAGCTTGTATTGCTTCCAATTTGGTTAAATTGCATCTGCTTACTTTACACATTATACCTTTGATAATACATGCCTTCCTGTTTTTGATACATACTACATATGTCTATTAACCATGTTCGTACATCAAACTAATGCTCTTTTGTATCCCTCGTCAATCACTTATGATGAGACAGTCACCCGGGTGGGTTTCTGTGAGACGCCATACTCGTTTAAAGAGTGAGTGTCATCCTCCCCACATGATTCTCAAGAAATAGCAAGGCTAAATGAAGATAGTCAACGTAGCTCTCTAGTTGATCACCGCAATTCCCCCACACCACCATCGCAGGTGCTTGCCCTTACTTGGCAGTGTGATATGTAGTGTTCGTCTTACATGAAAGTAGTGTTCGTCAGTATCATGCATCAATGAGTTCTGAAGAGCAAATTTTATTCCTTTTTCTTGTGGGTTTGACTTGACAAGGCAAAATCAAGAAAGAGGAAGGAAAAGAGTAAGGAAGGCGATGATGGTGGTCCTCTGCAGCAACGTAAACGGAGCATCTGTATCGATTCTCCTTGTACTGATAGTGCATTACAAGGTCCAAGTCTCCGCTTCCCTACTCCACCATCCAAGGTGCTTGCTCTAACTTGGCAGTGTGATATCTGGTTGCATGTTGCATATGGTGTCTAGCTCGTATTGCTCCTAATTAGTGTAAACTGCATTTGCTTAGCTTACAAATGATACATGTGAATATGACACGCTTTCCTGTTTTTGGTACATACTATATCTTATGATAAGGCACCTTTAAGTCGCCACTGTGATATTGGTTGTGTCTTGCATATGATTTCTAGCATGTACTGCTTCTAATTTGTTGAAACGCCATACAGTTTGAACTTGGCAGAGTGATATTGGTTGCATCTTTCATATGGTGTCTAGCATGTAGTGCTTCTAATTTGTTGAAATGCCTTCTACTTAGTTACCACATCATAGGTGTGAATATGTCACACCATCATGTTTTTCATACATATTCCATCCTCGCATCATGTGTTTGCCTTTCATCCGAGTAGTGTTCGTCGGTATCATGCATGAATGAATTCTAAAGAGTGAGTTTTATTCCTTTTTCTTATCGGTTTGACTTCATAATGCAAAATCATTACAGCTGAAGGAAATTAGTCCGGCGGTGGATGATGGTGGTCCTTCGGAGCAACTCAAACAGGGGGTCTATACAGATTCTACTCCGCCATCCTCCGAACAAGATTCGCAAGACAACACAAGGCTGGACAGTCAACGTAGCTGTGTAGATGATGAGCACATCTCCCCTACTCCACCATCACAGGTGCTTGCTCTAACTTGACACTATTATATGTGGTTGCATGTTGCGTATGATGTCTAGCTTGTATTGCTTATAACTTGAATTGCATCTGCTTACTTTACACATAATTCCTGTGAATATGACACGTGTTCCTGTTTATAGAACATATGTGTACATGATGAGCACATCTCCCCTACTCCACCATCACAGGTGCTTGCTCTTACTTGGAACTGTTATACGTGGTTGCGTTTTTCGTATGATGTCTAGTTTGTATTGCTTCTAATTATGTTGAATTGTATCTACGAGCTTACAACTTATACCTGCAACGATCACTTACCCATAAGACACATTTAACTTGGGACTGTGATGTAGGTTGCATCTTGCATTGTCTTCTAGCTTGTACTGCTTCTAATTTCTTGAAATGGCACTTACGACGAGACACTTTTTACCTGATAGAGTGATATTGGTTGCATGTTCATATGGTGCCTAGCTTTCATTTCTTATAATTTTGTTGAAATGCCTTTTGCTTACTATTTTTTCATACATATTCCATCCTCCTATCGTACGTGTGAATATGAAACACTGTCTTTTTTTGTATATATTCCATCCTCCTATCCTGCGCTTGCCTTACATCAAAGTAGTGTTCGTCTGTATCATGCATCAACCAGTTATGCAGAGCTAATTTTATTCATCTTCTTGTGGTTTTGACTTCATAAGGCAATATCAGAAAATAGGAAGGAAAAGAGTAAGTTAGGGGATGTTGGTGCTCCTCCGCACCGACGCAAACAGAGACTCTCTAGATTTGCCACTACTACTGCTAATGAAGTTGAAGTCCCAAGTCTACATGATGAGTTCATATTCCGTACTCCACCATCGCAGGTGCTTGCTCTAAGTTGACAGTGTGATAATTGGTTTCATGTTGCATATGTTGTCTAGCCTGTATTTCTTCTATTTTGATTAAATTGCACCTGCTGAGTTTATACGTTATACATGTGCATATGACATGGCTTTCCGTGTCTAGAATACACTGCATCTATCTATCATACCATGTTCTTACATCAAAGTACTGCTGTTGTGTATCCCGCATCAGTCACTCATGATTGGACGCTTTTAACATGGCAGTTTGATAGTGGTTGCATCTTGCATTGATTTCTACGTTGTACTGCTTCTAATTTTTCGAATTGCCACTTATGACACGACACTTTTAACTTGGCAGAGTAATATTGGTTGCATCTTTCATATGGTGTCTAGCTTGCATTACTTCTATTTTCTTGAAAATCCTTCTGCTTAGTTTGCACATTGTAGCTGTGAATATGTCATGTCGTCCTATTTTTCTTACATATTCCATCCTCATACGGTTGTCTTACATCAAAGTATTGCTTGTCTGTATCATGCATCAATGAGTTCTGAAGAGTGATTTTATTCTTTTGTGTTGTGGGTACAGCTTGACATGGCAAAGTCAAAAAAGAGCAAGGAAAATAATATAGTAGGGAGTGCTGTTACTCGTCGGGTGAAACGGAAAAGGTTCTGCCGTCGAGATTCTGCTGGTACTTATAGTGCAGTAGAAAGTCCAAGTCCACCGGCTAAATCTACAAACACAGTATCACCTGCTCCACCAGCTGCAGCATCCGCTTCAACTGTACCAGCATCTCAACCAGTTACTCGTTCGTTTGCTCCGGAACTGGCCAGTTCCCAAGCTGCCTTCACACCTAACACTACTTCTGAAGCACTGCTGACACAACAGGACTTGGCAAGATCAGATGAACCTCATGAGCATCAACACCAAGACGGTACTTGACCGAGTCAAGTTGCAGTTGCATGCTCCTTTATATGCACTCTCACAGTTTGATGTACACTAACACTTTCCATATTCATTGTTGAACTAGCACCACGGTGCAAGCAGAAACAGACATCAGGGATAATGCTTGACAAATTAACAAAATCTAAAGGAGGAAGAATGGAGATCCATTTTGAGGCAGGTTTAAAAATGCCACGTGATGCTACAGAGTCAGCCAAGTTAGTATCAAAGGCAGCCGTTGCCGTCAGGTGTCATGCACGTATCCTCCCAACGTGGATCCAGTACAGGAATGAGAAAGACAATACCCAGTTTAACACCTTCCTTGACCATTTATCCGTCAGTAATGTTATTCATCGCAATTAGTAATATTGTCTTGCTCTGTCCCATACTTTCTAGCTTCCTCCTAATAAGACTCACATTCTTTTTTCAACAGATGAGGTTCAAGTTGGATCCGAAAGATGATGCAACTAGACAAGCATGCACTCATGTTTTTCAGTCTGCTCTGCGACAGTATCGGTACCACCTTAGAAAATCTCAATTTGAAGGCGAGGCTAACAATGAAATCGCCCAAACATCTCCAGTGGAATATATTACAGATGAAGACTGGACAGCCCTCATTAAACACTGGTCTGATCCAAAGTATCAGGTAGGCTATATGTATTTGATCAGACCACATATTGAACTTGTATTTATGTATGTGCCTTACAAGTGTATCTTCTTCTAGGCTAACTTTTTGAAGAACAAAACCAACCGTTCTAAAGTGAAATTCCAATAGACCACAAGATCTCGTAGCTATATTGCACACTGCGAGGCTCTTGTAAATAGCTGCTACTTCCTTTTTTTGTGCCATATTACCGTATCTATATTGACTTGTTCCAAATAAAGAGGAAATCCCGTGCGGACCAAAAAGAACCTGAACCGAATGCAGTGCAAATCTTCAAGGATTGTCACACCAGCAAGATGAAGGGCATGAGCACACCAGTTCAAGCCGCTGTTGTAAGTCCTTACTCCTCCTGCTTTGAACTGATTGGTACTGTGATATGTTCATTTAACTACTTGGTTTGCAGCCAATGTCAGTTACTCTGTTCACTTTTATTCACAGTTGTCTTAACGTATCATTTCACCTTACATGGTTTAAAAGAGATGAAGGATATTCTTTTGGTCTTGATCTGTAATCTAGTTGTTATGTTCACGTGCGCACACAATGATAAATAGCCTGTTTGTTTTATATCTGTTTTCCCATGATATGAATGATGTCATACTATGTTCATCCTACTTTAAACCATGTCTCTTTATCCTTAGATGTCAATGAATGTGAGGAAATAGACAATACAGTAGGCATGCTACATGGACATATGTTCCGAAAGTGATTTTATTATGTAGTTGGCACTATAATACATGCTAATGTATTACAGTAGTTCACTAAAATAAGTTATGTATAAACGTTTAACCTACTTTGTTTGTTTTTGTCTCATTAGTAACTTATCTGGTACACTAATCTACAAGTTCAAACTTTCAGGAAGCTATGGAACAAATGATTGAACAGCCACAACCACCTGAAGGTGACGAGGCTACTACAGGCACAATGTCACCTCTTGCTGCAGTGCGTCAGTATCTCTCCACTAACAGTGCAAAAAGCACCTTCCTGCGTAATTCTGGGTTGGTTGTCAAGGTAACCTCGTCCAAATCGCCTACTGAACAAAATCTTCCTGCTAGACAGAGTGATATATCTATGCTTCAGACACAAGTCCAATCCCTAATGGACGTTGTTTCAGAAACAAGAATAGTGGTTGAGAAATTTCGTCATGATATGAATGGTTTTGAAACCAGACTATCAGACATTCGCTTCGTTGTTCAAGAGCAATGGCGGAAAAAAGGTGGAGATCGTGCTGCTCCATCAGATTCTACAGCCTGAAACATTAGCACTCAGGTCAAATGATCTATGCTTCTATACATCTGATGGTGCTTTTATCTGGAAGGACTGTAAACTTTATGCCAACAGGCCTTTTGTTGTATGGTTGGAATTTATTTTGTTGTGATACAACATTTATGATGCTGCCTCAGGCTGCAGTAATTACGACGCTATTTTTGTATAGTGTAGGTTTATCTTAGTAATGTATTCGGCCAAAAGCTTCATAGGAGCTCAACATGCCAACATTCGTCGGGCCCATTCCAATTGGGCTAAAAACGATTACGGGCCGAAATTGGCATGTAGCCCACTAAAAATATCTGGGCCTAAATCAGCATAAGCTTTCATATTTTTCTGGTAGGCATGTGCCCATAGTGGGCCTTTAACAGGCCTAAACATAATTTGGGCCCTCAGTAAAAATAGGCCATTTACAGGTGTAAATATCTCGAGCCCATAAAATACATGGGCCTTTAATAGACCGAAAGTGAGATTGGGCCCTGATTGTGCCAAATAACCCACTGGACTTTAACAGGCCGAAATTCGGACGGGCCGTAAATGTGCCGACCTAATACACGGGCCTTTAACAGGCCGGAACTTTGGCCGGGCTAGATTATCGTCATTTTTATATGGTCCGTTAATGGGCCCGATATGACATTGGGCCACATATGGCCCATGGTTTACGTCCAGCATTAACAGGCCGAAAATGACAACAGGCCGAAAGTGGCCCAAAGCTATAGTGGGCCTCTAACAGGCCGAATGTCAGACATGGCCGAATATGACCCAAATCCTTCACGGTCGTTTATGGGCCGAAAGTTTTGATGGCCTGTAAATGGGCCCAAATGAAGCCGGACCTTTAACTGGCCGGAAATACACCGGGCCGTAATTCGACCCAATTACTTAGCGGACTGTTAACGGGCCAGAAGTGACCATGGGCCGCGTTGATGACAAGTTTAGGACAGGCCATTGACGGGCCGATTTGACAGAGAATGTTGGGCCTTTAGCTGGGCCGGCCCATTATGGTCGGCAAAATCTTGCGGGCCTTTAGCTGGGCCGGCCCATTGTGGTCCGCAAAATCTTGTGGGCCTTTAGCTGGGCCGGCCCATTATGGTCTACAAAATCGTGTGGGCCTTTAGCTAGGCTGGCCCATTATGGACCGCTAAATTTTGTGGGCCTTTAGCTGGGCCGGCCCATTATGGTCCACTAAATCTTATGGGCCTTCCGTTGGGCCGGCCCATTTAATATTTGTGGGCCACTTTTGGGCCGGTCCACGTGTCAACATATCATAGGCCCATCTCGACCGTTGGATGAGTGACACTTGTGCCAACGCGGAGCTGACGCGTGGATCCGTCAGCCAATGAGAATTTTGCACGTGGAAAATCGGCATTGGTCGTGGCTGTTAACGGGTTATCGGATCCAAAATCCGACCCAATAGCTTAACGGAGTTCCGTTACGGTGGATGCCACGTGTCGGTCACCCTTGACGAAAGCACTTCTGTGACACGCGATTTATCGTCATGGAAGTGGACACTTCCGTGATGATAATTTTGGCAATGTCGTGGAGCACTTCTACGACAGCACAGGTATGACTATCTTGATTCTGTCATAAATTTGTCATGGATGTACATGCATGACAGAAAACGCGACCTACTATGACAAACACGTATCATCACGAAAGTGTATTTTTTTTTGTAGTGAGGGCCTCGCTTAAAGGCGAGTGTCGGTGTCAAAACTGGCTGATCTCGAGTAGGGGGTCCTGAACTGTGTGTCTAGGTCGGATGGTAACAGGAGGCAGGGGACACGATGTTTTACCCAGGTTCGGGCCCTCTTGATGGAGGTAAAACCCTACGTCCTGCTTGATTAATATTGATGATATAGGTAGTACAAGAGTAGATGTACCACGAGATCAGAGAGGCTAAACCCTAGAAGCTAGCCTATGGTATGATTGTTTTTTCGTCCTACGAACTAAAACTCTCCGGTTTATATAGACACCGGAGAGGGCTAGGGTTACACAGAGTCGGTTACAATGGTAGGAGATCTACATATCCGTATCGCCAAGCTTGCCTTCCACGCCAAGGAAAGTCCCTTCCGGACACGGGACGAAGTCTTCAATCTTGTATCTTCATAGTCCAGGAGTCCGGCCGAAGGTATAGTCCGACCATCCGGACAACCCTAATCCAGGACTCCCTCAGTAGCCCCTGAACCAGGCTTCAATGACGAAGAGTCCGGCACGCAGATTGTCTTCGGCATTGCAAGGCGGGTTCCTCCTCCAAGTACTTCATAGAAGATTTTGAACACAAAGGTAGTGTCCGGTTGTGCAAAATAAGTTTCCACATATTGCCATAGAGAGAATAATATTTACACAAATCTAATCTGCTGACGTATACCGTAGCGTGACATCACACCACGGCCAAGTCTTTATTCGAATCGTTTTATTGTTCTACCTCAGCGCGTTTAGCGAGGCGGTTTCCTCGGCACGTCTTGTTAAAGCAGAGATCATGTCCCCTTATTCCGGGATTCTCATCAATACGGGCGTGGGTAACCCAACCGCGCCATTTACTACGGCGCTTGGGAGATAAGCGAGTTTTACCAGGCTGGTGGGGGCGCATAGCCGCGTCCGCCCATATAAGGGGATAAGGATCCACCTTTTCATCCACGCCTTCTTCCTCCTTTGCCTATCTATTTCCGCGCACTCGAGCTCCAGCGCCCAAGTCCGCACACCCCACCTCAACCTTCTCCAGCCATGTCCGGAGCGGGAGGCAAGTGGATGGTCTCCTCTGTCACGGAGGGACACATCAAAAGACTGAGGAAGGCCGGATACTTGTCTAACGACATTGCGCACCGGCTTCCCGAAGAGGGGCAGCTCATCCCCACACCTAGGCCCCATGAGAGGGTGGTGTTCCTTCCCCATTTCCTCTGCGGACTAGGCTTCCCTCTCCACCCATTTGTCTGGGGGCTCATGTTCTACTATGGCCTGGATTTCCACGATCTGGCCCCGAACTTTGTCCTCAACATCTTGGCGTTTATCGCCATGTGCGAGGATTTCTTCGGCATCCGCCCCCATTTCGGCCTATGGCTCAAGACTTTCAATGTCAAGCCGAAGGTGGTGCGCGGCACCCAAGCGGAGTGCGAAGGCGCCATGGTGGGCAAGATGCCCAACGTCCTATGGCCCGAGGGCTCCTTCGTGGAGTCCCTAAAGGGGTGGCAATCGGGGTGGTTTTACATCACCGAGCCGCGCGACCCTGAATGGGTCGCAGCCCCCGAGTTCCGATCCGGACCCCCTACGCGGCTCACCTCCTGGAAAGAGACGGCCTGTCGTGGGGTAAAGAAGGAGAGCTGACCGGACTCCAAACATGCGTCCAAACCCTGGTGGACAAGAAGCTCAAACTTGTCAACGTAGTCCAGGTTATGCTCATCCGCCGAATCCTCCTGCGTCAACAACGGGCTTTCAACCTGTGGGAGTTCGACCCGGCGCAGCACCGAACTCTAAGCAGGCTCTTCGACACAATGTACGAAGATGCCTGGAAGGTGCTTTTCAAGGCCGCCGAGGCCCCCGCATCCTCTACCGAGGATCGCGGATTCAGCACGCAGCGTCGCGCTCGTGCGGTAAGCTGTTTTTAACTTTTACAGGGTATTAATTTTTCATAGTTTGACTCCATGCGGGATCTTAAGCTCCCTTACCTTTGACAGGATTGGCAGGAGACGTCCGGACAGATCATCTGTCCGGCTCCTTTACCCGAAGGCCCAGCGGACGCTCGCTTGGCGAAGCTGCTGGTTCCGGCACCCTATGAGGTGCCGGAGAAGAAGGCCAAGAAGAAGGCCACGGGGACTCGTAAGAATGCCCGGCGCCTGGGGGTGTCGGATTCATCATCCGACGACTCCAAGACGCACTCCTCCCGTGAAGACGAGGAGGAGGAAGAAGAGACCTCTCCCCCTCCAGCGGGGGGGGGAGAAGAAAAGGAAGGCCGCCCCAACTGGGGAGGCCGAAGGGTCCAAGAAGGGGAAAACCCTTCCTCCGGACGGCTCCACCAACGCCGACGACGGTGAAGAGGAGTGGCCGCACAGGGCCAAGCCCCTGGCGAGATCGTAAGTGTCCGGATACCAGAGTGATTCATAGTATTCTTCCATTGCACAGCTTTTCCTTATGTCGAACATGTTTATGCAGTCCACCCAAAGACCGGCTCGACGTGTCGTCGAGCGGTTCCCTGGATTCGTCGGATGTGAATTCGCTTCCGACGGCTACCTCCCCCCACCCTACGGACGACGCCGAGGTGCTATCCCAACAGGTTCCAAGCCAGGAGGAGGTGGTCCTGGAGGCGCCGCAAGGCGACCTCCCGGACTCCAGGCGCAAAGGGGATAAAACCCCCAAGGGCTCCGAGTCCGGCCTTGAGCTGGACACCGCGCCAGAACCTTCAATGGTTCCGGACTCCAGTAGGCGGCCTCCTTCCAAGAGGAGTGAGCCTACCGAGCCGGTGACATCCGTCCAACTGGAGGCACCGGACAATGTGCTGGAGACGCTTAACGGCGCCTCCATCGATGAGGGGCACCGCACTATTATGAGTGCGGTGATCCAGAAGGTTTAGTTCGCCAAGAGCGGACTGACTGAAGCCTGTGCCAGCCTTCTAACAGGCTTTGAGGTAGGTAAAGAATATGTAAAAATATTACCGCATAGACAGTAGCCCCTGATGCTCTGTTCGGCGTTCAAAAAGAAAAACCGAATAGAGGATCTAATAACATTCGCAGGAGTCTAACATAATCAAGTCAATATGCGTATGCAGGCTTCACTGCTGGCCTCCGCCGCACTGACTGCGGAGGTGGATATGTTGAAGCAAAACCTCGCGCGGTCCGAGAACGAGCTCGGCCATGCCAAGAGGCAACTCGAGGAGAAGGAAGGTAAGTAATACCTTGCGTAATTATATAGAGAAGATGTGGTTGCAAAAAATGATAGGATCAACGTGCTATTATAGGGGCCACGACCGAGGTGGCAACCCTTAAGCAAGCGCTGTCCGAGGCCGAAAACAGGGCGGCCGCGGAGCGCACAGAGAGAGAGAAGCAGGAGGTGCAGAAAGAGCTCCAGGCTCTCGTGAAAAAACACGAGAGTTTGGAGCTTGACTCAAAGACGCAAGCGTCCGAGCTTGCAGCAGCCCTCAAAAGCGCGAAGTCTGCAAAGGCCAAAGCCCAGAAAGCCCTCAAAGAAATTGACGCGATGAAGAAGATAGCGGCGGGTAAGGCATTTATGCAAAGCAAGCATGTGAAAGTGAATTACTTATTACTTACCCGAGTCCGGAGCTCTCCAGGAGCGTTCGCAGATTTGCCCCGCAGTGCGTCGGACGCCGCCGCCTACTACCGAGCCGAAGAGGGGAGCTCGACGGAGAAGGTGTTCTGGTCTCAGTATGCTGAGGCCGGACACCTGGTGCCTTTGAGCGACCAGCTGAAGCAAATGGTCGAGCTCCACAAGGTTGCCGAACAGGCCATAAAGGGCCTCATAGTTCGGCTGTGGCCTGGAGAGGCTCTGCCTGGGAGCTACTTCGGGCTGGTGAGGCGGCTGGTGGCTGCCTGTCCACGGCTTGAATTAATCAAGCGCTCCGTCTGCATCGAAGGTGCCCGTAGGGCGCTTGCCCATGCTAAAGTGCACTGGGGCAAGATGGATGCGGAGAAGCTGGTGAAGGACGGGCCGCCGCCGGGCAAGGAGCATCGCGTCCCGGAAGCGTATTATGAGGGCGTCCTGAAGGGTGCCCGCCTTATAGCGGATGAATGCTCCAAAAATGTAATTTTTGAGTAAACTCAGATTTGTGATCCTGTACGCTAAAAACTTGTTCATATGCGCTAAGCAACGCTTTTGAATTTAAAATATTACCTTCTGTGCAGCCGTATATCAAATTTGAGAGATGGCGAGTCGTCGGCTTCTGCCCCCATGCCACGAGTGCTGGGGTGTTCGGGATAAACATGAGCGCTCTTTTTCCCATTCTTGGGTCCTTCGAGGGAGGCGCTCAACACAACGAACAAGGCAATCGGACTATAATGCTTGAACACTCTCACTTAGCCATAGAATTCTATAATTTTAAATTTCGGTGAAGCCCCTAGTGTTCGGAAGACCGAGTTCGGGGCGCTATCCACGCCTAGTCCGGACAAAGCCGACTCCTCGCTCTAAGCGGCATAAGTCTTTAGGGACTCGAAAACCTCTCGAACAGCGACCAGCTCTCGCCTCATCATGACGGTCAGTTTTAGCTTTCTCTACTGAGGTGCTTAGCCCAGCTCAACTGGGGCACAATCGCAGTAGTTCTCCTAGTGCTACCTTAGCCAATATAACAGAACGTAAGGTACCAAAACATAGGAGCCGGGCAAACCCAACTATTGACCCAAGACATGATTCGGAGCCGATGCATATAATGCTATAAGTTCGGGGTGCCGCACTTGTGAAAGTGTTCGGACTTCTCACACCATGTTGTGGGGTACTTAAGCCCCTGACGTATTGGCCGTACCAAAGTGTACGGGTGCAACATGTCATTAATGAACATATATTCGTAAAAAAGAGGTAATGCGATAATAGACGGAAGCTATGCATTGTTTATTTAAAAAAGCTACGATCAAAGCAGAACGATACGAATAGTGCGATAAGCAAAAGATGGGACTATCAAATATGTCATTTCCACGGGCGAGCTGCGAAATGTTATGCGAAACAGGTATACTGCTTGTTATAGAGACCACCTTAGAGTTCCGTAGTGCGGCGTAGCTTTCTGCTTCCCTGGTTGTATCGTTTGTGCAGCAATTGTACTGCCGGACAAGCCTTCTGAAGACTGGAGTCCTGAAAATAAGAGAAAATTAAGACATCGGCAGCCCCTAGTGCGGTTTAAGCCGCGTTTCGGGCGTGCCGTGATGGTGCCCCTCCCCCTGTGCCCATGGTATTTCCAGAGCACAGTTATGTACGCGCAGCACTGGTTTCGCAAGTTCGCGAGGGCTGGGGTTGGGGCCGCATTGATACGCTTGCTCTGAACGTGCCGGGCGGTCTTGGTGTAGGTTACTCCGGGTGCGCTTGACGGTGTCCGAACGTTTAATGGCCGGACTGGAGAATTGCCTTGAGAGGCTGCTTTGTACTTCCACTGCGATAGCCGCCGTATGCTCCTCCGTTCGGAGAGAGCGTTCGGTGTTTCCATTGACCGTGATGACGCCTCGAGGGCCTGGCATCTTGAGCTTGAGATATGCGTAGTGCGGCACCACATTGAACTTGGCAAATGCGGTTCGCCCGAGCAGTGCGTGATAGCCACTGCGGAACGGGACTATGTCGAAGATTAACTCCTCGCTTCGGAAATTATACGGAGATCTGAAGACCACTTCAAGTGTAATTGAGCCTGTACAGTTGGCTTCTACACCTGGTATGACGCCTTTAAAGGTCGTTCTGGTGGGTTTAATCCTCAAGGGATCGATGCCCATTTTCCGCACTGTATCCTAATAAAGCAGGTTCAGGCTGCTGCCGCTGTCCATAAGGACTCTAGTGAGGTGAAATCCGTCAATAATTGGGTCTAGAACCAATGCGTCGAATCCGCCATGACGGATGCTAGTGGGGTGGTCCCTTCGAAAAAGTGATCGGGCAGGAAGACCATGGGTTGAACTTTGGGGCGACTGGCTCCATCGCGTATATGTCCCTTAGCACACGCTTCCGCTCCCTCTTGGGGACGTGGGTTATGTATATCATGTTCACCGTCCGCACTTGTGGGGGAAAACCTTTCTGTCCACTGTTGTTCGGCGGCCGGGGCTCCTCCTCGTCATCACTATGCAGCCCCTTGTCTCTGCTTTCGGCATTTAACTTGCCTGCCTGCTTGAACACCCAACAATCCCTGTTGTTGTGATTGGCTGGTTTTTTGGGGGTGCCATGTATCTGGCATGAGCGGTCGAGTATTCGGTCCAAACTGGATGGGCCCGGAGTGTTTCTTTTGAATGGCTTTTTCCGCTGACCGGGTTTAGAGCCTTTGAATCCGGCATTAACTGTCGTATCCTCAGTATTGTTGCCGTTAATGCGGCGCTTTTGCTTGTTGCGACGCAACCTGCCACTGCTGTCCTTGGTATCCGAATTACCAGGGCTCTTGGTCATGTTATTGCTGCGAGCTAGCCAGCTGTCTTCTCTCGCGCAAAAGTGGGTCATAAGTGTCGTGAGGGCTGCCATAGATTTCGGCTTTTCCTGTCCTAGGTGCCGTGCAAGCCACTCATCACGGATGTTATGCTTGAAGGCTGCTAGGGCCTCTGCGTCCGGACAGTCGACGATTTGATTTTTCTTGGTTAGGAACCGTGTCCAGAATTGTCTGGCCGATTCCTATGGCTGCTGAATTATGTGGCTTAGGTCATCGGCGTCTGGTGGTCGCACATAAGTGCCCTGGAAATTGTCGAGGAATGCGGCTTCCAGGTCCTCCCAACAACCAATTGATTCTGCTAGCAAGCTGTTAAGCCAATGTCGGGCTGGTCCTTTAAGCTTGAGTGGGAGGTATTTGATGGCGTGTAGGTCATCACCGCGGGCCATGTGGATATGAAGGAGATAGTCCTCGATCCATACCGCAGGATCTGTTGTGCCATCGTATGATTTGATGTTCACGGGTTTGAAACCCTCGGGGATTTGATGATCCATTACTTCATCTGTGAAGCATAGTGGATGTGCGGCGCCTCTGTATTGGGCTACATCACGACGCAGCTCAAACGAGCTTTGTCTACTGTGTTCGGCCCGGCCGGATTTACTGTATCCGGCATGACGAGTACCGTCTCGTGCCGTGGGGCGCCCATGTGATCCGTAGATCGATCTTGTTTGCCTTGCCTTATCCTCCAATATGTCTCGCACGTCTGGCACATTTTCCCATGCCTTGGTAGTTTTTGAGCGGCGTCGGGGTGCGGCTTGAGTGGAGGGCCGAGAGGCCTCTCTGTCGCGGCCACGGGGTGGCCAGTCGGCCGCATCATGCGCTGGTGATGTAGGTTTAGGTGCTTCCTCCTCTAATTGGGGTAGCAACCTGCGCTTTGGGTAGCTCTTGGAGGGGCGTTCGAGTTCATACTCTTCGGCCGCAAGGACTTCAGTCCATCTGTTGGCTAGCAAATCTTGACCAGCTCTAAGTTGTTGCTGTTTTTTCTTGAGGCTGCTCGCCGTGGCCATAAGCCTGCATTTGAAATGCTCTTGTTTGACGGGATCCTCCGGCACGAAAAATTCGTTGTCATCGAGGCTTGCCTCGTCTTCAGAGGGAGGCATATAATTATCGTCCTCGACCTCTCTGTATGCCACTCTCTCATGAGGGCTGGCTTCTCTATCCTCCTGTGCTGAATCTTGCTAGAGGTGGTTGTCTTCGGCACTGTCCGGGGTGTTATTATCCCCCGTGCCGGAATCACCGTTTTTGTTTTGGCGGGATTTAGAGCGGC
Source organism: Triticum urartu (assembly GCF_056163025.1). Taxonomy (NCBI): domain Eukaryota; kingdom Viridiplantae; phylum Streptophyta; class Magnoliopsida; order Poales; family Poaceae; genus Triticum; species Triticum urartu. The sequence continues at coordinate 159,527,793 of NC_141874.1, forward strand.
GCCGCTGACGCCGGCGCTTAGGCTGCTTCTTGGAGGGGTCATCCTCCGCTGTTCCATCGCCATTGCCTTCTTTTGGGGTGTCCACCATGTATATATCATACGACGAGGTGGCTTTCCAGTGCCCTATAGGCGCTGGTTCTTGATTGTCTCCTGCATCGGCATCCATACCGTCGATGTCTTCCGAGTCGAAGTCGAGCATGTCGGTTAAATCATCGACAGTGGCTACGAAGTGGGTGGTGGGTGGGCTTTGAATTTCTTCATCATCCGCATCCCAACCTTGCCGACCATAGTCTGACCAGGGCTCTCCTGACAAAGAGAGAGACTTTAGTGAATTCAGAATATCGCCGAAGGGCGAGTGCTGAAAGATGTCCGCGGCGGTGAACTCCATGATCGGCGCCCAATCGGGTTCGATCGGTCGGGGCACGGAGGGCTCGGAGTCTGGAGAGGAGTCCGGCTCCTTGGAGTCGTGAGCTTCGCAGAGGATAGGGCTGGTGTTCGACTCGATCGCCGTAGAGATTGCAGCCCCCGAGGCGGTGTCTAACCACCCATCCTCAGTTGGTATGATCGGCTCCGAGCTAGGGGTCGGAGCGGACACAGGTGCGGCCTCCAGGGCGCTGTTCGGCGGCAGAGCTAAATCATGCCTATCGTAACAGTGCGGCGCGCTCGGCTGTGGCTCGAATCCGTCGAAGATCAAGTCTCCGCGGATGTCGGCCGTGTAGTTCAAAATTCCAAATCTGACCTGATGGCCAGGGGTGTAGCTTTCGATCTGCTCCAGATGACCAAGCGAATTGGCCCGCAGTGCAAAGCCGCCGAATACGAAGATCTGTCCGGGGAGAAAAGTCTCACCCTGGATCGCATCGCTGTTGATGATCGGAGAAGCCATCGGGCTTAAAAGCGACGACACAGAGGAACTCTCAATGAAAGCACCAATGTCGGTGTCAAAACCGGCGGATCTCGGGTAGGGGGTCCCGAAATGTGCATCTAGATCGGATGGTAACAGGAGGCAGGGGACACGATGTTTAACCCAGGTTCGGGCCCTCTTGATGGAGGTAAAACCCTACGTCCTGCTTGATTAATATTGATGATATGGGTAGTACAAGAGTAGATCTACCACGAGATCAGAGAGGCTAAACCCTAGAAGCTAGCCTATGGTATGATTGTTTTTTCGTCCTACGGACTAAAACTCTCCGGTTTATATAGACACCGGAGAGGGCTAGGGTTACACAGAGTCGGTTACAATGGTAGGAGATCTACATATCCGTATCGCCAAGCTTGCCTTCCATGCCAAGGAAAGTCCCTTCCAGACATGGGACGAAGTCTTCAATCTTGTATCTTCATAATCCAGGAGTCCGGCCGAAGGTATAGTCCGGCCATCCGGACACCCCCTAATCCAGGATTCCCTCAGCGAGGTTTGGCCCGAGAGAAGAGAGCCCGTGGAGTACGGCGAGAGGGAGACTCCTTGGCCGAACTCACACGATGCCGAAGAAGGGTCCGGCTCCATGATGGCTGCCATCGACACAACTTCCCTCGGCTCTCCCACAACGGGTTTGGTGGCCGCAGATAGTCTGGCGAGCTCAGGGAGCCTGTTGAGGGAGTCCTAGATTAGGGGGTATCCGGACAGCTGGATTATATCCTTTGGCCGGACTGTTGGACTATGAAGATACAAGATTGAAGACTTCGTCTCGTGTCCAGATGGAACTCTACTTGGCGTGGAAGGCAAGCTAGGAAATACGGATATGGATATCTCCTCCTTTGTAACCGACCTTGTGTAACCCTAGCCCCCTCCGGTGTCTATATAAACCGGAGGGTTTTAGTCCATAGGACAACCTACAATCATACCATAGGCTAGCTTCTAGGGTTTAGCCTCTCCGATCTCGTGGTAGATCAACTCTTGTAATACTCATATCATCAAGAATAAATCAAGCAGGACGTAGGGCTTTACCTCCAGCAAGAGGGCCCGAACCTGGGTAAAACATCGTGTTCCCTGCCTCCTGTTACCATCCGCCTTAGACGCACAGTTCGGGACCCCCTACCCGAGATCCGCCGGTTTTGACACCGACATTGGTGCTTTCATTGAGAGTTCCTCTGTGACGTCGTCGTAAGGAAGGATGCCTCATCTCATTGTTAAAAACAACATTACCTCCGGGGGAGCTCTAGCTGTCGGCCAAACTCTCCAGCTGGGCAGTTTCGTCGTGACTGCCTGTTCGGCCGCTGCATCGACGATGACTTCTCGGGTCATCAAAAACAGCCTCCACATCGGCTCGGAATTTGCCGAGCAGATGGATCCAATGTAGCTCTCCTCCCTAAACGAGCTCTTGGATCGCATTGCCGCCTTGGGAGTCGCCACGGACTATGATCGGATTGGGCTTAAACCCGATCAAAGGGAGATTAACTTTCCACCGGTCACCCATCATGTTGTGGTGGTGGAGGAACAATGCGGTGATTCTTCCTATATCTTGAAGTCTAACTATGTCCGAATTCCTGAGCTCTCAGAGCCGGATACCCATTTACGGGAGGGCATCACCCAAACCCTGAACCTAGAGTTAGGCAGCGGGCCAGACTCATCGTGCAACATGCCGGAATCTGAACTTCCAAGATCGGAAACCCCTCGGCCCCTGGGTCTCAGATCGGGTAGGGGTCCGGACTCAAATCCACCCACCCACCCAGACATAAACGATCTTTCCCACATTAGGCAAGAGCCCCATGAAACAGTACATCATTATTGGGCCAGATTCCTCCTTGTGATGAACAAGGTTAAGGACTACCGCGAGGAAGACGCAGTCTCACTTTTTTGCAATAACTGCACGGACAAGGGAATCCTTAACGCCATAAGTCGTCGTGACATATCACGCTTCGCCGACTTGGCGTCCATAGTACGAAAGTACTGTGCGATGGAAGGTGCCTGGAAGACCGAAACAAAATTTTGGGATAATCCGGCTCCGTATACGCACCCAGTCCGAGGTAAAAGGGTGCACTACCATAAGACACCCGAGTTCATTACAAAGAAGCAAAAACCCTCTACAGGGCACGGAACCGTATTGGAGGGATGGCTTAACGGACCCTGCAAAATTCATAGCACAGCGGATACAATACCAACGCACAGCCTTAGAGCATGTTGGATACTCCGGCAGTTGGCCAAAAGCGGTGAGGATCTTCTTATCCCAAATACCACAGAGCACCATCCCGTGGATAACAATACGGTGTTAACAGTCTTTGAGACCTTCGTGTCAAATAATAGGCGCAAGTGAACACTCCACAGCATGGCCGAAATCTGCCATGTAGCAGCAATAAATCCATGGAGTGACACGGCTATTACCTTGAATGCCAGTGACGAACCTAAATTCTGAACAGCCCGAGCACCAGCCGCACTGGTCCTCAGTCCAATCGTGGACGGCTTTCGACTCACCAAAGTACTCATGGACGGCGGCAGCGGATTAAACCTCATCTATGAGGAAACTCTTCAAAAAATGGAAATAGACTGGAACCGCATTGAGCAAAGTAGCACAACCTTCAGGGGAATCATACCCAGTCGGGAGGCATGATGCGCTGGGAAAATCACACTTGATGTGGTATTCGGTATGCAAGAGAACTATAGGTCCGAAGAAATTACATTTCAAGTGGCCCCGTTCAGCAGTGGATACCACACCCTTTTAGGACGTGAGGCGTTCACAATCTTCCAAACTGTACCCCATTATGGGTACATGAAGCTCAAAATGCCCGGGCCCAACGGAATCATCACCCTCGCCAGTGATCCAGACACAGCACTCCGCGCCGAAAACAAAATAGTCGCACTGGCCCTCGAGGCATTATCCGAAGCCCTCTCGGCTGAGGAATTAACTACGCTACACTCCAGAGTGGACAGGGACGACGTGATACTCGACAAGAGATCCAAGTCCACCCAACAGACCCTACAAAAATGGCCTCCATCGAGACACAGTTAAACCCCGCCGTGGACGCCGCACTACGAGAGTTCCTGCGTGAGAATTGGGACATATTCGCCTGGCATCCCTCAGACATGCCAGGAATCCCACGCAGGCTGGCCGAACATAGCCTCAATATCCTAAAGGGATTCAAGCCGGTCAAGCAAGCCCTTCAGCGTTTCTCCGAAGCTAAGAGACAGGCCATGGGAGAGGAACTAGCCAAGTTATTGGAGGCCGGATTCATCAGAGAAATAAAACACCCGGACTAGCTTGCAAACCTGGTGATGGTACCAAAGAAGGATAAATCCTGGCACCTTTGTGTCGATTTCAAGGACCTCAATAAAGCTTCCCCAAAGGATCCCTTCCCCCTCCCCCGCATCGATCAAATTATTGATGCTACCACAGGACACGAGTCATTGTGTTTCCTCGACGCATACTCCGATTACCACCAAATCAAGATGGCGGAGTCCGACCAAGCCGCAACGGCATTCATCACACCATATGGTCCCTTATGTTTCAACACAATGCCTTTTGGGCTCAAAAATGCCGGCGCAACATATCAGCGCATGATTCAGACATGTCTGGAGAAACAAATCGGCAAAATAGTAGAGGCATACGTAGACGATGTGGTCGTCAAAGCCAAACACGTCGACTCTTTGATAGACGACTTGAGGCTCACATTCGACAACCTCCGAACATAAGACATCAAGCTCAATCCAGAAAAATGCGTTTTCGGCGTACCAGCCAGAAAGCTCCTGGGTTTCATTGTCTCCAGTAGAGGTATTGAAGCTAATCCGGCCAAAATCCGAGCTTTGTCATAGTTGGCTACCCCAACAGAGCTCAAACAAATCCAGAAGTTAACTGGATGCATGGCGGCTCTAAGCCGCTTTATCTCCCGCTTAGGAGAAAAGGCATAACCCCTTTATCGCCTCCTTCGGCGCACCGAATACTTCGAGTGGACAGACGATGCCACAGCCAGATTGGAAGAAATAAAAGCCATACTGGCAACCAACCCAATCCTGGCCGCGCCAAACATCGGCGAACCAATGCTATTATACATTGTGGCAACCCATCAAGTTGTAAGCGCAGTGCTCGTCGTCGAACAAGAAGCGGACGGACATAAATTCCCTCTTCAAAAGCCGGTATATTATGTATCCACCGTCCTCACTCCATGCAAATCACGGTACCCACATTATCAAAAGATAGCCTATGCGGTATTCATGGCATCCCGGAAACTGCGACACTACTTTCAAGAGTGTTCGATTACAGTAGCCTTGGAGGTGCCACTCAATGATATTATTAACAACCGCGATGCCACGGGCTGGATTGCCAAATGGGCCATTGAGCTCCTCCCGTTCGACATAACATACAAACCTCAGCGAGCCATTAAATCGCAAGTATTGGCCGACTTTGTCGCCGAATGGATGGAAGCCGAACTCCCTAAAGAGTACGACGCATACTCCAATTGGATTATGCACTTCGACGGCTCCAAAATGCTGGCTGGACTGGGGGCTGGCGTCGTCCTGACGTTGTCGGTGTTCTGGGAATGGGGGTCCCCAGACTTGCCTGCCTGCGGCCTGCGGCGTGGCTCAAAGGGGGGCCCAGCACGGCCCATCTTCATCAACACAGACCCAAGACCCTCGCGAGGGGCCGAGCCTCGCGGGGCAGACGACACGGAGCTTCCCCAGGCAGGGCCTCATCAGGCTGGCTCGCGAGGAGGCGGAGAGATCAAGGCGGGGTACCTCATGAGGTGCCCGTGACGCAAGCCATGACGACCAAGGGCGCCAGGCGGGTGCCAGCCCGCGCAGTGTCCTCCTTTCCCCTTTGGTGCAAAGGGGGCAAGCACAGCTGCGGAGTACCGAGGCATCAGGCAAAGGTTGCCATTTCGGTGCAACAAGACCAAGACCAGGAGGACTGCAAGATGGAGGTCATTGTGGAGCCCAAGACAGTGTCACCACCAGAGCTTTGTGCAGGCCAAGACTACTTTTGTCAGGATAGCTGGTACTAGTTGTCCCCCTTCAAATTAGCCCGCCATTTTTGGCTCCCTTCCCGCTTGATATTCGGGAAGAGGACCAGGGCCTCTATAAATAGGACCAGCCACCCACGAGAGGTGAGGGAGGACAACCAAGAAGAGAGAGAGAGAGAGAGAGAAGGGTGACTGAACTCCTCCCAGCAGTTCATCCCCCAGCCAAGAACAGACCCTCGCGAGGCCGTTCTTCCTTGTATTGTTCATCATCATCAGCCCAAGAGGCAATCCACCACACACTGGAGTAGGGTATTACACCACAGCGGTGGCCCGAACCAGTATAAACCCTGTGTCTCTCGTGTTGTTCTTTCCATAGCTCAGATCTTAGCGAGGCAGAGGGATGCAAGTAGGTAGGAGGCGAAATTTCCGCGCGTACCCCAGTGTTCGAACCTCAAGGGTCTGCCGGAACCCGAAATCTGACATTTGGCGCGCCAGGTAGGGGTGCGCCGGAGTTTTCTCTTCCGCCACCGCCACGGCCTGCCTCGCGATGAGTAGCGCGTCCCCCGCTCCGGTCGCCGGCGCTAGCATGGGGGCCAGGGGGCTCCGAGCCCTGGCCCCAGCCCTGCAACGGGTACGGTGGCCGGACAAGTTCAAGCCAACGACGCCGCCGCGCTACGGCGGCCCGACAGACCCGCTAGCCTTCTTGCTGGCGAGCGAGGAGGCTTTCCTCGAAGTCGGAGGTGACGATGGGGTCGTGGCCAACTGGCTCCCCATGGCCCTCACCGGCGCTCCACGCACATGGCTGCTCCACCTGCCGGCAGCCTCCGTGGCCTCTCAGGAAGAGCCCCGCAGCCTCTTCCCCGCCCATCGCGCTACACCAACACCCCCGGTCGTCGCGGCCCTCCTGGGCGGCTCGCAGGCGCCGCCTACAAGTCACCACGTCAAGCCGTTCATCCGCCGGGTCAGCGCCGCTTCCACGCGGCAGGGGGCTCTCCCGGACCGGGCGGCGCCCGAGACCGGCCTGACCTTCAGCTCGGAGGACCACCCCTCCAACTCGGCCTGCTCGGGTGCGCTCCCCATGCTGTGCACCCCCACCATCTGCCAGGTGGCCGTCACCAGAACTCTCATTGATGGAGGTGCGGGCCTCAGCGTGCTCTCGGTTGAGGCTTTCAACCTCCTCTGCATACCCCTGGAACGGCTGCAACCCAGCCGGCCCTTCTCAGGCGTTGGGGGCAGATCATCCAGCTCCTTGGGACAGATCTGGCTCCCAGTAACCTTCGGCACCTACAACAACTTCCGCACGGAGCTGGTCGACCTCGACATCGCCCCCATCGGCCTCCCCTACAACGCCATCCTCGGCTACCCAGCGCTGGCCCAGTTCATGGCCGCGACGCACCCGGCGTACAACCTCATGAAGATGCCTGGGAGCAGCGATGTCCTCACCGTGCACGGGGACACCGGAGACGCGCTGCGGGTGCTCAAGCTCGCCTTCAAGACGGCGGCGTCGACACAGCCCGCCGACTTGGAGACCCCCGAGCCCAAGGGGGCTGCACCCGCCAAGAAGAAACAGTTGTTCACCCAAGACAAGGCAGAAACCAAGCAGATACCCGTCGATGAGGATGGGTCCGCCAACGCCACTTTCACCATAGGCGCCAACCTCGAACCCGAGCAGGAGGAGGCCCTGGTCGGGTTCCTGCGCGCAAACAAGAAGGTATTCGCTTGGGAGCCTGACCAGTTGGCAGGGATCCCTAGGAGTGTAATCGAGCATCACCTCAACGTGTGCCCCAACGTGCGCCCTGTGAAGCAGAAGGCCAGGCGGCAGTCCATAGAAAAGCAGGCCTTCATCGTCCAAGAGACCCGCAAACTAGAAGCCATTGGGGTCATTCGCGAGGTCCGATACCCGGATTGGTTGGCCAACCCTGTCGTCGTGCCAAAGAAGGGAGGGAAGGAGCGCATGTGTGTCGACCTCACCAACCTCAACAAAGCATGCCCGCAAGATCCGTTCCCGCTCCCCCGCATCGACCAGATCGTCGATTCCACCACGGAATGCGACCTGCTATGCTTCTTGGATGCCTTCTCTGGGTATCACCAGATCAAGATGGCGGTAGAAGACGTCGAAAAGACAGCCTTCCTAACCCCGTGTGGGGTGTACTGCTACACATGCATGCCATTCGGGCTGCGTAACACAGGGGCGACCTTTCAGCGACTGATGCACATCACCTTGGGCCCGCAGCTCGGGAGGAATGTTGAAGCTTGCGTCGATGACATTGTGGTAAAGTCTCGGGAGGCCAGGACCTTGATACAAGACCTGGAGGAAACCTTCGCGAGCCTCAACGCGGTGAACCTACGGCTCAACCCAGAGAATTGTGTGTTCGGAGTCCCCTCAGGCAAGCTCTTGGGTTTCCTCGTATCCCACCGAGGCATCGAGGCTAACCCAGAAAAGGTCAAGGCGGTGGAAGACATGAGCCTGCCAAAGACCCTCAGAGAAATGCAGAAGCTCACGGGGCGTGTGACCGCGCTAGGGCGCTTCATCTCCAAGTTGGGGGAACGAGCGCTGCCCTTCTTCCAGCTAATGAAGAAAAAGGGGCCCTTTGAGTGGACTGAAGAGGCCGACAAGGCGTTCCAGGATCTCAAGAGATACCTGACCAGCCCACCGGTCATGGTGGCTCCGCGCCCTCAAGAGCCCCTGGTGCTTTACCTCGCCGCCACTCCCTACTCCGCCAGCACAGCCCTGGTGGCAGTTAGAGAAGAGCGTCGAATCAAAACTGCAGCAGCAGCCCGGGACAAGGCAGAACAGGAACAAGGAAGGCCCACAGAAACTGCCACCGCGGCTGAGGAGGATCAGCCGCCGCAGAGGAATGCACCGGAGGCGGAAGAGGCCCCTCTCCCAGATGGCCAGTCTCAGGAGGCCTCATCGCCTCAAGAGGCGCCATGGTCTCCGAAGGGAGCCGCCAGCACTGACGCACCCAACCTCGTTGAGCACCCAGTGTACTTCGTTAGCACGGTGTTGCGGGATGCGAGGGCACGGTACCCCATGCCTCAGAAACTCCTCCTCGCACTACTGGTGGCCTCGCGCAAGCTGCGGCACTACTTTCAGGGTCACCCCATCAAGATCGTCTCGTCATACCCCCTGGAGAGAGTGCTCAGGAGCCCTAACTCAGCTGGAAGGGTCGCTGAGTGGAACATAGAACTGCAAGCGTTTCAGCTCGAATTCAGCACGACCAGAGTCATCAAGGGAGAAGCTTTGGCGATTTTGTGGCAGAATGGACGGAGGCACCAGGCCTCAAGGCAGACGAGGATCGGTCCCTCTCCCCGGGAAGTGAGGCGCCAGAAGGCTGGGTCATGTACTTCAATGGGGCGTTCTCCAGGCATGGCGCTGGGGCTGGGGCGGTGCTTATATCGCCCACTCAGGACAAGCTCTACTACGCTGTGCAGCTCTGTTTCCAGCAAGGTGAAAAGGTCTCCAACAACATAGTGGAGTATGAAGGTTTAATAGCGGGCTTGAAGGCCGCAGCTGCCCTGGGAGTGAAACGCCTCACCATCAAGGGCGATTCGCAGCTCCTTGTCAATTTCTCCAACAAGGTGTACAAGCCGAAAGATGAGCACATGGAAGCCTACCTTGCGGAGGTCCGTAGGATGGAGAAGCAGTTCTGGGGGTTGGAGTTGCAGCATGTGCCCCGTGGCACCAATCAGGAGGCCGACGACATCGCCAAACGGGCATCCAGGTGGTTACCTCAGGAGCCTGGCGTTTTCGAGGAGCGGCTCTTCAAGCCCTCAGCCCTGCCGTCAATGTCAGACACGGCTCAGCCTCGGGAGGAGCTCCCCCAGCCACCTGCCAGGGGAGCTCTGGCCTGTGGCCCGGCCTTAGGAGCACGCCTGCTCCTGACGATGGAACCTCAGGAGGGATGCTGGATCACGGAGCTCTGGAGTTACTTAACACAAGGGACCCTGCTGGAGAAGGAGGAGGAAGTGGAGCGAGTGGCACGCCAGGCCACAGCGTACTGCATCAAGGATGGAGAGCTCTACCGGAAGCGACCAAACGATGTATCCCTGCGCTGCATCTCCAGGGAGCAAGGGAAGGAACTCCTGGAAGATATACACGGCGGAGACTATGGACATCATTCATCATCACGGACCCTCGTCAGCAAGGCGTTCCGCAGTGGGTTTTATTGGCCCACCGCGCTCAATGACACCGTCGAATTAGTGAAAGCTTGTGAGGCCTGCCAGTTCCATGCCAAGCAGATCCATCAGCCAGCAGGAGGCCTGCAGACCATACCCCTTTCGTGGCCATTCGCAGTCTGGGGGCTGGACATCTTGGGCCCGTTTCCTCGGGCGCCAGGGGGCTACCGCTACCTCTACATCGTTGTGGACAAGTTCACCAAGTGGGCTGAAGTAGAGGCTGTTCGCACCATTCCCGTGGGTTCCGCGGTCAAGTTCATCAAGGGCATCGTGAGCTGGTTCGGGGTGCCGAACCGCATCATCACGGACAACGGTTCGCAGTTCACCAGTAACCTCTTCAAAACATACTGTGCTAACCTTGGAACGCAGATATGCTACGCTTCGGTGGCGCACCCCCGAAGCAACGACCAGGCTGAGCGAGCCAACGCAGAGGTCCTGAGGGGCCTCAAGACCAGGACGTTCAAGAAGAAGCTGGAGGCCTGCGGCAGAGGTTGGTATGATGAGCTTCAGTCCGTATTGTGGTCCATCCGCACAACCGCGACCAAGCCGACTGGAGAGACCCCGTTCTTCCTGGTCTATGGAGCCGAAGTGGTCCTCCCTCACGAGGTCAGACGTCGCTCCGCGCGGGTCCTGGCGTTCGACGAGGCGCAGCAGGACGCCATGCGGGGGATGGACCTCGTGCTAGGGGAGGAACGTCACCGAGAAGCCGCGCTGCGAGCGGCGAGGTACCAACAAGCACTGCGGCGATATCACTGCCGCAACATCCGCCCCAGAACTCTTGAGGTAGGAGACCTCATGCTCAGGCGGGTTCTCTCCAGGGAGGGGCTGCACAAGCTCTCTCCCATGTGGGAGGGCCCGTTCAAAGTTGTTCATGTTTCCAGGCCCGGTTCCGCGCGCTTGGAGACTCAGGAGGGGGTGCCGGTCCAGAACGCATGGAACATCCAGCACCTCTGGAGGTTCTACCCCTAAAAAGGCCCGGAGCCTGTGAAGAAGGCGAATGCCTGTGAAGCTGTCGCGTTTTGGAAAAGGCCCAGAGCCTGTGAAGAAGGCGAATGCCTGTGAAGCTGTCGCGTTTTGGAAAAGGCCCAGAGCCTGTGAAGAAGGCGAATGCATGTGAAGCTGTCGCGTTTTGGAAAAGGCCCAGAGCCTGTGAAGAAGGCGAATGCCTATGAAGCTGTCGCGTTTTGGAAAAGGCCCAGAGCCTGTGAAGAAGGCGAATGCCTGTGAAGCTGTCGCGTTTTGGAAAAGGCCCGGAGCCTGTGAAGAAGGCGAATGCCTGTGAAGCTGTCGCGTTTTGGAAAAGGCTCGGAGCCTGTGAAGAAGGCCAACGCCTGTGAAGCTCGCCGCCCATGACACTCTCACGTAATAATGAGTTGGGGCTGTACACGCCCCGGAGTCTCAGGAGCGCCGGCCTCAGGTCCTGGGGCTCCCTCCCACGCCCAGTGGCAGCACTTAGCTCCGCGTTGGTGAGAAGACGTCGAAGACTAGATTAGGTGCCGGACGCGGCTTTTCATTTGCTTTCCGCAGTTGGCTTGTTCCTTCTCATTCAAAGTTTTATTGAAGTTGTTGCCATCTTTGGCTTGTGGTTCTTCGACTTTTCACTCTCCTGCCTCGATTTCTCTTATACAAGGCCTCGCGAGGGGGGGGCCGCCAAGCGCCCTCGCGAGTGTTCCTATCCTAGTCGTTCAAAGGGTTCGTGACCTGGGCCCATTATAGGAGCATCCCTCCAGTCTGTGCCCCACGGGCACCACGACACGAACACAGGGCCTGGGTCGGTCGCCCCCCCCCATGGCTGGGGCCGGGAACTATCCACGCGCGGGCACGTAGCCGGAAGGTACGATAACGGAAGCAAAACGATGATTAACAGCAATAACCCAAACACGCCCCCGCGGGGCTCCACACTACTGTCTTTTTACGCAGGAAAAAGGGAAGGAAAGAACAAATCAGGCGCAACTCGCCTCACACCGGCCCGCAGGGAAGACCCGAGCTGCCTTCGGGGCTCAGGCAGACTCCCTCTCGCGCTTCACCGGGGCGCGACGGCGGGCGGACACGCTACCACCTCCCAAGCAGATACGACGGCGTGGACGCTGACCGTGGCCACCGCTAGAAGAGTCGCCGCCTGAAGAAGAACCGGAGAAGCTTGGGGAACCCTGAGCGCCGGCAGCCACGCGAGCGCTGCCCTCTCCATCATCGCCAGAGCTGGGTTCCCGGCCGCGGTCGTCGCCCTCGGGGCAGCACCCTGCGCGGCGACCATCTTCCCCAAACACCCTCACATAGAGGGTGGCATCGCCGTCGAACTTGAAGTGCAGGGTGCACCGACGGCTCAGGCCACACGCGCGGGCAAACGTCTACCAACCGCGGGCCAGAGCCAGGCTCCCAGCTGCGGAGACCTCCAGTGAAGCCCATGAGGCCCGGCTGCAGCAGCCGTCGGCCTGAAGCCAGAGGCCGCCCGGGGCGCCGGCCGGGAGCTCGCCGAGGAGGAAGCGAGGAAGTGGAAGCCGGGTGCTAGTCGGCTCCGCCGACCACACGACGAACTCCGGCAGCACCTCAGCAGCGCGAAAGCGTGGCCTAGGGGGACGCACAGCCAGAGCGCGCCCCCCGGCCGCAGCAATCCACCCGTCGCTGTGCTGGAAATCGTCTCCACGGCCGCGGGGAGCTGCCGTGGTGGCCACAGGATGTTTGCGAGGGCGCCCTCGGCCGCGCTTGGGCGGGGGAGAGGCAGGCTCAACCTGGCGAGCCTTCCCCTTCTCTGCGGCCGAGAACCTCCTCGATGGGGCCCTGAAGAAGAAGGAGAAGCAAGGGGGGGATGAACCGGAAGGGCGCGCGCCGATCCGTACTTATAGCTGGCGAGGGCCAATCGACGGCCCCCACGATCGCAGGTAATTATGACCCGCTTTGCATGCAGGGACTTGTCCAATCCGTGCAGTTGCCAAGGCGCCATGGGGAAGTGGAGACGCCCACGTCCAATCAACCGCCACGCGGCGCCCAAGACCGCAGGCTGTTAGGGCCCGCGGCGCTTCGCTCTTGCCCTTTCGCCTCCTGCACGGCCAAGCCCGGGCGCGCCTTGGGCCCCGGGGCTACTGTCGGTGTTCTAGGAACGGGGGTCCCCAGACTTGCCTGCCTGCGGCCTGCGGCGTGGCTCAAAGGGGGGCCCAGCACGGCCCATCTTCATCAACACAGACCCAAGACCCTCGCGAGGGGCCGAGCCTCGCGGGGCGGACGACACGGAGCTTCCCCAGGCACGGCCTCGTCAGGCTGGCTCGCGAGGAGGCGGAGAGATCAAGGCGGGGTACCTCATGAGGTGCCCGTGACGCAAGCCATGACGACCAAGGGCGCCAGGCGGGTGCCAGCCCGCGCAGTGTCCTCCTTTCCCCTTTGGTGCAAAGGGGGCAAGCACAGCCACGGAGTACCGAGGCATCAGGCAAAGGTTGCCATTTCGGTGCAACAAGACCAAGACCAGGAGGACTGCAAGACGGAGGTCATTGTGGAGCCCAAGACAGCGTCACCACCAGAGCTTTGTGCAGGCGAAGACTACTTTTGTCAGGATAGCTGGTACTAGTTGTCCCCCTTCAAATTAGCCTGCCATTGTTGGCTCCCTTCCCGCTTGATATTTGGGAAGAGGACCAGGGCCTCTATAAATAGGACGGGCCACCCACGAGAGGTGAGGGAGGACAACCAAGAAGAGAGAGAGAGAAGGGTGACTAAACTCCTCCCAGCAGTTCATCCCCCCAGCCAAGAACAGACCCTCGCGAGGCCGTTCTTCCTTGTATTGTTCATCATCATCAGCCCAAGAGGCAATCCACCACACACTGGAGTAGGGTATTACACCACAGCGGTGGCCCGAACCAGTATAAACCCTGTGTCTCTCGTGTTGTTCTTTCCATAGCTCAGATCTTAGCGAGGCAGAGGGGTGCAAGTAGGTAGGAGGCGAAATCTCTGCGCACACCCCAGTGTTCGAACCTCAAGGGTCTGCCGGAACCCGAAATCCGACAGACGTCCCCAAGCGGAGATACAGTTCAATACGTACTGCAGATACTGTATACATACTCCAACAATGCAGCCGAATACGAAGCCCTGTTACATGGTCTTCAGATGGCAGTTTCCATGGGCATTCAACGCCTGGAGGTGCGTGGGGATTCGAACCTCGCAATATCCCAAATAAATGGAGACTTTGATGCCAAGGATCCGAAGATGGCGGCCTATCGTAACGCCGTCCTAAAGATGTCAGCTCGGTTCGAGGGGCTCGAATTTCACCATGTGGCTCGGGAAAACAATCAGGCAGCGGATATCCTCGCCTGCATCGGCGCAAAACACGATGCGGTCCCCCCCCCAATATCATCTTAGAGAGGTTGTTTAAGCCATCCATGGTATGGGAGGGGGACACCGGCAATATTAGTCCGGACCCGGCCACAACACTCGATACCGAACACTCTGACATAATCAGAGGCTCTGCCACCGAAACAACGCCTTCAGCCCACGTAATAATGGCCATCATAGCCCCGTGGACAGAACCATTCCTGGCCTACCTAACTAGGCAGGAACTTCCGGAGGACCAAAATGAGGCACGCTGCATAGTGCGGCGATCTAAAGCCTACAGGGTCCATGAGGGAGAACTGTATAAAAAAAGCACTACCGGAGTCCTTCAAAGGTGCATCTCCGAAGAGGAAGGGTGGAACCTTTTGGCAGAAATTCATGCCGGACTCGGCGGTCACCACACCGCAGCCCGGGCTCTTGTAAGCAAGGCCTTCCGTATAGGATTCTATTGGCCAACGGCCCGGGCAGATGCACAGGACTTGGTCCAACGTTGCGCCGGTTGCCAGCTCTTTGCAAATCAAAGCCACATGCCACCCACCGCCCTCCAAACAATCCCCATTACGTGGCCCTTCGCGGTCTGGGGGCTTGACAAATACTTACTGGTCATGGTGGATAAATTCACCAAATGGATAGAGGCCAAACCTGTTAAACAGCCGAATTCGGACCGGTGATAGACTTCATATCCGGGGTCGTACACTGTTATGGCGTCCCCCACAGCATCATCACTGACAATGGCACGAACTTCAGGGCCGATGAGGTAAAACTCTGGTGCAGCAAAATGGGCATCAAGCTCGATTACGCTTCAGTCTATCACCCACAAACCAACGGCCAAGTTGAGCGAGCAAACGGTCTTATGATGAGCGGCATTAAACCCAGATTAGTGCGTTCCTTAACGGAGTCTAACACGCACTGGGTAGAGGAGCTTGACTCCGTACTCTGGGGGCTGCGGACCACGCCGAATTGTAGTACCGGATACACACCCTTCTTAATGGTGTTCGGCGCAGAGGCAGTCTTGCCCTGTGACATAATTTATGACTCACCTCGAGTGCGCATGTACGAAGAAAGAGAAGCCGAGCTCGATCGGCAGGACAGTCTGGACACCCTGGAGGAGGAGCGCGATGTAGCAAAAGCCTGTTCTGCATTTTATCAGCAACAGGCTCGCAGATACCAAAGCAGAGAAGTACGGGCCAAAACTTATAACGTTGGCGAACTAGTTCCACGCCTGCCGTATAAGAAAAAGAACAAGCTCGAGCCCAAATGGGAAGGTCCCTTCATTATTGACCAAGTTCTGACCCGTGGAGCGTACCGACTGCGGGATGCATCGACTAATCGACTCGAGCCGAACCCATGGAACGCGGCCAGGCTCCGAAGATTCTACGCCTAGCGCCGGACTCTATGTTCGTCCCCTTCCTCTGTCCATTTTTGCATATACATTATCTGTCTTGTTTTTCTTTCTTTCTTTTATTCTTTCTCCAGGCCTTCAAGGGCCAACTTGTGCCTCGCTTGCACATTATAGATGCGCTAGCCGCGCTCATCATACCTGGGGGCTTCTTTCACAGAAGCTTGATTATTTATCTGGGCCTCGTGCCCCGCACATGTGTTACGCTTCCACATGTACCTTTTTTTGCCATTATATGCACCGATATGACTTAAGTTTTTGCCAAGCTGGGTTGCCTGGCTCTTGTATTTATGCCCTACGTTCCCGTTAATTCGGCTAGGGCATAAGGGGAGCACCTCTGCGATTGTTACTGCCAGGTCAGTCGGATGTGTACCTCAGACTGGGTGAAGCCGAAAGCTAGCGTTCTTAAGGGAATATTCGGTCGATGAACAAAAGATGATTTTTATTTATTTTCCATATCTATCTCCAGATGTTTTTTCCTGCATTTCTTATCGCAGTCCGGACATGCACCTTAGGGCATGCATACCCAGGGAAAGGAACCCTTAACGGAACTATTCTCCTTGGAAGATGTTTCTTACTACCCATGTAATATAACATAACTAGTTGGGCACTTGTCCGTTCAAGCACTAATGACCCCTACGCCTGGTATCCACGCATACCCCGGTTCTTATATAACTGAGCGGGTATTCGGATACACTCCGGACTATTGGGTCCCGAGGTTGAAGCGAAAAGGTCCGCCAAGACAAATGATCTACAATCCGGCTAGAAGGCATTATACATGTCACTTTAATTACATAGTCATGCAGACTGACTAAATTCCTCTTCTATACCATCCAACAGGCGGTCTAGCCTACAATCCTGTTGGGAATACTTTGCGGCTAATTCTACTTGCCCATAAACTAAGCTAAAGGGGATCTATTTTCCGTCGGGCCCCACAGGTCCGACCTCGGCCATGTGATTTGGGTCAGCCTTGGTATACCGCGTCTTCACCATGGCCCAGGCTTCTCTGGCACCTTGACGGCAGGCCGATATCTTCCATAATCGGAAGCGCCGACGTGCTCCCTTGAGCTTCTCCGTAAGCTCGGCAACGCCTTCTGGAAGGGAGACGGATGGCCACAAGGCCTGGGCAACACCTTGCATCACCTGCCGAACTTGTTCGTGCAGATGTGAGAGCTCGGATAGAATATCACCCGCAGACCTGGGCATTTCCTTCGCGGGACGACCCGTCAGCATACCTACAGACATAACGCTGTTAGTAGGCTTCTTCGCTGAACTCCTTCAAAAGGATTCGTTCAAGCACTTACTGAAAATGCCGCGCCGAAGCCACTTATTCTCCTTCTCGGAGTCTGCAAGCTAGGCTCGAACGTCTTTTAGTTCCACGCTCAGCTTGATATTGGCGTCTTGGAGATTGTTTTTCTCCCGCCTAACCTCAGTCAGCACGCGTTTGCCAGCCTCTAGCTGTCGCACGACATGCTGGTCCTCCGGATTTTCTCCAGATTCATCTGCAACATCTATTGTTAGATCTGCAGCCACGCCGCACACTATATGATAACCATCATTCTTTAAAGTAAATGTTACCAGCGGGAGACTTTTTCGGTTCCTTCAATGCGGCAACAACGGCCCGCAGTTGGGTCTTGCATTCCTCCAGCTCCTGTGACAGCCTAGTATTCTTCTCTATAAGAACCTGCACAATAAAGATGATCCTTAAATCAGTTCTGCTAACTGTTTCAAGTCTCAGGGGCTACTGATACATATGAATCATCAGATTTACTTACCCGTACATCCTTTACATACTGATCCGTGGCTCTGGCTATACCATCTTGAGCAGCACGGAGGTACGCCTCTCCAGAATTGAAGGCATCAAATGCCTCTGGTGAGAAACAAGCGTCACGGAGTACGGCCTGGCGGCGCCTATGATTCATGGCGCTTTCCACTTCTGAGTTTGTAGCGGATAATATATCTGCATCCTCTGTAGGGGGATTATCCGGTGCCCGCCCCATATCAGCTTCCGCCTCCATGTCCGGTCCTGGCGCCCGACTGGTGGAAGCGTGATTAGCAACATTGCTGGATATATTCTGGCGAGCATTTTTTCTGTTAAAGAAACACGGGCGTCGTTACATTTCGAGAAAGAAGACAACAATGGAGCGGGGTTTCTATTATACCTTTGCGCCGGCGTCTCCGTCCTGACCGCCTTCCTTTTTGGCCTGCCCGGCCTCAGTGCCTCTTGTTGGCAAGTTGTTGCGGGTTTGGCAGGGCGTCCCGAATGCCTTCCCTGTAAAAACGCCATATGTATATGGTAGGTGAAGTGTCTAACAGGGGATCCTAGTTTTAGGAGTTGGGATTTTTTGGTTTTCTTACGATGCAGGAAGCAGTCCGGGATAGTCGGCCGTAATGGCCACCATGGCATCATCGTAGCTTAACTGATAGAACTGCCGGTCTATCAGCTCCACGAATATAACTGGATCTTCTTCAAGTCCGGAGTCGAGGGCCAGGTCAGGGTCCTCTGGTTGTGGAGAAGGGCTGCTGACCTCCTTTATGGATTTTCGCAATTCTTGTCGCAAAGTGGCAAGGTGAATACTTACGACAAAGAATGCGGGAAAATGGGAGTAAGGAGATATAACTTACCCAACTTGGAGGATTGTACATGGAGAATCCATCCCGTGGCTTGATGCGGATGAACTCCTCTTCCTCTCCCTTGAACAATTCGGACATAATTTTTGCTAAAGCAGCAGCATTGTCCGGACCCTTATGCCCGCAGCGGGTGGCATCATCCGCCCCGTTAAAACACCACAAGGGGTGCCCACTATATTGAAGTGGTTGCACTCCCCGCATTATGCAAATCGACATAACTTCGATTACTGTCAATCCTGATTAAGCCAGTGCTTTAATCCGGTTCATCAGGTAGAGGACTTCTCCATTGTCTTCCACCTGGGGGCTCCGTGGGCGCCAACTTCAGCGTTTCTTCAGAGGAGCGTTGCTGAACTCAGGAAGACCCCGCCGAACAAGGTCCGGAAGGGGAACGTCCTCCATATAAAACCATTCCGAAGGCCAGTCTTCGGACGACTTCTTCGGGGTACCGGACAGGTATCCGGTACCAGCGATGCGCCATATTTCGGCTCTGCCCACTTGATCAAGTGACCCCCTCTGTGTGAGAGGGACGAGGCAAAATAGCCTTTTCCATAGCTCGAAGTGAGCCTCGCAGCCCAGGAACAACTCGCAGAGAGCAACATAGCCGGCGATATGTAGAATGGAGGCAGGGGTGAAATTGTGTAATTGGAGGCTGTAGAACTCCAGGAGCCCGCGGAGGAACGGATGAATTGGAAATCCGAGTCCCCTTAATAAATAAGGAACAAGGCAGACCCGCTCCCCCATAGAGGGACTGGGAAAGCTCTCCGCTTGCTCCCCGCCATTGTAGGTGGCAAGCCCGGCTCGCACGGGCACCATGTATGCTGGAGGGAGAAATCCCTTAGTCTGCAGTTCGATTAATCGACTGTGTGGGACTGAACACCTCTCCCAATCACCGGGCTTAGGGCTACGGGGGCGGGAGGAGGAGCTGCGGAGGTCGGCCATGCTGGAATGGATCTTTCCGAAGCACGCTCTGATGGATTCTCGCTGGGGGAGAATGGTATGGATCGGATCTGAGAATCCCCGTCCTTTTAATAGACAATTTATTTGTCTAGCTAGGGGGGCGAATGTAAAAACGCCCTGTCGCCTCGTATTCATTCAACGCGTGGGAGATAGCCCTTATTGGGCACAGAAGCCAAGAGGTCCAAACATTTATGGGACCGGACACTGCTTTACAAACATTCGAAATATGGAGAAGAACCAGCCTTGCAATGCCGAAGACAACACTGCGCGCCGGACTCATCGTCATTGAAGCCTGGTTCGGGGGCTACTCATGGAGTCCTGGATTAGGGGGTATCCTGGCAGCCAGATTATATCCTTTGGCCGGACTGTTGGACTATGAAGATACAAGATTGAAGAATTTGTCTCGTGTCCGGATGGAACTCTACTTGGCGTGGAAGGCAAGCTAGGCAGTACGGATATGGATATCTCCTCCTTTGTAACCGACCTTGTGTAACCCTAGCCCCCTCTGGTGTCTATATAAACCGGAGGGTTTTAGTCCGTAGGACAACATACAATCATACTATAGGCTAGCTTCTAGGGTTTAGCCTCTCCGATCTCGTGGTAGATCAACTCTTGTAATACTCATATCATCAAGAATAAATCAAGCATGACGTAGGGTTTTACCTCCATCAAGAGGGCCCGTGCCTGGGTAAAACATCGTGTCCCCTGCCTCCTGTTACCATCCGCCTTAGACCCACAGTTCGGGACCCCCTACCCGAGATCCGCCGGTTTTGACACCGACACCTGTCTTCGGACCTGGCGATACGCTCCGGATCTAAGGCTGGAGCGGAGATTGAGGACGCGGATCCTTAGAAGATCAAGTCTCCTCGGATGTCAGCGACATAGTCCAGATTTCCAAAACTAATCTGGTGACCTGGGGCGTAGCTGTCAATTTGCTCTAGATGGCCAACCGAGTTGGCCCGCAATGCGAAGCCGCCGAATACAAAGATCTGCCCGGGGAGGAAAACCTCCCCCGGGGAAGCTTTGTTGTAGATGATTGATGGAGCCATCACACCTTCTGATGGTGACACAGTGGAACTCTCAATGAAAGCACCAGTGTCGGTGTCAAAACCGGCGGATCTCGGGTAGGGGGTCCCGAACTATGCATCTAAGGTTGATGGTAACATAAGGCAGGGGAGACAATGTTTTATCCAGGTTCGGTCCCTCTTGATGGAGTTAATACCCTACGTCCTGCTTGATTGATATTGATGAGTATAAGGATTACAAGAGTTGATCTACCACGAGATTGTAATGGCTAAAACCCTAGAAGTCTAGCCTGTATGATTATGATTATCTCTATGGACTAAACCCTCTGTTTTATATAGACACCGGAGGGGGCTAGGGTTGTACAAAGTCGGTTACAGAGAAATGAATCTTCATATCCGAACGCCAGGCTTGCCATCCATGCCAAGGAGAGTCCCATCCGGACACGGGAGAGAGTCTTCTATCTTGTATCTTCATGGCCCATCAGTCCGGCCCATGTCCAACAAGTCGGACGCCCGAGGACCCCTTAGTCCAGGACTCCCTCAGTGCTTCCCTCTTATGGCCCATAAGGCCCATAACTTCTCCTGGGGGGTTCCGGTAACCTCCCGGTACTCCGAAAAAATGCCCGAACCACTCGGAACCATTCCGATGTCCAAATGCAACCTTCCAATATATGAATCTTTACCTCTCGACCATTTCGAGACTCCTCGTCATGTCCGTCATCTTATCCGGGACTCCGAACAAACTTCAGTTCATCAAATCACATAACTTATAATACAAATCGTCATCGAATGTTAAGCCTGCGGACCCTACAGGTTCGAGAACTATGTAGACATGACTGAGACACATATCCGGTCAATAACCAATAGCGGAACCTGGATCCTCATATTGGCTCCTACATATTCTATGAAGATCTTTATCGGTCAAACCGCATAACAACATATGTTGTTCCCTTTGTCATCGGTATGTTACTTGCCCGAGATTCAATCGTCGGTATCCTCATACCTAGTTCAATCTCATTACCGGCAAGTCTCTTTACTCATTTCGTAATGCATCATATCATTACTAACTCATTAGTCACATTGCTTGCAAGGCTCATAGTGATATGCATTATCGAGAGGGCCCACAGATACCTCTACGATACACGGAGTGACAAATCCTAATCTCAATCTATGCCAACTCAACAAACACCATCAGAGGCACCTGTAGAGCATCTTTATAATCACCCAGTTACGTTGTGACGTTTGATAGCACACAAGGTGTTCCTCTGGTATTCATAGTTGCATAATCTCATAGTCTGAGGAACATGTATAAGTCAGGAAGAAAGCAATAGCAATAAACTAAACGATCATAGTGCTAAGCTAACAGATGGGTTTTGTCCTTCACATTCCGTTCATCAAATGACAACACATGTCTATGGCTAGGTAACTTAACCATCTTTGATTAACGAGCTAGTGAAGTAGAGGCATACTAGGGACACTTTGTTTGTCTATGTATTCACACATGTACTAAGTTTCCGGTTAATACAATTCTAGCATGAATAATAAACATTTATCATGATATAAGGAAATATAAATAACAAATTTATTGTCTCTAGGGCATATTTCCTTCAGAAATGTACGTTATATATAGGTATAGAAAAGAAACATACTAACTACATCATAAACATAATTTAAACAATTATTAACATGCAAGATAATATCATATTTAGAATCTATACATTTTTCTGAGCGATTTTTATATATAACATGTTAAATTTGGAGTTTTTTTAAATGATATGAAAATTTCAACATATACTTAAATCTACGTAAAGTAAAAAGGTAAAAAAGTGGTTGGGACAAGATAATATCATACTATAGATATTCGGGGAGAAAAGGCAGCAAAAAAGAGTGAGAACCTGAGATCAAACCCATCTCTCCCCGATGGTAGAGCAACGCCCTAACCAGTAGGCTGCTTGTGTACTTGTGATAATGTTAGGGCCTAGCTGTAAATGATCCAGACACAACTGGCGGCCACCTAATAAAAAAGGAATAGTTTTTGTCACTTACGGGTGGTATTGGCGGGTAATTTCTATCAACTTTATGAGTAACTTTCGTGACGTACGACCACAAGCAGTAGACGCTTTATTAGCGTCCGTGCCAGCTCATTCCACTGCTCCGCCGCCGCTCGGGGTTGTCTATCGTGACCCCATGGCCGCCACTTAGCTCGCAACGGCGTCGCCGGTCGCGCCAATTCTAGTCCTCAGCCCTGCAAAGGCCCAAGATGCCGGGCCGAGCTGCCGACACTCGGGCGTCGTCGGACTAGGTGATACCGTCGGCTCCTCTTTGTCCTCTGCCCCACACTCCCCGCCTTTCCTCGGCTCCGGCGAGCATCTCATCCTTGGTGACCTTCCCCTTCCTGAAAACCGAGCTCGGCCATTGGATCTGCGGCATCCGCCTCCCGGCTTACCCACCGTCGAGTTTTCATGTTCCATTTTCTTTTGAAAATTATGATATCCCATTTTATGTCTATTGTAAAAACAGAAGATTTTTTTGGCTATCTAAAACCTACTCTCTGCACACATAAAATTGTTTTTGGGTATCTAAATAAGGCTAGCCGTTGGAGATGCTCTTCTTATGGTGTGTTTGGTAGGGTGCATGGAGGATGCATGAGGGCAAAAGTTCCTAATCCGACCCACTTTTACTTGTTTGGTAGGGTGCATGGGCTCACCTAGGCTATGTCCATCTGATGCAAAATAGGCCCCTCAGCCATGCTCATCTCCTGCACCCTAGCGAGGGTGCATAGAGGCAGCCAAGCTCGCCCCGACCCTCATCCCCACCCACCAGACCACGTCCAGATATGTTTAAATTTTCAAAAAAAAATATTCATAATTTCAAATTTTGTTTAATTTTTTCAAAAATATTTAGAAATTCCAAATTAGTTTAATTTTTTGAAGATGTTCAGTATTTCAAATTTTATGTAAATTTTCAGGAAAATGTTCATAATTTCAAATTTTGATTAATTTTCAAAAAAATCAGAATTTCATCTTTTTTAATTTTCAATTTTTTTGAATTTATAATTTTGTTTAAATTTTCAAAAAATGTTCAGAATTTCAAAATTTTCTTTAAATTTTTAGAAAACATAGAATTTCAAATTTTGTTTAAATTTTCAATAAATGTTCTGAATTTCAAAATATATTTAAATTTTTGTTCACATTTTTTCAATGTTGTTCACTATTGAAAAAAATATTTGGAATTCAAAATTGTTCAGCATGTCTAAACACATGCAGGCTGCCAAACAAAGTGTCAGCTCAGCATGTGTGAGCGCATACACATCTGTCAAATAACAGCAAATGCATGAACTCAGCATATATGCGAGAAAAACAACTAGGCTAGGTGCATACATGTACCAAACACACCCTTAAGGATGCGGATGGGCAGATAGCCGTGTCGACAAAACGGTAGCAACCATGCAAGGTTGGGGTTGCATGGTGAACACCTAGGGAAAACTACAGTAGTTCCCATCTAGTTGTTTTTTTCACGGGTAGCTCTCATCTAGTTTATCAAAAAAGGTTATCATCTAGTTAGAGGTGATTTTGTTTACTCTCATCTAGACGAGAGCTAGCCACGCCGCAAAATACAGATAAAAACGGAGTGGAAATGGACGAATCTAGATGTTTCCCTTTTTTATGTGGAGGCGAAAACAAATGCAGAAATCCGAGAAATGAATATGAAAATAGATATTATTGAAAACAAACTTGGAGTGGATAGGGCAGAGACATGACAACAGAAGCGGGTGTTGACCCGAACTTAAAAACCCTCTTGAACCATAGAAAAAATACACACAAATGAAGGAACTTAATCAATTGTTAACATGACTAAAAAAATATTATAATGGTTATATTATGAGATATGAATTTGTGCATAATTTTTAAGTTTCGGCAACACCAAAGCACATTTGTGGTAGCTAGAAGAACAAGTTCCCTATATAAGCAAATCAATATAGTGTATCAGGTCGCCCTCTTACAAATACAACCCATTGTAACAACAAAATAATCTCTTAAGTAGAATTTAAGCCCCACCTTCATTGTGGTTACAATCATGGCTAACTTCCTTACGTGCTAGTACATGTTGGGCCACCCATGGGCCATTATATTCGCTGTGTAACCGTGTATTGTTTGGCGGGTGCGCTACAAAGCAGCATTGGCCCCATAGTAGAAATGGAGAATTTCTTATTCATGGAAACCGATAGTTTCTTTTCCTTGTCCGTTCCATCGGGAAACACCACTTGTTATCGTTTCCGCTATTTTTATTTTGCAAATTTCCGTTTATGTACCCCTTTCGTATTTACTCCGTTTCTGTTTTTCCGCCAGAAAAGCGGAATTATTTTGCTCCATTTTCATCCCTACCGCAAAGTATATTATGCGAAGTATTGCTTGATTTTTTTCTTGAAAAAGAGAATTAGGCCCGGTCTCTACATCATTGTGATACACACAACCATTTATAAAAAGTCTTAAGTATCACAATCCAGTATCAAAGCACAAAGAAAAAATATAGTCATGATTGACAAAAATAGGGATATATGCCTATACACATTGCTTATTATTGGACTGTCATCCAAACCGGTTATATAGATCAGGTACTACAATCACCCATTGGTTGCACACAAAGACCATAAACTCGCGCACCTTGGCATGGTGCAGTAAGGACCATGTACGGACCCATCCATCATGTAGCTCGGTAGATAACCTGCAAAAAATTATGAAGATAATTTAGTTTGAACCTGAGAACCGCTATTGGGAAGCTTGACACGTTTTTATGGCATTGTTTTCTGGATTAGTTTTAGTTGCTTACCACGTATGTCACATGGTAAAAAAGACAAGTACATTTTTATGGCATTAACCAAGAATCACCATTAGCAATTTCCCATAGACACACAAAAACGCACTTAGTCGGGTTAAGCATCATCTTATAAAACCGGAGATTATCAAAAATTTCCTTCAAATCATCGAGCAAGGTCTTCTTCTTCCTTGACTTAACCACAATGTCGTCAACATAAGCATGAACGTTACATCAAATCTGCCCATGAAAGCAATTCTGAACATAGTGATGATAAGTTGCATAGGCAATCTTGAGCCCAAAAGGCATAGAAACATAGTAGAAAGCTCCAAAGGGTGTGATGAAGGTTGTCTTCTCCCGATCCTCAACTGCCATCTTGATCTCATGATAACCAGAATTAGCATCTAGGAAATATAAACTCTCACAACCCGTCGTGGCATCAATGATCTGGTCAATACGGGGGAGAGCAAACAGATCAACTGGACAAGGCTTGTTAAGATCTGTGTAACCAACACACATACGCCAAGTGCCATTCTTATTGAGAACAAGCACATGATTAGCCAGCCACTTAGGGTGAAAAACTTCAACTAGAACCCGACGGCTAAGAGTCGGGCCACTTCTTCTCTAGTTGCCTTACATCTCTCTTCGTTAAAACAACAGAGGAACTGTCGGACATGTTTCATCTTAATTAGGATCCACATTAAGGTGGTGCTCAGCGAATTCTCTCGGTACACCTGGCATGTCAGAAGGTTTTCATGCAAAGATGTCCCGATTTTCATGGATGAACTCGATGAGCGTGCTTTTCTATTTGGGATCCATCCCAGTCCCAATAGTGAACTGTTGAGAAGAATCACCGGGGACAAAATCCACTTGCTGCGTGTCCTTTGCCAACTTAAACTTGAGCAGAGGGCCCTTCTTAGTAGTGGGCTTCTTCAGAGGGGTTATATCAGTCAGATCCACATTATCCTTATAAAACTTGAGCTCATCAGTAGAACAAGCCAACTCTGCATAAGCAGCATCTCCCTCTTCACATTCCAGGGCTATCTTGCGATTTCCGTGAACTGTGATCGTCCCTTGTGGCCCGGGCATCTTAAGATGCAAATATATGTAAGAAGGGCGAGCCATGAATTTAGCGTAAGCCGGTCGTTCGAACATCGCATGATAAGGACTCTTGATCTTCACCACCTCAAACCACAGTGCTCTGCTATGTAATTATATTCATCACCAAAAGCCACTTCCAGAGCAATCTTTCCGACAGGGTAAGCTGACTTGCCAGGCACAACTCCATGAAATACCGTAGAAGATAGCTTAAGATTCTTCTCTGTCCGATTCATCTGCCGAAAAGTGACATAGTATAATATGTTGATGCTGCTACCACCATCCATAAGTACCTTGGTGAACTTATAACCACCCACTTGAGGGGCTACCACCATGGCCAGATGACTCGGGTCGTCAACGCGGGGCGGGTGATCCGCCCGGCTCTAGGTGATCGTGTGCTCAGACCACCTTAAGTATTGCGGTACAGCCAGCTCAACTGCATTGACGGCCTGTTTATGAACCTTTCGGTCATGCTTGCAAGTGCTCGTAGTGATGACATGGTACTGGCCGCTATTAAGCTGCTTAGGATTACTCTGATATCCTAACTGATTATTCTGCTGTTGACTACCTTGACCAGACTGCTGATTATGACCACCATGGCTCTGATAACCAGAATTTGAGCCGCCACCACGCCAAAGCCAGTTCCCTGGAAACCTCCTGAGCCTGACCCGCCTGGCGGCCCATTATCGTTGCCATGTTGCTGTTGAAACGACTGGTTCCTATACTCCTGCATGATACAACAATCCTTCCAGGCATGACTAGACGGCTTGTTAGGAACCTGTTTAGGGCATGGTGCATTAAGAGCTTCCTCATAGTTCTTGGGCTTTCCCCCATTATAAGGTTGCTTGCCATTGCGACGCTGGTTTTTATACCCTGTATTGGTGTTAGCCATCAAATCTGACCCGCCATCGGGGTGTCCGTGTTTTCCACCATTACCATGGTTATTATGATTACCAATCCGCATCGGGGCGTTCTGCTGCCGACCCTTGCCGCCGCCGTTTTTCTTGCCCTTGCCAGATTTATCATCATCAGAGTTAGGATCCTTCGTACTATCAGAATCAGCATATCTGGTAAGTACGTCCATGAGATTGCCCATATCCGTGCACTTGCGCTTAAGCCGCCCAAGCTTCTGCACAAGAGACTGAAAGTGACAATTCTTCTCCAAGATCAACACAGCTTGAGCCGCCTGAATGCTATCGGAAGAGTGGATAATGCTCGCAACCCGGCGAGCCCAATGATGGGCCGACTCATGATCATGCTACACATAGTGTTGTAAATCAACAATTGTCATTGGTTGCTTGCATGTTCCTTGAAAATTCTTGATAAAGCACTCCTTCAACTCCACCCAGGTGTTGATAGAATTGGGGGGGGAGGTTCTTGAACCATGTACGAGTCACCCCCTCCAACATCATACTGAAGTACTTGGCGCATACCGCACCACTGACGTCCAACATATCCATGGCCAGCTCGTAGCTCACAATCCAAGCCTCCGGAGGAAGATCCGCCGACCCTTAAAGTCTTTAGGCATGCACTCGTTACGTAAAGCAGGCACTAGGCATGACACTCCGATGGTTCTAGCACTCGACCCGGCTCCCACCAAGGCTGAAGGGACTACCGGGGGCAACTGATAAGCCCCCTGGTTTGCTGCTTCAGCCCCGCGACGGACTCTTGCATTGTCCACAATTGCTTGAGCATAAGTCCTCAGGTGATGGGGCGGGTTACGACGTCATTCGCTGTTGGAAACCGCCGGCGACTCAGCGTGCCCATTGTAACTATGACTCGGCAACGGGGTCGAATGTACACGATGCCGACTGTAAGAGTAATTAGCCTACTGAGAAATCGTCGTCTGCAAAAGTTCAATGGCATTTCGGGTTTCAACTGCGACCGGTCACTCGCCGGTGATAGGAATCGCAGTGAGCCGAGTTGCAGCCGCTACCATGTTATCCACCAGGTTGGAAAAGTGACCCGGTGGTGTCGAAAATGCGGTGGTGGTGTCCGAACATGGCAGGGGTCGAGAGCCGGCTCCTCCCTTCGGGCCGGCTCTAGCTGGAGTGGCTACACCACTACTCTGCTCCCCGGTACATCAGAGGTTAATTGGGGTATTACCGGTGCTCCTGGAGTACTTGGGCCTGCCCTTGGCATGTTGAAAAAATGTATGGGTTCGTAACTCGGAGGCAAATGGCTCTGGTACCTCCACTGATGAACCGCATTGGGTGCGTTCTGCTCAAGGTTTAGATGCCAAGCTTCTGTCTTCAGACGCTCCGCCTCTGCATTAATCTGAGCTTGCAACTCGGCTGTTCGGGTGTTTTCAACATTGATATCTTCCTGGGCCTTGGTCATCTGCTCTCAAAGCTTTGCAATCTCCGCATTGTGCTCTGCCTGGTTCTCTGCAGTAACCTCGGTCCCCAGTAAGGTCGTCAGGGTGGTCATCAGCTCAGACAGAACATGAGCCATAGCCCTGGCCGAGCCGGACGCTGAGGGGTCAGTAGTTGATGTTGCTCCAGCCGCTGTGGAATTGAGAGCCGTGAAGGAAATATGCCCTAGAGGCAATAATAAAGTTGTTATTTATATTTCCTTATATCATGATAAATGTTTATTATTCATGCTAGAATTGTATTAACCGGAAACTTAGTACATGTGTGAATACATAGACAAACAAAGTGTCCCTAGTATGCATCTACTTGACTAGCTCGTTAATCAAAGATGGTTAAGTTTCCTAACCATAGACATGTGTTGTCATTTGATGAACGGGATCACATCATTAGAGAATGATGTGATGGACATGACCCATCAGTTAGCTTAGCATAAATGATCATTTAGTTTTATTGTTATTGCTTTCATCATGACTTATACATGTTCCTCTAACTATGAGATTATGCAACTCTCGAATACCGTAGGAACACCTTGTGTGCTATCAAATGTCACAACGTAACTGGGTGATTATAAAGATGCTCTACAGGTGTCTCTGATGGTGTTTGTTGAGTTGGCATAGATCGAGATTAGGATTTGTCACTCTGTGTATCGGAGAGGTATCTCTGGGCCCTCTCGGTAATGCTCATCACTATAAGCCTTGCAAGAAATGTGACTAATGAGTTAGTTGCGGGATGATGCATTACAAAACTAGTAAAGAGACTTGCCGGTAATGAGATTGAACTAGGTGTGATGACACCGACGATCGAATCTCGGGGAAGTAACATACCGATGACAAAGGGAACAACATATGTTGTTATGTGGTTTGACCGATAAGATCTTCGTAAAATATGTGGGAGACAATATGAGCATCCAGGTTCCGCTATTGGTTATTGATCGGAGATGAGTCTCGGTCATGTCTACATAGTTCTCGAACCCGTAGGGTCCGCACGCTTAACGTTCGATGACGATCGGTATTATGAGTTTATGTGTTTTGATGTACCAAAGGTAGTTCGGAGTCCCGGATGAGATCACGAACATGACGAGGAGTCTCGAAATGGTAGATACATAAAGATTGATATACTAGAAGACTATATTCGGACAACGGAATAGTTCTGAGGTGTATCGGGTATTTTCCGGAGTACCAGGGGGTTACCGGAACCCCTCGGGGGGTTATTGGGCCTCATGGGCCTATTGGTGGAAGAGAGGAGGCAGGCCAAGGCAGGGCGCGCGCCCCCTAGCCCAAACCGAATTGGACTAGGGGGGCGGGCCCCTTTCCTTCTCTCCTCCCTCACCTTCCTCCTTCTCCTTGTTGGAATAGGAAAGGGGGGCGAATCCTACTTGGAGTAGGATTGCCCCCCCATGGCGCGCCTCCTCCCCTTGGCCGGCCTCCTCCTCCCTCCCCCCTTTATATACGTGGGAGGGGGGCACCCCAAAGACACACCAAAGTTTCTCTTAGCCGTGTGCGGTGCCCCCCCTCCATAGAAACACCTCGGTCATATGGTTGCAGTGCTTAGGCGAAGCCCTGCGCAGGTAACTTCATCATCACCGTTACCATGCCGTCGTGCTGACGAAACTCTCCCTCGACCTCAGCAGGATCAAGAGTTCGAGGGACGTCACCGAGCTGAACGTGTGCATATCACGGAGGTGCCATACATTCTGTACTTGATTGGTTGGATCGCGAAGACGTTCGACTGCATCAACCACGTTGCTTAACGCTTCTGCTTTCGGTCTACGAGGGTACGTAGACACACTCTCCCCTCTCGTTGCTATGCATCTCTTAGATAGATCTTGCGTGATCGTAGGATTTTTTTTTGAAATACTGCGTTCCCCAACAAGCCGGCGTCGTCCCTGCCATGGAGATGGCGGCTCGGCACGACGGCTCATAGGGGTCCGGAATAATGTTGCCATCGGGATAACCCCCAAGCCTGGCATCTTGAAGCTGGTAGATCGACTCGGTCTCCCCGGTCGAAGACTCATTACCTGAGTAGAGAGAGTCCCCCCTCCAGACATGGAATTTTCTGCAAGTTCCATACCTTGCGTGAAGCCCACAAAGACATGCTTCCGTCCGACTGGAACTTGGGCGGGTTGCGCGCGCTGAGCCGGCTCGACGATGTCGGTGCAGATGTCCAGCTCAGGCTCAGATCCGTCGATCTTGCCGATGAAGACGTGGATTCCGCCGAAGGGGACCCGGTACCCATACTCGATTGAGTCGGCCTCGGGACCCCAGCCGGTGTCGTCGATGTACAGCTTGCCGAAACGATTTTTTTTCATCCTACCGACGGCATACCCCTCGA
This sequence comes from Triticum urartu, assembly GCF_056163025.1. NCBI lineage: Eukaryota > Viridiplantae > Streptophyta > Magnoliopsida > Poales > Poaceae > Triticum > Triticum urartu. The sequence continues at coordinate 159,558,803 of NC_141874.1, forward strand.
TCCCTGGGAAAGAGCCCTTCAAGAACTCGAAACCACCGTGCGTTGGCCCCATGGTGGGCGCCAACTGTCGTGGATTTGTCACGGCATATGTCCTAGTGTGAGGACTTAGTCATGAGGCCATCACAACTAGGTGGTTAGCTTGTCGGGGTTGATCAGAATCGAGAGATGCGGATTTACCCAGGTTCGGCACCTCACGATCGAGGTAATAGTCTACTTCCTGCTTGTTGCTTATTGCTTGGAGATCAATTACAAGGGAGCAGATTCGCTTGACCTAGCTATTGATCAATTGTAACTTAGTCCTATCTGCCTCCGGGGCTCGTCTTTATATAGTCGACACCCAGGGCTTACAAGAGTCTGGGTCATACTACAATCCATGACTTAGTATGTTTCTAACTTGTCTCCTAAGTAAGGAAACTCCTGGCAACTTGGACTTCGGGACTATGAGCCGCCGTCTTCGGATGATGGGCCCTAAGCCGGCCCACTCTATGAGCCGCCCAACTGGTCTTGCACCTGGGCGCCTTGGCCCGTCTTGAGTTTTGCTCCTTAGCCGCCACCTAGATGACCCGACCCAATAAGCAGGTATCATGGGGTTATATCCCCAACAGATACCATCTTGGACTAGTGTGAATCTTGCTAGGAGTCCGGCCGGTTGGTGACCTGATCATCTCTCCTCTTAGTTCCCCAACAATATATAACACTTGCCTGAAGTACCTGGAAATGGTCTCTATTGATCTCCTGAAGGTGTTATGGTTAACCCTGAACCTCTGATTATGACCAACAACATGAAGGAAAATGGCAACTTGCTCTTCCACACTGGTGTGGATGCTATCTTGTAGCAGCCCCCTGCTCCTGAAGGTGTGCACAAGCCTGGTGAAAGGTGCTCTTGTCATTCTTGGCATCCACAAAGCCTATGTGTATTTTGCAGTTGTAGATGTGGTTCAGATTCGTTATCCTCTCTTTATCCCGGGCTAACATTGGGGCAGAATGGATGACAGGCTTGTCACCACGACGAACAACTCTCTTGTGGATCAACATGAACCATGCCTGAATCACAACTATCAGTGATGCTGCTTGAACCACCAGCTTCGTTCGTGCATCCACAACCTAGGCAACATCGATGCTGTCGTGAGCAATGGGGAAATCTATCCCACACCGTGCCTAATGGCCTAACAAACGACCTAACATAGGGGGAGGGGGTTCAATGTTGCTTACCAGCTTCAGAGACTACGACGAGGAAGGGAGGGGCATGAATGGCTAAGTCGAGGAGGACCAGACGGTGGCCAAGAAGAGGGGAGAAGCAGCTCGTGCTGCCGAAGAGTGTTGTTGCTTCCTCCGCCACTTGCCCAAATTTGAGTCGTCGTCGCCGTTGGTGCTAAGAGCAAAGCAAGTGCTTGTCCTAGAGCTAGTGGTGACCGAGTAAATTGGGAGGGGGGTTGAGCCTAGATTTTGTGCCATCCTGCCTCGGCCGATTTCCATCTCCCGCCATCTCCACACGATTTCCCCTGTCATCGTCACAAGCGCGCTACCTCCCTTTTTTGCGAACACGCAAAAGCTTTACGTGTCGATGTATTAGAAGAAGAGAAATAGAAGTACAGAGAGTCTGGGGGCTTGCCGCGGTTACAATCATCCCCATGGTAGCATATGGTGGGCAGCCATTAACACCATGGGGCACCTAACAACGCCCTACATGCTAGAAGGTCCTACCTCCAGAAGTCCGACAATCCCCTCGCACCAGAAAGTTTCCATAGATCAACCTCATCACTGATGCGACGATAAAGCTCTCTAGCAACGACCGCTGACCGCTCGAAGACACGACTATTACGCTCCTTCCATAGCATCCAGACGATGAGGAGGGCGAGCAAATCAAACCCCTTCCTCTGCTCCTTTGGGATCATCGCACGACTGGCTGGCCACCACTCTATGAGAGTTGCATCCATGGTGGGCACCAACTGGCCGAGGCCACACCGTGCGAGGGCAGAGTGCCACACCTCGCTGGCAAACACACAGCCCAGTGCCAGGTGGTCTGCAGTCTCAGCCTCCTGCTCGCACAATGGGCACATGATGTGGGACTGGAGGCCGTGTCGAAGGCGTCTGTCTGCCGTCCAAATCCGACGCCTCATTGCTAGCCAGAAGTGAAGCTTGCACTTGGCCGGGGCCCAAGTCTTCCGAAGGGCCCGACCGCATGGGAACCTCATGAGTCCAACAAAGAACATCTGGTAAGCCGAGCTCGCAGAATATACCTCAGTCAGCGTCCACTTCTAGATTATGCGATCCAGAATCTCAAGGAGTAGGTGCACCTCAAGAAGCAAGTCCGTGAGCATCAAGAATTGAGTTAGCACTCTAACCGTCAACACCCCTGTGATGTCCCTGATCCAAGCGCGGTCCGCCAGGGCCTTATGAACCGTTCACGTGCGCCGTGCACCGTCGTTCACCGCTAGGAATAGCTCTGGGGCCTCAAACTGAATGGAACGCCCGTGGAGCCAAAAATCCGTCCAAAAAAGAGCCTTTCTACCATCCCCCAACGTCACCTTGATGGACGAGTCAAAAATAGCCTGCACCTCAGGCTCAACGGCCGGCTGCAGGCCCGGCCAACAGCAATCAGATGTGCGTTGCATCCATAGCCAGCGTGCCCGAAACGCATAGCCTAATAGCTTGAGGTTCAGGACGCCCAATCCACCATACTCGAACGGCTTGCACACTTGCTCCCAAGCCACTAGACAATGGCCACCGCTGACGACATCGGTCCCCTTCCAAAAGAAGGCACGAATCCTCTTCTCAAACCCATCGATCAGCCATACGGGCAGCTGCATCGCGATGGAGTGATACACAGGGATGGATGTGAGGACCGACTTGACTAGCATGAGGTGACCAACCGTGGTGATCCAACGAGCAATCCATGGTTGTAGTTGATTGCATACCCTGTCCAATAAAGGTTGAAGACACACCCTTGGCAACCTCAGCTTGTACGAGAGAGGGAGGCCGAGATAGGTGCAGGGGAACCTCAGTATCTGGCATGGAAAGTGTTGGACAACAACTACTAGGTGCTCCTCGGAGCATCTGATCAGTGACAATGAGCACTTATGTAGATTGGTGCACAACCCACATGCTCCACCAAAACAGTCAAGCGCGGCCCACACGAGTGACAGGTCCGAAGGGGATGGCTTGACAAAGACAACCACATCGTCGGCGTACATCGAGGTGCGGAAGCGGGCACCTTGGAACTGCAGCGGCGACAACATGTGCATGCCCTCAGCCCTAGCGAGAAGGGCGTTCAGCACCTCCATCACAAGGAGGAACAACATGGGCAACAACGGGTTGCCCTGGCGGAGACCCCGGTGATGGAGGAATGGCCTTCTAGGCACTCCATTTAGAAGGATGGAGGAGCTTGCCGACGAGAGTAGGATGCACACCCATTCAACAAACCTCGGGCCGAAGCCAGCGTGCGAAGCACATCCAGAAGGAAGGGCCACGAGACAGAATCAAACGCCTTCGATATGTCGATCTTGAGGAGCATGGAAGGGATCCGACACACATGTAGTGCCCTAGTGGTGAGCCGCACCATCCGGAAATTATCATGGATACTCTAGCCACGGACGAACACAGACTAATTTGCCGCCAAAAGATCCAGCAGCCGCAGAGCGAAGCGCAACACTAGAACCTTTGAAAACAACTTGCTGCAGCTGTGCTCAAGGCTAACAGGACTTAAATCCTTGACCTCAACCGCACCGTCGTGTTTAGGTAATAGAACGATAAGAGCCTCGTTGAGCTTCCTCATGCCGTGTGGGCGAAGGGTGAATAACTGACCGAAAGCGGCCATGATGTCGCCCTTTATGACGGCCCATGCAGATTGGAAGAAACGCCTAAAGAACCCATCTGGGCCAGGCGCCTTGTCGGCGGGCATGTCCCTTACCGCAGCCCACACCTCTTCCTCCGAGAACGGCGCCTCAAGTTCCACGAGATCGACCGAAGGAAGGCCTAGAAACCCAAGGTTCAAGACATGTTCCCTAGGGACATCGGTGCCGAGCAGTCCATTGTAGAAGTTGAAGAGCATGTTCTCCTTGTCATCATGCTCGACGACCACCTCACCTTCCCGAGAGAGCGTGGTGATGTGGTTGCTCCGCTGCCGGTGCCGCGCGAATGGCTGGAAGTAGTGTGTGTTGGCATCACCTTCCCGCAACCAAATCACCCATGAGCGCTGTCGTGCAATTGTACGCTTGAGGGAAGCAAGCCCGAGCACCTTCAACTTGAGCTCCGCTCGGAACACGAACTCAGCATCAATGAGCTGCCTCAACTCTTGAGCCACGTCTAGCTGCAAAATAATCTCCTTGGCGAGGAGTAGTTGCCTCTGCGCGCTACCAACATGGCACTAAGCCCATGATTGCAATGCCCGCGCCATCCGCCCGAGCAGTATGCCAAGCCTAACCACAGGGTCCAAGCTAGGCAGTGTCGGTGTTGCCCAAGCCTCAGCCACCATAGGCAAGTAGCCATCAAACCTTGTCCAAATGGCCTCAAACTTGAATCGGTAGCACTTGGGTGCTAAGAGGTTCGAATGGAGGACGACTGGGCAGTGATCAGAAGACATAGTTGAACCAGCGCGCAATAAGCAATTGGAGAAGAGCTGCTCCCAATCCAAAGAGTAAAACCAACAGTCAAGGGGGGCGAGGGTGGGCTGCCGCTGCTCATTGCTCCATGTATAGCGCCGACCATGCAAGTTCAGCTCCGCAAGCTCCATGTCGTCAAGGAAGCGCCGAAAGCGGGCCATCCAGCGCCTATCAAGATTGTTGTTATTCTTGTCCGCCGCCTGATAAATGAGGTTGAAGTCACCCGTCAACGCCCAAGGACCAGGGTGAACTACACGGAAGGCATGAAGCTCTTGGAAGAATAGCATTCTCTCATCATTGGAGAATGGGCCTGATACGTCTCCAACGTATCTATAATTTTTTATTGCTCCATGCTATATTATCTACTGTTTTGGACATTATTGGGCTTTATTATCCACTTTTATATTATTTTTGGGACTAACCTATTAACCGGAGGCCCAGCCCAGAATTGCTGTTTTTTGCCTGTTTTAGGGTTTCGAATAAAAGGAATATCAAACAGAGTCCAAACAGAATGAAACCTTCGGGAACGTGATTTTCTCAACGAACAAGACCCAAGAGACTTGGACCCTATGTCAAGACACAAAAGAGGAGGCCACGAGGTAGGGGGCGTGCCTACCCCCCCCCCCCCAGGCGCGCCCTCCACCCTCGTGGGCCCCCGGTTGCTCCACCGACGTACTCCTTCCTCCTATATATACCTACATACCCCCAAACGATCAAATACGGAGCCAAAAACCTAATTCCACCGCCGCAACTTTCTGTATCCATGAGATCCCATCTTGGGGCCTGCTCCGGAGCTTCGCCGGAGGGGGCATCGATCATGGAGGGCTTCTACATCAACACCATAGCCCCTCTGATGAAGTGTGAGTAGTTTACCTCAGACCTACGGGTCCATAGTTATTAGCTAGATGGCTTCTTCTCTCTTTTTGGATCTCAATACAATGTTCTCCCCCTCTCTTGTGGAGAACTATTCGATGTAATCTTCTTTTTGCGGTGTGTTTGTTGAGACCGATGAATTGTGAGTTTATGATCAAGTCTATATATGAACAATATTTGAATCTTCTATGAAATCTTTTATGTATGATTGATTATCTTTGCAAGTCTCTTCGAATTATCAGTTTGGTTTGGCCTACTAGATTGATCTTTCTTACAATGGGAGAAGTGCTTAGCTTTGGGTTCAATCTTGCGGTGTCCTTTCCCAGTGACAGTAGGGGCAGCAAGGCACGTATTGTATTATTGCCATCGAGGATAACAAGATGGGGTTTTCATCATATTGCATGAGTTTATCCCTCTACATCATGTCATCTTGCTTAAGGTGTTACTCTGTTTTTAACTTAATACTCTAGATGCATGCTGGATAGCGGTCGATGAGTGGAGTAATAGTAGTAGATGCAGGCAGGAGTTGGTCTACTTGTCTCGGACGTGATGCCTATATACATGATCATTCCTATATATTCTCATAACTATGCTCAATTCTGTCAATTGCTCAACAGTAATTTGTTCACCCACCGTAGAATACCTATGCTCTCGAGAGAAGCCACTAGTGAAACCTATGGCCCCCGGGTCTATCTTCATCATATTAATCTCCTACTACTTAGTTATTTCCTTTGCTCTTTACTTTGCCTTTATTTTACTTTGCATCTTTATCACAAAAATACAAAAAATATTATCTTATCATATCTATCAGATCTCACTCTCGTAAGTGTCCGTGTAGGGATTGACAACCCCTATTCGCGTTAGTTGCGAGGATTTATTTGTTTTGTGCAGGTACGAGGGACTCGCGCGTAGCCTCCTACTGGATTGATACCTTGGTTCTCAAAAACTGAGGGAAATACTTACGCTACTTTGCTGCATCATCCCTTCCTCTTCGGGGAAAACCAACGCAGTGCTCAAGAGGTAGCAAGAAGGATTTCTGGCGCCGTTGCCGGAGAGGTCTATGCAAAAGTCAACATACCAAGTACCCATCACATACCCTTATCTCCCGCATTACATTATTTGCCATTTTCCTCTCGTTTTCCTCTCCCCCACTTCACCCTTGTCGTTTTATTCGCCATCTCTCTCTATCCTCCCTCTCTTTCTCTATTTGCCTCTTTTTGCTCGCTTGCTTTTTGCTTGCTTGTGTGTTAGCTTGCTTGCTTGTCACGATGACTCTACCTAAATTTGGTGATCTTCACCTTAAAAGATTAGAGGAGATCGAAAGCAATGTCAGGAGCTTTATGGTTTTGCAATTTGAACATAATAGTTTCTTCAGAAACGAGCTTAAGGAATAGAAAAGTTTTATGAGTTTTGTGAATAAAGAGCTTGATGATATCTCTAAAGAATTCGATGGTTTAAGATCCCAAATTGCTCGTCTTGAGAAGTTGACCGCTGAAATTTCTGATAAGCAAGCCACCTTAGTTAATAGGATGGCCACTAAACCGGATTGCTATGAAAATAAAGATGAAGATCTAAAAGTTATTGATGTGTCCCCTATTAAATCTTTGTTTTGCAATATGAATCTTGATAATGATGGGACTGAATATGATCCACCTTTACCTAGAAGGCGTTCCAAGAATTCAGAACTTTTTGATCTTGATGCTAAAATTGATAAAAGTGGGATTGAAGAAATTAAAACCCTAGATGTTGCTAAACCCACTATTATGGATTTAAAGGAATTTAACTATGAAAATTTCTCTTTGATTGATTGTATTTCCTTGTTACAATCCGTGCTAAATTCTCCTCATGCTTATAGTCAAAATAAAGCGTTTACTAAACATATTGTTGATGCCTTGATGCAATCTTATGAAGAAAAACTTGAATTGGAAGTTTCTATCCCTAGAAAGCTTTATCATGAGTGGGAACCAACTATTAAAATTAAAATTAAAGATCATGAATGCTATACTTTATGTGATTTGGGTGCTAGTGTTTCCACGATTCCAAAGACTTTGTGTGATTTGTTAGGTTTCCGTGATTTTGATGATTGCTCTTTAAACTTGCACCTTGCGGATTCCCCTATTAAGAAACCTATGGTAAGAATTAATGATGTTCTTATTGTTGCAAACAGGAATTATGTGCCCATAGATTTTATTGTTCTTGACATAGATTGCAATCCTTCATGTCCTATTATTCTTGGTAGACCTTTCCTTAGAACGATTGGTGCAATTATTGATATGAAGGAAGGAAATATTAGGTTCCAATTTCCATTAAGGAAAGGCATGGAACACTTTCCTAGAAAGAAAATTAAATTACCTTATGAATCTATTATGAGATCCACTTATGGATTGCCTACCAAAGATGGTAATACCTAGATCTATCCTTGCTTGTTATGCCTAGCTAGGGGCGTTAAACGATGGCGCTTGTTGCAAGACAATCCAATTTTATTTTTATTCCTTGCTTTTTGCTCCTGTTTAGTAATAAATAATTTATCTAGCCTCTGTTTTGGTTGTGTTTTTTGTGTTTAATTAGTGTTTGTGCCAAGTAGAACCGTTGGGAAGACTTGGGAAAGTCTTGTTAAACTTGCTGTAAAAAACAGAAACTTTAGCGCTCACGAGAACTGCTGCCATTTTTATTGGGAAAGTGATATTTAGTTAATTATTTTTGAAGATGATTAATAGATAAATTCATCACGTCCAGAAATTTATTTTAGAATTTTTGGGGTTTCAAATCTTGCGCTAGCTACAGATTACTACAGACTATTCTGTTTTTGACAGATTCTGTTTTTCGTGTGTTGTTTGCTTATTTTGATGAATCTATGGCTAGTAAAATAGTTTATAAATCATATAGAAGTTGGAATAAAGTAGGTATAACACAAATATAAATAAATAATGAGTTCATTACAGTACCTTGAAGTGGTCTTTTGTTTTCTTTCGCTAACGGAGCTCACGAGATTTTCTAAAGTTTTGTGTTGTGAAGTTGTCAAGTTTTGGGTAAAGATTTGATGGATTATGGAACAAGGAGTGGAAAGAGCCTAAGCTTGGGGATGCCCATGGCACCCCCAAGATAATCTAAGGACACCTAAAAGCCAAAGCTTGGGGATGCCCCGGAAGGCATCCCCTCTTTCGTCTACTTCTATCGGTAACTTTACTTGGAGCTATATTTTTACTCGCCATATGATATGTGTTTTGCTTGGAGCGTCTTGTATGATTTGAGTCTTTACTTTTTAGTTTACCACAATCATACTTACTGTGCACACCTTTTGAGAGAGCCATACATGATTTGGAAATTGTTAGAATACTCTATGTGCTTCGCTTATATCTTTTGAGTTATGTAGTTTTACTCTAGTACTTCACTTATATCTTTTAGAGCACGGTGGTGGATTCGTTTTATAGAAACTATTGATCTCTCATGCTTCACTTAGATTATTTTGAGAGTCTTAAATAGCATGGTAATTTGCTTAAAATCCTAATATGCTTGGTATACAAGAATTAATAATAAAACTTTCCTGTGAGTGTGTTGAATACTATGAGAAGTTCGATGCTTGATAATTGTTTTGAGATATGAAGATGGTGATATTAAAGTTGTGCTAGTAGAGTAGTTGTGAATTTGAAGAATACTTGTGTTAAAGTTTGTGATTCCCGTAGCATGCACGTATGGTGAACCGTTATGTGATGAAGTCGGAGCATGATTTATTTTTTGATTGTCTTCCTTATGAGTGGCGGTCGGGGACGAGCGATGGTCTTTTCCTACCAATCTATCCCCCTAGGAGAATGCGCGTAATACTTTGCTTTGATAACTTGTAGATTTTTGCAATAAGTATATGAGTTCTTTATGACTAATGTTGAGTCCATGGATTATACGCACTTTTCTCACCCTTCCACCTTTGCTAGCCTCTCTAATACCGCGCACCTTTCGTCGGTATCATACACCCACCATATACCTTCCTCAAAACAGCCACCATACCTACCTATTATGGCATTTCCATAGCCATTCCGAGATATATTGCCATGCAACTTTCCACCGTTCCGTTTATTATGACACACTCCATGATTGTCATATTGCTTACATGATCATGTAGTCGACATCGTATTTGTGGCAAAACCACCATTCATAATTCTTTCATACATGTCACTCATGAGTCATTGCATATCCCGGTACACCGCCGGAGGCATTCCTATAGAGTCATGTCTTGTCCTAAGTATCAAGTTGTAATTCTTGAGTTGTAAGAAAATAAAAGTGTGATGATCATCATTATTAGAGCATTGTCCCAGTGAGGAAAGGATGATGAAGACTATGATTCCCCCACAAGTCAAGATAAGACTCCGGACGAAAAAAAAGAGGCCAAAGAAGCCCAAATAAAAAAAGAGGCCATAAAAAAGAGAAGGCCCAAATAATATATATATAATGAGAGAAAAAGAGAGAAGGGACAATGCTACTATCATTTTGCCACACTTGTGCTTCAAAGTAGCACCATGATATTCATAGTAGAGAGTCTCTCATTTCGTCACTTTCATATACTAGTGAGAATTTTTCATTATAGAACTTGGCTTGTATATTCCAATGATGGGCTTCCTCAAATTGCCCTAGGTCTTCATGAGCAAGCAAGTTGGATGCACACCCACTTAGTTTCTTTTTGAGCTTTCATATACTTATAGCTCTAGTGCATCCGTTGCATGGCAATCCCTACTCACTCACATTCATATCTATTGATGTGCATCTCCATAGCCCGTTGATACGCCTAGTTGATGTGAGATTATCTTCTCCCTTTTTGTCTTCTCCACAACCACCATTCTATTCCACCTACAAGTGCTATGTCCATGGCTCATGCTCATGTATTGCGTGAAGATTGAAAAAGTTAGAGAATGTCAAAAGTATGAAACAATTGCTTGGCTTGTCATCGGGGTTGTGCATGATTTAAGTATTTTGTGTGGTGAAGATGGAGCATAGCCAGACTATATGATTTTGTAGGGATAACTTTCTTTGGCCATGTTACTTTGAGAAGACGTAATTGCTTTGTTAGTATGCTTGAAGTATTATTATTTTTATGTCAATATTAAACTTTTGTCCTGAATCTTTCGGATCTGAATATTCATACCACAATTAAGAAGAACTACATTAAAATTATGCCAAGTAGCACTCCGCATCAAAAATTCTGTTTTTATCATTTACCTACTCGAGGACGAGCAGGAATTAAGCTTGGGGATGCTTGATACGTCTCCAACGTATCTATAATTTTTGATTGCTCCATGCTATATTATCTACTCTTTTGGACATTATTGGGCTTTATTATCCACTTTTATATTATTTTTTGGACTAACCTATTAACCGGAGGCCCAGCCCAGAATTGCTGTTTTTTGCCTGTTTTAGGGTTTCGAAGAAAAGGAATATCAAATGGAGTCCAAATGGAATGAAACCTTCGGGAACGTGATTTTCTCAACGAACAAGACCCAGGAGACTTGGACCCTGCGTCAAGACACAAAAGAGGAGGCCACTAGGTAGGGGGCGCGCCTACCCCACCCCCCCCCCCCAAGCACGCCCTCCACCCTCATGGGCTCCCTGTTGCTCCACCGACGTACTCCTTCCTCCTATATATACCTACGTACCCCCAAACAATCAGATACGGAGCCAAAAACCTAATACCACCGCCGCAACTTTCTGTATCCATGAGATCCCATCTTGGGGCCTGTTCCGGATCTCCGCCGGAGGGGGCATCGATCATGGAGGGCTTCTACATCAACACCATAGCCCCTCCGATGAAGTGTGAGTAGTTTACCTCAGACCTACGGGTCCATAGTTATTAGCTAGATGGCTTCTTCTCTCTTTTTGGATCTCAATACAATGTTCTCCCCCTCTTGTGGAGAACTATTCGATGTAATCTTCTTTTTGCGATGTGTTCGTTGAGACCGATGAATTGTGGGTTTATGATCAAGTCTTTCTATGAACAATATTTGAATCTTCTCTGAATTCTTTTATGTATGATTGGTTATCTTTGCAAGTCTCTTCGAATTATCAGTTTGGTTTGGCCTATTAGATTGATCTTTCTTGCAATGGGAGAAGTGCTTAGCTTTGGGTTCAATCTTGCGGTGTCCTTTCCGAGTGACAGTAGGGGCAGCAAGGCACGTATTGTATTGTTGCCATCGAGGATAACAAGATGGGGTTTTCATCATATTGCATGAGTTTATCCCTCTACATCATGTCATCTTGCTTAAGGCGTTACTCTGTTTTTAACTTAATACTCTAGATGCATGCTGGCTAGCGGTTGATGAGTGGAGTAATAGTAGTAGATGCAGGCTGGAGTCGGTCTACTTGTCTCGGACGTGATGCCTATATACATGATCATACCTAGATATTCTCATAACTATACTCAATTCTGTCAATTGCTCAATAGTAATTTGTTCACCCACCGTAGAATACCTATGCTCTCGAGAGAAGCCACTAGTGAAACCTATGGCCCCCGGGTCTATCTTCATCATATTAATCTCCTACTACTTAGTTATTTCCTTTGCTCTTTACTTTGCCTTTATTTTACTTTGCATCTTTATCACAAAAATACCAAAAATATTATCTTATCATATCTATCAGATCTCACTCTCTTAGGTGGCCGTGTAGGGATTGACAACCCCTATTCGCGTTGGTTGCGAGGATTTATTTGTTTTGTGCAGGTATGAGGGACTCGCGCATAGCCTCCTACTGGATTGATATCTTGGTTCTCAAAAACCGAGGGAAATACTTACGCTACTTTGTTGCATCATCCCTTCCTCTTCGGGGAAAACAAACGCAGTGCTCAAGAGGTAGCAGGGTCGTAGTCAACGGACAACCACCACTGCGAGGAAACGCTCTGCCGACACTGAACATGGACATGTAATGCAAAATTGCCACATCAGAGACAACCCAAGTCGCCGTGCGCCAAGCAATGATCACGCCACCACGGGTGCCAACGGCCGGCAAGGCAACATAGTCAAAACACGGCCCAAAAATTTGCATAATCAGTCGGTCGTCTACAACAACAAGCTTTGATTCCTCCACACAGATAAGAGAGGCGTGCTCGCTACGCACTGCATCTCGGAGTAGGTCCCGACGCGCAGGGGAATTCAGGCCCCTCATGTTCCAGACGAACAAGTTCTCGTTGGTACTTGACATGGGGAAAATTACAACTGAGAGACGGAGGACGGCAATGACAGCTAGCAGGCCGCCTCCACCTATGTGCTAGGCACAGCTGGGTTCACGCTCCTCGGAGAGTCACGAGCGAACAACTCCCTCAGGCTGGCTAGCCGATGTGGGGCGAGCTCCGAGGCGAAGAGCGCCCTGTACCGCGCTAGTGCATCATCAGTGACGTGCTCCAGCTTGTCAGCTAGCCCGAGCTGACAGATCAGCGTCTTCTGCGCCCATGAGATCGTCCCGGGGATGTCCGAACCGCTATACTTAGCGATTCTGGAGCTGCGACATGGAGCGAATGGCAGGGCAAGAGGCCTAGAGGGCGTTTGGAGTAGTTGGGTCGGAAGAGTCCTGGTGCATGCCTTCAGAAAATCAGTCGGCGACCCGAAACGTGCCTCACCCGGGAGCAGAGAGGTAATCGGAACATCGACTAAGCGGTGATCCCCTACGTCCAACAGACCGGACGTGCATGCCTCCCCGTTCATGCAGTGGGCAATAGGCGTGCCTGCCGCATGGCCCATGCACTGGGCAGCTGCTGGGGCCCCACCAACACATGCATCTACTGCCTCCTCGCCAATGCATGGTGCGCTGCGGGTGGCCGGCCCTCCGGGGCAGGCGGGGTCCTGCGTAGCCTCCAACATTTCAATGACTGGGGCTCTATCCATAATCATCTAATCATTATTATCCTCAAGGCAAAGGGGACATTGATCCGAGGGCACCTCACATGCGACAGCTGTCCCAAGCGCGTGGCCCGACGCCTGCGGCTCGACAAAGCAACTGGTCAGGACGACTAAGGTATCCGAGACCACCAGCAGGCTGATGGGATCGACCTCGGGTATCACGCACGGAGCCGACAAAGCAGCAGCCGCAGATGCAGCCTTGTCCAAACAGCCGCACGTCGCCAGCGGCGGTGTGGCACAAGTGGACACAGGCGGCATGCCCATTGCAAGGCTGACAGCCACCGAAGGATCAGGACAGGCCCCCACACTGCGCTCCGCAGAGCTGACCAAAGCTGCCGTCTCCCGAGACCAGTCCATGGAGGGAGCAGAGGCCAGCAACGGCAATCCCTTACTCAAAGAGGGGTTCAGCAGCGTCGTAGGCGTCCCAAAAGTGGCATCCGCATCAACACTGTCGGCCACCCCAGCAGGAACCGATGCAGGATGTGACGAAGGCGGCACGTCGACGGTCAGAGCGACGCTGATCAGGCCATCATTACGGATAGGGGATGCAACAGGCACCCATCTCGTGGCCGTCGCGACGCCTAAGGCAGGGGAAACGGGAACGGCGGCACGAACGCTCCATGACCGGAGCAGCATCCACAGGAGCGGAAGCGCCCGCAGCACGACCGGCACCACCCCGCCGGCGGCGGCGGGCACGACGGTGGCGGCGGGGCTGCCCGGCACCACCGCCAGCATTGGCATCATCAGCGTCCGGGAGGACGTCACCGAGATCCTGGCCCTGTGCATCATCGTCGGGGCTGACGGAGTGGCTGCGCGCAACTGACCGTAGCTGGATGCCGATGTCGTAGTGCAGGAGCTCCTGCCCCGCCGGCCCCGCAGGGTCGATAGCCGTCGGCTCTGGGATGGCCAGTGTACGGGCGGTTGGGATGATGCCCGGATTGGCAGTCCACGTCGACACACGGAAGTGCCGCAGGTCATGCCGAAGGGCGGTCTCATCCGCGACGGAGTCGATGCAGCAGGAGGACGCCAACAGGGAGGACGCCGTAGAGCGGTACCAGGCATGCGCAAGGATACCATCAATGTCGAGGTCGACCTTGTATCGCATCACCGCGCGTGTGGCGTTGATCTGCAGCGACCATGGCTTGAACCGCAGCTCAAAGCTCGGTGCCGGGATGACAGGATGCGCCAAAGCCCGCTCCCGGTCTGCAACCCGATCGAACAAGGCGAGACAGAACTCCGGGAAAGATTTGTGGACGGAGAACGCATCTATGGGGATCTGAAGCACCTCGGCGATGAGTGCAGCAACGATGTTGAGTGTCACTACAGAGGCCTCGCCAGAGACCGAGACGAGAATGGCACGGCCCAGCCTCTCCACCTCCGCGTCCATCACTGGGGAACGCTCAATGACACACACCTCTGGCAGAGAATCAACCTCGGCAGCCCTAAGTGGTGGCGGAGAAGGGGCAACCAGGAGTGATCACGGGGGCGGCAGGGGAGGAGTGGATGCACGGGAGCCAGACGCAGTGCTGGAGCCGGAGAGCGCGCGGGGCGCCGGTGGAGCGCGCATCATCACCGACAGCCGGGCTACGCGGCCGCTTGCAGTCTTTGGCATGGTGCCAAAAGTCCTTGCAACGGAGATAGCGGGGCGGGCGGGTGCAGTCCTTCCGCCGGTGCCGCTCGGAGAAGCAGTTGAGACACTTCCGTCGAGGTCTGCAGGCAAAGACCGACGAGCCGGCAGGTACGATGCGGGCGCAGGCCTCGGCAAGCGACTCCCACGACGCGAGCCCACCAGCTGCCAACCACCAGCGTCCAAAGCCGGGCCACGCTCTCCAACCTCCTACGCGGCTGTCAAGACCCGCGGCGCGGCGCCATGGGCAGCAGGCAAAGGGGCCCGGACGGGACAGGCAGGTGGAGCGGGATGGGAAGCCGCCGCCACAACCGCATAGGAGGGGTGCGCCGTGGCGGAGGACTCCGAGCCGGGGCTCCCAAGGCGCAGGCCGCCGGAGGAGGAGGACGCCTCGACCAGGGCTTGCATCTTGCCAGCGGCGCTCCTTTTCGGAAACGCGACGCGGCGCGACGACCTCAGACCGCAGAACGGGAGGGCGCGCAGCCATGGCCGAGACGGACGGGTAGGGAGAAGGGTCCAGTCGGCGGCCGGAGAGAGAGGTGTCCGTGATAGCCGGAGTGGCTATCCGCGGGAAAGGAGACCGACTCTTCCGGCGACAACACCGACTAGTAACTAGTGAACTCTTGCGCCGCACTCACTTGGCTCGCTGAAAACTGCCGATTCGAGAGTTTTCAGCGATCCAAACTCTGGGCTGTTTTAAAGTTCATGCCGATGGGAATCAAATTTGTTTGCAACTAAACACATTTTTTGACCCAACTCGGCCTAATTGGAGGTTCTGCACGCAACCAAAAGACACCCAACATGAATCGGCCACTCAACATCGCCCCAGGCCTACCTCGTAACACACACACAACAGCCCCGCACCATGGTGGTGTTGTTCTTGCTGAATTTATCCATGTTGTACTCCCTCCGTTTTTATTTAATTCGCATATTAGCTTTGATCAAAATCAAGCTTTACAAACTTTGATCAAGTTTATATACAAAAATATTAAGATATACAATAACAAATCAACAACATTAGATTTATTAAATGTACTTTCACATCGTATAGATTTATTATGATAAATGTCTATATTGTTTTCTATAAACTTGACTTCAGTCTACTTTAATATGCAGAGTAAATAAAAACAGAGGGAGTATAAACTTCGGTCAAAACTGTCATCACGCCTACACTGCCCGCTCATTACCGTAGATAATGTCAGGAAGAACCAACTTACTGTTCCATCTTCCCCAGTTTTACATATATACCCGAGCCATGATCGGTTGCAGTACATCAGATGTCCACGCAGATAAGCCCAAGGCAGTCTAAGTACCACGGCAGGAATTTTTACCGCCGGCCCTTCTTGAACCTGACCGTCAGCGTCACAAGCTCCAAGACGAAGGCCACCACAGCTAGCACCAGAACGGCACCAAGGTAGGCGTGCCTGTACTTCTGATCAGGTTGCAGGATGCCGATGCCCTTGAAGACATTGACGACGCCCAGAACGACCACCGTGTAGCCGACGGACCAGTGGTACAGGTTCCAGTAGAAGCGAACTTTGACGGTCTTCTTAGGGCGGATCAGCAAGGCACAAACCTGGTCGATCCAATTCGTTTCAGCATGTATATATACTCCGTAGAAAGCAGCAGCGAATTTGTTGGTCAAAGTAGTTAAAAGTATCAAATATGTGAAGATTGTTCATCGACAAATGTCATCAAATGCCCATCTGTAATGTAAAGAGTGGAACTGAACTGAACAGATTGCAGAGAACTGACCTGAAGCGTTGATAGGACGAAAAGCGCGGTGCCGATGTTGCGGTGGCCATGGTGCTGCAGGGCGCCTTTGGCCGGGCTGCCGAGCGTGAGGCCGAAGACCCAGCCGGCCGACCCGACCACGTAGCCGCTGCATTGGCAGGCGACGTGGAGGTAGAACCATGCCGGATCGAGCGATGGGAACACCCTCATGTACCTCGCCAGCATGACGCCGAGAGGGAGCAGCACGCCCCAGCTCACAGCATTCAGCACGCCATGGATCTGCACGCACGTACAAACTAGCTAAGTTTCCCAAGTGAAAAATCAAGGAAAAGGTGATCCAAACTGTCGTACGTGCGTACATTCTTGGGGCGTAGCAGTGCGCGGTAGACGCTCTCCCTTGGCGCGGCGGGGACGTCATCGACGACGACCGCCGCCTCGGCCGACCTGAAGTCCCAGCTGCGGGACGACATGACGTTGTCCCCGAACGCCTGGTGGCTCTCCGGCAGGCCGTCCGGGGACGACGTGCCGGCCTGCCAGACGATGTTCTGCCTGGTGCTGTTCCCCGGCAGCGCGACTGTGGCGTGGATGGCGTACACGCCGTCGGTGTACTCCGCGCCGCGCCTGTACACGGCGAAGACGAGGTCCCCGTCCGCGAACGCGGGGGCGTAGCTGTCGACGACCGCCGTCGCGACCGCCACCACCCCGGTGGCCGGGTTGTGGTAGGCGAACACCGTGTTGGCGCCGAGCATGCCGACCGCGGACGGGTTGATGGCCCACGCCGCCCACCCCGCCGAGCCCCCCGGCACGCGGAACGCGACGTCCGCCGTGCCGTTGGACGCGTGGTATGTCCAGTGGACGCTGGCGTCCAGCTCCTCCAGCGGGCTGCATGCCGCGTAGAGGCGGCCGCCGGAGAACGCGAGGTCGGCGCAGCTGGCCGTCTGCGCCGCGCTGGGTGGTGGCAGTGAGGCGGCGACGACTATGGTGGCGAGGAGGAGGAGGATCCGGCGACTCGCCTGGCATCCCATTGCGGGTGGAGCAAGCTCAAGACGAACCGGAAAGAAGAATGAATGGTACGTACGGCTTTGATAGTGCGAGCTACATGGTGAGATTCTGTGTAAGGTCAACGAGAGAGAAATGGTTCCCCGCACACCAAAAATAAAATAAAAAATGAAAGAGAAATGTGTTTTGTGGACGATGCTTCGGTGCCTTAAGGCATCTACCTTTGTGTCTATGACATATGGATCCAACAGGTGGCTGGCCCACATGTCAGTGACCTAAAGGCAGATGCCTTTAAGGCACCGAAGCTGCGTCCGTGTTTTGTTCATGCGAGGGACGTGGTGAGCGGTTTGGACGCGCTATCCGACATGCAGGAATGGGCTCGAGTTTTATTTTATTTATTTCAAAGTAACAGCAAAAGAGTCTATGCGTTGTAATGGGAGAGAAAACATAACACACGTTCTTAACTCAACAACCATCACTTAAGACCACAATAGGTCCATCTCTTTTATTTTTGCGAGGCATCATATTTGTGTTGCCGCTTATCCTCCTTCTCACCCTCGCCGGCAATGGTCGATGTTCACACAAAATAACAAAAAATGTGTGTTGAATATGGTTAATCTTAAGGCGTCTCTCTCTCCCTCTCTCCTCCCTCTCCCTCTCCCTCTCTCACACACTCTCTCGCTCTCTCTCTCTCTCGCTTTCTCTCACTCTCGCGATGAGAAATCTATTGTTTTCCCTTGCGACATTTTTCAGATGTATGCATGTGTAGTTATCGATATTTTCTTTTCCTTATATGGTTATAGTAGGGTGTTTATTTGCAATCTAGATCGCCGCCGGTATGAAAAAAAAACGGATCTTGCGCTATAAATTATAAGTTTGCTTCCATAACAATATTTTAAAAATATTTAACAGGTAAAATTAACATCATATGTAGATTTCACACATTTTCTAATAAAATTTCATATATAATATGTTAAAATTGAAGTTACGGTTTAAAAAATACAGATAATTTAGAAAATCATTTGGTTTGACTCAAATATATTCTAAAATAATATTTAAAAATACTTAACAGGTAAAAATAATCTCATATTTATATTCTACATATTTTTCTAATCAAATTTCATGTATAACATGTTCAAATCGGAGTTACGCTTTAAAAGATATGGATGATTTTAAAAAGCATTTGTTTGACTTAAATATGATCCGCGGATGAATTACCTAAAACATCAGTTTTTTTCGAAAAATGTAAAATAATGATTCGGGTGTGACTTAAATCCGGACGGCGGGTTGATTTCAAGAAAAGACGGAGACTTTTGTATAAAATATGAAAATAACATTTTGTTTTAACTTAAAACAGGAATGCGGATTGAGTTCTCTGAAATAGAGGGACTTTTCTGAAAAATGCCATGACGGACGAAAGAAGCCCAATTTGCTTTATTATTATTAGGTATAGATAAAAAATTGCATCAACGAATATTTTTCATGCTATACATTTTTTAGGCAATTTCAAGCTACACCTTTCCTGGTGATGACCTTCGCAAGTCGAACAAGCTTTGCCGATTGGGTCCTGATATGTGTCGCTCACTGCGAGCCCAACCTTTTGCAGGCCAGGCCCAGCGAACCGAAGCTTCCAGAAAGCGAGATTGACCCAACTTTTTTTACTTTGTTTTTTTGTATGCTCGGAGTATTCCTGAATATGAAAGAGATTTTTTGCAAATATAAAAATGGTAATCATTTGAATTTGTTTTTATATTAAAAAATGTTCACAAATTCGATAACAAATCACCAATTTAAAAATAGTTCAAATTTTAATTTTATTTATGAATTTGTTAAAATTTGACCATGAATTTTAAAATATATTTGTGAAATTTAGAAAGTTTTTGTGATTAAAAAATGATAATGAATTCAGAAAAATGTTCATGAAACCACTCTCAAATTTAGAAAAAGTGTTCACAGTTTTAATGTTCAAGAGTGTGAATAAATATCACAAATTTAAAATATCCATGAAGTCAAAACAAATAAATAAATGAGAAATAGAAACAAATCAGAAAATGAAAAATGAAGATAAAGAAAAACAGAAAACCAAAATTAAAACCCCAAAGAAACAAAATAGTAACATTAAATGGGAAAACCGACCAGAAAGCTTCCCAAAATTGGAAGCAAAGCTTAGTAAAACCATCAACAAATAGAAAACGATGTTGCCCATTAACATGTTGGCGAGCATCCCTACGACGCTGTGGCGCATAAGGTTCTTCTTGACGCTGCTCCTCTGGTCTGTACGCGAGATGGACATTAGGGCACAAGGGGTGTCGTTTTTCTCGAACTCAAGTCTAGATTGAGTGTGTTGCATGATCTTTTGTCGTTCCTTGCCTTCCACTTGTCGATGCGTTGTAAAGCACAATGTTGCGGGCGAACATGCTGTGCTGGAGCTCCATGTCTTTAGAGCAGCATGTTACAGAACTATTCATATTACATGGCGGTATGGATCATGACCAATCACCAACATTGCCTGACACAATTTATTAGGTTGTGATGTTCAATGTACCCAAAAAATAGATTGAGGTGTGAAATGGCCAAAAACGTGATAACTCAGGGAGTAAAACAGACTTCCCTAGGATATAGAGTGTTTCCTACAAAACAAGTACTTTAGGCAATTGGCCGGCCCATGTAGGTTTTACGGGTTTTTTAAAAAGTTTGTTGCTTAACATTTTGTTTTCTTATATGTGTTTTTTTGCATGGGTTTTATGTATTTACCTTTTTTTCATTTTAGCTCATGAATTTATTTTCAAATTCATGAACAGTTTTAAAATTTATGAACAGAAAAACCAACTGTAAGAAATCGAACGGATCGACCGAGCAAGGGAGTGAACGTATTGGGCCGTGGCCCAGTTGCATGATGAAGGCGTGGAATAGGAGGAGCTCCCGAATAAGTGGGCGTTTCCTAAACCTCAAAAAAAGTGGTGTTTCCTATTTAACACGTGTTGCGTCAAACATCTCACATAGAGCTTTTTTTTAGACAAACATCCCACATAGAGCTAGCAAGGTGAGTCGCGGAACAGGGGCGACCCATTTAGCTTGGATTTGATTCCCGGTTTTCCTGGTTTTAGCAACCTTCTATAAAATTGTGGTCTTATTTCTTGTTTTATTGTTTGCTTTACCTGTTTTATAGATGTTGTTTTAGGTTGTTGCCATTCTTTTCTTTTCTTTCTTAGATTTACCTTTTTCTCCCCCGCAAATTTTTTTAACCTTTTTCTCAAAGATATTAAAAAATCTTAAAAGTTTGTGAAATTTAGAAAGATTTCAGTCAAAATTTGAAAATGTTCACAACTTTAATTTCAAAAAAATGTTTCCAAATTTTCAAACAAGTACATTTTTTTAAATGAGCGTGTTTTTTAAAGTTCAATTTTTTATAAGATGTTTGCAAAAAAATTTAAACAATCCACGTTTTAAATTTTATGATTTTTAGAACTTTCATGATCAGTTGGGTTTTTGGAGAAAACCAACTAGAAACTGGTACAGTACAAAAAGACAATCTGGCAGCTCGCTTAGCGTCAACGCCCGTGCTGTTAAATGGGCCTGGCCGCCCAAGCGACTTGTGCGTTCAATGTACATTTTGACGCACAATGTGTCAAATAGGAGGTCCCGCACAAGGGTAACTCCAAGGCGGTTCACAATAGCTTCTAAATGTCTGGACCGTTCGCAGAATTTTTGTGATTCAATATTGGTATTCAAATTTATACGATCCAGTCCAGATGTCTGAAATCCTACATATCGAAACTAAAGGTATGGGAGGTTGTGCGTGTTCGGACCTCTCCATTCCCGGTCCACCAAGAAAAAAACATCTCGAACCCCGCATATTTGGGCATCCACCATTCTTTTCGCGTCATTCCACCATTTCTCACTGCCTCCGCCCTCGATCTCCCCCCCCCCCCCCCCACCACCATTCGGACCCATTCCGCCATACGCCGTCATTATGTATGAGAGTTATGTCCGTGTTATGTCCTTCATGGAAATCCACGTTATGTACTGCCCCGATAGTCTGAGAGTCTAACAAGCCGGCGCACGCCTTGGGTTCCGCAGAAGTCCGTCGCATCCACTCTGAGGTGGTTGACGGACTTCCCGGCGATGTAGTCCGTCTAACTGGCGACGATTTAGTCGTGCCTTAAGAGCATCTCAGCAGGAATTCCCTATTGGACGCTCTCTGCGTCTAAATGTCGCGGTAACGCATAGAGCGAGGACAGGAAGCAAACAAATGGGCCGGCCCATCTAAGATAGCTAACGAGGAGATCGCATCTGGTTTTGGGAACCTTCTCGAATGTTCTGGTCTGGGTTTCTACCGGTTTTGGGGACCCTTTAGAAGGTTCTGGAACAGTTTTGGCTGGTTTTGGTTTCTTTTTGTTTTCTATTGTTCATTCTTTTCGTTTTTCGTTTTTCTTTTCTGTTTTTCGTTTTTGTTTCTTTAAATTATGTATTTCTTCAAATTTTTACAACATTTCAAATTTTGTTCAGGATCTCAAATATCACTTTCAAATTTTGTTCGCGAGTTTAAAAAAATGTCCCCGTTTCAAAATTTCTTTGCAAATTTAAAAAATTGTCTGTGTTTTTAAATTTTGTTCGGGAGTTTCAAAAACTGTTCGCAAATTTAAAAAAAATCATGTTTCAAATTTTGTTCATGAGTTCAAAAAATGTTCGTGTTTTCAAATATTGTTCGGGAGTCTAAAAAATGTTTGCATATCTAGAAAAATGTTTCAGAATTTGAAAATCGTTCTTATTTCAAAAATTGATTGTGTTTTTAAATTTTGTTATGGAGTTTTAAAAACTGTTTGCAAATTACAAAAAAATGATCGTGTTTCAAATTTTGTTTGCGAGTTCAAACAATGTTCGTGTTTTCAAATATTGTTCAGGAATTTCAAAAAATGTTCCCATTTTTCAAAAATATTTTCCTATCAAAAAATGTTTCAGAATTTGAAAATGTTCTCATTTTCATAAAAATGTTCGTATTTTCAATTTTTTGGGCGAGTTTACAAAAATGTTCCTATTTCCAAAATTTGTCTACCATTTTAGAAAATGTTTTAGCTTTTCCAAATTTTATTCCCAATTTCGAAAACTGATCGGGGTTCCATACAACATTCACGTTTAAAAAATAATAATGTTTTGCAATTTAAAACTCTAAAAACGTACGGATAAGCGCTTGGCTTGGTTTTTAATCGTTCTGCGGTGCATTGTCAATCAGGTAGCTCGGTAGCTCAACTGGTAGCAGGACTTCTTGCGGAGCACCTGGACTTGGGTTCGAATCCTGCGTTGCTCTTTCTTTTTTTTTCGAGCGCTAAAGATTCCATTCTTTGGAAGTAACATGGGCCGGCCCAGTCGGGATCGCCACCTGTGTGTGCGGTCGATATTCTGCCGCAGAGAGCGGCAGATAGGACCTCTCTCTACAGCCGCGCATCTCAAACCCACTTTATACGGCCGGATGGGTCGCCCGGTCACTGACCGATCATGATTTTTTGGCTCGGACAGGATCCTTAAACGGATCTCAAACACCCAGGTTGACCGGCATCCCTCATATTCAGCCCAAATCTGAGGCGGATATGGGGGCTCCCGGACCGCCGGGTTTCCGGATGGGCCGTTCGGTTACTGACCGATCATGATTTTTTGATTCGGACAGGATCCTTAAACAGGCCTCAAACATCCGGGCTGACTGGCACCCCTCATGTCCAGCTCAAACCTGGGGTGGATATAGGGACTCCCGGGCACGTCCGTCACGTAGGACTAACGAAGGGTTCCCACGCAGACTCGCCCGGAAACCCGACGGTCCGACGGATGCCTTCTCCGTCGCCGCGGTGTGAATACCACGTGGTGCCTCTCCGGCTCACCGCCCGAAACAAAATTTGCCTATTTAACCCGGTCGGCGTCCCGCAACCCTAGCCCATTCACCTTCCCCCTCTCCGCACCACTAGTCCGAGCGCATCCACCTCCTCCCTCTCCCGCTCCGACGTTCCGCCCACGCTCCGGCGCACCGTCATGGTCTGAAGGAAGATCACCTACTACGCAATGCTCACGCCGGAGCGCCGCTAAGAGATCCAGCAGGAGATCCGGGCGAGACATGTCGCGTGCGTTGCCCGCATTGCTGCCGGCTGCCTCCGGACTCGCCGGAGCCGGAGGAGGAGGAGGAGCCGGAGGAGGAGGAAGAGCGGGGAAAGAGGAGCTGGCTTCGATGGAGGTGCGGGAGGCAGAGCAGTCGGAGCCGGAGCTGTCGGGCTTCAACATGGAGAAGGCGAAGACGGAGTTCGCCGTCGCCCAATCGGAGGAGATGGCGGAGTAGCAGGCCATCCTGGAGTCCATCCAGGATGAGCCCTACGTGGAGGCCAATCGGCGTTCCTCCGGCAAGAGCAGGCGGCGTCCGACACGCTCTTCACCGAACTCGATGCGAAGATAGAGGAGAAGGAGACCGGAGCGGAGCAGCCGGAGGCGCCGGAGCTGTAGCTGCCGTCCATGCTGCCGGAGCCGGGCACGGAGACCGTCGACATCTGCGACGATGAGTAGCTAGGTGATTGACATAGTATGTAGGTTTATTTCGTTTGCATGTCTCTGTATGAATTTAAGAATCTAGTATAAGATGTCCGAATGCAACTAGTGAAATTTGAGGCATGCTCGATCACTGCCCGCGAACGCGTCCAAGCATACGTCTGCATATGTTTGAGGGGTCATATTTAACATATCCTGCTGTAGATGCTCTAACAAATTGTCAGCGTTTCAAAAAAGACAACGGGAAATTGGTCACATCAAAGCTATGATGCAGAAACGAACTGAGGTTCACCCCCAAGACATACTCCCTCTGATGTACGAATTTTGTGACGGGGGGAGTATGTGGGAGACGTGGTTCGAACAGCAAGGTTCCGCTTGGCTAAATGGCCCAGCTGCTACGACGCCGATGCCCCATCATCCACCACCCATATTTATTTCTGTGGCCTTGGACGCTTGAGGTCGCCGGACAGCCTGTGCGCAATGCAGGGTGTGAGTTGTCCATCGATTCGTCATGCTCCCCACTCTAAGGAACCCAAAAAATGCCCATATCCAGTGTATCAGTTGGGTCTCCCGTCTACGTCCAGCTTATTTTCTTTCCAGACGTCTCCAGCTGATTTCGGTAATCATCCAGGTGTGTGTTTTCCCCAGAAGCCGGTTCTTCAACGAGTCTACACGATAACTGTACTCCACTTGTAGCCATGCACAGCGTCTCATCTTGCGTGAAGTCCCAGTGCAAAAGTTGGACGGTGGAGTGGATAGATGCAATCTGAACAAGTTTTTCTTTTTAAACGAGAAATATGAACAAGTTGGGTGCAAGCATTTGATTGCTTATTTCAGAAACATGTACTCCTTGGCTCAGGGGCTAGCCGGTTGCTTCGTTGAGAACTTGAGATCCTCATAGCAAATAGGTAGCATTTAGTGTCGGCGTCTTTCGTCTCGGTAAAAATAGAAACAAAATGCGTCAAGGTTCTGAAGAGAACACGCTGGCTCAGTCCTGATTTGTATTCAGGTGAACAGTTATTAATTGGCACGAGCCCATGATGCCTTATCAATGTAATACTACTGGAATGTAACAATTTTTTTTTGAAGAGAGGCAAAAGATTTGCCTCATTCATTAAATAAGAGGAATAGAGTTTATGTTCGTGTTACAACACTGACAGCGTCGCAACACCCGAAATAAAGGTGACCAACTACTCTCGCGTCATCAAGTATCCCAACTTGCTTACACCCGCTGATACCCAAAGCGTGGCCTCCTTCTTAATGTTGGCGAGTAGAACCGTCGGCGGAGCACTCTTCTGACGGAACACTCGCGCATTCCTCTCGTTCCAAATGGTCCAGGCGACTAGCATGGTGAGCGAGGCCATCGCCTTCCTGTTGGGGATAGATGTGTCGGAGAGGCCCACCCACCACTCTTCGATGTTGCCTGAGAGGTGCCATGAGGAAGTATCAATGCTCACCAGTTGCAACCAGTCCTTGACTAATCCCCATAGGCGGATAGAGAAGCGGCATTTGTAGAAAAGGTGGTCAACAGACTCTTGCTTCTGCTTGCAAAGTGTACAAAGGCCACAGTTTGGCCATCCACGCTTCTCCAATCTGTCTGCCGTCCAAATTCTGTTTTGAATAGCCAGCCAAGCGAAGAACTTGACTTTGGAGGGAGCCCAAGCCCTCCACACAGTGTGCTCCATAGGGGATTTGATTGTGCCAAGGAATTGCGCTTTGTATGCCGACTTGGCCGTGTATTGCCCGCTAGCGGTGTGCTTCCATACAATATCATCTTCGACATCCTCCTCGAGATGGAAGCCACGAAGCGTTGTCCAGAGGGTGACAAACTGACGTAAGTGATTCAACGAAAAAGAGTCTGGGATGCGTATTCTCGAGACCCACGCATCGTTGCTGAGAGCTTCGCGCACCTTCCAATTTTTCCTCGTGGACGCCTCGTAAATTAGTGGTGCAATGTCCCTAGGCTTGCGGTCATTCACCCATGGCGCATCCCAAAAAGGCGTCCTTGCTCCATTTCCAACAAAGATTGACGTGGAGGCATAAAACAAGGAGTAGTCCATCGTATTGCACGGGTTTTCCATACCCACCCAAAGCTTGGTGGGCTCTTTCCATTCAAACCATAACCAGCGCAAGCGAAGAGCCCGAACAAATTTCTTCGTGTTAAATATGCCAAGGCCACCAAGATCCTTTAGCCAGCACACCGCATCCCAATTCACCTTGCATTTTGCGCCAATAAGAATACAGACTGGCCCAGGCGAATTCCGTCGAGACCATCATAATCTTTACACATTTTGCTCGCTCGCTTGCTTGCTGGAGCACAAATCAAACAAGCATTTGGACTCAGCGTCGTGCTTCTACTACTAGCTAACCACTAACAACAACGTGGACAAGTTAACACTGCTACATTATCCGATCCACCCTCGCGACCGGGGGCTAGCTGCTAGCTGAGCGTGCCGGTGGTGTCGTCGTCGATGCCGTGGAAGAAAGGGTCCCGCAGGAGGTCGGCGGCGGAGGGGCGGTTGCGCGGCTTGCCGATGCAGCGCTGGATGAAGGCCCGCATCTCCGGGTCCCTGAGGCGGCGGAGCGCGGCGGGGGGCACGCCGTTGGTGACGCTGTGGTAGATCTGCACCACGCTCTCGCACTCGCCGTAGGGCATCTCCCGCGTCACCATCTCCAGCACGCACATCCCGTACGAGTAGATGTCCACCGACTCCGTGTACGTCTCCGAGTAGAGCTCCGGCGCCATGAACTCGGGCGTGCCCAGGATCGTGTGCGCCGTGTGGTCCTTGTCCACGATCGCCGCCAGCCCGAGGTCGCCGATCTTCACCTGCACCACCAATCCCCGGAGCCGTCAGTCCAACAGGCTCGTGATTCATGAAAGCAACGGCTAACAGCCAGTGCTCGATCGGGGCAGAATCGTAGATGCATGCAGGTGCAGCAAGCAACTGAACAAGTTAGCGTAAGAGATTGGAGTGCGACTCAGCTATGTATGTTTGAAAGCAAAAACAAAGTGCGTCTCAGCGTGCATCAGTTGTGTTTCTCCTTTACTCGAAAGCTAGGTGCAGCTCACGCAGGCATATATCCTCCTAGTAGGTCCAGCTCTCGCGATGCTTTCAGAGACACGGAGAGCTACAGAGGTCTACACTACAGCTAGGTCGTCACAGAAAAGAAGCGCAAAAGGTGGGAAAAGCGCCCGTCCGCGGATTAATCGCCGGCCTAATGCACGGGTCGGTGTTCAGATCAGCAGGCATTAAACTACATCTTTGTGCTGCTGTTCTACCCCAAATTGCCTATTTAGGCAGAAAAAAAACTAAGATAGTATTGAGGTATTAGTAGCAAGTAAAAATTGTGTTTCCATGCAAAAAAAGTAAAAATTATGTTTAGCACAAAACTACATCGTGTGCTACTTTCCTACACCAAATTGCCTGTTTAGGTACAAAACTACGATAGTATTGAGAAAGTAGTAAGTAAACATTATGTTTATCCCCAATACAGAATCTAATTAAAACCGAATACATGCAGTATTTAGGAGTATTCCAATCTAATTAAAACAAGATTAAATTAAATTCTTTTTAGAAACGATTAAACTAAATTAAATTATGCGAAACGGCGTCGTGCGCGAGAAGGCGAGAGAGTCTAGCATAACGCAGTTCTAAATATAAAATTTGGGAGATTGCAGATATTTAATCGTTCAACAATTGAAGAACTGTGCGGGGAGAGGCAGCAATTAGCAGCCAGGCGACCGATCGAGATTGATTGATTGATGGGCGCAGTTACCTGGCCGGTGTTGCCGTTGATGAAGACGTTGCTGCAGTTAAGGTCGCGGTGGATGATGCAGGGGTCGTGGGTGTGGAGGTGGTCGAGGCCCTCAAGGATCTGGCGCGCCCACTTCTTGAGCGCCTTGAGGGAGACGTGCTTGTGGCGGTCGCGGTACTCGCGGAGGCTGCCCGAGTTGCAGACCTCGGTGATGAAGTTGAGCACGCCGGCGTCGCGGTCGAGCCAGACCTTGTGGAAGCCGATGATGTGGTCGTGGTGGAGGGAGCGGAGGAGGCGCACCTCGGCGTGGAGGCGGTCGACCATGGAGGGGTCACGCTCCGCCAGCGCGCGCAGGCGCACCCGGTTCCACGCCACCTCGATGCCCTCCTCCTGGTCGAACCCGCGGTACACCTTCTTCACGGAGCCCAGCCCCAGCACGGCCGCGTACCGCCCGAACCGCCCCGTCGGGTCCACCTCCTGGAACGCCTCCTCGTCGCACGCCGAAGCCGACATGGCCGCGTCCTGGCTCCTGCCGCCGCCGGCGGTGACGGGGCGGTGGTGGTGCTGCTGCTGCTGCGCGCGGCGCTGCGGCGTCGGGTTCGGGGGCATGCGGAAGGCGGGCGGGAGGCGGGCGAAGCTTAGGCCGATCGGGGCGGGCGCTATATATGGGGGAGGTGGTTGTGCGGTGCGCGCGGCAGCGGCCTTCACCGGGAGGAGCCAGCCGAGAGCGGCACGGGCTCGGTGGCGTAGTTGTTGCGTATTGCTACACGTGCGCGCGTACGTACGTACGTATGGGGGCCGGTATGACCCGGATTTTGCGGGCCGACTGGCTGTTGGGCTGGGCCACGCTGGCGTGCCGTGTGGATCGGAGGAGGTCGGCGCGTCCGTCGGCTGGGCGGTTCGTCCGGTTCACGACGCCGCGTGGACTGTGGAGGAATCCCGTTTGCTCGTTTCTGTTTGTTTAGTCGACGGGTTGTTTGTTTGTTTCTGCGCTGGTGATGATCCGGACTTGTTAAACCGATTGTCACGCGCCCACGTAGTTCGTCGGTTTGACCTTCTTACTAGCGTTTAACTTTTCTTTTACTTATAATCTGCCTACCAGTTTGTAGCCAATTGCCCTTTTTCCGAAGGATTGTAGCCAAATGGCTTTTTTTAGGGGTTGTAGCCAATTCGCTTTTTTTAGGGTAAAACACCATTGTATTTATCATATTTCACATGATGTAGGATGCGTCTTTGGTCATGGGACAGACCAAACCAAACATGACAATCAGGGCCTCTAGAAAGAGAAAATTGAATTAAACTATGTGCTTCATAATTAACAGCACTACTCTCAAAAATAAAATTACACCGGAAAAAAGAGGCTTTAAGGTTTATCTCATTATGGTAGCCAATTCACTTGGAAGGGTCCTACTGAGGTAGGTGTAACTGGGCCATGCAGGGTGTTGCCGTGTTAGACTTCGGGACGGCCCGGCTACCGTAATCCCTTCGGAAAGGAAGAAAATAAAAGGAAATTCCATCCCCTGAAACGAGAAATGCCAGCTGTCATAATGACAACAATCATTCTTGGTCGGGCGGGCGCCGGCGTTTTCGGTCGTCGGCGACGGATGAGGTGAGGATGGTGGCTGGCGGGTAAACACTAGCGCCGCCGTCGCTATGCCATCTCATGCACGGTGGGTGGGAGTGAGTCGGAGTAGAGGAAAACGGGGTGTTTGGCTCGCTTATATGTTGGAAGGTATTTCGCTCATAAATATTGAGAATTACTAGGGGTACGGAGGCCGTGGGATCAATAGAACGCAGTCAATGGCTAGAGGTGAGTTTTTTCTCTCACGTACAAAACGGTTATAGTTGAGTTTATACGCCAAATAAAAGCCGACTATTTGGTTAGGCCGTTGAGTTATAAGCGTGGAAAGCTACACTCTTATGTCATCCGACCGAGTGTGTATCTCCAATGTAATTCATTGTCATATCTCAACCTGGCGATCGGGTCGGGTTTGGTCGGGTAGGCCTTTATCAGACCCATGTCCTATTATTAATCGGTTTTTTTCTAAACCAACGAACCTACCCATAGGTTTGGAATTAGACCCACGTCCGAACCCATCGGGTACCCATCAAACATAATGCATTTTTTATTATTTAATTTGTGCACCCTGCTTAGCGAGGCCCGTGAACTTCCGCACCAAGGATTTCTAGTGGCATACTGTGTCTTCTATTCCTTTATATAGGCAGTGCTCCACGGAAGCGGATTAGGAGCACTTAGCGACGCGCCCCGCCGAAATCACGTACGCCCCCTTCAGTCTCTAGGGATCTGTGCAACTTTGAAGGAAATGATTGTTGCCGATTAATATGCGTCCCAGGCTTACAAAGCAACAGTATGTACCTGTGCTTCGGTATTTAACATATCTGCAAAGGAAACAACGTCAAGCGGGGACAGGCTCGGAGACTCGGAGGACCCCGGTCATGCACAAGCCAGGGTCCAGGACGCCGGCCACACGCAAGCTCAGGTCGAGGACGCCGGCCACGACGAGCATGAAGCCCACTACCTCGACCAAGGCGAGCACATTGTACATACACTGTTGCCTAGGTAGGGCATGGCGATACCGAGTTTGACCACGACGGGGATGACCAGGATGCGGACAACGTATGCTAGGAGGCGGTGCCGGCGGAGCTATACTTTTTGCTATTTCATGCTTCTGTCTATCTACAGCAACAACAAAGCAACGTGGGTGCATGTTGTCCAAAAAAAATCTCACCAAAATTGTTCACAAGTCATGTAAAATAAAACATATATATACACTTATTAATATTAATCGGGCAACCCATGGGTAACCCACGGGCATGAACTCACACCCATACCCTACCCACGACTAATCGGGTTACTCATCGGGCTTACCCACGGGTGAAGATGATGACCCATACCCTACCTATTCAGACGGGTGCCCATGGGCGCGGCCGCCCATGGGTCGGATTGCCGGGTTGAGTCATATCCAGCTGCACTGGCGGAGAGTGAACCGAAATTTGGGGGGAAAGGGCAAATGCGTGTGTGACATAAAAAAGGTTTTGGCGATTAAGAGACGTCGAAGGATTAGTGCAGCAATTAGCAGAAAGATGAGCTTATTTGGCAAAAACCTCTAGGAAGGGGGGCCGGTCTTGGTTTCATCCCGCCGACGCTCTGCCATTGTACAATTGATAACGTGAACATGGTGGACCTCCTCGACGCAATTTTTCTTCTTTAGAAACACAATATGTATGCAGACGTTTATATACACTCACCTTTATAAATATATGCATACACCCTACCCTTATAAACACCTTCGAAAGACTGAGCCGACAGATCTTAAGATTCACAAAGTCATCACAATGTCTAGCTATCGACAGAAAAGTTGCCTTCCACTGAAAAAATATTGCGGCTTTACAAGACACATATGTGTAAAACGCTTTATCTTGGTGGGTTGAGGGTACAACCACCCTCTTAGCCATCCAACCTTATGCTGGTTCTCCTTCCTCAATCCAGTCGACAACATCCAACGTGTCATCGATCTATGTTTCAAGTTTCAACGGGGCAACACCATGGTCCATGGATGTGTCACCGCTCATGTCTCAGGCCTCCTTTGGTTTGGAGGAATTTTATAGGAATTCTAGAGGATATGATTCTTATAGGATTTTTCCTTTAGAGCCCTTTGATTCATAGGAATGGATTCCTATTCCTACATAGGATTGGTTCCTATCCTCCACATTTCATAGGAAAATAAAAATGAGCCTAGACTCAATGAAAAAATTCCTTTGGTGTGAACCAAATGACATCTCGTTTCCTATTCCTACTCATAGGATTTGAGTTACATGTCATCTCATTTCCTACAATTTTCCTATTCCTACGATAATCCTATCCTATGAACCAAAAGAGGCCTCAACGTTGATACACTTAGGCCTCTTTTGGTTCATAGGATAGGATTATCATAGGAATAGGAATCTTGTAGGAAATGAGATGACATGTATCTCAAATCCTATGAGTAGGAATAGGAAACAAGATGTCATTTGGTTGACATCAAAGGAATTTTTCAATTGAGTCTAGGCTCTTTTTTATTTTCCTATGAAATGTGGAGGATAGGAACCAATCCTATATAGGAATAGGAATCCATTCCTATGAACCAAAGGGCTTTAAAGGAAAAAAAATCCTATAAAAATCCTATCCTCTAGAATTCCTATGAAATTTCTCTAAACCAAAGGAGGCCTAACTCGTTTGCATTTAACCCATACCCAAAGCAACTCATGGCACCTCCAAGCCATGTTCTGCAGTAGTTCCTCAAAAAACTCGTGGCACCTCCAAGTTGTTCATGAAAAAGCCTCCTCCATGTATCCTTGCACATTTTCGAACATGTCCATGGACAACACCCATTTGTCCATCAAAACCAA
The DNA here is from genome assembly GCF_056163025.1 of Triticum urartu. Taxonomy (NCBI): domain Eukaryota; kingdom Viridiplantae; phylum Streptophyta; class Magnoliopsida; order Poales; family Poaceae; genus Triticum; species Triticum urartu. The sequence continues at coordinate 159,591,202 of NC_141874.1, forward strand.
GGTGCTCAGCCGCATCCCCCATTTGTCCTCCATTTTTCAAGACATTTCGGAGCCAGTTTTACATGATCACAAACCACGCATAGTTCAAATTACATTGGACATTTTTCAAATTAAACATAGGAGATGGTTCAAACATAATTAAACATAGACATATACTAAACCTTAACATAACATAACGTCTTGTGAACGCATGCCCAAAGTTGAGGTGAAGTTGGAACACTCTCGGGCAGCCACTGCTGCCATCATTGTCCTGGCGATGATGTCCAACAAGTTGCGATGGACCGTCCTCACGGGGCTTCGACCTTGGCGGCACACTTTTCGATTCCCTGACGCACTTCGAGGCGACGATGCCCTTCTTCAACATGCTCGATGCATGTCGCTCTCCTTCATGGTCTGGAGCCGACGGCGTCATGGCGAGGTCTCAGACATCCGGCAGGGTGGCGACTACTTGGACCGAAACCCGCGAGTAGCCACGCAACCTATGACCACGGACGCCTTTCGCCAGAGGCCTCCTCCATAGTGTGGCCCATAGCAGTGGTAGCCTTAGGGAGGGGCCCACATGTCTAAAATGACCTTAAGGATAGTTCAAGAACCTCAAATCTGTCTCACACATGAGCTGGGTTTGGAGAAGGCCACACGTATGAGCCGCGTTTAAGAGAGGCGCTGAATGGCCTTTTTCTATCCAAACAATGTCCGTACTGTTTGCCCGGACAACTGGGAACAGAGTAGGGGATGCATTTAGAGATGTTGTGGCACTCCACATCCATCATGGCGGTACACGACCATGACAACTAGCTAGCTGTTTCCTACCTTCATAGGAAATTCACGTGAAATGGTTCAACCTCCTTCACAGGAAATTCACGTGAAATGGTTCAGTCTCACAGAAAAGGGTTTCGTTCTTCACGGGTTTAACGAGGCGTACGTGATAGACTCAAGTGAGGCAAGTAAAAAGCACTAGGCCTACATCGGCACCCACTTTCAGAAACCTGACATCTGTGAACCTCCACGATTGAATCAAGGAAAATTGGTAACAAAACACGATTTTAGAGGCCAGCAGGGCAAAATGTAACAGGACAACAGATTTCGTGGTGATGGCCGTCACCAGAATAATCAATATTCAGGAAACTAGTAACAAGTAGAATAATCAACAGATTGCTACACGGAGTGCTCCTCTTCGGCGCCCTGTGCACCCCATAAGGTAGCTGGCGCCTGAAAGGAGCGCGGTAGTGGGCCGCCCCAGCATCCCTCGCGCCAGATGCTCAAAAAACAAACTGGCAGAGAAATATGTCGCACGCGAGATTGGAACCGACTTACCATTGCTGACGGACTTCGCGCGTCAACCACTACACCAGGATAACACATTTGTTTTATGTACGAAAACAGTTCAATTTGACCCATGTTCAGCCCCAGTACAAATTATTTGGTAAAAGGGAACACAAATTTGAATAACAACTTCAAAAATTTCAAAATAGTTCATCAATTTTGAGAAAAGGTAACGGATTCCAAAGAAATGTTCATAAAAAATAAAGAAAGTCGTCAATTTTTTTAAAAAAGTTCACGGGTTTTAAAAAAGTTCATCGATTTTTATAAAAAAAGTTCACGGATTTTTTACAAGGTCATGGATTTCAAAAAATTTAATCGGATTTGATGCAAAAAGTTCATGAATTTGAAAAAAAAGTTCACCGGATTTTGAAAAAAGTTCACGGATTAAAAAAACTCATCACTTTTGATAAAAAAGTTCACCAATTTGAAAAAAAGTTAATCGAGCTTCAAAAAAGTTCATCGAGTTTGAAAAAAAGTTCAGCGAAGTTGAGAAAAAAGTTAATCAAGTTTGAAAAAAAGTTCATCGAGTTTCAAAAAAGTTCATCAAGATTGAAAAAAAATCATTGAGTTTCAAAAAAGTTCATCGAGTTTGAGAAAAAGTTCATCGATTTTGCATCAAACCAGGAAGAAAGAAAAAAAGAAAAAGAAAGAAGAAAAATGGAAGATGGAAAAATGCATGTAATCACGCACTAGAAAGATCAATGCTTCTTGGCTCGCTCTCAGCCATTCGCCATGTGTCGCGTTCTGGATACTTCCTTCGGATTTTGTTTTTGTACTTTTCTGCACGCGTTTTCAGCTTTTTAAACAGTTTTTTTGGAGTTTTTTCGACGTTTTGGTTTTCTCCTGGTCTTCCTTATCTTTTCGATAAAAATAATTTGAATTTTTTTGCACGAAAAAAACACATTTTCTTTTTTTTCCTTTCACGAAAGCCACGGTTTTTTTTCACAAGAGGCACGATTGTGCTTTAGCGAGAGTCACGGCCGTGCCTTTCGGAAACGGAAAAAAAACACGTCTCCTGTTTTTTTTCGAAGAGTTACGATTTTGCTTCCGCGAGAGGCACGGTTGTGCTTTCGCGAGAGTCACGGCCGTGCCTCTCGGAAAGGGAAAAACGAAACGCGTTTTCTGTTTTTTTTTTCTTTCGCGAGTCACGGTTTTGCTTCCGCGAGAGGCACGGTTATGCTTTCGTGAGAGTCACGGCCGTGCCTCTCAGAAATGGAAAAAATACGCGTTTTCTGTTTTTTTTTCTTTCACAAGAGTAACGGTTTTGCTTCCGCGAGAGACACAGTTGTGCTTTCGCGAGAGTCACGGTTGTGCCTCTTGGAAACGAAAAAAAACGTGTTTTCTGTTTTTTTCCTTCCACGAGAGTCACGGTTTTGCTTCCACAAGAGGCACGGACGTGCCTCTTTCGGAAAGGGAAAAAACTGTGCTCCCGGTATGGTTTTTTCGCCCGGTTTTTTTCGTTCGGTTTTTTTCATGAAAAAAAAATTCGTCAAAACCTATCAACATGGGATCTAGTTTTGAAGATCTCGACGCGAGGAATCCAATGATGAAAACGGTTCGAGATTTGGACACACGGTTTAAAAGATAAAACATTTTGAATAAATGGGTCTACGAAAAAGGGAAAACTTCCAGGTTGCGACAAGTGGCGTGCTGCATGTATGTCACTTGTCGCAACCTGAGAAAGTGGAGTGTTCTTTGCAACGAGTACTCCTTAATTAGTGATTTCACGTCCGGTTCACGACGCCGCGTGGACTGTATACAAATTGACATAGTTTCGTCGTTTGTGTTTGTTTGTTAACTCAACGATTTGTTTGTTGCCTTTTTTAAGAGTCGATCGGTTTAGTTGATGCGTTGATCCAAATCGTTAAACCGACTTTGTTAGGCGCTCGCCACGTAGTTCGTCGGTTTGACTTTTTTAATAATACTGTTTGACTTTCACTCTTCTGTCTTGCAGTTGTAGCCAATAGGCTTGGATGGTCCAAGCAAGGTAGGCCGTAATGTCACGCCCGAGTGGATTATAGGGTAGGATTTAGTAATTTTGGGAACGAGCTAGCGGAATTGTCTCGGATCTGATGTATATTGAGTGTATAAAAGGAAGGCGATTGTGTTACGGTTCTAGCCCTGATCAAAGCATTCAGCAAATCATCATGCTCTCTCGCCAGCCACAACCCGGCTGTTATAGGTAGAGCAAGGACAGCTCACTAATGGAAAGGGTAAGAAAGGTACAGTAACGGTCACGGCCATCCAACGGTGGTGATCGACTGGGATAGGAGGTCGCCATTGTAGCCGTCCATCTACTGAATCGGTATTTGCCGGAAACGCTACAGCGATAACTGAATCTTGAGCCACGGAAAGCATATTTGATGAAATCCGCGTCTTCCTATGTTGCTTCGGCCGGAGGCAAATTTTCCCATTGAATGTACCACTGCACCACGGGCAGATTGTGTCTGGGTACTTGCCTCACTTGCAGAACCTGAGCTGGCCCGGTTTTGATCGTTCCATCGGCTGCCACCATTGGCAAATTAGGGCTAGGAATGGATTTATTGCCGATGTGCTTCTTTAGCTGACTGGCGTGGAAAACTGGGTGAATTTGTACATGATCAGGGAACTGCAGCTTGTATGCCAATTTTCAATCTTCTGGATGATCATGAATGGACCATAGTGAAGGAAATATGCCCTAGAGGCAATAATAAAGTTATTATTTATTTCCTTATAATCATGATAAATGTTTATTATTCATGCTAGAATTGTATTAACCGGAAACATAATACATGTGTGAATACATAGACAAACAAAGTGTCACTAGTATGCCTCTACTTGACTAGCTCGTTAATCAAAGATGGTTATGTTTCCTAACCATGAACAATGAGTTGTTATTTGATTAACGGGATCACATCATTAAGAGAATGATCTGATTGACATGACCCATTCCATTAGTTTAGCACCCGATCGTTTAGTATGTTGCTATTGCTTTCTTCATGACTTATACATGTCCCTATAACTATGAGATTATGCAACTCCCGTTTATCGGAGGAACACTTTGGGTACTACCAAACGTCACAACGTAACTGGGTGATTATAAAGGAGTACTACAGGTGTCTCCAAAGGTACATGTTGGGTTGGCATATTTTGAGATTAGGTTTTGTCACTTCGATTGTCGGAGAGGTATCTCTCGGCCCTCTCGGTAATGCACATCACATAAGCCTTGCAAGCATTGCAACTAATGATTTAGTTGCGAGATGATGTATTACAGAACGAGTAAAGAGACTTGCCGGTAACGAGATTGAACTAGGTATTGGATACCGACGATCGAATCTCGAGCAAGTAACATACCGATGACAAAGGGAACAACGTATGTTGTTATGCGGTCTGACCGATAAAGATCTTCGTAGAATATGTAGGAGCCAATATGGGCATCCAGGTCCCGCTATTGGTTATTAACCGGAGACGTGTCTCGGTCATGTCTACATTGTTCTCGAACCCGTAGGGTCCGCACGCTTAAGGTTACGATGACAGTTATATTATGAGTTTATGCATTTTGATGTACCGAAGGTTGTTCGGAGTCCCGGATGTGATCACGGACATGACGAGGAGTCTCGAAATGGTCGAGACGTAAAGATTGATATATTGGAAGCCTATGTTTGGATATCGGAAGTGTTCCGGGTGAAATCGGGATTTTACCGGAGTACCGGGAAGGTTACCGGAACCCCCCGGGAGCTAAATGGGCCATGATGGGCCTTAGTGGAAAAGAGAAGAGGCAGCCCTACATGGGCTGCGCGCCTCCCCCTTCCCCTAGTCCTATTAGGACTAGGAGAGGTGGCCGGCCCCCTCTCTCTCTTTTCCCCCTCCGCGAATCCTATTCCAACTAGGATTGGGGAGGGGAATCCTACTCCCAGAGGGAGTAGGACTCTCCTGGCGCACCACACCTTGGCCGGCCAACCTCCCCCCTCTAGTCCTTTATATACTGAGGCAGAGGCATCTTAGAACACACAAGTTGATCCACGGGATCTATTCCTTAGCCGTGTGCGGTGCCCCCAGCCACCATATTCCTCGATAATACGGTAGCGGAGTTTAGGCGAAGCCCTGCTGCTGTAGTACATCAAGATCGTCACCACACCGTCGTGCTGACGGAACTCTTCCCTGACACTTTGCTAGATCGGAGTCCAGGGATCGTCATCGAGCTGAACGTGTGCTCGAACTCGGAGGTGCCGTAGTTTCGGTGCTTGATCGGTTGGATCGTGAAGACGTACGACTACTTCCTCTATGTTGTGTCAACGCTTCCGCAGTCGGTCTGCGTGGGTACATAGACAGCACTCTCCCCTCTCGTTGCTATGCATCACCATGATCTTGCGTGTGCGTAGGAAATTTTTTGAAATTACTACGAAACCCAACAGTGGCATCCGAGCCTAGGTTATTTATGTTGATGTTATATGCACGAGTAGAACACAAGTGAGTTGTGGGCGATATAAGTCATACTGCCTACCAGCATGTCATACTTTGGTTCGGCGGCATTGTTGGACGAGACGACCCGGACCAACATTACGCGTACGCTTACGCGAGACCGGTTCCCCCGACGTGCTTTGCACATAGGTGGCTTGCGGGCGACTGTCTCTCCAACTTTAGTTGAACCAAGTGTGGCTACGCCCGGTCCTTGCGAAGGTTAAAACGGAGTCTATTTGACAAACTATCGTTGTGGTTTTGATGCGTAGGTGAGATTGGTTCTTGCTTAAGCCCGTAGCAGCCACGTAAAACTTGCAACAACAAAGTAGAGGACGTCTAACTTGTTTTTGCAGGGCATGTTGTGATGTGATATGGTCAAGGCATGATGCTGAATTTTATTGTATGAGATGATCATGTTTTGTAACCGAGTTATCGGCAACTGGCAGGAGCCATATGGTTGTCGCTTTATTGTATGCAATGCAATCGCGATGTAATGCTTTACTTTATTACTAAACGGTAGTGATAGTCGTGAAAGCATAAGATTGGCGAGACGACAACGATGCTACGATGGAGATCAAGGTGTCGTGCCGGTGACGACGGTGATCACAACGGTGCTTCGAAGATGGAGATCACAAGCACAAGATGATGATGGCCATATCATATCACTTATATTGATTGCATGTGATGTTTATCTTTTATGCATCTTATCTTGCTTTGATTGACGGTAGCATTATAAGATGATCTCTCACTAAATTATCAAGAAGTGTTCTCCCTGAGTATGCACCGTTGCCAAAGTTCGTCGTGCCCAGACACCACGTGATGATCGGGTGTGATAAGCTCTACGTCCATCTACAACGGGTGCAAGCCAGTTTTTGCACACGCAGAATACTTAGGTTAAACTTGACGAGCCTAGCATATGCAGATATGGCCTCGGAACACGGAGACCGAAAGGTCGAGCGTGAATCATATAGTAGATATGATCAACATAACGATGTTCACCATTGAAAACTACTCCATCCCACGTGATGATCGGTTATGGTTTAGTTGATTTGGATCACGTGATCACTTAGAAGATTAGAGGGATGTCTATCTAAGTGGGACTTCTTAAGTAATATGATTAATTGAACTTAAATTTATCATGAAATTAGTCCCTGATAGTATCTTGCTTGTTTATGTTGATCATAGATAGATGGCTCGTGCTGTTGTTCCGTTGAATTTTAATGCGTTCCTTGAGAAAGCAAAGTTGAAAGATGATGGTAGCAATTACACGGACTGGGTCCGTAACTTGAGGATTATCCTCATTGCTGCACAGAAGAATTACGTCCTGGAAGCACCGCTGGGTGCCAGGCCTGCTGCTGGAGCAACACCAGATGTTATGAACGTCTGGCAGAGCAAAGCTAATGACTACTCGATAGTTCAGTGTGCCATGCTTTACGGCTTAGAATCGGGACTTCAACGACGTTTTGAACGTCATGGAGCATATGAGATGTTTCAGGAGTTGAAGTTAATATTTCAAGCAAATGCCCGGATTGAGAGATATGAAGTCTCCAATAAGTTCTATAGCTGCAAGATGGAGGAGAACAGTTCTGTCAGTGAGCATATACTCAAAATGTCTGGGTATAATAATCACTTGATTCAATTGGGAGTTAATCTTCCAGATGATTGCGTCATTGACAGAATTCTCCAATCACTTCCACCAAGCTACAAGAGCTTCGTGATGAACTATAATATGCAAGGGATGAACAAGACTATTCCCGAGCTCTTCGCAATGCTGAAAGCTGCGGAGGTAGAAATCAAGAAGGAGCATCAAGTGTTGATGGTCAAGAAGACCACTAGTTTCAAGAAAAAGGGCAAAGGGAAGAAGAAGGGGAACTTCAAGAAGAACAGCAAACAAGTTGCTGCTCAAGATAAGAAACCCAAGTCTGGACCTAAGCCTGAAACTGAGTGCTTCTATTGCAAGCAGACTGGTCACTGGAAGCGGAACTGCCCCAAGTATTTGGCGGATAAGAAGGATGGCAAGGTGAACAAAGGTATATGTGATATACATGTTATTGATGTGTACCTTACTAGAGCTCGCAGTAGCACCTGGGTATTTGATACTGGTTCTGTTGCTAATATTTGCAACTCGAAACAGGGACTACGGAATAAGCGGGCACTGGCAAAGGACGAGGTGACGATGCGCGTGGGAAACGGTTCCAAAGTCGATGTGATCGCGGTCGGCACGCTACCTCTACATCTACCTTCGGGATTAATATTAGACCTAAATAATTGTTATTTGGTGCCAGCGTTGAGCATGAACATTATATCTAGATCTTGTTTGATGCGAGACGGTTATTCATTTAAATCAGAGAATAATGGTTGTTCTATTTATATGAGAAATATCTTTTATGGTCATGCACCTTTGAAAAGTGGTCTATTTTTGATGAATCTCGATAGTAGTGATACACATATTCATAATGTTGAAGCCAAAAGATGCAGAGTTAATAATGAAAGTGCAACTTATTTGTGGCACTGTCGTTTAGGTCATATCGGTGTAAAGCGCATGAAGAAACTCCATACTGATGGACTTTTGGAACCACTTGATTATGAATCACTTGGTACTTGCGAACCGTGCCTCATGGGCAAGATGACAAAAACACCGTTCTCCGGAACTATGGAGAGAGCAACAGATTTTTTGGAGATCATACATACAGATGTATGTGGTCCGATGAATATTGAGGCTCGTGGCGGATATCGTTATTTTCTCACCTTCACAGATGACTTAAGCAGATATGGGTATATCTACTTAATGAAACACAAGTCTGAAACATTCGAAAAGTTCAAAGAATTTTAGAGTGAAGTTGAAAATCATCGTAACAAGAAAATAAAGTTTCTACGATCTGATCATGGAGGAGAATATTTGAGTTACGAGTTTGGTGTACATTTGAAAAATTGTGGAATAGTTTCGCAACTCACGCCACCCGGAACACCACAGCGTAATGGTGTGTCCGAACGTCGTAATCGTACTTTACTAGATATGGTGCGATCTATGATGTCTCTTACTGATTTACCGCTATCATTTTGGGGATACGCTCTAGAGACGGCCGCATTCACGTTAAATAGGGCACCATAAAAATCCGTTGAGACGACGCCTTATGAACTGTGGTTTGGCAAGAAACCAAAGTTGTCGTTTCTTAAAGTTTGGGGCTGCGATGCTTATGTGAAAAAGCTTCAACCTGATAAGCTCGAACCCAAATCGGAGAAATGTGTCTTCATAGGATACCCAAAGGAGACTATTGGGTACACCTTCTATCACAGATCCGAAGGCAAGACATTCGTTGCTAAGAATGGATCCTTTCTAGAGAAGGAGTTTCTCTCGAAAGAAGTGAGTGGGAGGAAAGTAGAACTTGACGAGGTAACTGTACCTGCTCCTTTATTGGAAAGTAGTACATCACAGAAAATTGTTTCTGCGACACCTACACCAATAAGTGAGGAAGCTAATGATGATAGTCATGAAACTTCAGATCAAGATACTACTGAACCTCGTAGATCAACCAGAGTAAGATCCGCGCCAGAGTGGTACGGTAATCCTGTTCTGGAAATCATGCTACTAGATCATGATGAACCTATGAACTATGAAGAAGCGATGGTGAGCCCAGATTCCGCAAAGTGGCTTGAAGCCATGAAATCTAAGATGGGATCCATGTATGAGAACAAAGTATGGACTTTGGTTGACTTGTCCGATGATCGGCAAGCAATTGAGAATAAATGGATCTTTAAGAAGAAGACTGACGCTGATGGTAATGTTACTGTCTACAAAGCTCGACTTGTCGCGAAAGGTTTTCGGCAAGTTCAAGGGATTGACTACGATGAGACCTTCTCACCCGTAGCGATGCTTAAGTCCGTCCGAATCATGTTAGCAATTGCCGCATTTTATGATTATAAAATTTGGCAAATGGATGTCAAAACTGCATTCCTGAATGGATTTCTGAAAGAAGAGTTGTATATGATGCAACCAGAAGGTTTTGTCGATCCAAAAGGAGCTAACAAAGTGTGCAAGCTCCAGCGATCCATTTATGGACTGGTGCAAGCCTCTCGGAGTTGGAATAAACGCTTTGATAGTGTGATCAAAGCATTTGGTTTTATACAGACTTTCGGAGAAGCCTGTATTTACAAGAAAGTGAGTGGGAGCTCTGTAGCATTTCTAATATTATATGTGGATGACATATTACTAATTGGAAATGATATAGAATTTCTGGATAGCATAAAGGGATACTTGAATAAGAGTTTTTCAATGAAAGACCTCGGTGAAGCTGCTTACATATTAGGCATAAAGATCTATAGAGATAGATCAAAACGCTTAATTAGACTTTCACAAACAACATACGTTGACAAAATTTTGAAGAAGTTCAAAATGGATCAAGCAAAGAAAGGATTCTTGCCTGTGTTACAAGGTGTGAAATTGAGTAAGACTCAATGCCCGACCATTGCAGAAGATAGAGAGAATATGAAAGATGTTCCCTATGCATCAGCCATAGGATCTATCATGTATGCAATGCTGTGTACCAGACCCGATGTGTGCCTTGCTATAAGTCTAGCAGGGAGGTACCAAAGTAATCCAGGAGTGGATCACTGGACATCGGTCAAGAACATCCTGAAATACCTGAAAAGGACTAAGGATATGTTTCTCATATATGGAGGTGACAAAGAGCTCATCGTAAAAGGTTACGTTGATGCAAGCTTTGACACTGATCCGGACGATTCTAAATCGCAAACCGGATACGTGTTTACATTAAACGGTGGAGCTGTCAGTTGGTGCAGTTCTAAACAAAGCGTCGTAGCGGGATCTACATGTGAAGCGGAGTACATAGCTGCTTCGGAAGCAGCGAACGAAGGAGTCTGGATGAAGGAGTTCATATCCGATCTAGGTGTCATACCTAGTGCATCGGGTCCAATGAAAATCTTTTGTGACAATACTGGTGCAATTGCCTTGGCAAAGGAACCCAGATTTCACAAGAGAACCAAGCACATCAAGAGACGCTTCAATTCCATCCGGGATCTAGTCCAGGTGGGAGACATAGAGATTTGCAAGATACATATGGATCTAAATGTTGCAGACCCGTTGACTAAGCCTCTTCCACGAGCAAAACATGATCAGCACCAAGGCTCCATGGGTGTTAGAATCATTATAGTGTAATCTAGATTATTGACTCTAGTGCAAGTGGGAGACTGAAGGAAATATGCCCTAGAGGCAATAATAAAGTTATTATTTATTTCCTTATAATCATGATAAATGTTTATTATTCATGCTAGAATTGTATTAACCGGAAACATAATACATGTGTGAATACATAGACAAACAAAGTGTCACTAGTATGCCTCTACTTGACTAGCTCGTTAATCAAAGATGGTTATGTTTCCTAACCATGAACAATGAGTTGTTATTTGATTAACGGGATCACATCATTAAGAGAATGATCTGATTGACATGACCCATTCCATTAGCTTAGCACCCGATCGTTTAGTATGTTGCTATTGCTTTCTTCATGACTTATACATGTTCCCATAACTATGAGATTATGCAACTCCCGTTTACCGGAGGAACACTTTGGGTACTACCAAACGTCACAACATAACTGGGTGGTTATAAAGGAGTACTACAGGTGTCTCCAAAGGTACATGTTGGGTTGGCGTATTTCGAGATTAGGTTTTGTCACTCCGATTGTCGGAGAGGTATTTCTGGGCCCTCTCGGTAATGCACATCACATAAGCCTTGCAAGCATTGCAACTAATGAGTTAGTTGCGAGATGATGTATTACAGAACGAGTAAAGAGACTTGCCAGTAACGAGATTGAACTAGGTATTGGATACCGACGATCGAATCTCGAGCAAGTAACATACCGATGACAAAGGGAACAACGTATGTTGTTATGCGGTCTGACCGATAAAGATCTTCGTAGAATATGTAGGAGCCAATATGGGCATCCAGGTCCCGCTATTGGTTATTGACCGGAGACGTGTCTCGGTCATGTCTACATTGTTCTCGAACCCGTAGGGTCCGCACGCTTAAGGTTACGATGACAGTTATATTATGAGTTTATGCATTTTGATGTACCGAAGGTTGTTCGGAGTCCCGGATGTGATCACAGACATGACGAGGAGTCTCGAAATGGTCGAGACGTAAAGATTGATATATTGGAAGCCTATGTTTGGATATCGGAAGTGTTCCGGGTGAAATCGGGATTTTACCGGAGTACCGGGAAGGTTACCGGAACCCCCCGGGAGCTAAATGGGCCATGATGGGCCTTAGTGGAAAAGAGAAGAGGCAGCCCTACATGGGCTGCGCGCCTCCCCCTTCCCCTAGTCCTATTAGGACTAGGAGAGGTGGCCGGCCCCCTCTCTCTCTTTTCCCCCTCCGCGAATCCTATTCCAACTAGGATTGGGGAGGGGAATCCTACTCCCAGAGGGAGTAGGACTCTCCTGGCACGCCACACCTTGGCCGGCCAGCCTCCCCCCTCTAGTCCTTTATATACTGAGGCAGAGGCACCCTAGAACACACAAGTTGATCCACGTGATCTATTCCTTAGCCGTGTGCGGTGCCCCCAGCCACCATATTCCTCGATAATACTGTAGCGGAGTTTAGGCGAAGCCCTGCTGCTGTAGTACATCAAGATCGTCACCACACCGTCGTGCTGACAGAACTCTTCCCCGACACTTTGCTGGATCGGAGTCCGGGGATCGTCATCGAGCTGAACGTGTGCTCGAACTCGGAGGTGCCGTAGTTTCGGTGCTTGATCGGTTGGATCGTGAAGACGTACGACTACTTCCTCTACGTTGTGTCAACACTTCCGCAGTCGGTCTGCGTGGGTACGTAGACAACACTCTCCCCTCTCGTTGCTATGCATCACCATGATCTTGCGTGTGCGTAGGAAATTTTTTGAAATTACTACGAAACCCAACACATAGTACCTGTTTTGCAGTTTTAATGCACCTCTGAATCCAAAGGCTGCTAACCTATAAGGAGCCATTTTGAGATACACCATATCTCCAACTTCAAAAGCTCTCTCGCTTCTTTTTAGGTTAGCATATTTCTTCATCCTATTTTGAGCCTGTTGCAAATTTTCCTTTAAGTGCTCAATCATCTGTTGTTTAGCATAGAGAAAGTCATGTGCTTCCTCATCATCTGGGCCTGGTACTGCTAATTCTGAGATCAAATGTGGGAGAAAACCATAAAGTGCTTGGAAAGAAGACATTTCCAGGGCAGTGTGGTAGGTAGTGTTGTACCAAAATTCTGCCAGAGGTAACCAAGAACACCATTTCTTTGGTTGAGATGTAGTCATGCACCTGAGATAAGTTTCCAAACACTAATTAATCCTCTCTATCTGGCCATCAGTCTGGGGATGATATGCTGTGTTGTATCTCAACTCACTTTTTATACCAGCAAAAATATCCTTCCACAGTTTGCTAGTAAAGATTTTGTCCATGTCTGTGATAATGAGCTTAGGAGGGCCATGCAATCTAATGATGTGGTCCACAAAAGCCTGAGCAACAATAAGTACATTGTAAGGGTGAGCAAGGGGTATAAAATGGGCATACTTGGTGAATCTGTCTACAACCACCAAAATCACTTCCTTGCCCTGAGAACTTGGAAGTCCTTCAGTGAAATCCATAGAAACATGTTGCCATGCCATGTCAGCAATGGGAAGAGGGTCTAATAGCCCAGGTTGAAGACAATTTTCATGTTTAGCTCTTTGGCATATGGGACAAGCAACAACAAAATCTTCCACAATGGTTTTTAATCCAGGTCAATAGAAGATATTTTTGATTCTGTGATAAGTAGCTCTAGTGCCTGAATGACCCCCCATAGGAGAACTATGCAAAGCAGTGATAAGTCTTTGTCTCATATTAGCACAATTGCCCACTAGGATTTTTCCTTTGTATCTAATTACTCCAGCAGTGAGTGTGTAATCAGACATGATTCTGTGCCAAGAGCAACTTCTCAAGAATTTCCTTAGCACTTGGATCTTGATGATATCCCTCTACTAGTTCTTGTGCCCAGACTGGAGTTGCAACTGAAATTTCCATGCAAGATGGTAAAACTCTTGACAGAGCATCTGCCACTCTGTTTGCTATTCCTTTCTTGTACTGAATTTTGAAATTAAACTCCAACAGTTTCATCATCAGTTTATGCTGCACCCCTTCAGTGGTTTTCTGATCTGTTATAAACTTGAGAGATTGCTGGTCTATCTTAATTATGAGTTCATGCCCTATTAAGTAATGTCTCCACCTTTTTAGGGCCTCAAGAATTGCTAGAGCTTCTTTTTCATAAGTTGAAAGTGTTGCATTCCTAGGACAGAGGGAAGAACTGTAGTAAGCCAGTGGCCTGCCCTGTTGCATCAATACTGCTCCAATACCCTTGCCGGAAGCACCAGTCTCCAAGGTGAAAGGTAGAGAAAAATTGGGGAGAGCTAGTATAGGAGCTGTAATAAGAGCTTGTTGTAGTTGCTGAAAGGCTGCATCTTGTACCTTTGTCCATTGAAACTGTCCCTTCTTAAGCAAATCATGCAAGGGTCTGCAAATCAGTCCATAATTCTTTATGAATCTCTTGTAGTATCCTGCCAAACCTAAGAAGCTTCTCAGTTTTGTCACATTATCAGGAACTGGCCATTCTGCAATAGCTTTGATTTTTTGGGGTCAGTTGCTACTCCTTCAGCAGATATCATATGGCCCAAGTACTCCACTTTGTTGGACTGCAAACGCACACTTGGATAATTTTGTTGATAACTGGTTTTCCTTAAGGATTTTGAGTACAGCTTCTATATGTTCCATGTGCTCATCTAGTGTTTTACTATAGATGAGTGTATCATCAAAGAAAACAAGGACAAATTTCCTCAAGTAAGGGCCAAAGATCTTGTTCATCAAGGCTTGAAATGTGCCAGGGGCATTAGATAAGCCAAAAGGCATTACTAAGTATTCAAAGTGATCCAGAAATGTACTAAAAGCAGTTTTGTGTATATCATCAGGGTGCATCCTGATCTGATGATACCCTGCCCTTAAATCCAATTTGGAGAAGTATTTGGCCCCTTGCAGTTCATCCAGTAGATCCTCTATCACTGGAATGGGAAAATTGTTTTTGATTGTCACTGAGTTGAGTTTTCTGAAATCATTACACAGTCTCATGGAATTCTCCTTTTTCTTAACTAAAATCACTGGTGAAGCATAAGGACTCTGACTGTGTCTAATGAAGTGAGCTGCTAGTAATTTCTTGATCTGTTCTTCCATCTCCTTTTTCTGGTGCAAAGGAACTCTGTAAGGCCTAGAATGAGGAGGTTCAGTTCCAGGTTTTAATGGAATAGTATGATCACATTCCCTCTATGGGGGTAATGTGTTAGGTTCCTCAAATAGGTCAGCATACTGCATGAGCAGTTTCTGTATTTGGGGAGGTGTTTTGAACCCAGCAGGAGCCTGTAGGATTATATTGTGTACTTGCAAGAGAAATGCTTCAGCTCCTTTTTCAAGTAACTTGTTCATTGTTTCAGCAGGGACCTCTTTCACTTTCTCAGGAGTGTTGAATATTGCAGCAGTGACTGTTGTCTTCCCTTGCATAGTGAAACTGAAAGAGTTTTCTGGAATATTGAAAGCCACTAGGCTCATAAGTGTAAACCAATCATAACCCAATATCACATCATGGCCAGGCGGTGGAAGAACTCTGAAGTTATACTGCAGAGCATGTTTTGCTAACTGAAAATTACAGTTAGGGACTACTGCTTTAGATATTAATTTGCATCCTCCTGCAACAGTAACCATCTTAGGCTGCACTGGTAATAAGTGGCAACCAGCCTTTATAGCAAAGTCCTGACTGATAAAAGAAGAGGAACCTCTAGAGTCCAACAGTGATGTTGCTCTCTTTCCATTGATGTGAATAATTACAGTGGGAGTGGGAACTGCCAGTTTTTGTCCCATTGCATGGACAGTGATGAACATAACTTGCTCTCCCTCCTCAGGTATTTCTTCCTGCTCTTGTTGTAATTCTTCTGCTCCCACTTCTTGATCAGCTTGTTCTTGTTGCATTAAATGCACATGTGGAATTAACTTGCATTTGTGGCCATGCACCCACTTATCACCACACCTCCAACACTCTCCTAATTTCCTCATTTTCTGGAATGTAGTGTTGTTTGCATCAGTTTGTTTATTCTGAACATTCTGATGTGCAGTAGTGTTGGAGTTGTTGGTTTTAGTCTGGTATACACCACTATTTTTCTGATAAAAATTGACATAGCTGTTGGGTTTCGTAGTAATTTCAAAAAATTTCCTACGCACACGCAAGATCATGTGATGCATAGCAACGAGAGGAGAGAGTGCTATCTACGTACCCACGCAGACCGACTACAGAAGCGTTGACACAACGTAGAGGAAGTAGTTGTACGTCTTCGCGATCCAACCGATCAAGCACCGAAACTACGGCACCTCCGAGTTCGAGCACACGTTCAGCTCGATGACGATCCCTGGACTCCGATCCAGCAAAGTGTCGGGGAAGAATTCCGTCAGCACGACGGCGTGGTGACGATCTTGATGCACTACAGCAGCAGGGCTTCGCCTAAACTCCGCTACAGTACTATCGAGGAATATGGTGGCTGGGGGCACCGCACACGGCTAAGGAATAGATCACGTGGATCAACTTGTGTGTTTCTAGGGTGTCTCTACCTCAGTATATAAAGGAGCCAAGGGGGAGGGGGGGGCCGGCCAGGAGGAGGGCGCAGGAGGAGTCCTTCTCCTTCCAGGAGTAGGACTCCCCCCCCAATCCTAGTTGGACTAGGATTCCCCGAGGGGGAAAGAGAGAGAAGGGGGGCCGGCCACCTCTCCTAGTCCTAATAGGACTAGGGGGAGGTGGGAGGCGCGCGGCCACCTTGGGCTGCCCCTTTCTCCTTTCCACTAAAGCCCATCTAGGCCCATATGGTTCCCGGGGGGTTCCGGTAACCTCCCGGTACTCCGGTAAAATCCCGATTTCACCCGGAACACTTCCGATATCCAAACATAGGCTTCCAATATATCAATCTTTACGTCTCGACCATTTCGAGACTCCTCGTCATGTCCGTGATCACATACGGGACTCCGAACAACCTTCGGTTCATCAAAATGCATAAACTCATAATATAACTGTCATCGTAACCTTAAGCGTGCGGACCCTACGGGTTCGAGAACAATGTAGACATGACCGAGACACGTCTCCGGTCAATAACCAATAGCGGGACCTGGATGCCCATATTGGCTCCTACATATTCTATGAAGATCTTTATCGGTCAGACTGCATAACAACATACGTTGTTCCCTTTGTCATCGGCATGTTACTTGCACGAGATTCGATCGTCGGTATCCAATACCTAGTTCAATCTCGTTACCGGCAAGTCTCTTTACTCGTTCTGTAATACATCATCTTGCAACTAACTCATTAGTTGCAATGCTTGCAAGGCTTATGTGATGTGCATTACCGAGAGGGCCCAGAGATACCTCTCCGACAATCGGAGTGACAAATCCTAATCTCGAAATACGCCAACCCAACATCTACCTTTGGAGACACCTGTAATGCTCCTTTATAATCACCCAGTTACGTTGTGATGTTTGGTAGCACCCAAAGTGTTCCTCCGGCAAACGGGAGTTGCATAATCTCATAATTATAGGAACATGTATAAGTCATGAAGAAAGCAATAGCAACATACTAAACGATCGGGTGCTAAGCTAATGGAATGGGTCATGTCAATCAGATCATTCAACTAATGATGTGACCTCGTTAATCAAATAACAACTCATTGTTCATGGTTAGGAAACATAACCATCTTTGATTAACGAGCTAGTCAAGTAGAGGCATACTAGTGACACTTTGTTTGTCTATGTATTCACACATGTATTATGTTTCCGGTTAATACAATTCTAGCATGAATAATAAACATTTATCATGATTATAAGGAAATAAATAATAACTTTATTATTGCCTCTAGGGCATATTTCCTTCAATAGCTGCTACTGCTCTTCTTATTGGCTGTAGTACTAGGAGGAAAGTTGGGTTCAATCTCTTTGGCCAAACAAAAAGCATCAGTTAATGATTGTGGCCTCAATGGTCTCAGTTGAAATTTAATCCCCTCTCTGAGGCCATTTACATAACACCTGACAAACCATGTTTCTCCCAGTTCAGGATTTTCTACCATGACTTCTGCCATCAGATCTTCAAACAATTTGGTATATTCAATCACTGTGTTGTTGTCTTGTTTCAGTGAATTGAACTTTTCAGTAAGGTCATAAGAGCCCTGTTGAGAAAATCTCTTGACCACTTCTGCTCCAAACTGTTTCCATGTCAACTATTTCTTCAGGAGTCCAGATCTTCTGAGCCAAACACCAGCTTCATCAATTATATATAGCTGAGCTAATGGTATTTTATACTCTTTAGGAGCAGCAGCCATCTGGAAATACTTGTTACATTGCCTCAACCAACCAACTGGATCCTCTCATGAAAATTTAGGGAAATCCATCTTGGGGCCCTCAGTCAGAGATCTCATGAATTGTGCTTGCATGTCCTGTTCATAAGTCATGTGATATCCTTGCCACAACTGCCTTTCTCTGTTCTGCTGAAAGTGCTGATTGAAAGCAGGTGTATGTTCAACATGTCTTGGTGTTACTGGAGTACCCACTGGGCTGTAAGTTTCCTGTCTCCCTTGATTTCCAAAACCAGGAGGACCATTTGCTCTGTTTGTTCGAATGGGAGGTAGGTTCTATAAGTGCACTTCTTCCAACTGTTTAGATTTTTCTTTCTCTGCCGCCAGTTGCTTTCTTAACTGTTCAATTCTGGTTTCTTGATCAGGCACTTGATCTGGGTTCAGGATTGGAGACTTGGGCACTATCTGAGACGTTGAAGGTCTATCCAGATGTGGAACTTGTTGAGTGGTTTTAACCAAGGTCTGCAAAACAGTGTTGATTGCTGACAGTTCCTTGCTCAGACCCAGCACCACTTGTTCCACTGAACCCACAGTCGATGAAATTTCTCCCTGTTTAGAGCCAATTGCCTGAACATCCTCTTGCAACTTGGACACCTGTGATTGCATTCTAGCGCTGTCCTTCTGGAGTACTCCAACATCCTCACGCAGTGCCAGTACTTCCTGAAGATCTGACTCATCCATCGGTTTGGCACGCCCCATCTCCTTGATCTGAAGTCAGGGTGAGGAATTTTACTACTGAATCTTCAGCAGCCCTTCCCTAGACCACAGATCCTTCCGCCGCCTACCTAGTCGCCGCCTAGGCACACGGATCGGAGCATAGAGCACGGGATTTTACCGATCGAGCAATGTGCTCAAACAACCGTCTGCTCGACCGATCTGCGCCCGATTTCTCACCGCCGCCAGAAACACCGCGCCAACCCCGCCGCCAACGCTGCCTACAACTCGCGCCAGGTGATCGCGCTAGAAGAAGGGTGGGACTCACTGATCTCAAAAAATTTGCCCCTCCGAAGCGCCGCTGTCGAGAATCAATGGCTCATGATACCAATTTGTCAGGCCCGAGTGGATTATAGGGTAGGATTTAGTAATTTTGGGAACGAGCTAGCAGAATTGTCTCGGATCTTATGTATATTGAGTGTATAAAAGGGAGGCAACTGTGTTAGGGTTCTAGCCCCGATCAAAGCATTCAGCAAATCATCATGCTCTCTCGCCAGCCACAACCCGGCTGTTATAGGTAGAGCAAGGACAACTCACTAACGGAAAAGGTAAGAAAGGTACAGTAACGGTCACGGCCATCCAACGGTGGTGATCGACTGGGATAGGAGGTCGCCATCATATCCATCCATCTACTGAATCGGATTTGCCGGAAACGCTACAGCGATAACTGAATCTTAAGCCACGCTTATTGAACTAGCATGACACATAATCCCCTCGGAAAGGAAAAGGGAAATTCCTGCAGTCATATGATGACCAACAACCTGTTTGGTCCCTAAAAAAACTTTTTGAGATATATTTTATTGAAACAGAAAGTACCTATATTAAATTAAAGGGCGTGGCTAGCAGGCGTCCGAGCGCCCGTTGGAGGGATCGAACGCTCTTTCAAATATGGAAAGAGCTGCTGGCACGCCCGACGCAGCTCACCAAAAAAGGAATCTTATCCCACGTGTATTTATTTGGAGGTCTAAAAAGTTTTAAAAGCTATAACTTATGATTTAAGCATTGAAATCTAATTTTGTTTTCACAGCTGGGTTTCTCGCGACGGGTTCTTCAAAACTAAATCTCATATAGATAGGTTTCGTCGAACTTTTTTTCGAGGCAACTTTAGGTACGATAGAGGCAACTTTAGTGCTATAGGAAAGCAACTTCATTTTTTTGCCTAGTAGGACTACCTATTAGGTTGGTTTGTGTAAAAATGAGAAAATCACACAAAAATATGAGGCACCTTTAGTGCTACATATAAGTAACTTCATTGCACTATGTGTATCAATGAATATTGCTAAAATTATCACAACTGGCCTACCATGGTTGCTCAGTTGCCTACCATGCATATTCAGTTGCCTATCAGTGATGCCCAGTTGCCTACAATACTATGAAATTGACCTACCATTGACATCCAGTTACCTGCTATTGATAATTATTACCTATCATTACTGCTTAGTTGTCTAACTTTGCAAATTAGTTGCCTACAGTTGTGAAGCTGCTTATCATTGTGTTTTTCCTAAGTTTTCTAAAACACTATGAAGTTACCTATCGGTGATGCTCGGATGACTGGCATTTTAAGATCGTTATGCAACCTGGATATCAAACAAAAAAGTTAGCAATTTTGGGGGTGTTTTTGTGCAACTCCAGTGCATTCAACAAGCAACTCATGTGTATTTTCCATCATTATATCTGGAGATTTCAATAATTTTCACAGGCAACTCATGCAAAAATTATGAACAACTTGTGTAGGCTTGTGGGCAACCGTCTGATCCGCCCCTATGAAACTTCTCATCACCCCCTATACAATTTATCATCTGTCACTACTTATGCAATCAGCCAACACCCACGACTTGGCTAGCCAACACCCACGCGCACTCCACCAGAAAAGGAAAGAATAAGGCTATCACACCATCCATCTCCACATAGTTTTGAAATTTGGATTCATGATTGACAACTTATATCCCACAAAAACTTTTCAATATTGTAGGAAACTTAGGTCCCTTGATGGACAACTTTCATACTATTTTAGGCAATTGGGGTGTGTAGACAACTTCGTAGCAATATAGGCAACTTGGTTTCTGAGGCAGGCAACTTAGAAGCCATGTTAGGCAATTTTCCACTCTGCGGTAAGCAACTTTCACAGTATCGTAGGCAACTAAACTATCGACAACTTAGTTTTTGATGTATGCAACTTAGCAACCATGGTAACCATCTATTAGACTATTGCACACAACTATTAGTAGGCTAGTAGGTGAATCGCTAATACACGCAATGCACTTCATCTAGCATCAAAGTTGCTCCAATTTAGCACTAAAGTTGTCTCATCTAGCATCAAAGTTGCTTGAAAAAAATATCAAACCATATTCATATGGGATCTAGTTTTAAAGAGTTCATCACGAGGAACCCAACGACGGAAACGGATCATAATTCCAACATGCGATTTGAAAGTTATAGCCTTTTGGAATTTTCTTGTAATGAAATTAATGCATCTTTTGTCATCGTTGGGTTCATATGGTTGGTCGGACGAGTTCGTGAAAGATCAACGTATTAGTGGATGAATCCTTCCATATATGGGCAACTTAGGATGATGCTAAGCTACTTGTTAGTCATGGCACGCAACTTAGGATATTGGTAGCCTACCTCAGAAACTAAGTTGCGTATAATACAATCAACTTGGAGGCGAAACTAGTTATGGTAGAATACTTGCTAGTTATGGTAGAAAACTTAGAGGTGAACCTAGTTAACCTGGTAGTATGGTAATCAACTTTGAAGGAATTTTCGATGATAGGCATTCATACTACATAGACTAACTAGAAGTTGCTTTCCTATAACATTAAAGTTGCTTTTGTAGTATTCAAAGTTGCCCCCCCCAAAAAAGTTAGTTAAAACATACTCATATGAGATCTAGTTTTGAAGGGCTCGTCACCAGGAACCTAGTGGTGAAAGCGGATCTTAATTTTGATACTCGGTTCAAAAGTTATAGCTTTTTAAAAATTTGAAACACGCATTAAATACATGCATGTGATATCTTACTGAGAAACTCACGGGATGGGATGGTACGCAGATACGTCGGGGACCATGTGCTTTCCATGCGTGTTAATCCTCTCCGTGGACCCCATGATTGGGTTGACTTAATTGCACTTTGTATTAGCCACATGTTGGGAAGGAAATTGACAGACATGAGCGTGCGCTCAAGACGACGATCCAGCGCAGCTGCGCGTTCAAGAATTCAGGTAAATTAAAATTAGAAAAAACAACTTGTTTGTAGAGCTCTTCACGGCAGCGAGAAGCATGAGTACCACTTAATTAGTGATTTCGTCATATCTCGCTCTTTGTGAGACGGTAGCTCACCTCGCCTCTGACGCGAGGGTTAGCGGGCCCGCCCACACGTGTTACTGTGTTTTTTTGCCGTGATCAGTTGTTTTTCATGATTTTTCATGCATGCTAAAAGGAAATTTCCATGATCGTGACAACATAATTGCCATACCGGACATCGGATTACCATGGCTAAAAATCTACTGTCATATTTTTAACATTTTACAAGAAAATTCCTGCCCCTAAAAAGAAAAGGTTCCATTGGTCTTAAAGACCACAATCATTCCTAGTCCGACAAGAACCGACGTCCGGATCACAGGTGGCGGACGAGATGAGGATGGTGGCTGGCGGCGCAAACCCTAGTGTCGTGGTCGCTGCGTCGTCTCCTGCGGGGTGCGGGGTGGGTGGGAATGAGTCGGGATGGGGGCAAGGTGCTTGGCTAGCTTATATGGGGGGGGGGGGGGTATTTCACTCGCAAAAATTGCAAAGTACTCCCTCTGTAAACTAATATAAAAGCGTTTAGATCACTAAAGTAGTAGTGATCTAAATGCTTTTATATTAGTTTACGAATGGAGTATCAGGGACTCAGGGGTAGGGAGGTCGCGCGATCATTCTAATGTGGTTGCAGCTTCTCGGGGCGAGCTTTTCCTCGCACGTACAAAAAAACGTCTGTTTGGTTGGGTTGCTGGCTTATAAGCATGGAAAGCCAGTGTATATCTGATACGTCTCCAATGTATCTATAATTTTTTATTGTTCCATGCTATTATAGTATCAATCTTGGATGTTTTATATGCATTTACAAGCAGTTATATATTATTTTTGGGACTAACCTATTAACTTAGTGCCCAGTGCCAGTTGCTGTTTTTTGTCTGTTTTTGGTTTTTCAGAATCTCAGTAGCAAAAGAAGTCTAGATGCCATGAAACAATTTAGAGATTTTTTATGGACAAAAGATATACTAGAAGCTTCGGGAGAGGACCGGAAGATGAAACATGGGCCCACAAGGCACCAGGGCATGCCCTGGTGGCTGGTGGGGCCCACGTGGCTCCGTTTGACCTAACTCCGCCTCTATAAATTCTCTAAAATCGGGAAACCAACAAGGAACCAACCAAAATACTTTTTCCACCGCCGCAAGTTCCAGAACAACGAGATCCCATCTGGAGGCCTTTTCTGGCACTCTGCCGGAGCGGGATTCGATCACAGAGGGGCTCTACATCAACCATGATCCCCTTCTGATGATGTGTGACTAGTTTACCACATACATATGGGTCCATAGTTAGTAGCTAGATGGCTCTCCCTCTCTTTTTGATCTTCAATACAATGTTCCCCTCGATGTTCTTGGAGTTCTATTTGATGTAATCACTTTTGCAGTGTGTTTGTTGTGATCCGATGAATTGTGAGTTTGTGATCAGATTATCCATGAGTATTATTTGAGTTTTATCTGAACTCTTTGATGCATGATTGTTATAGCTTTGTATTTCTCTCTGATCTATTGATTTAGTTTGGTCAACTAGATTGATTTTTCTTACAATGGGAGAGGTGCCTGTAATGGGTCCGATCTTGCGGTGCTCAGTCCCAGTGACAGAAGGGGACATGACACGTATTTATATCATTGCCATTAAGTAAAAAATGGGATTTATTCATGCGTGAGTTTACGTTGTCTACACCATGTCATCTTGCTTAAGGCGTTACTCCGTTCTTTATGAACCTAATACTCTAGATACATGCTGGATAGCGGTCGATGTGTGGACTAATAGTAGTAGATGCAGACAGGAGTCGGTCTACTTGTCTCAGATGTGATGCCTATATACATAATCATTGCATTGGATATCGTCATGATTATTTGCTTTTCTATCAATTTCCCAATAGTAATTTGTTTACCCACTGTATGCTATTTTCAAGAGAGAAGCCTCTACTGAATACTATGGCCTGGGTCTACTTCTATCATATTAAAAACCCTAAAAATACTTTGCCTAATTTTACTTTATTTATTTTATTTTATATTTTTGTTCGATCTATCTATCAATTACTACACAATTTAATCTTGCACGTAACCGCCGAGGGATTGACAACCCCTTGTTCACGCTGGGTTGCAGGGATTTGTTGTTTGTGTGCAGGTGCTGCTAACGAGGTGTTGCGTGATTCTCCTACTGGATTAATAACCCTGGTTCTTAACTGATGGAAATACTTATCTCTATTGTACTGCACCATCCCCTCCTCTTTGGGGAAATTCCAACGCGGTCCACAAGTAGCAATATCTTAACGTAATCCCTTGTCATATCCAGTTGTAGTGGTTTTAGGGGGGTGGAGGCAAATGAGTGGATGACATAGAAAAGGCTATGATGATCAAGAGACGTCCAAGGATTAGTGGAGCATTATTAGAAAAGATAAGCTTATTTGGCAAAAACCTCTAGGAAGGAGGGTCGGGCCTCGGTTCATCCCGCCGACGCTCTACATTGTACAACTGGTAACGTTAACATGGTGGACCTCCTCGATGCAGTCGTTTTTCAGAAACGCGGTACAAATACAACCACTTACATACACTCACCTTTATGAGAAACTCAGTCGACAGATCTTGAGATACATGAAATCACCACAGTTGTCTCGCTATTGACGGGAAAGTCATCTCCCACTGAATGAATATTTCAACTTTATGAGACACATGTGTCAAACGTAGGGCTTGATCCCTGGTTGGTTAGGGTACAACCATCCTCTTAGCCATCCAATCTTAGGTTGGTTCTCCTTCCTCAATCCATTCAATAACATCCAACGTGTCATCAATCTGTTTCAACGCGACAAGACCATGGATGTGTCACCACTCATGTTTCAACGTTGATACACTAGTTCATTTGCATTTATCCCATACCCAAGCAGCTCATGGCATCTCCAAGTGGTTCATGAAAACCCCTCCTCCGTGCATCCTCGGACATTTTCGAACATGTCCATGGACAACACCCATTTGTCCATCAAAACCCAAGTGCACAGCCGCATCCCCCATTTGTCCTCCTCCATTTTTCAAGACATTTTAGAGCCAATTTTACATGATCGCAAACTCGGTATAGTTAAAATTACTATGGACATTGTTCAAACTAAACATAGGACATAGTTCAAACATAATTAAACATAGACATATACTAAACCTTAACATAGCCTAACGTCTAGTGAACATGGGCCTGAAGTTGAGGTGAAGTTGGAACACTCTTGGGCGGCCACTACCACCGTCATCGTCCCGACGACATGTCCAACAGGTTGCAATGCGATGTTTTCATAGGGCTTCGGCCTTTGCAGTGCACTCTTCGACTCCCCGACACGCTTTGAGGCAACGATGCCCTTCTCCAGCATGGCGGCCTCTATGTGTGTTCATAGTCTGGAGCCGATGACATGGTCTCAGGCATCGTGGGGTGGCGACTACTTGGACCGGAACCTGTGAGCAGCCACGCTGCCCACAACTATGCACGCCTTTCGCCACGAGCCTCCTCCCTAGTGTGGCCATGGCAATGGTAGCCTCGTGGAGGGGCCCACATGTCTAGGATGACCTTAAGGGCATCTCAAACGCCGACCCTCAAACCACCCGCATCCGTCCAGACTCAGTTGTCCGAACCACGAAAATCATCCAATGCGGTCCTGTATCGGTCCGCGACACAGTCCGGAGCATGAGTTTCCCGCAAACCGGAACCAAACATGGGGGGTTGCGGGAGTCAAACACGAGAAACGTCACTCTCTGACCCCTTTGGCCCACCCAAAAGGAAGGCGGAGCCCGCACTTTTGTAGCAGCCCTCATTGTTTCGGCGCCAAAATCCCTCACACTCTTCTTCCATTCCCTGCCGCTCGCCACCCAATTCACGCCCTTTTCTCCCACCATCTCCTTCCTTTCACCACCGACACATGGAACCTTTTGAGAACCTGGCGGAGGTGCCATAGGAACCGAGCATCACACTCGCCCGGAAGATTAGCTCAGCTACGCGTCAAAGCGAAGGCCGCAAAGGAGGATAAGCTCAAGAAGCGGATGGCAGCCGATGGGCCTAGTGGCGGTGTTGGGCATGGTGGTCGTGGAGGATGTGGCAGGCGTGGCGGACACCGCCAGACGGGCATGCCAACAGTACAAATGGCGATGTGGCCGGAGCATTACAAGCCTCCGTACTACTACGCTGCCAAGCAACGCGGAACCCCTGCTGGTACAGTGCCTTACATCGTCGATGTTAATACGATGCCGCTCTTCTCCAAGTATTCTTCGTTGCACGTCCGGGCGCGAACGACGGGTGGGGGGCAAATGGGTGCTCGCACGCTGTTTGCTGCTATGCATAGAGCGGGGGAGCCGGCGTACGGCGACCCGGACATGGAGATGCTCGACATCATCCACGACGGAGGCGAAGGAGGAGGATGTGGCTATGGGGATGGGTAGGTGGAAGACTCGGATCCCACCCAGTCCGGCAACTACCAGTGGGAACAGTCCTACACCCAGACGGGCACGCAATAGTCCTACACT
The DNA here is from genome assembly GCF_056163025.1 of Triticum urartu. Lineage (NCBI taxonomy): Eukaryota > Viridiplantae > Streptophyta > Magnoliopsida > Poales > Poaceae > Triticum > Triticum urartu. The sequence continues at coordinate 159,617,930 of NC_141874.1, forward strand.
CAAACCGGCATGGGCACATAGAAACAATAGCATCGGGCCGCTGGACAGTAGCAGCAGGAAGGGGAGGAGGACGGCGAGGACGATGACCCAGATGATACAACCGACGATTCGAAGAAGAAGGGTAGAGGAGAAAGCTTCAACATGCGGGAGGACGGGTTGTTGTGTGATGCATGGTTGGCCACTAGCCTGGATCCCATCCATGACACGGAGCAAAAGGGCACACCATTTTGAAACAACATTCACATTTGGTTCCATGAACACAAGCATTTCACCCCCTACTCTGACGCGGCCATCTGCAGCCATGAATCGAAGTCCCTACACCATCGGTGGTACACCATGCAAGAGGTTGTGTGTAACGCCCTCGATGCGGCTATATCTCCCACATGTCGAAGCACGACTTAGAGGCATAACCGCATTGAAAGCAATGTCGCAAGTGAGGTAATCTTCACACAACCCATGTAATACAATAGGGGAAAAGAGATACATAGTTGGCTTACAATCGCCACTTCACACAATTACATGAATAAAGCATTACATCATCCAGATACAATCAAGGTCCGACTACGGAACCAAAATAAAAGAAGAACCCCAAATGCGACATGGTCCCCGATCGACCCCAACTGGGCTCCACTACTGATCAACTAGAACGAAACAACACAACGGACAAAGTCTTCATCGAGCTCCTCCTGAGCTTGGTTGCGTCATCTGCACGGACTCATCGGCACCTGCAAGCTGGTTTTGGAAGTATCTGTGAGTCACGGGGACTCAGCAATCTCGCACCCTCGCGATCAAGACTATTTAAGCTTATGGGTAGGGTAAAGGTATGAGGTGGAGCTGCAGCAAGCGACTAGCATATATGGTGGCTAAACATACGCAAAAGAGAGCGAGAAGAGAAGGCAAAGCACGGTCGATAGAAGTATGATCAAGAAGTGATCCTAGAACAACCTACGTCAAGCATAACTCCAACACCGTGTTCACTTCCCGGACTCCGCCGGAAAGAGACCATCACGGTTAGACACGCGGTTGATGTATTTTAATTAAGTTAAGGTTCAAGTTATCTACAACCGGACATTAACAAATTCCCATCTGCCCATAACCGCGGGCACGGCTTTTGAAAGTTCAAAACCCTGCAGGGGTGTCCCAACTTAGCCCATCACAAGCTCTCACGGTCAACGAAGGATATCCCTTCTAGCGGGAAGGCCCGATCAGACTCGGAATCCCGGTTACAAGACATCCTCGACAATGGTAAAACAAGTCCAGCAAAGCCACCCGATGTGCCGACATCCTGATGGGAGCTGCACATATCTCGTTCTCAGGGCAACACCGGATAGGTCAAGCTACGAGTAAAACCAGCCCTCAAGTTTCCTCGAGGTGGCCCCGCAGGCTGCCCATTTCGGACCAACACTTAGACAAGCACTGGCCCCGGGGGGGGGGTTAAAATAAAGATGACCCTTGGGCTGGTCTAACCCAAGGGAAAAAGAGGCTAGGTGGCAAATGGTAAAACCAAGGTTGGGCCTTGCTGGAGGAGTTTTATTCAAAGCGAACTGTCAAGGGGTTCCCATTATAACCCAACCGCGTAAGGAACGCAAAATCCGGGAACATAACACCGATATGATGGAAACTAGGGCGGCAAGAGTGGAACAAAACACCAGGCATAAGGCCGAGCCTTCCACCCTTTACCAAGTATATAGATGCATTAATTAAATAAGATATATTGTGATATCCCAACAAGTAAACATGTCCCAACAAGGAACAACATCTCCATGTTCCAACAAGGAACAAGCTTCAATCTTCACCTGCAACTAACAACGCTATAAGAGGGGCTGAGCAAAGCGGTAACATAGCCAAACAACGGTTTGCTAGGATAAGGTGGGTTAGAGGCTTGGTTCAACAATATAGGAGGCATGATAAGCAAGTGGTAGGTATCGCAGCATAGGCATAACAAAAGAGCGAGCAACTAGCAAGCAAAGATAGAAGTGATTTCGAGGGTATGGTCATCTTGCCTGAAATCCCGCAAGGAAGAAGAATGAGTCCATGAAGAAGACAAACGGGCGTAGACGAACGGGTCCTCACAAACGCGACGTAATCGGAACCAACCCGAAGAAGCAACACCGGAAAGGAGCAAACAACATAGTAAACAACCAACACATCAACATGGCACGATGTGCAAACAAGTATGATGCATGTCCGGTTTAATGAAGCATGGCATGGCAAAGTGCACAAACAATCCTACAAATTAAGTGGAGCTCATTATGCCACTTCGTTGCATATTGACGAAACACCACATTTGGTTATTTAGTTCAATCTTGTTTATGTACTCAACAAAATTAAATGTTGTTGAACATGGCAAGAGAGTGAAGCAAAAGAAAACTACCTATCTAGGCAAGTTTAAATGAGGCCGGAAACAACAAACAACAAGTCCGGAAACTCCTCACATGCATATATTAGGTTTGTTACTGTTCTGTCCTAAACAGAATTTTAGAGTTGTTAAACATGCTAGGTGAGTGCATCATGTTAGACTAGGCATTTTTCTACCCCATTTACATATAAGGTTTATTAAAATCCGAGTAACGGTTAAAAAGTTATGAAATAAAGCATTTTAACAAGTTATTTAAGCAAATTTAAACAAACAACATTTTAAACTTTTTTAAACATAGATGAAAGTTGGATATAATGAAACTAGATGAAAAACTAAGCATTTTCCATATATAATTTATTTAGATCCGATGCACGATTAATTAGTTATTATATGCATGTTGACTAGGGACTTTTCTGCAAAACAGGCAGTCTCTGGTTAAAAGGCAAAATTCACATCGCATGGAAAAAAATACATGGGCCAAATCTGGAGCAGATTGGGCCAACAGAAAAAAAACTAAGGAGCCGCTGGGGCCTCACCATGGGCCAAGGCCCAGTTGATGCAGAGGCCGGTTGGCTGCTAGGCGCGCAGCTGGGCCTGCTAGCCCTGCGCTCGGTCAACGCACGAGCGAGACAAGGAGGCGAGCTGCTCCTGTTCTCGTTTCTGAAGAAAACAGAAACAACAGCAGAACAAGGCAATGGAGAAGACAACGACAAGGGTCTTGGCGACGGGATCGATGGGAACCGGCCGGAACGGGCGGGTCGAGTCGTCCGGCGTCGGTTCCGGGCAACGGTGGCGGACGGAGCTCGGGTGCGGGACTCCAGATCCATGGCGCTGCAAGGTGCAGAGAGAAGAGAGGTTAGAGACAGTGGGGAACCATGGAGAGGGGTCGCTGGATTGGAGGGGCGAGGGGCCGCGACTTGCGAGACTCGACTCCGGCGAGTGGCGCGGCCTGTCGGGGTCCTGGACGGCGGCTCGCGGGAGGCCACGGACGGGACGGCTCTAGCAGGAGCTTGGCCGCGGCGAGACTTGCAGCAGCAGGACGGAACGGAGGAGGAACCTGGCGCGGTTGGAGACATACATGGCGAGGCAGGGCGCGCGACGAAGCTGGGGCATGGCGCTCGGTGCTCAGGGAGGCAGCGGCCAGCTGGATCGAGGAAGAGCCTGGCTAGCGCTCGGGATGAACAGGGATTGAGCCCCTGGCTCTCTTCTACGGGTATTGTTGCCGCTGGTTGGTGGATCGAGGTGATCCAGAGGAGAGCGCTGGTTGGGCGGCGTTGAAAACGAGGAGGAGCGACATGGCCGTGGTTGGTAGTTTGGATCGGGAGGGGATCCCAAGGAGGAGATAGTGGCTGGCGGCGGCGGAGGATGGGACAAGACCCCTAGTTTTTAGGGTTTGGTCTAGATTTAGACTAGGAGTACTTTATATATGGAAAGAGGGGGAAGTTTAGGGTAGATTCGGACCTTTCGATCTAAATTGGGCGGTTGAGAAAAAAATAGACTAGGTGAGAGCAAAACTAAACCGAAGATGATTGGATATCTAGGTCTAGCGCGATTTGGTCCCTCCGATCAGAATCGGATGGGCCGAGATAACTAGGTTGGGAAGTCCAATTAATAAAACATAGACGTTTTGTAGACGTTTGGGGATGATCCGGACACAACGGTGACGACTCCCCGGGTCGGGTCCGGGGAAGTTTCGGACGCGCACATGAGGAGGGCCGCGGGCTGACGAGAGAGGTTAGGTTGGGCCTGGCGGTAAGTAGGGGGTTGTGTAGACGGTCTTGAGCTGAGAAAAGAGAAGAGAAAGAGAGAGAGACCCGGCGACTGTTTTCGGAGACCGAAAACGTCCGACGTTAGACCGGCTATAATGTTGCTATAGTTTAACGGTTGGGCTATCAAACGAACTCCGAATGCGATGAAACTTGGCAGGCGACCTACTAACAACATAACAACACCGCACGCCAACTTTCAACCCATTCCGAGAACATTTTCCGGCCACTTATAAAATAATATTTCGGACATGCCGCGGGCGCGTGCGAGTGTGGTTGGGCTCAGAACGAACAACAGACGGAACTGGGGAAACCCGGACGGATGCAAGTTTTGAAAACATGATGATGCAATGCACATGATGACATGACAAGATGCAACACGCAAGCGAATGACAACGCAACAACAACGAATAACTGGAGGACACCTGGCACATCGGTCTCGGGGCGTCACATTGTGTCCAAGTATTGCGGGCACTTGAAGCATCTCATCGCACGGGGGCCTGATGGTGCACAAATCACCGAGCAAGTAAGTTGATCACTAGCCGGATATGCTTAGTTTTGTTGCTCACTAGCCGAATATGCATACTTTTGTTGATCACTAGCCGGGTATGCATAGTTTTGTCGATCACTAGCCGGATATGCATAGTTTTGTTGATCATTAGCTAGATATGCATAGTTTCGTCGATCACTAGCCGAATATGCTTAGATTTGTTGCTCACTAGCCAAATATGCTTCGATTTGTTGCTTACTAG